>NW_022631058.1:11466607-12066607 GCF_010015895.1 Lontra canadensis | reverse complement strand
CACAACCGGACGGTCTCTTTCTTTGCTCTCACGACCTCAGTGCATGTAAGTAACATGTACTGAGCACTTACTGTATACAGGCACTCTACCAGGTATGTTGTGTACACAATCCCAGGTGCTCCTTTATCACCACCTCCTGGTGAGGGGGCATTGCAGTTACACTCATTTTACACCCAGGGAAACTGAGGCCCAGAGAGGTGATGTGGCATGGCCCGTGGGCCAGAAGGTGGTGAGCGGTGGAGCAGGGATTCTGGACCAGGTCTTGCTGACTCGAAAGGCCATGTTCCTACCTCAGTGTCATGAACCTTGTGTGTAGGACTTGGGGTCCTTATCTTACTGACTTCTTAGCATAAGCTCCAAGAAATAGAATGGTCGGGTAGAAGGATCTTGATCCGCAGTCATACGCTCTACTGAGAAATGCCTGATGCTCCAGAGATGGCTGGAGCCCTGAGCAGCACCCAGATGGAAAGCCCTAGAAGCATTTGGATAACCCCATTAGCTCTGGCTTGCCTCCCCACCTCTAAAATGGGAACCGTGGCACCTCTTGGGGTCATTCACATCTCGATGGGTGGCTCCAGTCCCAGTGAATGGTTGTGTGATTTAGGACAAGCTGGTGTCCTTTTCTGAGCCTCAGTTTCCTCACCTGTAAAATGGGTCTGCTAATAAAGATTAATTGAGAAAATGTGAGGGGACCGTGCCTGGCCTGAGCAAGATGGTTACAGATGTTTCTTTTCTCTTTCAGACACCAAGGAGGGCAAAAATGAGCCACTTATCCATAGTGTTCAGTCTACCTTGGCCACGAACAGGATCTTCACAAGTCCAACCAGGCCGTGGCTGACATGCTTTCCACGGGGGATGCCAGACTTTGTAAATACAGGAGCCTGGGTTGTTTTGGTATTGTGGGGGATGCCTCCATTTCCCCCCCTTAAATCACTGAACTACATGGCTAAGAAGCTGAAAGATGGAAGAACGAAGGAAGGTCTATGGGTGTGTGTGCGTGCATGTGTGTGTGCAAACACACGCACTATCCAGGGTGCTTCAGACTAGAGATGCTGCCTGGGTGCTGCGTTGCCCTGGACTCCTGTCCTGGGCCCTCTGAGCCCAGCTGATACTTAGGCACCAAATAGGGGAGCAGACCTGAATCCCAGCTCTGGGGCTGACTATCTGTGCGACCTTGTGGAAGCCGTGGCCCTCTTCTTGGTCCTCAATCTCCCCACCTGTGCAAAGGTGCCGGACAGGACCATCCCTTTCAAAGGTCCCTCCCTTTTCACAAGGACATTCAAGAAGTAGTTTCTCTGAAGCCTTAGGGGTGAGAGATCCGAAAGGTGACAGGAGTAAGGGGTGGGCAGGTGAGACATCACTGGTGCCTGGTGGCCTCCGCTGGGGCACAAGGAAAGCAAGCTCATGCCCAAAATGAGGACTAACACGGGGTGCTACTGTCTTGATCAATTTCTACTATCAGGGCCATCCCATTTCCCCCAAACTGAGGCGGGCTAAAGTTCAAAGCCACAGGTAAGGATGCCCTGGCCAAGCAGTTCCTGTGACCCTCACCAAGCTGCTCCCATGAATCTCTCTGCTTTAAGCAGCACAAGAGGGCTGAGTCAAGGTGGGGGCGGGGGATGCAAGTGCTGCTAAACGTCCTCACAGCAAATGAGCAGAGCTGGTTTCCTAATACTGCTGTTTCCAGTAACTGAAGGAAACGTTTCACCCGTTCATTAATTTGATCTTTCCTAACTCCCATACCTACTCCTTTGATGTCATGCAAATACTTTTTTTTCCTCCTTGCAGTGTTGTTTTGGGCATGCACTTCAGTAAGAGAATTCCCTGGATCCTTTTATCACATATAAAGATGGGTTGGTGTTAACCTTACTCAGAAAGATGTCAATTTACAAGTGCGATTCATGTAAGGCATCGTTTTTGTGATCCTTTATTGTCCTTCACGTGGGGGGCTGGAGTAGCTATTTTCAACTCTTCCCGCACCCCAGTATGCACACACACGTGCACACGCTCCCCCCCCCACATATACACACATACACACATACCGGCATGTGTAAGGATTTTAACCTTGATCTGAACAAAGCATGGACATAGAACTGGCTGCATCTCACGGTGAAAACAGTTGCTATTGACAGTTATTATCCATCTGTCATCCTGCCAGCTAGGGCCACAAGGTCTGAGCAGAGACTTCTCTCCTCCCAGTGACCTTGTAAGACAGGGATGGCCATCCTCCTTCTGCAGAAGGGGTGACCGTGGCTCATGAAGGCTGAGCCAGTTGCCGGCACTTCATGGCTGGCACATGGGAGGTCTAGGATTCAAATGCATTTCCATGTGACCCCATGACCCTTCCCTCCCCACAGGGTTGTACATGGAGCAAGGGGAAAGGGCCTCCTGCTTACTGCCGCCCCACCCCCGCCCCCAGCCAATGAAAGGTTTGTATAGGAAGCTGTCACATGTGGCCAGTGGAGCTTACAAGGAGCTATGCCAAAGCCTCTTTGCCTGCAAAACTTGGGTGCAAATGGCCTCTGAAAACTCCAGTAAGAAACTGAGGGATGGCTGAGGATAGTCATTGAGATCATGAACTCAGGAGCCCAACTCTAGAACTCACTGATTGTGGAACTAATCCCATAATAGTTGATAATTGTGCAGCTGGGCTAAATACCGAAGCTGGATGCCTCAGTTGCCTCACCTGTGAAATGGACAAAATAAAAACACCTATCCCACTGTTGTTGTTATGAAGGCTAAAAGTTTACTGGCAGGGGTTACAATGAAGGCTGCCTTGTCTTCATCTCCCACTGACTCCAGTCTCCCTCACATTCCCCCAGGGGTCCCAGAAAGGAAGGGGGACTAGTGCCTAGCCCTCCAGAGATCTTCCCAGAGCATCCCCACTACCCTGCCATATTCCTCTTCCCATTGCAGAAGCAGCGGGTCTCAGAATCTCATCTCCCGCCCCCACTCTTGCCTTGAAGGCTGGCGCCATGCTGTATCCATCCAGGAATCTGCAGTGCCCAGCATAGTCCCAGGCGCCTGTGATGAAACCCCTTCTACGGAGAAATAAGCCAACGTCTGCAATGGGAGGTGGCTTGCTGAAGGTGGCACCACCGTGTCTGAGGTCGCTGAACCCAGCTCTCCCATCTCCGGCAGGGGCTGGGCAGGGGCTGTCTGTGGCCCACCCCTACTTCCATAACCACTCACCAGCCACACCATCAGGTAGGAGAAGACCGCGATCCACAACGTGGCGGTGATGAAGGTGACCATGAAGTACTTCTCCCAGCGGGGCTTGCTGCAATTGGGGATGGTGACGCACAGGAGGAAGATGAGTGGCCAGGTAAATACCCACTTGGCCTTGTCCCCTCTTGCCTCTGCAGTGGGAGGGGGTGGAGCCCGAAGGGGGAGGAGAGAAACACATACCGGTTACACATCTGCCAATCTACCTATCACCGCGTTTTAGAAGTTTCTTCATCCGTTAAATGGGAACATTTCCTCTTTCTTGGTTGGTGCAAGAATGACAAGATATAATATACATAAAACATGCAGCACACACTGCAGCACATAGTTGGTACTCTGGAATTCTCAGCTCCTCTATTCCAAGGTCATATACTCAGCTTGTTGTAGATACAAGACTAAAATGTAGGAGGGCTGGCCCGGCAGGCGCGATCTCACTGGCTCCTAGCAGCAGAATCCACAAACAATTCAACCAAGGAAAAGTGGCCTCACTATGTAAGGGCCTATTTAGCTAGAGCGATTCCATCTGGTTAAACAGTGATTTTGTTGTTTATGCAGTAAAACTTAAACTGACTCTGCCCCCCGCCCGCCAGGGGAACTTACTTAAAAGCAAGTCTGGGAAACCAGTAAAATATGGTTGACCAGTCCCTGATAACAGAGCCCAAATACAAGGGCAGGTCAGGTCAGGTGGAGATAACAGAACCTGAATGCAGGAATGAGTCGGGTCAGGTGGAGACATCTAATCAGTGGGGCGTGCATACTGTCTCCCTAGCTACCAAGGAGTGTGGGCCCCGCCTTTTGGGCGCCAATTCTGACCAAGGTGATAGGCTAGTTCCAATAGCTACTGTGGGGTGAACTGTAATTCAACTGGCCACTCGTGTGTGACCTAGCATGACTGTGAAGCTTTCTCTGTGTGTTACAATCTCATTGGCCACCCGTGTGTGGCGGGCTCAACCACATGGCCTTTGCTCTATAAAAGCCTGTGGGGCACCTGGGTGGCTCAGTGGGTTAAGCCTCTGCCCTCGGCTCAGGTCATGATCCCAGGGTCCCGGGATCAAGCCCCGAATCGGGCTCTCTGCTCAGCAGGGAACCTGCGTCCCTCTCTCTCTGCCTACCTCTCTTCCTGCTGGTGATCTCTCTGTCAAATAAACAAATGAAAAAAAAAAAAAAGTTAGTCTGTGAGGGGTCGCCCTCTCTGTAAGAGGTGGCCCCGAAGGTCGGTTTGATCCTCGATGCTTGCAGTGAAATAAAGCTCTGCTTGTCCTTCGCTTTGTATCAGTCTTGCTCCTTTGATCATGAACCTATCATTGGGGGACCTATCAACTAAGCCACTGAGTGCAAGCATAGTGTCCTTAATTAGCCACTAAATATGGTATACACATGCAGGCTCAAAATTAGCTTGTTGGCCACACCAATAAAATAGTGGCAGACAGACTTCTGAGGATTCTCTTCTCCACAAAAGCAATGAGAACATTGGCAAGAATGGTCAGAAGCAGCCTTTTTCAGAACTCTGGAAATTAACCAAAGGCGTACAGTAATTCCAGCAGAGTTTACTTAAGAAAACTGGCTGGATCTCAGTGAGAACAGTAAGCTTTGTGGAGTTTTAACTTGCTCTATTTTCCAGGTCCTTCCACCAGCTCTGGAGTCACCTTGAGAACCAGCATCCTGACATCCACCACAGTGGGGGAGGGCTGGAGCTCCTTCAAAGTCCATTTTGGAGAATTGGCATTATTTGGCCTGTCTGGTGGAATTCCTGGAAGATCCCATTGTCAAGGCTATCTATTTTTCCTGAATCAGAGCTCAGCCAGTGTGAAAAGCCTTTTCCTTGGGGGCATTTGTTGAAAACAATCAGAAGCAACTGCTGAACATCCCACTGTCCAAGGTGTCCAAGCCTGCTTCCCCCTGTCTCTCTGCCACTGAAACAAACAATGCACTGGCCAAACAGCTTAAAAGGAAAAACTGGAGAAAGGGCTATCCACAGAGGGCTTTGCAAAGCTCCCACATATTTGGGAATCTAAGAGACCATGAGTATGCATAAGACTGTGCCCACAGATATTTGCATACTCAGTACTAAGATTTGAGGATGTCCTAAGCTTCCACCTCTGCCTAATGTTGAGGCTCTGAACAAGCAAGAAAATAAAAACTAAGGTAGATTTGTTAACTGTCTGCCTCAGTGTTGAAGGTGTGCCCCCAAACACATACAGAACTTATTGCAAAGACTGAAATACTTATTTGGTCCTGGCATCAAAGGAAATCTCTGTGCAATCATTAGATGACCTTAAGAGAATCTAGCAGATATTTCAGGGGCCACACACAATGAAGACAGATTTTACAGAATTAGCTAAGAAAATTGACTAAACAAACAATAACAATAAATAGCAATAACAAGAAGCCCAGGAAAGGGAGAAGAATCTGATTTGCAGCATTGTCAAATCTTATTATTTTAAATGCCCAGTTTCCAACAACAAAAAATTATGAGACATGCAAAGAAATAAGAAAGTATGTTCCATACACAGGAAAAAAAAATCAGTATAAACTACCACTGAGGAATTCCAAACATTGGATTAACTAGACAAAGACTTTAGTTTTTATTATTAAAGTTTATTTACTTATTTACTCATTTATTCATTCATTTTAGTAATCTCTACACCCAACGTGGGGCTCAAACTCATGACCCTGAGATAAAGAGTAGCATGTTCTTTTGACCAAGCCAGCCAGGTGTCCCTAGACAAAGACTTTATATCAGCTGTTTTAAACATATTCACAAAAGAGTTGTCAAATGTCTAAAAAAACTAAAAAGAAGTAGGAGAATGAGTTCTCACCAGAGACTACCAATAAAGAAGTAAAAACCATAAAAAAGAACCAAGAGAGGTGGGAGGAGTCAAGATGGCGGAGAAGTAGCAGCTGAGACTACTTCAGGTAGCGGGAGATCAGCTAGATAGCTTATCTAAAGATTGAAAACACCTACAAATCCAATGGGAGATCGAAGAGAAGAAGAACAGCAATTCTAGAAATAGAAAATCAACCACTTTCTGAAAGGTAGGACTGGCGGAGAAGTGAATCCAAAGCGACGGGAAGATAGACCTCGGGGGGAGGGGCCGGCTCCCGGCAAGCGGCGGAGCAACGGAGCACAAAATCAGGACTTTTAAAAGTCTGTTCCGCTGAGGGACATCGCTCCAGAGGCTTAACCGGAGTGAAGCCCACGCAGGGTCAGCGTGGCCTCAGGTCCCGCAGGGTCACAGAAGGATCGGGGGTGTCTGAGTGTCGCAGAGCTTACAGGTATTAGAACAGGGAAGCCGGCTACAGAGACAGAGCTGAGGAGTGAGCTCTAAGCTCGGGGTTGCCTTGAACCGGTCGCAGGCTCGGTCAGCTCGGAGCGCGGCCGGAGGCCAGGGTGACGGGAGCAATTGGGCGCTGTTCTCTGAGGGCGCACTGAGGAGTGGGGCCCCGGGCTCTCGGCTCCTCCGGGCCGGAGACTGGGAGACCACCATCTTCATTCCCGTCCTCCGGAACTCTACGGAAAGCACTCAGGGAACAAAAGCTCCCGAAAGCAAACCCGAGCGGATTACTCAGCCCGGCCCCTGGTAAGGGCGGTGCAACTCCGCCTGGGGCAAAGACACTTGAGAATCACTACAACAGGCCCCTCCCCCAGAAGATCAACAAGAAACCCAGCCAGGACCAAGTTCACTTACGAGGAGTGCAGTTTCAATACCAAGGAGAGCAGCGGAATTCCAGAGGAGGAGAAAGCAAAGCACGGAACTCATGGCTTTCTCCCCATGATTCTTTAGCCATGCAGTTAATTTTTTTTTCTTTTTCAATTTTTTTTCTCTTCTTCTGCTAAATTTTTTAACTTTTACCCTTTTCTTTTTTAACGTTTTTTAACTAGTTTATCTAATATATATATATTTTTTTCCTTTTCATATTTTTTCATTATTGGTTTTCTTCTTTTATTTGTTTCTTTTTTCTTTTTTCTTTCTGAACCTCTTTTTATCCCCTTACCCCCCCTCACGATTTGGGATCTCTTCTGATTTGGCTAAAGCATATTTTCCTGGGGTTGTTGCCACCCTTTTAGTATTTTACTTGTTCCTCCATATACTCTTATCTGGACAAAATGACAAGGCGGAAAAATTCACCACAAAAAAAAGAACAAGAGGCAGTACCGAAGGCTAGGGACCTAATCAATACAGACATTGGTAATATGTCAGATCTAGAATTCAGAATGACGATTCTCAAGGTTCTAGCTGGGCTCGAAAAAGGCATGGAAGATATTAGAGAAACCCTCTCGGGAGATATAAAAGCCCTTTCTGGAGAAATAAAAGAACTAAAATCTAATCAAGTTGAAATTAAAAAAAGCTATTAATGAGATGCAATAAAAAATGGAGGCTCTCACTGCTAGGATAAATGAGGCAGAAGAAAGAATTAGCAATATAGAAGACCAAATGACAGAGAATAAAGAAGCTGAGCAAAAGAGGGACAAACAGCTACTGGACCACGAGGGGAGAATTCGAGAGATAAGTGACACCATAAGACGAAACAACATTAGAATAATTGGGATTCCAGAAGAAGAAGAAAGAGAGAGGGGAGCAGAAGGTATATTGGAGAGAATTATTGGAGAGAATTTCCCCAATATGGCAAAGGGAACAAGCATCAAAATCCAGGAGGCTCAGAGAACCCCCCTCAAAATCAATAAGAATAGGTCCACACCCCGTCACCTAATAGTCAAATTTACAAGTCTTAGTGACAAAGAGAAAATCCTGAAAGCAGCCCGGGAAAAGAAGACTGTAACATACAATGGTAAAAATATTAGATTGGCAGCAGACTTATCCACAGAGACCTGGCAGGCCAGAAAGAGCTGGCATGATATATTCAGAGTACTAAACGAGAAAAACATGCAGCCAAGAATACTATATCCAGCTAGGCTATCATTGAAAATAGAAGGAGAGATTAAAAGCTTCCAGGACAAACAAAAACTGAAAGAATTTGCAAACACCAAACCAGCTCTACAGGAAATATTGAAAGGGGTCCTCTAAGCAAAGAGAGAGCCTAAAAGTAGTAGATCAGAAAGGAACAGAAACAAAATACAATAACAGTCACCTTACAGGCAATACAATGGCACTAAATTCATATCTCTCAATAGTTACCCTGAATGTTAATGGGCTAAATGCCCCAATCAAAAGACACAGGGTATCAGAATGGATAAAAAAACAAAACCCATCTATATGTTGCCTACAAGAAACTCATTTTAAACCCGAAGACACCTTCAGATTTAAAGTGAGGGGGTGGAAAAGAATTTACCATGCTAATGGACATCAGAAGAAAGCAGGAGTGGCAATCCTTATATCAGATCAATTAGATTTTAAGCCAAAGACTATAATAAGAGATGAAGAAGGACACTATATCATACTCAAAGGATCTGTCCAACAAGAAGATCTAACAATTGTAAATATCTATGCCCCTAACGTGGGAGCAGCCAACTATATAAACCAATTAATAACAAAATCAAAGAAACACATCAACAATAATACAATAATAGTAGGGGACTTTAACACTCCCCTCACTGCAATGGACAGATCATCCAAGCAAAAGATCAACAAGGAAATAAAGGCCTTAAATGACACACTGGACCAGATGGATATCACAGATATATTCAGAACATTTCATCCCAAAGCAACAGAATACACATTCTTCTCTAGTGCACATGGAACATTCTCCAGAATAGATCACATCCTTGGTCCTAAATCAGGTCTCAACCGGTATCAAAAGATTGGGATCATTCCCTGCATATTTTCAGACCACAATGCTCTGAAGCTAGAACTCAATCACAAGAGGAAATTTGGAAAGAACCCAAATACATGGCGACTAAACAGCATCCTTCTAAAGAATGAATGGGTCAACCAGGAAATTAAAGAAGAATTGAAAAAATTCATGGAAACAAATGATAATGAAAATACAATGGTTCAAAGTCTGTGGGACACAACAAAGGCAGTCCTGAGAGGAAAATATATAGCAGTACAAGCCTTTCTCAAGAAACAAGAAAGGTCTCAAGTACACAACCTAACCCTACACCTAAAGGAGCTGGAGAAAGAACAAGAAAGAAACCTTAAACCCAGCAGGAGAAGAGAAATCATAAAGATCAGAGCAGAAATCAATGAAATAGAAACCAAAAAAACAACAGAACAAATCAATGAAACTAGGAGCTGGTTCTTTGAAAGAATTAATAAGATTGATAAACCCCTGGCCAGACTTATCAAAAAGAAAAGAGAAAGGACCCAAATAAATCAAATCATGAATGAAAGAGGAGAGATCACAACTAACACCAAAGAAATACAGACAATTATAAGAACATATTATGAGCAACTCTATGCCAACAAATTTGACAATCTGGAAGAAATGGATGCATTCCTAGAGACATATAAACTACCTCAACTGAACCAGGAAGAAATAGAAAGCCTGAACAAACCCATAACCAGTAAAGAGATTGAAACAGTCATCAAAAATCTCCAAACAAACAAAAGCCCAGGGCCAGACGGCTTCCCGGGGGAATTCTACCAAACATTTAAAGAAGAATTAATTCCTATTCTCCTGAGACTGTTCCAAAAAATAGAAATGGAAGGAAAACTTCCAAACTCATTTTATGAGGCCAGCATCACCTTGATCCCAAAACCAGACAAGGATCTCATCAAAAAAGAGAACTACAGACCAATATCCTTGATGAACACAGATGCAAAAATTCTCACCAAAATACTAGCCAATAGGATTCAACAGTACATTAAAAGGATTATTCACCACGACCAAGTGGGATTTATTCCAGGGCTGCAAGGTTGGTTCAACATCCGCAAATCAATCAATGTGATACAACACATTAATAAAAGAAAGAACAGGAACCATATGATACTCTCCATAGATGCTGAAAAAGCATTTGACAAAGTACAGCATCCCTTCCTGATCAAAACTCTTCAAAGTGTAGGGATAGAGGGCACATACCTCAATATTATCAAAGCCATCTATGAAAAACCCATCGCAAATATCATTCTCAATGGAGAAAAACTGAAAGCTTTTCTGCTAAGGTCAGGAACACAGCAAGGATGTCCATTATCACCACTGCTATTCAACATAGTACTAGAAGTCCTAGCCTCAGCAATCAGACAACAAAAAGAAATTAAAGGCATCCAAATCGGCAAAGAAGAAGTCAAACTATCACTCTTCGCAGATGATATGATACTATATGTGGAAAACCCAAAAGACTCCACTCCAAAACTGCTAGAACTTGTACAGGAATTCAGTAAAGTGTCAGGATATAAAATCAATGCACAGAAATCAGTCGCATTTCTCTACACCAACAAGACAGAAGAAAGAGAAATTAAGGAGTCAATCCCATTTACAATTGCACCCAAAACTATAAGATACCTAGGAATAAACCTAACCAAAGAGACTAAGAATCTATACACAGAAAACTATAAAGTACTCATGAAAGAAATTGAGGAAGACACAAAGAAATGGAAAAATGTTCCATGCTCCTGGATTGGAAGAATAAATATTGTGAAAATGTCTATGCTACCTAAAGCAATCTACACATTTAATGCAATTCCTATCAAAGTACCATCCATTTTTTTTCAAAGAAATGGAACAAATAATCCTAAAATTTATATGGAACCAGAAAAGACCGCGAATAGCCAAAGGAATATTGAAAAAGAAAGCCAAAGTTGGTGGCATCACAATTCCAGACTTCAAGCTCTATTACAAAGCTGTCATCATCAAGACAGCATGGTACTGGCACAAAAACAGACACATAGATCAATGGAACAGAATAGAGAGCCCAGAAATAGACCCTCAACTCTATGGTCAACTAATCTTCGACAAAGCAGGAAAGAATGTCCAATGGAAAAAAGACAGCCTCTTCAATAAATGGTGTTGGGAAAATTGGATAGCCACATGCAGAAAAATGAAATTGGATCATTTCCTTACACCACACATGAAAATAGACTCAAAATGGATGAAGGACCTCAATGTGAGAAAGGAATCCATCAACATCCTTGAGGAGAACACAGGCAGCAACCTCTTTGACCTCAGCCGCAGCAACATCTTCCTAGGAACATCGCCAAAGGCAAGGGAAGCAAGGGCAAAAATGAACTATTGGGATTTTATCAAGATCAAAAGCTTTTGCACAGCAAAGGAAACAGTTCACAAAACCAAAAGACAACTGACAGAATGGGAGAAGATATTTGCAAACGACATATCAGATAAAGGGCTAGTGTCCAGAATCTATAAAGAACTTAGCAAACTCAACACCCAAAGAACAAATAATCCAATCAAGAAATGGGCAGAAGACATGAACAGACATTTCTGCAAAGAAGACATCCAGATGGCCAACAGACACATGAAAAAGTGCTCCACATCACTCGGCATCAGGGAAATACAAATCAAAACCACAATGAGATACCACCTCACACCAGTCAGAATGGCTAAAATTAACAAGTCCGGAAATGACAGATGCTGGCGAGGATGCGGAGAAAGGGGAACCCTCCTACACTGTTGGTGGGAATGCAAGCTGGTGCAACCACTCTGGAAAACAGCATGGAGGTTCCTCAAAATGTTGAAAATAGAACTACCCTATGACCCAGCAATTGCACTGCTGTGTATTTACCCTAAAGATACAAACGTAGTGATCCGAAGGGGCACGTGCACCCGAATGTTTATAGCAGCAATGTCTACAATAGCCAAACTATGGAAAGAACCTAGATGTCCATCAACAGACGAATGGATAAAGAAGATGTGGTATATATACACAATGGAATACTATGCAGCCATCAAAAGAAATGAAATCTTGCCATTTGCGACAACGTGGATGGAACAAGAGGGTATCATGCTTAGCGAAATAAGTCAATCAGAGAAAGACAACTATCATATGATCTCCCTGATATGAGGGAGAGGAGATGCAATATGGGGGGTTAAGGGGGTAGGAGAAGAGTAAATGAAGCAAGATGGGATTGGGAGGGAGATAAACCATAAGTGACTCTTAATCTCACAAAACAAACTGAGGGTTGCTGGGGTGAGGGGGGTTGGGAGAGGGGGGGTGGGTTTATGGACATTGGGGAGGGTATGTGCTATGGTGAGTGCTGTGAAGTGTGTAAACCTGGCGATTCACAGACCTGTACCCCTGGGGAAAAAATATATGTTTATAAAAAATAAAATAAAAAAAATAAAAATTAAATTAAAAAAAACAAAAAAGAACCAAGAGAAATTCTGGAGTTGTAAAGTAAAATAACTGAGAAATTCACTTTGGGGCTCAACAGCAGATTTGAGTAGGAAGAAGAAATCAACCAATGACCTTGAAGATAGGCCAGCTGAGATGATCTAGTCTCAGAAACAGAAAAAAAAGGAAAAAAGGCAGGAAGAGTACTTAAAGAACTCACATTCAAAAAGTTCCCAAATCTGATGAAAAACATTAACATGTACATTCAAGAAGGATACACATTCTTCTCAAGCTCACATAAAACGTTCTCCAGGATCAACAACATGGTAGATCATAAAACAAGCATCAGTACATTTGGAAGGATTTACATCATGTGAAGGATGTCTTATAACCACTCTGTAATGGAAATAACTTAAAAAGCAGTAACAGGGGGCATCTGGGTGGCTCAGTGGGTTAAGCCTCTGCCTTCGGCTCAGGTCATGATCTCAGGGTACTGGGATGGAGTTCCACATCAGGCTCTCTGCTCAGGGGGGAGCCTGCTTCCCCCTGTCTCTCTGCCTGCCTCTCTGCCTACTTGTGATCTCTGTCTGTCAAATAAATAAATAAATAAAATATTTTAAAAAAAAATCAGTAACAAAAGAAAAACTGGAAGTTCAAAAATATGTGGAAATTATGGAACACGCCACTAATAACCAGTAGGTCAAAAGAGAAATCACAAGGGAAATTAGAAAATAATTCAAAATGAATGAAAATGAAAACACAACATACAAGAACTTATGGGATGTAGGAAAAACAGTGCTTAGACATTTATAGCTATAAATGACCATATTAAAGAAGAGGAAAGGTCTTAAATCAATGACCTAATATTCCTCCTTAAGAAACAAAAAAAAGAGCAAATTAAGCCCAAAGAAAGCAGAGGAAAAGAAATAACCAAGATTAAAGTGGAATAAAATGGAAAATTTCTAAAAAAGAGAATCAATGAAACTAAAAGTTGGCTCTTTAAAAAGATCAATGAGGGACACCTGGGTGGCTCAGTTCATTAAGTGTCTGCCTTTGGCTCAGGTCATGATCTCCAGCTCCTGAAATCAAGCCCCTGGATGGGCTCCCTGTTCCTTGGGGAGTCTGTTTCACCCTCTCTCTCCATCCCTCCCTCCCTCATTCTCTCTCAATAAATAAAATCTTTAAAAAGATAAAAAAGTTCAATGAAATTGACAAACTCTTAGCTAGACTACGACAAAAAAGAGAGCAGACTCAAATTATTAAAATCAGGAATGAAAGAGGTGATGGTTATATGCCTCATAGAAATTAAAAGAATTATTAAAGAAATACTACGAACAACAGTATGCCAACAAATTACATAACCTAGGTGAAACAGACAAAAATCCTACAAAGACAGAAACACCAAACCTGGCTAAGAAAGAAAAAAAAAATCCAATAAGACTTATAATAAGAGATTGACATAGTAGACAGAAAGCCAACCAAAATAAACAAACAAAAAACAATTTCCCTTAAAGTAAGGCCAGGATCATATTTCTACCAAATGTTTATAAAAGAATTAGCATGAATCTGTCACAACTCTTCCAAAAAGTATTAGAGAACGGAACATCTTCTCATTCACTCCATGAAGCCAGTATTATCCTGATAGCAAAGCCAGACCTCAAGAGAATGGAAACACAGAACAATATCCCTTATGAATATAGATACAGAACTCTTCAACAAAATTCTGGCAAACTGAATCAAGCAAACATGTAAAAAGGATTATGTACCATGACCAAGTGGGATTTATCCCAGGAATGCAGGTTTGGTTTGAATATGAAATTTAATCAATCCAGTATACCATGTCAATAGAATAAAGGAAAAAAAAAACCCCAAAAAACCAACCCTGCACAATCACGTCCACTCAGGCAAAAAGAAAAGGCAGACATTTAACAAACTCCAACACCTTTTCAAAACACTCAACAAACTAGGAAGAGAAGAGAATTTATCTCGGTAAAGGGCATCTCTAAAAGCCTCAGCTAACGTCATAGTTAATGGTTGAAGACTGAAAGCTTTCAACACAATGAAGATGTCTGCTCTGATCATTTCCATTCAACATTGTACTGCAGGTGTTAGCCAGGAGCTCTAGTCAAGAAAAAGAAGTCATTAGGCTTGGAAAGAGAAAGTGAAACTATTCCTATTTGTACATGGCATGATCTCATAGAGAAAATATTCTAAAAATCCACACACACCAAAAAAACCATTATAGTAAATGAATTTAGCAAAGTTGCAAGATATAAGATCAATATACAAAAAACGTTGTATTTCTATATGCTAACAATGAATGATCCATTATGAAATTAGATTTCTTAATTTCAAACGAAATTAAGAAAACCAGTTCCATTTATGACAGCAGCAAACAAAACAAAAACTTAGGAATAAAGTAACAAAAGTATAAGATTTATATGCTGAAAACTACCAAACAATATTGAAGGAAATTTAAAAAGCCTAAATAAATGGGAAGATCTCTATTAAATCCTGCTGGCCTTTTTTTTTTTTAATAGAAATTGACCAGCTATTTCTAATACTTACATGGAAATGCAAGAGACCTAGAATAGCCAAACTAATCTTGGAAGAAGAACAAAGTTGGAGAGCTTACATGCCCTGATTTTAAAATTTACTACAGAGCTACAAGCCATCAAGAGAGTACGCTACTGGCATAAGGATTTATAAATCAATGGAAGAGAATTTTGAGTCCAGAAATAAACTCATCCATTTAAAATGAATTGATATTTAAAAAGGGTGTCCGGGGCGCTTGGGTGGCTCAATGGGTTAAGCCTCTGCCTTCGACTCAGGTCATGATCTCAGGCTCCTGGGATTGAGCCCTGCATTGGGCTCTCTGCTGGGTGGGGAGCCTGCTTCCCCCTCTCTTTCTGCCTGCCTCTTTGCCTACTTGTGATCTGTCAAATAAATAAGATCTTTAAAAGTAAATAAAAGAATTAAAAGGGTGTCAAGACTATTTATAGGAAAAGGACAGTCTTTTTTAACAAATGGTGCTGGGACAACCTATCCACAATGCAGAAGAATGAAATTAGACCCCTCCCTCACACCACATACAAAAATTAACTCAAAACGGATTGAAGATCTAAATATGAGGTGAGACCATAAAGTTTAGATGAAAACGAGGGCATAACTCTTCCCGATACTGGATCAGGCGATGGTTTCTTAACAGACACCAAAAAACACAAACAGAAGAAAAAAATAGGTACACTGGATTTTACCAAAATTTAAAAGTTTTGAGCATCAAAGGACACTATCAAGGAAGTGAAAGACAATCTACCTGATAGGAAAACACATTCAGAAATCATATAAAGGTCTAGTTTACAGAATATATAAGGGACTCATCACTTGACAATAAAAAATCCCAAGTTGAAAAATAGACATAGGATTTGAATAGCCAGCTCTCCAAAGAAAATATAAAAATAGCCAATAAGAAAAAAATAGCCAATAAATATATGAAAAGTTGCTCAACATCTTTAATCATTAGGAAATGGCAAATAAAACTACTCTGTACCCACCAGTATGACTGTACCAAAAAAGACAGATGATAATATGGGCAAAGATGTGGGGACAATGCGGACCTTCATACACTCCTGGTGGGAATGCAAAGATGCACAAACAGCCTCTTGGAAAAGAGTTTGGCAGTTCCTCGATATGCCCACACAAAAATCTGTACTCAAATGCTCCCAACAGTGTTACTTCTAATAGCCAAAAAGTAGAAACCGCCAAAATACACATCAAGTAGTGAATGAACAAAATGCAGCATATAAATACAATGTAATGTTATCCGTCCATAAAAAGGAATGAAGTACTAACCCATGTTATAGCACAGATGAACCTAGAAAACCTGAAAAATGCATGAGGCCAGACACTAAAGGCCACATGTTATGTGATTTCATTTATATGAAATGTCTAGAATAAGCAAATCCAACAGAGACAGAAAGACCAATGGTTGTGGAGGGGGATGGCAGGGATTGTTCATGGGTGTGGGGTTTCTGGAGTGTAGAAATGAAAATTTTCTGGAACCGGAAGCCTGGGTGGTGAAGTCGGTTAAGAGTCTGACTCTGGGTCTCAGCTCAGGTCGTGATCTCGGGGTCGTGAGATTGAACCGGGAGTCGGGCTCTGAGTTCAGCACAGAGTCCATTTGGAATTGTCTCTCCCTCTCCCTCTGCCCCTCCCACTCGCACGTGCATGCATGCTCTCTGTCTAAAAAATAAATCTTAAAAAAAACCCAAACAAACAACTTTCTGGAAGTACATAGTGGTGATGGTTGAACAACTTTGTAAATATGCTAAAAACCACTGAACTAGACACTTCATAAGGGTGAATTTCATGATCTATGAATTATATCTCAAAAAAACCCTGCAAAGTAGGCTGGCAGGAGCTGTTTTAGCTCTGTACATCTGGGCTTGAATCTTCCTAAATCATTAAAAGTGTATTTACTAAGGAAAAAAAAAAAAAACAAAACAACAAACCCAGCCTGCTTCTAATAATGAACCAACAAATTATGGTTAGCTCAAAAATCAGCAAATCCATTCATGTATTCATCCTAGAAACTTCATCAGAAAGACATCTGTCTTCCCAGATCTTTCTCTACGTACCTTTCTGTGCCTTGTAATCCTTGCATAGAGAGCAGAAGGGTTTCCTGCTTGATTGTCCAAAATTCCTGGCTCTTCCCTTGTCAGCGCAGACCCTACCCCATCTAGGCTGTGAGGGCTCTCCACAATTGACCTAAAATTCCATATATGTGGGAAGAATCCACTTCGGGGAATTGCAACCCTGAACACTTAAATTCTCGGGAGCATCTTTGGAGATATCTACAAACGCCACAGTGGGAAGATTGTTTTCTCATTTTCAGACACAAACTTGTGTTGTTTTTGTCTGGTACGGGTTTCACACCTGGTTTGGACATCTCCCCGGGATCTGGCCCCACCCAGCTGGCAAGCCTCAGGGCCCCACCGTTGTTCTCCATGAAACAGTGCTCTCTCAGACCTGTGTTGCCGCTGTGTTGTTCAACCACTGGATGCCACCATTAATGGACTGTGAGAGCAATTAAGCGGATGGCAACCAACATTTCTTTAAAAGAAGCAAATGGCAGAGTTATGGTATACAGTAAGAATGAAATATCATCTTATGAGACTCCTGTTATATTTGACAGATATCTGTGTGTAAATTAGCTATTGCCACAGATCATGGTCAAAATAGGGCTCATGCTATGCCCCGCCCCACCCCCGTATCTGCAGCTTCCCCATTTTTCTGACTCTTCTAGAAAGGTTTTCCTCATTAATTCAGTCCATGGTGATCTCTTTCTTCTGTAACTGCTTTGACTTGTAAGAGTATTTATGAACTATTGAAACCAGCGAAGCTGACCTATGGCTTCACTGCCCAAGTCCTCCACCTACACTTTCTGGGACAGGGGTGCCAACGCAGCTGGTGACAGCTTCGGGTGCCTTCTGCACTTGTCTGGAGCATATGATTAGCGGGAGGTGACACGCTGTCCTATTTGCTAACGGCCTGCACTGAGTAATTCAGCACTTTATTTACTGTTTTGTTCCCTGACAGCTGGGTAGGCTGAAATGAAGATTAAAATGAAGATTAAAGGCCAGAGACCAGACAGGCATCGGGCAAAGCTCTGGCATCTGACATGAGGGTCTGATCCTGCTGGGTAACTCATCAGCTACGGGTCACAGGGCAAGCAGTCCCCCAAACCTCTTTTTCTTACCTTAGAATGGGGGTGATGATAGCAAATTGGGGGCTTGGGGACCAGACGCTCTCAGTGCACACCTCACCATTCCTATTTGGGCAACTAATATGGAGCCAGTTCCGGATACTTTAGGGAGCTATCGAACCATGGCTTTTGATGTTGGCTTGGGTGGTACAGTCCTGTGAGGTGTTGAAGCCAGAATTTGAGATGCTCATAGGCAGGGACCTGCTAGATCCTTACATGCTTATGCCCTCAGCAGAGCCCCAGTACATGTGAAATGAATGGGAGGCCAAGGACCAGGACAAGAATAGGAAAAGGCCATCAGAAATAAAAACGAATTTAAAAACACCTCACATAGCAGGAGTGAGAATTCCCATTTGAAAGCCTATTCCCAGGAGAGGATTTCTCTAGATCATGCTCATGAAATGTGAAATTTCCTGAACTTCTCTAAGAGAATAGAACACATCATGAGGACGTGTTACTGGAGTAGAAACAGAGAACCCAGTCGCACCTGCCTGGGAAAAGGAGGTGCCAATGTCCTGGAACCACCTCCCTAGGTCTTGCTGGGTGGCTAGGCATGAAAGTTCGGATTCAGTGAGATTCCCGAGACAACTGTGGCAGTGATCCCAATCACGCGGCTATTTTCTGCCAGCCATGTTTGTGCCCTGCCTATTACTGACCCAGGGGTGGTTCCAATCACACTGAATTATCACAGTCTGTTTCTCAAGACACTGAACTTGGGACTGACGGCAATGTACATGGTGGAATTGTGAAGTGAGGATAGGACAGGCAGAGGAAGCAGGTCTGAAGGGCAAAGGTTTACATAGGGACGAGGAAGAGGACAGGGAGAGAGGGGGTCAGGCTGACCCTGTGTTTCCTGGCTCTGCTTTGTCCTGAGACCCACCTGCACCAAGTCTAGGAAACACCTGTGTACCTTTCTCATAAAATCTTTCCTGCTCAACTGAGCCCTAGCTCACTTGTTACTTGCAACCGAAGTGTCCTAAGCAATAGAGTTTCGAAGAGAGGAACCACCCCGCCATGGGAGGGGCTTTTCTTCAGGCCGGAAGCATCTCGCTCCCTGTTTCAATTCTGTGCTCACCACACAACCTCCTGCCCCAGGATGTGGTCTCCGGACATGTCCACCAGGCTGGGCCCCAGCCTTCTCATCTGCCAAGTGAGAGGATGAGACTAGATCGTTGGTTCTGGGTTCTTCCTGACTATCCACATCACCTGGGGTGCGGGCAGGGGTGGGTGGAGTTGCTAACGGATCCCTGAGTCCTACCAAGATTCTTTAATGTCCCCAAGTTCTAATATATATTATCTTACCAAACCCACACCTAGTGTGTTGTAAAAAGCATCTAGTGTTGATTTTAATTAGGTATAGTAAGATACACAAAAGCAATCATCATGAAAAGAAGTTTCGTAGTCACAGATCCCTAGAAACAAGGCGCAAGGTATGTCATGCTGAGTCACAGGGAGAAGCAAGAGGGTTGGTCAGGAAGCAGGAGGAGCAGGAGGAGAGCATGGGCAGGAACATTTATTGTGATTTCCATGAGAAAAGACAAGGCACAGCAGGAAGGCTTCAGATTGGCTAGTGTGAATCATTTCAGCAGGCTCTGGGGTGTAGAGGCCATCTCTAGTTATCTGGTACTTGACCTTGGGGTGATGGGGGGGGCAGAGGAAAACTGCCTCCTGCAGTGGGAGAGGCAGACAGAGGAGGTGGCTCAAAGTACTGGCATCTGGACTGGTTAGTCTGCTTTGGTTGGGTTTTGCTCCTGGATGAGTAGTAGGTGATCTCTAAAAATTGGCAAGTCTGAGCACTTCTGGGTTGTACTGGGCATGCGCTGCTCATTCTGGCCAGCATTCACTCCTCTACCTGTAACAGCAAGCGAATGTTCCTTTAGGGAGCCAACCCTCCATCCCGCATCAGTCTACATGGTTTGGAGGGCTGACTCCACCCCCTAGCTCTTTGGGTGTGGGTCAAGTGCGACTAATCATGTATCCCGTAAATACTTGGTGTGTGCCTACTCTGGGCTAGGCACTATTCTAGGTACTGGGACTCCAACAGTGAACAATGCTTGCCACTAGGAGGTTTACATAGGTTTGGGGCTGGGTGCATGACTAGAGTGTCAACCCTTGGGATTTTGCTGGTAATATCTTCCTCTAATATCCATTGTCCCTTTCTTACTAGAGGAACCTTATTTTGCTTGCAATAGTCCTTTTTCCAGCTAAAAATCTTAATTTCCTAGGCTTCCTTGCAGGTAGGAGTGGTTGCAGCTCTAACAAAGAGATGTAATTGGAAGTCTATATGGTGGAACTTCCAGGAAGGTGAATATTTTTGTGATAAGAGACAAGCTTTAGGAGACACTGGGTAGCTCAGATCATGACCCTTGGGTTCTGGAATTGAGCCCTGTGTTGGGCTCCCTGCTCATCGGGGAGCCTGTTCTCCCTCTCCCTCCCTGCTGCCCCTTCACTCCCTACTCAGGCTCCTTCTCTTGCTCTCTCAAATAAATGAAATCTTTAAAAAGAGGCAAGCTTTTGTGACATGTGTCTCTCTCACCCTTTGTCCTTTGTCTCTGTTCCTGGCTGGAACACAGGCACACCAGAGGGGCAGGACCAACTGGCAACCTTGAAGACAAAAGCCACCCACTAAGGATGGAGGAACAGAAATGGATACTGGGTGAAGGATAGAGCTGCAAGACTCTCTAATTTCAGGACTTTCTTATGAGGTAACAAAAAATTCCTCGCAGCAAATGTCCTGTCACTTGAATTTTCTGTCCCATGCAGCTTAATTCAATCCTTAACTCAGAGGTACCACCTGTGCTTTGAATTAACCCAATGGGATGGAAGTCTGGATGGCTGGTGTCCATCTTTGCAAGCCGTGCAAGGATAAAGCCAGCCCAGGGAAAGCATAGCTGAGAGACGGACAGTATCTTGTAACCACTGGAGCCCCAGGTTCAACTCTGCATGAAGGTAGATTCTCCTAGGGAACTTGCCACAGTGGGCTTTTTTTTTTTTTTTTTTTTTTTTGTGGCTTAAGCCAGCCTGAATTGGGTTTCTCTAACTTTAAAAGAGTGTGGACTGGGCCATCTGGGTGGCTCAGTCAGTTGAGCGTCCGACTCCTGATTTTGGCTCAGGTCACAATCTCAGGGTCATGGGATTGAGCCCCGCAACAGGCTCCACGCTGGGTGTGAAGCCTGATTAAGATTCTCTCTTCCTCTCTCTCTGCTGCCCCCCCACCCCCACAGCATGCATGTGCCCTCTTAAAAAAAAGTCTGGACTAACTCATGGGTGAAAGGAGTCTGGGGGTGGGTGGGTAGCAACAGGGGTCATGGGACAGTGTCTACACCCAAGGACATGCCCCCCACCACCAGGAGTCCCTGCTGACCCCCACTGCCTTTCCTTCAAGTGTAATGTCAGGGACATCTGAGAGATGCTCCCCATGGACTCCAACTGATTTACAAACACAAGCAAGAGAAGGGCTGTGTCTTTTGTGTCACTCAGCTTTCAGGTTTTCCTTTTGAATTTGGTAGAAAATTACAGCATAATGATGTGAAAAAAAACCTTTAAAACCAATGGTAACAAAACAGATGGTTAATCATACTGGAGGCAAAAATTAAGAATGGATGCAGTTGTTGATGGAAAACTACAAACAAATGAATTGGGACAGTGTACTAGGCACTCCACCTAAGGGAGTGGTTAATTCATGGGATGTGGGGCTGTGTCACTGTGTGATCAAGATATATACATGAATCCTGGAACGAGGAGTGTCTTCAAGATCTAGGGACTATAGCTCTAGACCAATGGTCCTCAAATGTGAGTTTAAATCTGAATTCCCTGAGGAGCTCATTAGGTGCCACCCTCCCCCACCTCCAGAGCTAATGGCTTGGCTGGTCTGGAATGGGAGCCCAAGAATTTCCATTTCTAACAAGATCCTACGTGCTGCTGCTTGTGCTTGGACCACGCTTTGGGCAGCACCCCTTCTGGTCAGTTCTATATGTAAAAGCAAGTGATTTTTTTTTATAATTTTTTTTTAAGATTTTATTTATTTGACAGAGATAGATCACAAGCAGGCAGAGAGGCAGGCAGAGAGAGAGAGAGAGGGAGAAGCAGGTTCCCTGCCGAGCAGAGAGCCCGATCCCAGGATCCTGAGATCATGACCCGAGCCGAAGGCAGAGGCTCAACCCACTGAGCCACCCAGCCGCCCCAAGCGAGATACAATTAACATTAAAAATTCACCCACTTAAATGGATAATTAGTGGGTTTTCATATATTACAAAGCTGCATAGCCAATCACCGCTATGTAATTCCTATGTGCTTTTCATCACCTCCAAAAGAAAACCTGTTCCCATGAGTAAGTCTTCCCCATTCCCCTCCTCTCTCAAACTCTGGCAACCACTAATGTGTATGTAGCAGATTTACCTATTTTAGACATTCCATATAAATCAAATTATAGTACATAGGCTTCTGCATCTGCCTTTCACTTATGTATGTTTTCAAAGTTCATCCATGTGGCAGCAAAGGGCAGTATGAATAATGTTGCGTTATATGGACACACCCACCAGTTTGCTTCCCCGTTCATTGCTCCATGGGATTTTGGATTGTGCCTACTTCTTGGCTACAATTGATGCTATGAACATTTATGTGTGAATTTTCATGCGGACATAGGTTTTCATTTCTCCTGGGCATATAGCTAGGGGTGGAATTGCTGCCTCATAGGGTGACTCTACATTTAACTCTTTGAGGAACCGACGGATTGTTTCCCAAGAAGCATACCATTTTACATTTCCAACAGCAACATTTGAAGTTTCCAATAGGTCCAAATCCTCGCCAATACATTGCTGTCTCTTTAAATTGAGCCATTCTAGTGAAGTGGTATCTCACTGTGGTTTTGATTTGCATTTTCCTGATGACTAATAATGTTAAGGATCTTCTAACATGGACTTACTATTCGTATATCTTCTTTAGATAATGGTCTATTCAAATCTTCTGCCCATTTTTAAAATTAATTAGTCTTTTCAGTGTTGAGTTCCAAGAGTTCTGTATGTATTCAGGAGACTAGATCCTTATCAGAAACACAATTTACAAATGGTTCATCTCATTCTATGAGTTGTCTTCTCACGTTCGATGTCCTATAAATCACAAAAGTTTTAATGAAGTGCAATTTATGCTTTCCTTCCGGCTACTTATGATTTTGTTATATTTAAGACTCCATGGTCTAATCCAAACTCATGAATATGTTTTCCTCTAAGAGTTTCACATTTTTAGCTATTACATTTAGGTCTCTGTCTTGTATTGAATTATCTTTTGTATATGGTGTGAGTTTGGGATCCAGATTTTTTTTTTAATGTGGCAATCTTTTTCCTAGTACCATTTGTTGAAAAGTCTATTCTTTCCCCATCAAATGGTCTTGGCATCCTTGTCAAAAATTATTTGACCTTAAGTGTATGGGTATACATCAAAATTCTCAAAGTCTATTCCATTGATCCATAACTTCTACCCTTATTTCCAGTACCAGTCTTGATTACATCTTTGTAGTAGGTTTAAAACTCAGGAAGTGTGAGTCCTTCATCTTTGTTCTTTCTCAAGATTGTTTGGCTATTCGGGGCCTCCCACATTTCCATATGTATTAGGGTTAGCCCATCGATTCTTTCAAAAAAAAAAAAAAAGCTAATGATGATTTTGATTGCTGAGAATCTGAAGATCAATTTGGGGACTTGTGTCATTTAAAAGGTTTTTATGTCTTCCTATTCATATACATGGGATGACTTTCCATTTAGATCTTTACTATCTTTCAACAATATTTTGTAGCATTCAGTGTGCACATCTTGTACTCCCTTTGTTAAAGTTATTCCTCGGTATTTTATTCTGTTTGATGCTATTATAAATGAAATTGTTTTGATTTCGTTTTCAGGTTAATTGCTCATGTACCAAAATACAACTGAAATTTGTACATTGCTCTTGTATCCTGTAAGATTAGTCTTACAGTTTTTTGTAGATTCCTTCGAATTTTCTATATGCAAGATATTATTTATGCATAATTTTATATTTCCTTTCCAATCTGGATGCTTTTATTTTTCTTGCCTGTTGACCCTGCCTAGAGCCTCCAGCACGATGTTGAAAAGAAGTGGTGAAAGCGACATCTTTGTCCTGTTCCCGGTCTAAAGGGGAAACCTTTCAGTCTTTTACCACAATGTAGGATATTAGATCTTTATGCCCTTTATCACATTAAGGAAGTTTGCTTCTATTCCTAAGATTGTTGTGGGGTTTTTCATCCAGAAACAGTGTTGGATTTTGTTAGGTGCTTCTTCTCTACTGAGATGATCATGTGGTTTTATTAACAATGTGGTATTGTTTTTCATACATTGAACCAACCCTGCATTCCCAGCATAAGTTTCACTTGGTTAACTACATTTCATAAAGAGGAAAACAAAGTCCCATGAAAGTTAATGAACTGTGCCAAATCTCACAGAAAATCAGAGGCAGAGCCACAAACAGACTCTGCTTCCCCAACTGGAGGGTGGGGTGGAGAGGAGGCTCCAGGCTGGCCTTTGTGGAGAGGCTGGGGGGAGGGGAAGGTTTGAGAAATGCAGGGGAAGGTGGAACATTGTCAAGGAGGGATTGACAACTGACTACCTCACCATTACCCAACATTCCTGCCGTGCCTCACATCTTGGAGGTGATTTTCACACTCTCTGCTCTTCATGTCAACTTTTAGGGGACATTGTCCCTATTTTATAGGTAGGAAAACTGAGGTTTGATGGAATTCAGGGACTTAAACATCTCAGAAAGTGAGAGATGGTGCCAAGACTTGAAGGCAGGTCTTTAAAGTTTAAAAATCCTCAGTCCATGGTGCTGTATTGCTTGCCTGCCCTCGGAGTCCCATGATTTCAAGGCCCGTGGAAGTCCTTTTGCTACCTGCCTCCTGGCGGAGGTGTCAACCATCCAACTAGGGCCTCCCACCCTTAGCTCATGGCTCTGATCAAAACAGAAAAGTCCTCTTGAGAAAGGGAACCACTGAAGTTTTCTTATTCCTTGGGGCAAACGAACTTCCAAATAATTTTTAGTTTTTAGTACATTTTTGTTTTATCCTGAAATTTAGACTTATCATTAAATGGATTGCTTCCCGAAGGGCACAGCAGTTCCATGGTTAGCTGTAGCTAGATTGCCAGGTTCAAACCCCAGCTGTGGCTTATGCTACCTGTGTGAACTTGGGAAAGTACTGAGCCTCTCTGTATCTGTTTTCTCATCTGTAAAATGGGCGAGAACAATGGTTTCTGCCTTGCAGGAACTGAAATAAAACTGAAAATGAGCCAACACACATGACGTGTTTACGATAACACATGGTGCACAGTAAACACTAAATGTTAACTATTGTTGATGTTAATGACCACATTAACTTCCACTTCACAGGGACTCTTGTCAAGCACTGGCTTGGGGGGTTTTATAGAGAAGAGTCTCAGAGAGGTTAAGGCCGTGTGCCCAAAGTCACACAGCTAGGAACTGGCAGATCCAGAAGTCCAACACCAAAGCCTCGTAAGGACCTGCTCCTGAATTCTGGGGGTGGATTTTGATACTGAGGGCACTAGAGGAGTGAGCAGAGATCCTCCCCCATGGGCAGCAGATGAGGTCAGGACTACAGTCATTCTGAGATGCCAGGCTGAAGCTTGGGAGGGAGGGGAAGAATGGAAGGGACGATGAGAAAGCACACACTAGGCTTCAGCCAAGTCAGAGGCAGGCCCCACTCAAGGCTGACATGGGAATGCAGGCAGGGCTGGGCACACAGGGACTCAAGGCGCAGGAAGATGTATCTTGCAGTCTAGGGTACAGGCCTGCAGGGCTCATGGGGTCTGTGGGAGGCCTTCTCCAAGAGAGAGGCCTTGGCTTGGTCTCCCCTCTCTCAGATACTGGCACAGTCAGGGAACACAGTTTGGCCACTAGGACCCTATTCCTGCCCCCACCCCCACAGAAGCAGCTGCCTTTATGGGGAAGAGGGCACAGATCTGATCCGTAGATCAAGATCTCCCAGGCCACAGAGAAGTGGGGCTGAGCAACCTGGGCTGGTGTAGGTCCCTGGGTGATGGTCCTAAGTCCCCCACTGAGCTCTGTGGAGGCTCCATGTCCAGCTCAGACCGAATGTAATGGGTCCCAAAGCTGGAAGGTCATCTGGGGTTGGTGCGTCGATGCCCTCGTTCTGAAGACCCCAAGTTACGGCCAGCTCTGGGCCTCACTTCGGGGATCTCAGGGCATCCAGCAGAAAGAGCTGTTCTCCCTGCCACTTGTCACTGTGTGTCAGTGGGTGGATGTCAGCCTCTCTGAGCCTCTTCTGTGAGATGGTGGGGAACTGTACCCCCTCACCCACCTCCAGGAACTGTGGGGAGACCAAAGGAAAGCAGAAAGTACAGAGCTTACTGCGCAGCCTCTGAGGGCCTTGTCTGAATTTGGAGGCCCTGGGGATCATGAAATTAGAGACCGCTAATCCCAGAAATACCAAGTAATAACACTCACTGGCTCTCACCCCCACCGGCATGCCCTCTAGCCTTAAACATTCCGCAAAGCCTGCAATGACAGGGTGGGGTGGTTGGGTTCCTGCTGTCTGAAAACCATGCAGACCCAGCCACTGGCCTCCTCCCTCCCCTTCCTTCCTGCCACCCCTGGCATCCTAGAGCCTACATGCTAGCTTAGTGGAGGGCCCTCTCGGCCAAAGTCAACGGTGGCACCAAAAGACAGCACTTCAGAACTGGGCAGACTTGGAGCCAGCCCCAGTCATGGCACCTAACCACCTGAGTCCCAGTTTGTTCATTTGGGAAACGGGGATCAACACCAGCCACCCAGTAGGTCAGGCTGAGCTGGCCCTTGGCTCCCATGCCAACCTCCCTCTTCTGGTGTCTGCAGAGGCATCTCCCAGGTTCCCTTGCAGCTCCAGGTCTGGACTCAAAAAAGCCCCCCTCAAATCTGAGAAGAATGGAGGTGGGGTGAGGTTGCCTTTCAGCTGTTCTAGATGACTTCTATCTAGCAGGATCCCTGGATATGGGATTTGCCAAGGGGGGTCCGAGCCTAGGCATTAGCTGTGTGGATATCCATTGGTCTGGCCACCATCCCTGTGCCCTGTTTATGCTGCTGTGGGGGCTGAGACCCAGCTGTGGCAGCAGCCCCCTGGCCCCTGGATCGCAGCTCTGACAGGGAGACCTGGAACTCATGGTTCCGTGGTGTCCTGGCCACACTGCCCTGATTCTGATGTGGCAGCCGTGGAAGCAGGTGTGGTGGGGAGGCTCTGGGGTAGCTCCTGGTGCCCAGACTAAATAAAGTGTCCTTCCCACGATCACATAAGGCACCTACATCTCTGTATTTTTGTTTTCCTGTGTCTCAGATGGGCTACACCCTGCATCTCCTGATAACGTGAGAGGCAGCAGTCATGGGTCCCACAAGGGATGTAGGCGCGCATGTGCGCAGACGGTCCTCCCTCAGAGCTACCTTCTTAGGGGCCACCAATGCCTCGTTGGCTAGCACAGTGAATGGACTGGGGCCAGCCACCTGGCCTCTGGGTGCATGGCATTCTCTCTTGCTCTCCAGACCCTGGAATTCAGACGCGGCACCAGCAAGCTAAGGTAGGGGGCTTGGGATGGTCATAGGCCACTCTGGGGTCCACGTGAGGCCACAGTCTGCCGTGTGGACTGACTGAATCTGCGAAAGCCAGTCTGACAGGCATCTGTGGAGAAATGAAGACAAGGACCAGGAGGAGTCCTGACACCTCCAGAAGCCCCACGTCCTGCCCCTGGAGGCCTCCAGCTGTTTCTGTGCCCTGGGATCCATGACACATCCCTATAGCCTTACTGTCCAAAAAAGGTCCCCCTGTATCTTGTGGGAACTTGTGTGGTCTTTGTGTTGCCAGCACATGAAGAGGCTCTGGGACCCCGGAACAGGACAGGTCTGGGTCCCCTCACCCCCACACTCCCAGCATGCACCATGCTGGCCTGGCGGCAGGGACCCCACAGAGCAGCAACTGGGGTAGACGGCCTGGATGCCTGGTTCTTTCTGGTCTAGGCTCCCCCTTGGGAAAGCCCGTGCCCCCTCTCTGGGACTCGGCTTCTCACTCTATAGAAGGAGGTGGCAGGTCTTTAATTCCCACCCTCGCTTCCGATCCTAGTGTTCAGACACCTTTTGTCACGAACCACAGGGACCTGGAGGAAAATGGTTTCCACTTAGATTTAAAAAAAGAAAAAAAAATTGGGCTTCTTTCTCCACTATGTTCTATTACGTTTTTTCTAAACCACCCATAGCCAGAAAAGTGAAAATGATCCAAATGTCTAGCAACAGATGGATATCCATACAAGGGATTAGTCAGCCACACAGAAGAACGACGTACCAACACAGGCTACCACACAGATACGCCTTGAAACGATCCTGAGGAAAAGCAGCCAGTCACAAAAGGCCACCTACGACACGATTCCATTCCTATGAAATGTCCAGGCAGATAAATCTGAAGGGACAGAGCAGCGGTTGCCAGGAGATGGGGGCATGTGGGGGAGGGATGGGGATCGCTGCTCAGGGGGGAGGGGTGGTAGAGAGCGGCTAGAGTTGATGTGACAGTTACACAGCTCTGGGCATCTCCTAAAACCCACCCTTTGTATACCTGAAAGGCGCAAGCACTAGGGCAAGTGAATTCTAGATCAACAAAGCTGTTGTAGGGTAGGAATCGTGTGCCTAGCACAACGAGCAACGTGCGGAATTGCTGAATCACCGTATGACACACCAGAAACGAACACCGCATATTAATTACACTGGAGTTAAAATGTAAAAAAAAAAAAAAAGTTGTTACGTGAAAACAAACAAACAAACAAAATGCTCCGCCAGTGTTCGTTCTGAACGGGCTGTGAACCGACAGCTCAGCAAGGGCAAGGACGCTCCCTTGAAATCCTGACTTTGACCTATGAGACCTCTTCTCTGGCAGCTCCAGAGACAGGCAAGAATGCGAAGCTTTCCGCCCTGTAGGGCCGCATGCCTCTGGGGGCCTGGGACAGACGGGCATCGTGTCTGGACCATCACATGGACACGAGCCCATGGCACCTGGATTCTCCACCGCATTCACAGATGGGCTGAGGGGCTCTGAGGTGAGAATGTGCCCACTTTCTAGGGCTTTCTAGAGTTTCTAGAGCTCTATTTTGGCAGCGCACCCCCACCCCTGCCCCCTCCGGGTTTAAAGAGGCCAAATAGACCACTCTCATCCCACCTGGGACAGCCTGCTCCAGAGCCACATAGCAGCAGGGAAGATGGCCTGGCATGGGGATAATAAGCCCTAAAAACATCCCCAGATTTCCAGATTGCCTGTGCTGAATGTTATTCTGATAAAGGAAGAGAAAGTAGAGCCATGCCATCCAAGGCCTGAGGTCCCCAACACTTTACGCCCCCCACACACATCGTCTGGCAGTCCACTGGCTGGACTACAGTGCTGGTCCCTGAGCACGTCTGCCGTGAGAACACCAGCATGCAGATCGTGGTCTGCCCCTTCTGCCCGGATGCCCTCGGCAACTACACCTCTCTGTGCCTCAGTTCCTTCACATGGGAAATGGGGAGCATAGTACCCGCCTTCTAGGGTGTCATGTAGACTCGGTGGGTGGCTACGTGAAAAGCCCCCTGCCTGGCCCATAGTAGGGGATCGGTAATTTTTACCTCTTGCGACTGTTCAAGCCCTTCCAAGGATGTAGACTTTGGAGAAATGCACATTCATGCCAGTCTTTCCACTGACAGGAGCGGCACAGCCTCGCAGATCCAGGATGCATATACCTGAGGTCACCTGCCAGCTGTCGGACAGCCCGGGGGCTCACGGTCCAGGACTCTGCTCCCCAGTGGGCCAGCCTGTGATGGTGTTCACAGCTCGGGGGACACAAGAGGGAAGAGGGGATTCCCCCCACTTAATGGCCGTGTGACTCAGGAAGTCACTCAGCCTCTCAGGGCCTCAGTTTCCCTCTGCAAAATGGAGATAAAGATGATGCCTCGTCTAAAGGGTGCTGTGAGGAAAAATAAAATGCTCAGTGCACACAGGTGGGACAGCACAGTGGTGAGCAGGGCTGCACACCCGGACCCCTCCCCTCCTCCTAGGAGATGGGTGACTGCGTGACTGGCTCAGCGTCTCTGCCCTCTCCTTCCTTCTCTGCAGAATGGAGAACATTGTCCCTACCTCATGGGAGGGTTCAATGAAAGCAAAAGCACATAAAGCTCTTAGGACAGGGCATAGCACCTGGAAGTCCCCAGAGAGCCCTATAAGGATTCCAGGCCTGACCTACAGCAAGTCCCCAGAGCCATCATGACAGTGGCAGATGTGAAGGCCAGCATCCCCGTACATGTTGGGATTCCCTTACACTTCGGCAGGCAGAAGAGAGGAGTCACGTTGACCCCCTGGGCTAGTCAACCCACAAATCAGCCACAAAACAACCTGCACTATGGGCTTTCCCTGGCCAGGCTGGGACTCGGGGTCTCCAGCTGGCAACTTCAGAGCCGTCCCCTGGGGTTGCAGACCACAGTTTCCATGGGAGAAAAAGCTTCTCTCCTCTTGCTTCTCCCCCAGGCAATGGCTGGCCTGGGGAAGCCTAATTACCAGCCTCTGCGGCCCAGAGTGGGAAGAGCAGGCTGCCCTGGGTGTCCGGCAGGCCAGGTGAGTGCCAGGGCCGGGCTGCTGCTGAATGTCCCCGGGCTACAGTCCATATCCTCGTGATCCTGCATGGGTGACAGAGCCCGGGGGCCACAGGCTGGGGCCACCTCCTCCACCTGTCCACTGTTTTGGAAAGGAAGACGAATCGTGATGTGCATCCTGTGGTGACATGCCTGCATTTATCCAGCACATCTGCGAGCTGGCCAAGGACAGGGACCATGGCTGTCCTGTTCCCACCCACATTCCCAAAGCCCACAGTGGTCCCGTACCCAAGTAGTTCCTGAGAAGAGGGATCTTATTGGCAAAGTGCCCAGAGGTGGGTACCTGGCACACAGCAGGTGCTCCTGGACCCGCAGGATGACCACGCTCTAGGCCTCCAGGCCCCCTGTGACTCTTCTAGAACATAGCTTGTGGTCCAAACATGGGGAAAGGTATGAAAAGCCAGATATAACAGAAACCATGTGATTTAAGCCCATAATCCAAACGAGCATTTCCCGCACACCTACAATGTGTCCGTTGGTGCCCAGAGACGGTGATTAAGTACCTTACACACACTTAGAGTGTAAGTGCTTACACCCTGGGGTGTAAGCACTGTTGCCCCGATTCTGGGGCTGAGGCACAGGTTCAGGGAGGCGAAGCAGTTTTCCCAGTGCTTCCTGCTGGGGAGGAGTAGAACCAAAACTTGAACTCAGGACTTCTGGACTCCAGAGCCTGCCTCCCAGGCTGCCCCCCGACCCCACAGAAGGACTGTGCACAGAAATGGCAGGCCCCGATTCATCCCGCCACAGCAGAAAGACTGGTTCCAAGCTGACCAGAGGAATGGCTCCTTCCCTCCTCCCATCCCCACTGCTGCTACCACTTTCTTCACCCCTGGCGACTCCTTCCAGGGCCCAGCTTAGGGGATGGCTAGATCCCTCTGGCCCATAAGTGCCTCCGGGGCCATTGGCCAGCCTCGGATCATCGTGAGGCCCCCACCAGAGAGGTGGTCCAGGGCCTGGTGCCAGACCCGCAGACTTTCTCACAGGTGCTGCATCCCACCGTCTAAATTCCTTTAAACCTCTGTCCACACCGGCCTCACTTTTCCGTGGCTGCCGTGCGGGTCTAAACGGAAAGTCAGAAGGAGGCAAGTCAGAAGCCTACAGCCACAGGGCCCCCTTTTCACGCCCCAGTCCTTAAAGAAGGTGAGCAGAGGGAAGAGGAGGAGGAGCAGGAAGTAACTCGTGGTTTCCAAGGGCAGCACCTGGACACGCATCCGCAGGGACACAAAGGAGAGGGAGCTTTCCACAGGGACGCAGGAAGCCCGGCCTGTTCCTGAGAGCAAGAGGCAGCAAGCTCGGGGCGGAAGCATTTGGCTCTGCTCTGAGCTGAGCCCTGGGGAACGTCCTGGAGCCTCTGGCTGGAGGATGGTGGACCAGCTGTTGCAGGAAGCGGGGGGCTGCCAGGCAGGGTCATGCTCTGGGCCAGAGTACTTCAGGTCCACAGAGCCTGGGAGCTCCCAGGCCCAGCCCTGGCAAGATAAGCAGCCTATGAAGCCCCCCAACCCACCCCAGCCCCAGAGGCTGAGCCCCCCAGACAGAGTCCTGCAAGGAGCTAGACCCCATTTCCCACGGCCACTTGTCTGAGAAGCTCCAGGTCCCCGGGACAAAACCAAGGGAGGGATGGCAGGCCTTGGGGTCCACCCAACCCAGTCCTGCCAAACTCAAGGGTGCGAAGAAACACAGAGGTGAGTGGTCCTTACACGTAGCTGCCCAGAATGGCATGTCCCTTCTTTGCTTTCCTGCCAAGCCCGTACATGGGTCCACACAAAGTGGCCAGGGCAGGGTGGTGGCTGGGGCCCCATCAGGCCCCACACCCGCCAAGTGGGAACTCTGTCACACACCTCCTGGGACTGGAGAAGACAGCTCACAGCGTGGGAACTCCTCCCCAGAAAGCTTGGTGGGGCCATGGCCGCCTCTCCCTCCACATCCCAGCCCCCGCTGCATCTGGGCTCTGGCCCCTGAGGAACTGAAACCCCGGGGAGCCTGCTGCCCTGAGTCCCCATGCTCACCCTGTGTGGACGCCGGAGAGGAAGTGGGCTGCTGGTGTTACAATGAACGGCTGTGGGGGACTCGGGGTTCCGGACTCCAGGCCTGTGTCTGGACTGCTCATGAACACAGAAGTGAAAAATGCTAGGCAGGGCAGGGCCCCGTCCCCGCTTTTCAGACTTGGAGCAGGTTCTGCTCTGGGGGGACACACTGCCCTCCTGGGATCTGGCTGCACAGGAGAAGGCCACCCATTCTTTCAGTGGCCCAGACCTGGCCCAGGGGCCAAGCTCCCACCTAAATATAGTGTGATCTTTAGCCTACAAGGCAAGCTACATGAGCATGACCTCTACTCCCCAAAGTCTTCCAACAGGTGTGCTGATGTGTCAGGGATGTGTCCGACACAGCTCCCCTCACCCCTCTGGTCGGCAGGGAGGTCCTGGCGGGGGTTGCTGGACCCCAGGGCTGGGCCCCTCTGTGACGTCAGTGAGGAGAAAAATGTCACTTTCCTGGTCTGCCCTTCATGTGAAAGCAAGCTGGGAGGTACTCACAGGGATCAGCGCCTCCTAACCTAGCCAGTTCCCAGGAATCACCCAGAGAAGGTTAGAAAACGCTGATTCCTGTGTCCTGTGCCAGTCTTTGAAATGTCCGTGTTTCAGAACCAGACCCTGAATTTTGGGGAGCGCCAGGTAGCTGTAAGCAGAGTGCCCCTGGAGACTCTGACCGTGGAACCCCGAGGCAGCCCTGTGATCCCAAATGGAGCCTCTATATTCAGGATGAACCATAATGGCAGAGTATCCCAGCCTGGCTAGGCCCCCCGCCATCTACTTGGGGGCAGGAGTCTTCCCTTAACACGGGGTTGAGGGACTGGACATCCCCTTTTCCCACAGAGCCATCTCTTAAATTACATGCTCTGTGATCCCGATGCTAAACACAGAATTCTTTTCAGAAAAACATCAAGTTCCAGACTTGAAAATCCTGGAATTCTCCCTCTCAGGATGGCAGGACACCGAGGCAAAAGCTCTGAGACCAAGGCCTTCATCTCCCACCTAGGACTCAAAGGCCTGCACAGAAAGCTGGTTAAAGAGGAAGGTACACTGTGTATGTCTGGGGTTCCTCTTGCATCTGACCTCGCTGGACAGATACCTGCTAATCCCCTCCCATGTGTCAGGCAGGAGCGAAACAGACAAAGATCCCTGACCTTTGTGGAGGTGACATTTTAGCTGGGGGAGACACACACGGGGAAAAAAAAAAATATATATATATAGATAGATAGATACATAGATAGATATGTATATATATATGTATCTATACATATATACATATACATATATATATACATATCTATCTATATATATATAAAATATTTCACTCTGCCTGCCTCTCTGCCTACTTGTGATCACTCTCTCTGTCACATAAATAAATAAAATCTTAAAAAAAAAATTTCAAACAGCATTGTCAGGGAAGGCCACCCCAAGAAGGTGACATTTAAGTAGGGATCTGAAGCAGGGGAGAGAGCAAACCCTATGGCCCATGGGGGACAGTGCATTCCAGCAATAGGCAAGTGCAAAGGTCCTGAGGCAGGGCATACAAGTGTGTTCTAAGGACAGGAAGGGGGCCAGTGTGGCTGGAGGAGAGGGTGCATGAAGGAGAAGAGCAGAAGTTGAGGTCAGCAAGGAGCTGGCAGTCAGAGGTCACTAAGCTTCAGAGGTCATACTCCAGTGAGATGGAGGAAGATGAGGACTTATGTACAGGTAGGAGATGCTGTCAAATGGAGGAGGTATAACTGTCTGTGGGTAATTTCTGGCCTTAGAATATCCTGTCAGTGAATGTTGGGTGGGAGAATCAAACCAGGTCTGTGAAAATAACAGTGGTGGTTGCTTTTTCTTACTGCAAAAGAAAGACCAGTTGCCCTGGGCATTTAAATGCAGTCACTAGGGGTTACTAGGGTTCCCTACGTCTCTATCTGACCTGCTGTCTGGCACATGCCAGTGACCTAATGTCAACCCATTGCACAGCCTTCCCTGGCCCTCATGGGTCCAGGTCTCTGACCTGAAGTCCTCAGCTTAGCCCGAGGGCCCCGCGCCCCCAGAACTCACCGGGCATGGAGAAGGGGGACAGGAAGGCAGACTCAACTGGCTCCGGCTCTGGGGGAGGCGGTGGCGGTGGGGGCTGCGGCTCCTGCTCCCGCTGCGGGTTGCTGGGGTTTTCCACAGGAACATTCCCATTCTCAATGTTTTCGTGTCTCCCGTTCTGAAGTGGCTTGCTGTTGGCACCGTTCGCTGAGTTGATCAGTCTCTGCCGCTGTGTGGACAGGAGGCAAGTCAGATGCCAAGACATGGGACAAGTGTTCCATGGTGGTTTGTTCCTTACAGATGCACAGCCCTGAACGGCTTCTGGAACGCCATCCCTGTGCTCCCTGAGAAATGGCCCAAGAACCTTGGACTCCATCTCAGTTTGCTCGTTTCCAGGTGGACTGATACTTGGGAAAGCCTTTGGGGCCTGGGCAGAACCTGGGCCTCCCCTTCTTAATGTCAACCAGACCACCTAGCCCCTGACTCTGGAAGACAGTGACCATTCCAGATCCTTCACTGGACATTTATAAGCTGCTTGAAGATAGCTACAGGAAACATCCCACATCATTTTTTTAAATGTTTAATTTTTTTCAGGTCTGTTGTGCAAAAACACACTCAAATGAAGCATATAGCTCAATGACGTTCTCCATCGAGGTGTAGACCATTTCCAGCCCCACAGAAGAGTCCCTCAGGCACCTCCCTGGTTTATATGCCCCTTCTCTCCAGAGGTAACCAAGGTAACTGCTATTCTGACTTTTATAAACATCAGTTTGCTTCTCCTGAACTTGAACTTCATATAAATGGATTCAAATAATATGTATTATTCTATGTGTGGCTTCTTTCACTCAATATCTGTAAAATTCATTCGTGGTGTTGCCTGAGTAGCTGACTATTTTTCATGGCTGTCGACTATTCCACTGTATGAATAACCCATGATGCATTGTGCAGTTTCCCTTCTTTTATTCTTATGTTCTTATGGAGAACACTGCTATGAACATTTGTGCACCAGTCTTTTTCTGGACAAAATGCACTTGTTTCTTTCGTGTATTTGGGAGTGCAATTTCTGGGTCACACAGTACCTGCATGCTGAACCACGTCACACTCATATCAGCAATGCATTATAATTTCCTTTGTGTCCTGTTCTGGTCAGCACTTGACCCTGGCAGCCCTTTCCATGTGAACCATTCTGGTGGGTGTGTGATGGTATCCAGCCATGGCTCGGCATTTCCCCACCGACCAACGATGCTGAGCACTTTACTGGGTCGCTGGCCACTGGGATGGTCTCTGCTGTCCCAGTGCTTTGCCATGTCTAATGGGTTAAGTCCTGAACCAAACTGTCCCCTTCCCGGCCCCATCTTATAGTGACTGACAAAGGCTGCCTCCCTTCCACACGCAGAAGCTGATCTTCCTCACCGATTCCATGGGCTTCTAGAAACCGGGGAAAGGCAGAAGCCACGTTTCTAGAAATCAACAGGTTTCCATTTTCCTTTGCCTTTGCCTTTCCCCAGCTCGCATTCATTTGGTTCTGATTTTAAATACCCAATATGTCAGCCTGAGTTAGGCCTTGGGGGTAAGGACTGTCACACAATGGACAAATATAGACCCCTCCCAATTCTTTGCCAGGAGACTAAGAGGGCGTGAATGTGTCCCCAAGGCACTATTATTTCTATCTGTGTGTCCAATGCCTATCCTCGTGGTTATCTGGAAGTTAAAACATCATTATTAAAATACATGTTATTTCTCTTTAAAAACAACAACAAAGGAACTGTTTAACTGCCTTCATGTTGGTTTTAGGTAGGGACTTCTAAATCATGAAGCCTAGGGTGGGATGAAAATTTTAAAATTCTTTTTTTACAAGTGTGTTCACAACACTTAGCCTACCAAAAGAGCAAAGAGATCTGTGTCTGAGACAAAAGCTCAGATGTGGAGTCATAATAGTTTGCTACCCAAGTAGCAAACCTAAGTACTATTAAATGACAGGTGATTCCTATAGTTAAACAAAAAACCTGTTTATGCAAGGACAGAATTGTAAGGAGGGAGGCATGACTTAATGGCAACATGAATGGTAGCAATGGAAAGGAGTCATGATTCTAGCTTAATATCAACAGAGCATTGTACCTAGAAAAATATCTAAAGTTACCTGAGGTTGTATTAAAAGAGGCATAGATTATAACACAAAGGAGGTGATGGATCCACATGCTGAGAGAGACAAGCTGGAAGATGGTAATGACAGGAACCCTGCTGCATCAGAGAGGGTGGGAGGTTCTAAGGATATTTCAGTTCAAGGAGAAAATCAGGGGGTGGTGATGTTCAAAGAGTTACCACTTGGAAGAGACAATTATAAGCAACTCAAGCAGGGGCTGAACATTATAGAGGGAATAAAGATATAGAAAGAAGGGTCTGAGAAAGTGGACTCACTGACCCCTGATAATCTACGCAGTCCTATTTTTGCAGTCTAGATGCAAATTTGGGTGGGAATCCCTGTTCTGCGCTCATACTAGCTGTGTGTGGCTTTGGGCAAATTACTTTGCCTCTCTGAGAAACTGGAAATCTCATCATCTGCTGCAGAAGGTCATTAAGAGGTAAGATATCCTGCACCTGGCCGGGCCTCAGCGTCCAATGGACCAGCTCAAAATGACCAGCACCCAGGTGTGAGATGCATGGAAACTGAAGGTGGGGGAGATTCAAAGCGCCTTGGCAACTCACTGCAGGGGCTCTGGGTGAGGACAGCCAGGTGCAGCCTCTGAGTGAAGGAAAACCCCTCGCACCCCCTCTCCTATACACCTGCCCCCCCTGCAAACCCCTCTCAGCTGCTCTGTCCTCTCCGGAGAACAAACAAGGGCATCCGTACTGCAAGCACTAGACTCTATCATGGCTTAATCGCGGCTTTGCAAACATCTCTAACAGTTTGGAATTAAAATAACTGAACATTCTAATGAGACCCAGGGTCTTAAGAAACAACTTTGAAACTGGGCATTTGGGTTTTTTGTTTTTTTCTCCCCCCACTCCCATTCTCTGATGAAATTACCCCAAGACACAGCTTTGCTCCCACGCACAGTTTATCGGTTGTGTGCCACTGAAATTTTTAGTGCTGTTAGCATCTTCCCAAACATTCTCATTAAGAGAAACTGAGACCCAGGAAGATCAAACCAGTTAGTGGCTAATGGGAGATTAAAAGCCCATCTCCTCTCCCAAGCCCGGCCTCTCTGTATCCCTATGCTCCCTGCCAGGGCACTCAATCCCAGCCTGGTGGTGGGGGTAGGGGGAGGACACAAGGTCTTCCCAGCAGCCTAAAACATCAATATTTTACCAGCTCCTCAAAACCCCAATGATTTCCCTGGTGGGTCTGCCATGAGAAAGCTACCGTGAACCCATATCCTTCAGAGTTGTCCTTACCCCCATTCAGTGGGTACAATTATGCTCATGAAAGATAACCAGGATTCAGTAAAATTTCACCAATTCCTATTTAACTGCCCTGGGTCAAAAGGATTCAGAATGATGCAGCATTTGCAGTGTTTCTCTTTCTTTCCATATCTTCCACAGGGAGGACGTATTATACACAAAAGCAGAAATGTTCAAAATACAGAACTTTTCAGCCCTGGGCGATATCATTTCTGCATACCTCTGACATGCTGACCACGGATTATTAGTTATCAAATTTGCGAGCTCTCTGAGAACTACCTGGGTGTGAGGGTAGGGACTTCAAACTCCCATATGCACATATGCGGCCTGGAAGAAAGTTGGAAAGTCATTAGAGTGGGGGCATCTTTGCTATAGTTTCTGGACAGGAAATAGCACTAAAACTGATTTTTTTTTTCCCCCAAGTGAGAAAGAGGGCACAAACTTCAAGCAGAACAGGAGGGTGCAGAGTGAAAAGGAAGTGATCAGGAGTAAGTGACCTTCGCCGGTGTTCTTGGTTTTCTCCTAGAGTTCTTCTGTCTGTAAAGAACAAGTGTGTGCTCATCTTTTTTTTGTCCTAAAGAACACTTTAAAGAAACAACCCATACTTCCAGCTGGCCTTTCTTCACTTAGCTTTCCTTTAGTGCCTGACAAAAGTCTTAGTGGCACATCTTAGAAATTGTACTTGATTGCTGCCTGCCTTGTGCCATACCTCTGGAGAGGATCGTGTGCTGCTCGCTGGTAACGTTTGGGCCTCCTTGCATAGCAGGGACAGTAATAAAGGCCAGTCTGGCTGAGGACATCCTGGTGGCCCAGCACCAGCCCGTGTCTTCAAAGCACAGCAAACACCCGAGGTCACTCACTCTTAGTGCCCTTGACGCAGACTGACCTCATTAATTATGATCCTGCTGGCCATCCGCAGTCGGGTCCTGGGCCCAAACTTGTTGGTGATCATGATGCGTAAGCCCGCCTCCGGGAAGCTGAACTTGGGAGGACTGGAGCTCATGACCTCGTCCACCATCACCACTGGGTTTTTGCTGTACTGAGGCTCCTCCTTCACTATATTGAGCACAACACTATGATTAGTGCTGAGATCTCCCTTGGGAATGACACCCCAGCACTGGGCTGGCTGACCTCCCCTCACGCTGCAGACCTCTTGGGGCTGTGGTCTGGGCAGCTGCCAGGGGACTGCCTGCCAACTGGGAGTGTTAGCCGAGGCACCGGGGTCCCGTGCTACAGGATGCCTCACGAGCAAACGCTTCACGTCTAGCCCCTCCGCTGGGTGATGCCCCCTCTCTTTGGGGTCCATCTTGACTAAGGCCTCTCAGTTCCTCGTCTGCACCTCACTGGGGGGCCTGGCTACAATTCAGACAGGGTCCCTGCCCCCTCCTAGCCCATGACGGCGAGGGGACCTTTCTTCCCCACTGTTGACAGAGGCTCAGATAAAACTCTGGAAATTGACAAGGGCCCTCCAGGATGGAAAATGCTAGAAAGCACCAGATAGCACGGGCTCTCAGCTTCCCATCAGGCCACCTGCTCCGTTTGAACAACCATCTCCACCTGGCGGAGAAGGATAGGGGCCTGGCAGTGAGGGCAAGGATGAGGACCACAGGGGCTGGACGAGGCAAGAGAGACCCCAGAGGAAAGCCTGCTTGCTGAGGGCTGCTGGCCACATCCCACGTCTCTGATAAAACATACACCCTCCAGCAGGGAGGCCACAGTCTCTGACCCTTTGCTTCCCACCTCCCCCCGACCCCCATCACCCCAAGAGGCTGAAGAGTAAATGTCTCCAGGCCTCAGGCCTCTTCCTTGCCAGCTTCACAGGCTCGCTCGGGGCTGGCCTCCCAGGGGGATCTGACATGTAACTCCGGAGCCCTGGGGAGGCCACGAATGGAACTGCTCAGGAACACAGCACACAGAAGCAGGTGGTTTTTCCCTCTGGGGAGACTGTCAAAGTGGGTAGGGCTGTCCCTCTACACTGTCACCGGCTCCTGGAGAGCGGCCTTTCCCGGCAAGAGTAGCCAAGAGCACACCCTCGAGAGAGTTAATGGCACCGACACGAGCAAATGCACACCCCACACGCACACCCTCACCAAACAGGCAGCAAGGCTCAGCAGACAGGAGGCATGGAGGTTAGAAACGAAGCCAGGAGGACCCCGCATTTGTCAGGACAGACGCTAACCTGTAAGGAGGTGTGCGCCGGAGGTCCTGGTTTGTTTTGTAATCCGTGTGTTATCGCTTGGGTGAAAGCAGATTACTTACAGTTCAGAAGAGAAGAGTTAAGGAGACAAAGGCCAACAGAGATTGCCAGAGGTGATTAGCGTGCGGTGGACGCAGAGAGCCTGGGGCAGCGTTCTTGATGGTGGCCAAGATGCCAGGGGGTTATTTGAAGGAGTTAGTAGAGGGGTTCCTGCTACAGGGGGCTTCAGTGCTCAGGGCTTTGGGAAGGGCCCCTCTCCTGGCCAATTTCTATGGCTCTGGCCCACTTGGAGGAGCAGGACCCCTCACTGCTAGAGAGCTTGAACCACTCCCTCCTAGGGAGGAGACCCGCCCAACCACCCGCAGGCTCCAGGTTCTGTCCTATCTGTAGAACCAGCCCTGACATGGGCATCCCCTGGGGAGCCCCTGGGATCAGAAGGAGGGAGCCTCTGGAGCATCAGTTCATTGAGGCAAAAGCTGTGATAACTGGCTTCCCCAGCGTGGGGGGTGAGGGGGTAGGGGTGGGGTGGGGAGATAGGGAGGACTCTCGTCGTGGTGTTGTCACCAAATGGCAGCAGGAGGTGATATGGCAAAGCCAAGGGGGGCTGCCCGGAAAATCACTCCATTAGAGAATGTTTTTCTGGCAGTTCTTCAGCCCCAGGCCAGGCGTCTGCCTCCTTTCTCGCTGCTGGAAGCCCAAGTCGGATCCAGGGCCAGGGCAGCCTAGAAAGTTCCACCGTGAGCCTAGCGGTTAGCCCCAGGAGCCCTGGCTGTGAGGCTGTGGCAACCAGCAGAGAAGGGGGACTCCTTTAGCAGCTGGAAAAGGGGAACAGGGGGTACCCTCTTCCTCTGCCCTGGGGACCTTTTCTTAGACCTTTCTCTGCTTTCTTGAGCAGAACTGAAGCGTCATGTGAAAAATTTCTAAGAGTTTTAGAAAAACCCAAACATCTGAATGAAGAACAGAGCAGGAAGATATTATGTCCTGCCACCCCCTCAAAATAAGAAAAAAAAAAAAAAAAAAAAGGCCCGAGAGGATTTGGTAAAAAGAACCTCATAACCTTTAAAGAACATTTAAGTACATTTTACAAGAGTGGTAGTAACAAGGCCAAACACCTGGGAAGGGGCCGAGTTGAACAGTTTGACTTGGCACAGGGAAACACCAAAACTGGTAACAGGAAAAACCAGAGCTGTGTGTGCCTGTGGGCTCTGGACAGGATCCACCCACCAGGCAGCAGTCCTGGGCCTCCTTGGGTGGGTGGGTAGATGGGGACCTGCCCGTAGGCCGAGGAGCAGGGATGGGGAGCTCTGCCTTGGAAAGACGGGTGACAACTACACCATTAAGAAAGGCAAACTCCTGGGCACCTGGGTGGCTCAGTGGGTTAAAGCCTCTGCCTTTGGCTCAGGTCATGATCCCAGGGTCCTGGGATAGAGTCCCGAATCAGGCTCTCTGCTCAGCAGGGAGCCTGCTTCCCCCTCACCCTGCCTGCCTCTCAGCCTACTTGTGATCTCTCTCTGTCAAATAAGTAAATAAAATTAAAAAAAAAAAAAAAAGAAAGAAAGAAAGGCAAACTCCTGAGGCCCCTTCTCAGTCCCTATAGGGTTCCTGTGAACACCTTCCTCCTGCCTCAGTCTGTTTCTGGGGGGACAGTGCCCTGCGGTGACTTACACACAGGGCCCTCCACCAGCCTGGGCTACGAAATCCTGAAGGCTCCATCTCTGGGACTCCCTGATCTCAGTTTTCAGCCCTGCAGCCTACCCTCACCCCCCTGTCCAGACCTTTCTCTCCTTGGCCGTTATCCAAATGCCTCCTCCTTGATGAAACTTGGAGGGAGGCCCATCTGCCTCCTTTTCCTATGTTTGGGGGGAGGGGCAGCCCTGTGTCTAATCTTCCAATTTTCTAGACATTTTCTCGGACTTAGATGTTTGGGGGAAAATGAGAGACCTGTGGGGGAGGTCCTACTGTCCTGGGTATCAAAGGAATGGAGACAGTGGCAGGACAGAGCCCGAGGAGAGGCCCCATGTGGGATGTGGCTATTCTGCAAGTAAGGGATGCTTCCCACGGGACACTAAGGAGGGGCCTCCTGCACGGGCCACGCAGGTGGTAGGGAGCTCTTGGGGCTGGCACCTGAGGAATGAATGACTCCCACCACCACCACTTGGAATCTTTCTTCTTTGCCATGAAGGTCCTGTGGGCCCCGGAGCACTAATCTCAGTGTACAAGACTGGGCAGGAATCAACCTTTGTCCTGAGATGCTGTGCTCAGGGATCTGCAGTTGGGACCTCGGGCCCGCTCTATCTGTGGAGCTAAAATGCAAACCAGCAGCCACATCTGTCCCTCCCCTCTGCGGAGGTTGTCCTGGAAACAGGCTCTCTCCTGGAGGAGGCTGCCAGGCATTTTGGCGACAGGACACATGGCTACAGCTTCAAGCTCTCCAGGCCTCCCCTCTCTGACCATCAGGGATCAGTGGTGTCTGGCAGCCGGGCCGTAACCATGACTACAACCCCAGTGGGCTTCTTCCTTCTCTTTCATATGGAGACATTCATTCCTCCTTCAAGCACCTGTGACAGGTGCCTCCATCAGGCGGTTGCCTGAGACGGGACAGAACAAACTTGCCAGACATCCAGGACTTGGAGTCCCTACTCAGATCTGCCCCACTAGTAAAGACTAGTGAGGGGCCAAGGAGGACAGATTTCAGCCCCCACACGTCCCAGACATGAGCAAACTGACCCCCAAGACCACCGGGGCTGTCACAGACCCCATGAAGGAGTGAAAGTCGCCTGAAAGAGGACGTGGCTCTTCTGGGGCCACGGGGAACATGGAAGAAAGACCCTCACGTGGCCCATCCACCTGTCATGCTGGTGAAGGCCTTTACCAACCCTGTGGGTGGGACTGGAGATGCCAGGCTCATCTGTTTTTCCATAATCTTCATTACAGAAACTTGTTCAGGCCTAACCACTCCCTGGGGGCCCAGAACCCCAGACAAGGGGGCCGCCCCTGGGGTCAGGGCTCCCAGGCAGGGCTCTCTGGGGCGGATCTGGATGTTCCTGCTCAGCTCTGTGGCTGCCCTCCCAGGCCTTGCCGTTCCTCTGGGTGACGAGACAGAGATCTCTCCAGAACAGAGTTCTCCACCAAAACTGGGCCTGGCATGTGAGAAATCACAGGGAGACCTGAGCCTGCTTTGCCACCCCAAGTCCTCCGCCTCCTGCCACTGGCCTTTTCCGAGGGTCAGACAGGTAATTCGCTGCATTTCACAGGAGACCAGCAGGCCTGGAACCTTCCTCAGGAGGCTTGGGGGAAAGTCCCCCGGGCATGACTGTTGGCTCTCTTCATCCTTCTCCCTTCTACGCAAACACAAGTCTGAGCCACATGTCCTTGTTTAGGGCCTTGGGACCAAAGGTAAGAGAGTGACAATTTAGGTGGGGTGTGAGTGCGTGCAAGAGAGAGAACGGGCGATGGTTTCAGGAACTCAGCATGGGCCGCTCCTGTCTGCTCAGCCTTACCTCGCCTCAGCAACGGCATGGAGGGATCGTCAGAGCTACTATCACAGTAATCATTACCATCCTCCAGCTCGCTGTTGACGGTATTGCCATTGGCAATGGCCTTTTGTTTGATGGTGAAAAAGGCCTGCATCTTCACATTGTACCTGGAAGTTAAGGCAGGAAGTCAGAGCCTGGGGAGATGCCTGGCACTCCACCCCCACCCCGTGCACCCTGGGAGAGGCCTTTGGAGGCGGCGAGGGGGAGTGGAGGGCGCTTAGTGGAGCTGACAGTCCCCTGACAGGACCCCGAGAACATCGTGCTCTCAGAGGCCTGCCCCACTGGGCTATTAGTGGCTTCTCTGGGCAGGGGATGAGGAGGGAGGCATAAAGAACCTCTGGTCCAAGAGCATGACCCATGTCTACTCATACCTGTCCCAAGCCTGTCCTAATAAAGGAAGTTCAGGCCAGTGTCAAAGGCAGGCTCAAAGGAAGTGTCACCAGGTTGGTCTTCCCTCCCACAGCCATGTGTCCTGCTCCCATGGGCTACCCGGCAGGCCAGCTTGTACCCCTCACAGCCAGGCACACCCCCCCAGAGAAGACACCATCTCCGGCTCAGACCCCAGGCCACCCACCTCTCTGGAAGGTGCTCAGAAAGCGAGTGGTTCACGTGAGGACAAGCCTCCCGCCCTTGGACAGGTGATCACCCATTTGCACAAAATACCATAAACATCTGATATAAATGTGGGGACTCAGAGTCTCCTAAAAGTCAGTGTTGCTTTTAACTCTTTCTGGGGATGTGGAAAAGATGACAAAACCTGAAGGGGACTCAGCTCACAGAGAGGTTGTTTTTTAAAACGTGGAAAAATCTGCTATTTTAACTCTTTTTCGTTTTTAAGTGTCTAACTTGTTGGCACTAATCACAGTCCCAGGACGTGTCGGGTGACTGTCAGCATGATTTACGTCGGGTTGCAGCATCCCAAATGAGTCTGTGTCCGTTCATCAGTTAACCAGTAACCACCCCCCACGCCCCTGGTAATCTCTAACCTACAAGCTCTATGGACTGGGCTCTCCAGAGTCCCTCGCCCAAGCGGAATCATACTGTCTTTGTCCTTTTGTGACTGGCTGCTTTCACTTAGCACGTTTACAAGGCTCATCCCAGTCTGATGTCCCTACCTTGTTAGGGCTGAATGATACTCCTCACTAGCACTTTTGAGATCATGCTGAGCCAGGCGGTTTCCGGAGGTGGCAAGCGAGCCCAACCCTGACCCAGGGTCTGCACCTTCCTTCCTGAGTGGTGTGCCCTGGAGTTGCACCAGGGGGAGCCCCTGACAGGTGGCACTGTACAAAGCCTGGTGCGAAAGCCAGGTAGCCTGGCTCTTTGAGAAGAGGGGATTTACGGCGACAGTGAGAAAGGGTGGTGCCCCAGGGCAGCAAGGAGCCCCCGGGAAAGAGGTCTTGCTGGCCACCTGTCTTTGAACAGCCCCATCCTCTACCCACCAGCCCAGGCTCCCCTGGTCCACGTGTGGACAGGAGCCCCCAAACAGAGTCTGAGTAGCCCAGTGGGTACCCCCAGAGAACCGGAGTTGGCTGGAAGTGGCTGGAAGGTCTGTCATCAGTTTTGTCTGGGCTCTAACGAAAGGCTAGAGCAGGAAGCAGAACAAGGCGTCAGACTGCCCAGCAGGGAGAAGAGAAAAGCTACTTACTTCATGATCAGAATGTAAAATGCGTACAAGATGATGAGAATCAGTCCTTCCCACCTCAAAGAGAGAACAGAGATTGTGGTTAGGACAGGGTGCCTGTGGCCGCGGGGTCTGGGGCTGACGGCTAGGCCCTGGCGGAGCAGGGCAGAAGGTCCTTTGACCATCCCCAGCCCTGGCCCTGGCAAACAGGGGCGCCATCCTAGGCTGCGGCCAGCTGCCATCTGAAGCCCTCTTGGGGACAGAGAAGGTGAGGGTGGGTTCTTCTCAGCGATGGGGGTCCACAGGGATCAGGCAGCATTTCCATGGGTATCCAGAAAACGGAGGGACCAGGGCTGCCCCATCCCAGGACCCACAGAAGGGAGCAGCCTGGAGTCATACCCACTTGGTCCTAAGAGACCTATGCGCTCACCAGAGATTCTGGCCCGGGACCGGAAAGGCTGTGGGTACAAGTGGGGAAGGGCCTGAGGAATTGCAGGGAGAGAAGGGCAGGCATAGGAGCCTGCAGGGCGGGGTTCCGGAGTGGAGCAGGGGCGGGGCCTTCCTGGGACACTCACCCCGCTGTCCAGCAGGTGCAGCACCCAAACCCACACACGTGCAGGGACCTCAGACCACTGAGGAGCCACCCAGCTTAATCTGTCTGGTCATCTGACAAATGCGTGCTGAAGGCTTACTATGCACCAGGCATGAGCTACGGTTGTTTTCGGGAACTCTCCCTCTGCTGGCAGAGCCTACAGCCCAGCAGAGCTGCGGTGAGATGGCGATGACCCCACTGCCACCGCCCCCAGTCCATCTAGGAGGAGACCCTGGATGTGGAGTGGCTGCCTGGCTCACAGGGTGGGTTAAGGGCCAGGTGCGGGCCGAAAGCAGGTTTCTCTGGGCCCAGAGCACCCGGCTGCTCATGTCCTCAGCGGACTGAGCACAATCCCACAGAAAGACACTGATGGGATGCCGACTTTGAATCACCCTCATGAAGAGAACGTCTCTATGGCTTATGGACACATAACACACTGACACAGTGAAAATGCCAACCTTTCAAGTTTCTGCTTTATGTATCCTAATTAAGGCATCATTTCCTACCTGGAGGTCATTAAGGTGAGTTCCTACATTTTATTCTGTTTACCTTTGCTTTTTACAGTGGGATCTATATTGCTTTTAAAAAACATTTTATTTATTTGAGAGAAAGAACGAGCACCAGTGGGCGGCAGAGGGAGAGGGAGAAGCAGACTCCCTGCTCAGTTGGAAGCCCAACATGGGGCTTCATCCCTGGACCCTGAGATCATGACCTGAGCTGAAGGCTGATGCTTAACCAGCTGAGCTACAAGGTGCCCCTACAGTGAGATCTTTAATTCACCTGGATTCTCCTCTTGCATAAGGTGTGAAGAGGGATCTGATGTTATTTTGTTCTGCATAGCTCCCTAGTTTCCCCAGCAGTATCTGAGAGCCTCTCCCTAACTCACCGCCTGTCGTGACACCTGTCATATCCCCCAGCCAAGAAATGGGCCCATGACTGGGTTCTTGGTTCCACAGTCCACTTTGGCCCATGCCAAAATGCTGTACCGTTTTCATTATTTTAGCTTTATAATATGTTTTATTTGGCAGAGCAGGAACACTGAGGGAAACAATCTTTGTCGCTTTGAAAGTATAAAGACGTGATTGTTTAGAATGATGCCTTTTTACTTTCACAAGGGCTTAAGCTCATGTCTGTAGTAGTAATCTCAAGAAAGATTCAACAAACCCAACAAGGCAGGATAGGAACAAAAAATGAAAAATAAACAGACATTTAAAACTTACCACACAATTTCTTCATCATATATGAACTGGAAAGCAAAAGAAACAAAGGATGGGGGGCATTATTTATTCCAAAAGAGCACACACAGACCCTTAAACACTCGGAGCTCACCCACACTGCCTTGTTATTTTTACACAAAGCTGGGCTCCTCTCTCCATCTCTGGGTTTCTCAGCTGCAGGTGACCTTTCCTTAGATGAAACCCATCCTTGCAGATGCTACCATGTGTTAGCGTGGGCCTCCCGAGAGAAATGGCCTGTGCTTCATTACACTTCAAGTCACAGGTGGGACCAGGCTGGCAGGGGCCTGCCATCAATAAGGGAACAGATTTGCTGAAATCAACACTCTGAAAAACTGAAAAGACCCCTACCTGTCTGTATCCCTACAGTTCCTACCTGTCTATGATACTCGTGTATGTGGAAGGGAAAGGATATCATTTTCCTTTTTTTTTTTTTAAGTATTTATTTGAAAGAGAGAGAGAGAGTGTCAAAGCACGAGGGGGGGGGAGGGGCAGAGGGCGAGGGAGCACCAGACTCCCCGCAGAGCAGGGAGCCCGACATGGGACTCTATTCCAGGTCCCTGGGATCATGACCTGAGCTGAAGGCAGATGCTTAACCGACTGAGCCACCCAGGTGCTTGCTCCAAGGGATATTATTTTCTTAAAAAGAGAGTAACCTCTTTGGTGATTCTAAGAGCAAAGGACCCACTTGTACCATTTGAAGGGAGCCCCGGGCTGATGGTGAGGGTGCCACGGTTTCTGCAGAGGGCACGGACATTACCCCACAACCCCACCCAGCATCTTGGACACAGGCACAGATGAACGAACGATGCCCCTGAGGTCCAGGGGAGGAGTCCTGGGACCACCCCAGCCAGGCCCAGTGTGGATGGGAATTTGGAAGGGCTGCACCCACCCATTGACCTTGGAGACAAAGAGGCCCTGTACAGGATGTGGGGAGAAGCCAGGGACCCATGGTGCTCCACTGTCCTGGCTGTCACAGCAGTCAGCGCACATCAGAGCTGCCATGGGGAGGCCACTTCCGAGAGGGGGTGGTCATCCTGACCGAGCATCCTTGTGAGGCTCCCCAAGCTCCAGGCTCTGAGGAAGTGGCACTGAACAGAGCAGTGCCCAGCGCCCCCCTGGGGAACGTGAGGACATGTGTGGGGGATATTTAGATACAGGGACAGGCAGGTGGTGACCAGCCTAGAACATGTGACATAGTCTGCCAGAAGGTCTTCCCACACGTAAAGATCTCTTATTTAAATGTCTGGCTAAAATTCAGACATGTGGTGGCAGCGGGAGGTGGGGTGGGGAGAGAAAGACCTGAACCCAGAACTTAACTGTGTTGTAAAAATCAAAATACTTTTATACAGTTGTAATAAATATGTAATTTTCTAGTGAGGTAGCAAATGGAGAAACAGGTGGACTTGGCTCAGCCTAGGATTTTATCAGGAGTCACTTATAATTTTGGAAAATCGGGTCTGCAATGTCAGCACCCCCCACAGGGCCCAAGGGGCCCGCCCAGCACCCGGCCTTAGTCTGCACAGGTCAATTTCAGGCTCAGAGATTCTTCCATACGGGGGTAATGATCCTATCACCTGGGGTTCTAGCATCTTCTCGCCGAAACACTTACCACGGAGAGTTGTAATCTCTTATTATCAAGGACTTCTGTCTTTGATAGACTGGGCATCATTTGATTCTTTTTTTTTTTTTTTGAAACTGCATATAGGTATATTGTTTTATCTATGACTTTTCTTTTCGGGGTTGTGTAGACAGGGGTCCCAGTGGTCTCAAATGGTCCTAGTAATGCCCCGCCTGATATTCATGCTGCCGGGCCTGTCTCTATGGCCTGGGAAGCTCCTGACAAACAGAATGTGGCGAAAGCGGTGGGTTACAGCCCCCATGATCAGGTCACAGGCTCCCTTCCATGGTGGCACCTTCTCACCCCTGCTCTGAGGGCAGTCAGTCATCGTGGTGAGCACAGCATGGTGAGCAGGCGGTCAGGAAGGCTCAGAGGAGGCCTATCTGCAGCCCTGCGAGGGGACCCCCACCCAAAGCAGATTCTCACTGGGGGAGTCGTGTACCCTGGCCACCATCTGTGCGAAACCCTGAATTCCGATTCACAGACAACAAGAGCGAGAACTACTTGCTAGTTGAAGCTGCAGCGTTTGGGGGAAATTTGTTACCCACAGATAATTCATACAAGGGATGGGACTGTCCTGTACAGTTGGCTCTAGATCTTGTGAGGTCGGGTACTCTCTGAGGCACATTCCAGAAAATCTGGGCACACCACAGTCCTCTGCCCTCATGCCACCGCCTGGACTGAAACGTCTCCTCTGGGGGTGGCACGTGTCTCGGCAGTAGCCTGTGCCTTGTGCTTCAGTGTCATGGGCCATGATGCCACGCTAGCCATGGGGGGACTGGGGGGGTAATCTCTTGTCACTCTCCCCCACACTAACAGACCCCAGAAACCTTGTTCCGGCTCTTTTGCCTTTCTCCATGTTCCCCCAGCGGCCCATTCTGCCTGTCTCCAGCCAGCCTCGGTCTCTCTCCTGCTCTGCGGCAAGCAGTGAACCCAGAAACTCCGATTCTCAGGCATCGGGCTCTAACGGAGGCTCTGAGGGCCCCTGAGGAGCAAAGGGCTTGAACTTAACTTCATGGACAATGGGACATGTGCTCTGACGTTTCCAAAGCCTTTCTGAATTCAAGGTGCTCACTGGATTTGCTCCATAACCAGGGTGTCAGGCACGAGGTTTTCAGGCGAGGGAGGCAGAGTGGAGAGGGGACGGGGACAGAGACGGGCAGGGGGGTAACTCACAGCAATGAGCACGATGACAGAGAGGGTGTAGTACACGGAGTCTCGGCACACAGCCCACCACGTCAGACGGACCACCTGCCAAGCAAAGGGCTGTCAGCTGCTGATGGCTGGGGAGATGGGGGGTGGTGCGGGGACTAGCTTTCTCACCAGCCCTGAGCCCCGCAGGGACAGGGATGCACCCACAGAGTTCCTACTAACTGTGCCACCGGAAACAAGCCTCTCCAGGCTGCTCAAGGCCACCCAGTGCTCTCCATTGTATTTTGGCAACAGGACAAAAGTACACAGTGTTTGTAAGTGAGGACCTAACTGTTCCCTCTCCTCTGAGGTAACAACCTGTCTCACAGCAGAAGCCCAGGGTCAAGGCAGAGCCAGATGCTGGAAGCTTCTGGTGGTAAACTACCTCGCTTGGCCAGGTAGGGCCGACTCATGAGCCTGCCTCTCTGGGGGCGAGTGTAATGCCCCCAGGGCCCTGAGGACCAGGAAGATGGTCATGGGGTATCAGCAACAGGCCAGCTTCAACCTCCTTGCTAAGGAGGCCAAAGGCAGGCCTCAGATATTTCCAGAATCTAGCTCAGGGTCAAGGTTACAGGAGGGACCTCTCAAAGACCTACTGCTGCTCAGTGAATGCTCACCCTTGGCCCAGACAAGAGAGCCAACCCTGTCCTGCCCTCGGATCCGATGGTGCTGGACATGGACAGAACGTCAGATGCCACTCATACCTGGGAGGACCCGGGCCTGGAGGGGGAAGCCGACTTGCTCAGCCTCGGTCAGTCAAGGGCACACCCAAGGCGGGGTCCCGGGTTCCCCCACTGCTGTCCCTTATGTCACTCTACAAAGGGAGACAAACCACTGACCTGCCCCGCAAATAATCCACAAACGCCGATTATACACAGGATGTTAAACACCGCAGAGCCCACGATGGTCCCAACGCCAACGTCTCCATGGGTGATGAACACACCTATAATAGGAAAGGCAGAAACCTTCCTGTGCCGGTCCTGCCCCCTCCCTGGGCTGCTGGGAGGGCTGTGTCCCCAACCCCATGGACGGATGGAGTTGTTCTCCTCATCACAATGCCTGGGGGGCTGAGGGGCACAGCAGAACCGGAGACGAGAAAGTGTCCTGGGCGACCAGCTAACTCCATTCCTCCCACCCCCCCTTTCCTTTTTTTTTATTTAAAAACACAGCTTTATCAAGATATAATTCACATGCCATAAAACTCACCCATTCAAAGTATATAACCCCGTTTTTTGGTATAGTCACAGAATTGTGCAACCATCACCACAATCTCATTCTAGAACATTTTTATCCTGCCCCCACAAAAGAAGCCCTCTACCCACCCGCCCTTTGCTCTCCCACACGCCCCCAGGGAACCCGACTTTACTTTCTGTCTCCCCAGCTCTCCCGCTCTACAGTTGAGAAAACAGAGGCTCAGAGCTGACAAATGCCCTCACTGGCCAGGGGTGGGGGTCTGGGTCCTGTGTCCCCCACTGGGGGCCTTTCTTACCAATAACAGAGGCAAACAGCTCGGGCGTGGAGCTTCCTGCGGCCATGAAAGTGGCTCCCGCCACATCTTCACTCAGATGGAGCTTCTGAAACAGAAGTGACCACAGACACTCAGGCTGTGAGGTGGGGACAGCGGACACAGTCACTGGACATGTCCACGATCATGGCAAGCGTGGGGGACTGCTGTGGCCAGAGTCCGGCACCTGCGCTGGCTGTGTCGCCTTCCAGCACCCTCAGCACATGCCTCCTGCTACTCTGTGGGCCACCCCACCCGGAGTCCCCTGTCCCCTTCCCCTGTCACTTTCTGCTCAATTGCCAAGCCCCTAAATGAGGTCACCTCTCGAACTGTACCCCCAGAGTCAGCTGTTCCCCTTGGACCAGTGGAAGAGTCTTGTCCTCCAATTAATGAAACACAAACCACCCAGTGAGGGTCTGAGGACTATACTCGTGCCTTCCCCACTGGACGGTGAAGGTTGGTCTTTTTCACCTCTGGATTGCCAGTGCCTAATTCAGAGTCTGGGATGCAGTGGCGCTCAGCCAGCAGCTGCCTCCAGGGTCCACGCAGAACTTGGGTACCATGCAGACTTCCCCAATTCAGGGCTGTGGGACCTAGAGGTCCCAGAGGCACAGTCTGGCCCTTGCATTCCAGAAGGCCTTCTCCGTGGCAGCCCCGAAGCCTGGCTGCTCTCGGACCCAAAGAGCCAGACAACCTAGATCCGGGGATGAGGCTGGATCTCTGATAAGGCACCTGCAAGGCCATGCCCCAGCCACAGAGGCCCATCCTCTGATCGAGAATATGCTGTTGGGGGCTTTGGATACTGGGAGAAGCCACGAAGATTCTGGGCTCCCTGAACCCAAACTTGAAAGCACTTACTCTGTGGTCATCAGAAGGCATCTGGGCAGGGCTCGGCCTCCTCCTGCATCCACCTTCCCAAGTACCCTGGGCAGTCTGGGGTCAGCACAACCTCCCTGCTGACCTTGCTATAGGAAGCGGTCCCTCAGAGGGGTCGGAGCTCTGGGCTTCTGTCAAGCACTGACCCCCCCCAGGGCAGAAGCCCGGCCACTGTGACCTCATCCATCAGGAGAGGATTCCACAGAAAATGATCTGCCATCAGAGCATTTCCGGTATCTTCTAGCACATTATAAACCATTACAAACTCAGGTGAAGATTCTGTCTTCACCTGAGCTATTCCTTCCTCCTAGTATGCCCTTCCTTGTCCTCTCTGCTTGGAGAAATCCTGACCACTTCAGAAGTTTAGATCAGATACCACTTCCTCCATGAAACCCTCCTAGGCTTCTCCCCAACAGACACATTGCATTCTTCCTTTTGGCCCTTCAGTCCTTTGATGGCTCTTACTGAGCCCCTTCCAGGGGACTTGCCCATAGGGCCAGGACCATCCCCCTTGCTCACGTCTGTGTCCTTACAGAGGCAGGTAATCTGGAGGGGCCTTTCCACTGGGCACTGGCCTGTGCATTGGTCACCCATCCCCAGAGGCCATCTCCTGATTCTCTCCATACACTCTTTCTCTGGCTCAACTTGCTCATTGACCCACAGTTCAGTCTGAGTCAGGGGAAGATGGAGACCGGGGGAGGGGAAGGCCTGTGCACCTTGATGCCACATTCCCCGCTCCTCGGGAGGCCCTATTCTGTGCTCAGCAGCAAGGAAGCCCCTGCCCTAACAAGCTCTGGCCCCAGCTGCAGATGTCACAACAACGGCATGGCTTCAAATAGGTAGAAGATTCCATGGGGACAAAGTGTGCCAAAGCCCAGAGCGGTCTGCACATAGTAGGTGCTGGAAATGGAAGTAGTTATCCTTTCTTGGTTAGCGGCCAAGGGTAAGGCAGAGCAGAGAGACACCCTAGAACCTTTAAAAAATTAAAAAAAAAAATATTTTATTTTTAATCTCTACACACCATGAGGGGCTCGAACTCACAACCCTGAGATCAAGAGTTACATGCTCTACTGACTGAGCCAGCCAGGCGCCCCAGCACTGGAGTCTTACATGTGAGAAGAGAGGAGACAAGAAAGTCAAAAGCTCACAAAACAATGAGGAGGAGAAAACATCCACCTGCAAACACTGGACCAAAGGGCATTCTTTGCTCAGCCTCTGGATCATCCCCTGAGACATAGATCCCCACCTGGTCCCCACCACCTGCAGCTTGTGGGAAATGCTCCTTAATGGGCAGGTTTAGCTTCACCAGTGACAGCTTGCTGGGAAACCAGAGGTCCTGGGTGCCAATGGCACGTGGGAGAGCAAATCAGGGAGAGAATGGCCCCTGCCGACTCCGCTCTGGGGATGTCAAAGCCAGGCTTTGCCGTGGCCACAGTAAGTGCGTGGCCAGTCGTCACCACCAGAGTGCTCCCTGCTTGGTCCTTCTCCATCTGGCCCTGACGAGTCCCATGTCCTTGGTTGCCCCAGGCCCCCCAGCCCCAGCCTGGCTTTGCTGTGAGATCCCAAGTCCCCCCTACTTACTTCGCAGATCTTCTCCAGAGACGGAACAAAAAAGTCATCACAGACTATGGCCAAGGCATAGAACATGTACAGAGCCTGAGGAGGAAATGGGGGAGATGGTCAGCAAATGCACCTGCTGCTAAGGAGGCATGGCTGGCCCGATGTCACGTCCCGAACCAGGAAGCCGTCGCACCCTGCCAAGGCAGAGCCCGGGTGCACAGAGAGAGACACAGAGGAAAATTCCAGCACCGCAGAGATCTGCTCCCTCATGAGCAGATGGGGAAACGGATTCCCAGGGAGGGGAAATAATGTGCTGGCAACAAAGGGGATGAGAGCTCAGGCCACATGGTCTTGGGCTCCTTCTCCTCTCTAAAGCACCAGCTCTCTCCCCAGCACCATTTCAGGCTGCTCTCAAAAGGCAAGCTCTAAGCCTTAGGGCTAAGAAGGAAAGCATTTAGAATCACCATTTTTAAGAGTTTAAAGTAAGAACAATCCCGATCTTCCCCCTTCATTTTAGTGAAGGCACCATTTCCCTCTTACCACCCGGCCACCCACTGCTGGAATGAATGGCAGTGAGCAGGCGAGCCAGCAGTTCCTGGGATGCTACCTAATGATGGCAGAAGTTAAAATACACAAGCCATCCACACACAGAGGTTCATGGAACAAAGCATCCAGATGCTAATGCTGATTCTGGGACTGATTTGCCATGTGCCTTTGGATAAGTCACATTTCCAGGGCTCAGTCCCTTCATCTATTTGATGACAGAGATGAGAACAGATCAGTAGTTTCCAAATGTTTTTTTTTTTTTTTAATTTTATCTATTTATTTGACAGAAAGAGAGAGACTACAAGTAGGCAGAGAGCCAGGCAGGGTTAGGGGTCAGAAGCAGGCTCCCTTCTGAGCAGAAAGCCCGATGTGGGGCTCGATCCCAGGAACCTGAGATTATGACCCGAGCAGAAGTCAGAGGCTTTAACCCACTGAGCCACCCAGGCGCCCCTCCAAATGGTTTTATATATCCCTGTCCTGTTCATCTTTCCACTCAACTCAACCTATGGGCCAGGCACTATTCTAGGCATCAGGGCTCCATGGCTAACCTGCCAGGAAGTGCCTCTGCCTCCTGTAACTGACCTTAGTGGGGCAAATAGACAATGTGTAATTGTTGGGGAAAGGCCAGTGCAAAGGCCCTGAGGTAGGAGTGAGCTTGAGTCCGTGAGGAACAGCAAGGTCACTTACTCAGGTAGACCAGAGTGATAGTGAAGTGGAAGACAGGATGTGAGGTTGGAAGGACAGGCCAGGCCCAGGGCCCATGGACAGATGGGACTTTGTGTTGAAGGCTGAGGGAACCATTTCTTTCTTCAAAGACAAAGTGATACAGATGCTCTGTTCACAAAACTGGGAAAGGCTGGGCTGCTTCAGCAAAAACAACTGTGAAGTTGTTGGAGTTGCACACCAATGAATTGTGATTAAATAGACTGGAAGATCTATTAGCTGTGGCCAAGGCCTCCAAGGCAGGTGTCTACTGCAGTCCAAGCATGGCTGTCCTTGGATCTGACTCATTACCTTTTGGGGGGGGGGAGCAAAAAGAAACAAATACTGGGGGTTATGGGTGAAGGGAGAGAGAATGAAGGGAGAGAGATCCTGCTATGAAAATCTCAGGAAACAGACTTGAGTTCATACCCCCAGGAATTCCCACAACATCCTCTACCAGGAGAAGGGGAGGCTGCATAGCTCTCCTGATGGCCTCGCAAACACATAAGAGAAAAGGAGGCCAAGTTGGTCCCCACCACTCTGGCTGGGCAGCTCTGAGAATGTTCCTAGCGCTGCAGACGAAAACTGGCTCCAAAGCTTGCGACTTGTCTTTCTCTTAAAGAAGGTGTCAGCAAGGTTTTTCTGAAACAGTCAGACAGTAAATATTTCGGTCTTGACAGGTCACACAGTCTCTGCCATAATGATTCTGTGGCCATAGAAGAGAACATGGTGTGGTTGTGGCTGGGTTCCAATGAAACTTTATTTATAAAAATCAGAAGGTGGGCTAGATTTTGGCCCTCTAGCCATCATTTGGCTCATGTCTGCTCTAAAGGCTCCTGCAAAATCCCTGAGGTGTTTCTCAGGTTTGGGAGAGAAGGTTTTGTCTTAGCAATGCCAAGACTTTCCTGAGGCAGAGCCCTAGAGCTATGGGATTAATTTGCCAAACCCACAGCCTCTCAGTGAAAGAGGAGGGCGTGGGAAAGCCAGGGGAACTAGAAAGATAATAACTCTCTTACGGAAATACACAGGCCTGTCATTCAATATTTGCCTACAACTTTCACTGTCATTAACGGTTTATCCTGTTAATTAAAATTTCACTCATTCATCATTCTCAGGGGGCTACTCTCTCCGCAAGAATCCCAGCTTTCGCTTTCTGAATTCTCTCTTGCAAAGGCTAATACTTGGTGGGGCTTATAGAAGCAAATAGTGCTGGGTGGTCAGGGAACCTAATTAAAGGAAAATCTGCCGTGTCCCAAGCAGAAAAGCAAATCGCGAGCACTTTCGTTTCCCCACACCATACAAAAGGACTGGCGAACCTTTTCTGCAAAGGGACAGATAGTAAATATTTTTGGCTTTGCGGACCACGTCACTGTGTTACAGCTACTTTGGGACTGAAGCACAGAAGCAGCCACAGAGAATACAGAAACAATGGGAAGGGCCGTGTTCAAATAAAACTTTATTTACAAACACCAGCCGCGGCTTCAGGCTGCAGTTTGCTTACTCTTGTCAGAGAAGAGCAACTTTTGCCTGTACTTGAGGTTTGGACCTGCTAGTCCTTTTTAAATTGGTGTCTGAGGATTCCACCATTGTCATCACGTCTCATCTGAAGACAGAGGGAAATTTGAGAAAGGGTGTGCCGAAGTTTTAAACTATGGTTACGTCAAGGTGGTGAGATGTGGAGTGGGAGTGGAGGATCACGGGAATTGTGACAGCAAGCGCGCACAGAGCACTTCTTATCTGTAGTGCAACGTCTAGTGCACTTTACTCACACTCACGCATGGCTGGGAATGTTTTCGCATGGCTGGGAAAGACGCTGTCGCTCCCTTTTCAGGAAAGTAGAAAATGGGGCCCAGAAAGACACGGGAGTCTTGTCTTGGCTCTGGGGTCACTTGCTGGGCAACACAGGGCCAGTCACCCGACATCTTTAAGACTCTGTTTTTTTGTGGTTAAAATGGGTCTAGCACCTGTTCTCCCAGATGTCATCTTCCAAGGATGGGACATCTTTGACATGCTATGGCTTGTCCGTGCTCTGCAGACACGCTCTGGCTGCCTGAGGTATAGGAATAGCCCATCCCACCCGGGCCACTTACACCGAGGATATGCAGCAGGACAGCTCCGTGTTGTCGCTCCGTGTTGGAGAACAGGTCTGTAGGGAACTCATGAATCGCTGGAAGACAAGAGGACACGGCAGGGGGTTAGTTATCAGTCGGTGCCGTGATGGCCTCACTGGCAGCGTGAGAGTCTCCTGTGGATCTGGAGAACCTGCTAGGCTTTCAGCTACCCCAGGAGGGGGCCAGCCAGCTACAGCTCCCACGTCCACAGCACGCCCACGCTCCTCGGAAAACATTGCTGAGTACCGAATTATCCACAGATGCTCTAGAAACTTGGAATTGACCTAATTTAACATATCCCTTGCAATTTTTTTTTTAACATATGAAACACTTCCTACCCACTAGGATGGCCAAGAGAGATAATAACAAACATTAGCAAGGACACGGAGTGGTTGGCACCCTCATAACTGGTCGGGGGGTACAGCCTCTGTGGCAGGACAGTCTGGCAGTTCCTCAAAAGGTTGAACGTCGAGTTACAACACAACACAGTGAGTCTAATCCCAAGTATGTGCCTGAGAGAAGTGAGAACATGTCCACACAAAATTTGCACGGGAATGTTCATGGCAGTATTATTCATAAGCACCAAAATATGGAATCAACCCAAACATCCATCAGTGGATGAATGGGTAAATAAAATGTGGTCTATTCCAAATGTGGAATATTCCCATACAAGGGAATATTCAGCCATACAAAGACAAAGCACGGACGCATGGAACAACACGGAGGAACCCTCACACAGGAATACGTGATGCTGAGAGGAGCCCATCCCGCGGGACCACATATTGTAAGATTCCATTAATATAAAATTCCAGAAGAGGCAAATCTAGAGAAACAGAGGTAGATTAGTGGTTGCCTAGGGCTGGAAAGCAGAATGGTTTGGGGGATAACTGTTAAAGGGTACAGGGTTTCTTCCGGGGTTCATGAAATGGTCCTAAAATTGTGGTGATGTTTGCCCAACTACCAACACCCTAAAAGTCACCCAATTATATACCTTAAATAGATAAATTGTATGGTATGGGAATTCTATCTCAATAAAGATGTTAGAGGAAAACAAAGTAGAAAAATGTCAAAATACACCAAAGAGAGAAATCAGGGGATGGTTCCTCGCTTTGTCTATGGATTGTGATCACATTCCCAGCAGACAGCTAGGTCCCCAGTGGCTTCAATCTCCACTTGGATCTGCTACAAACACAGTCCCGCTGGCAGTCAGGCCGAGGCTGGAGACGGTCAGTCCCGCTCAGGAGGGCAGGCTCTCTGCGCTCATCTGCCATGAGGTTCAGATCCTGCCTCGAAATGTTCACAGCCGTGTCTACACAGACAGTTCCTTAACCTCCGTGTATCTCAGTTTCACCATCAGTAAAATGGTAAGATGGACCTTAATAATATGCCTCACTTTTTCAAACATTTCCAGCCTGTGGTGAATTTCAGATGTGCCCTCCCAGGATTCTGCCAAGTCAGAATCCCCTCACACCAGAGTCATTTCTGGTCCCGTCTACCCTCCCAGAGCTCAGGGACAGGTGTTCTCCTGCAAAGCACTTCTAGCTTCACCCAGGCCCACCGACTCCTCCTCTCAATCTCTCCTTCCACCCATGATGGATCTGTCACTCCAGTTGGGGAACTCAAGATCCCCAAAGATGTCAAGTGACATCGGGTGGGTTGGGGATGGCAGTGCTGGCACGAGGAGGAAAAACTGCCGTCCCCCCAGTTGGATATACTCGGCAGAACCACACACACAGGGAACATGATCAATGGGAGAGAGGCTGCCACTGGCACACTGCCATCTTGGGTCATCGAGTTCCACATCACAGTCCCTCCTTTGGCCCCAAGAATGCTCCTGTTGGGGTGGGTAACTGTTATGGGCTTTCATCATCCTAGACAGTGGGTGGCCCTGTGGCGTGCAGAGCCTCCCGCATTAGGAATCACACACTCAGATTCTAGGGTATCACCCTTAACACTCCTGAGGGATCTGAGCAAATTATTTGCTTCTTGGCCTCAGAAAGTTCACAGGGAATGAAGGAATAATTCCTTCTCACCCCACTCCCCCATTCGAGATGACCAATGGACCACGTCTTCATCCCATCAGCTAGAATGGAAGCTTCTGGAAGGCAGGGATCCACACTGCCCTGTGTTATTACATTCTTTGTGCCTTAGCCAGGCCTGACACTGCAGTGGGTTCCCAAAACACTTTAACAGTTGATTGAACTAAAAAATGTTAAAATACGAATAAAAATGCCCATTTATATCCTCTCATCCTATTAGGATGCTCTCATTACCCTCACAAACTGCTTAAACACCTAAAAGGACAATAGCTTCACGGTGGGTGCTCCATTTGCTCGCAAAGAAACTTCCGGGGGGGGAAAAAAAAATCCCTTCTCTGTAAATACAATTTGGCCTTCAGCTCTGAGAGTGATGATTTTCTCCCTTACGTGGAAAATCTTGTTTTGTAAGACTAGATTCTCCCGCAAGGCCTAGAAAACATCAGCTTCCCCAGACACCCAGGAAACGTTCCCACTTTAAAACAAGCAACTTTAATGAAATATGGATTCTTTCACTTATTTTTTTCCTGTAATCAAAATTCTTTAATAGAACCACTGCTGTCATTTCAAGAGCGGGGACCTGTTCCCAGGTTTGCGGGCTCAGAGATGCTTATTATAAGGGGGAGGGGAGATGCTTGGCATTCCTGGGGCCGGACATTTTTCCAGGAGAAATCCAACAGTCTGGGGTATTTCAAGGCAGATCAATAGATGCTTCTGCTCTGAAAATTCGAGATGGTTCCTGATTCTCCAAGACAGTGTGCTGAGAGCTGCTGATTTATTCAATCCTGGGAATTCTTTTGAAAATTAGAAGAAAGTAATGTGCATTTCTGCTGCGAGGACATATCATCTGGGCTCCAGCAGGGGGGAGATATGGATGATAAATGGCTTTGTCCTTGGTAGGAGCAGGCTTCTACTGGTTCAGCCACCGTACCAAGCTTGCTTTGCAACCCTGCATAGAAACTGGATGGTGGCAGAGGTGAGAGCAAGCCATCCAGGACTTAATTTTGCCAGCCAAGACAGAGTTACCAGCAAAGCTATCAGCTGTTCATGACCCATTGACCTCTGTACCCACCCGAGTCTTCTGGCCATATCCCGAACCCATGAGGCAGGTCCTGCAGCCACAAATGTCCAACCCTGTGAGGCTCAAAGGGGAAAGTGACCAGCTCGGGAACCCCAGCTATAGAAACCTGGACTCACCGTGGGGCCCCGTGTTCCTTGCTTGGCATTAGGGGCTGTCTCTCACACAGAGGGACATCCCCCGGCAAAGCGGGAAAGAAGACCTGAATTGGAGTCTTGGCACAACTACCCACAAGCTTTCGGGACCCTGGCTGAGTATGTCCCTCCATTTCTTCAGTGGCACCCTGTTGCCACGCGAGCTGGTAGAACGGTCATTGTGTCTGTGTGGTTGCCACAGGTGGATGGCCATACTACCCTTCCCAGTTGGCAGCTGGTAGCAGAGACCAGTCCGCTTCCTGGTTCAGGAATCAAATCTTCTAAAAACTGACATTTGGGGTACAGGCCATGGAGCACGCCCAGCAGGAATACTGTTCATCCCACCTCTGTCACCAACAGCAGCAACTTTAAAACCACACACAGTGTATGGAGCCGCTCAGTACACGGGCTCGAAGCAGCCGGCAGGTTCCAGGAAGGGCCTCTGCCCCTCATGTGTTCCTTGCAGGACCTTTGCAAGCCGCTTAACACCTCTGAGGCTGTCTCCTTGTCTCTGAGTTGGGGATCACTGCAGAGCCTGCCCCCCACCGGCTGCTGTAAGGGTTAAAGGACGCTCAGCACTCAGCCCGTTAGGCGACTGTCCTACAGACCCTACCTTTGATGCAAGGCTGTCACCGTGGCTCCAGGGGCTGAGCCTTGGGTTTGTGAAAGCAAAAGGGGAGACAAAACCAGCTTAGTGGGGAAGAACAGGAGACGGCGCATGAGATCAGACCAGCCACATGAGGATCTGGATGCTGGGTCTGCTTAATCCCAGCTTCCTGAGAAAAACTCTCCTCCTGGGCTTGCTGGGATCAGGAACCCCCAGGCATGTTCAAGGGCACGACGCTTGCACGGCTACAAGGGGCCGAGCCACTCTGTCTGCTCATATCCCCACCAGAGGAATCAAGGGGGCAGGCACACACGGCTTTTGAGGTCATGCCTAAGCCTTTAAGGTACAGAAATCTGGCTGGGGTGGGTGGGGGGAAAGGGAAGAGATGCATCTGCAGGTGGAAACCAGGGATGATCCCAGCACCCTGACACCGGGGGATGGGGGTGGGGGGGCCCATGGAAGAGGAGGGGAGGGACAGCTGCCAAAGACCCAGCCTCTGCCCACCTCCCTTTTAAGATTCTCTCCTTTGGACTTTGGTGCCCAGAACCAGCTTCTCCATTACTTGTGGTTCTGAACACATCCTTCCGCTTATACCTCAGATGTCGGCCTCCCTCCCTTTCACCCAACTCTACTGTGTGTGGGCAGGTGGGAGCTGTGTGTGTATGTATATATGTGTGTGGGGGGGTGTCTTTCCCACCAGGTGCCTTCCTGGACATCGGAGGGGAAACGGTAAGGCCCATGGGAACAGAAGCACCTGCAACCCCCCTCTCCACCACCAGCTACCCGGCTAACACCCTATAAACGAGACCCCCGGGGCACACTTGACCTTTTCTGTTGACAAACTTACACGGATGACGCCATTATATTTCAGAATCCCTGAGTCAGTGTTGCCCTTTCAAGGCTCCGTACTTCTGCCAACATCACTGCTCATTTTCAAAATGTATTAATTTGTTCAACAAGTATTTGCTGATAGGTGTCGGGCCTTCTGGGAAAGGGCAGATGGGAGCCTGAGGCACCCGTGGGCTTGGCGCTCTTCATCTTGGAGGGTGACTTGACTTTCAGAGAAAGCCAAAGTCATCCAGAGAACAGCAGGATGTTGAGATGGCGAATACACAGACCCTGAAAGCGTACAGATTAATACACATTTCTCGAGCATCACTGTGCGCCGGGCGCAAGCATTTACTACGAGTGTCGCAGATGGGCCACAAGGGGCTGGAGGCAGTAGGACAAGTAAGCAAATGATTGAGAGACAGTGAGAAGCTTGCAGGGATGGTGGCAAGTGAAGCCAGCCAGGCGGGTTACTGACCCGAGGGGGAGTGAGCAGGAAGCCCATGGAGAGTGGGGCACCCACATCAAGTCTTGAAAAAGGCATTACAAATCTTTCAAAGCCCTCCCGTCTGCCACATCAGTCTGCCACACAGATGTCTGCCACATCGTTCCCACATCGCCATTCTCTTGAGGAGGAAATGGAGGACCTGAGAAGCTGGATTTGCCCACCGTCACAGATTTGGGACAGAGGAGGAGAGGAGAACCCAGGCAGGAGCCCAGCCAACGCCGGGCTCTTTATCAGAGCATTTTATCTGAAACAGAGATACATTGGGACAAATGCCTCCTTTACCCAAGGACAGGCTCTGTCTTCCTGAAGCTCTAAGGGCCAGGGCAAGACATTGAGCTTTTGAAAAGAGGGCTGCACACGGAGGCCATAGGCCAGTTCTGCTGACAGTCCATGGCCCAGCCTGGCAGGGGTCTTGTCCATTACTCCGTGGATCTGGGAATACTTGTCACTCCTCTTCCTCAACCAACTTGAAACATTTAATAAAACTGATCACTTCCTGTTTATGGATGTATGAACATATGAATGAATGAGCAATATATCCACCCACCCACTGACCCAAGTTACATATAGAATTCATTCTTTGGGACATAAACTCCCATGGGTCTTGAGATCCACCCATCGCATCCCGAGACAGAATATTCCATCACTCCCAAAATTCCCTTGTGCTTTTTGCAATCAACGCCCCTCTGCACCCCAACTCCTAGCCACCACTGGTGTGTTTCCTTCCCCTACAGCTTGCCTTTCCCAAGATGTCATATCAATGGAATCATACAAGATGCTGCCTTGCCTTCTGGTCTCTTCTGCCCCTTTTGGTCTGGCTTCTTTCACTGGACAAAACGCCTTCAGGATTCACCCATGTTGCTGTGTCATCCCACCTCCACACGATGTTCTCTCTTAGTTTCTTGGGCTCCCCCACTCTCACCCACTCTCCTCACTTGCCCAGTGGCCTTTAGAAGCCCCTCCCTCATGGAACCCCGAAAACTGTGGTTCACAGAGCTCTTCCCCAAGCCCTCTTCTCTCCACCTATGCACCTTCCCCACATGATCTTGGCTTTGACTTCCTAATCTCTGCAGACTTCTTCCAAATCCCAATCTTTCCTGAGTTCAAGACCTAACACACCCAGCTACCAACTAAACGTCACACCTTCGCCATCCTCGAAATACCTGAAACCTGTCCCCAGTGAGTGGTCCACCATCCATGTTGGTTTGCATGAAAGAAGTCCTGGTGTGGGTCCCTCCTCCTCCCCCATGCTCTGTGATGGGTGGACAGGGATAACTGGCACCCAGCTTCCATGAGCCTTCCCATCAGGGACGCCAGTACAATGCACGAGGCTATGCACTGCACGGTCACACATATCAGCTCTGTTCCCTGTTCTGTGGAGTCTGGACAACCTTGAAGCTGGGGTTCTGCATGAGAAGTAGGTTCTGCCAACCTAGGGGACTGGGAGGAAGGATAAGAGGCAGAGGAGTTCCTCCTCTGACAACCTTGGTTATAAGAGGTATAAGAGTAGAGAGGCTTTCCTGGCAACAGGACACATTTCCTTATTCCTGCCAAGGTTGTCTTTGAACTTGATCTTCCCCTTTCCAGATCCTGTTCCTTTAGCCCTTCTTACAATTTCATAAGCACATTGTTCCCTGAAATTCCTTTCCGTATAAAATGTGGAGAAGGGCTTCTATTTCCTGTACGGAGTGCTGACTGCTTTCAGCCCTCTGCCCGCCTTCGGCCAGTGCCCCACGGGGTCCTGGCAACCTCACCTCCTACGTGGCTCGGGTCCACCCACCTCTCCAGCTCCATCAGCCTCTCCAGCGCGTGTCTTCTCTCGACCTGCCCCCTTCTGTGCTCTGCCCGAAGCCAGACCAGCTCCTTCCCAGGCTCGGGGAGCTTAAAGCCCTTCAACGGTTCCCAGCTGCTCTGAGGATAAATGCCCACACCGGCACAGGGCGGCCCCACCATCTCTCACCTCCTCCCGCCGCCACCTGCCACTTGCCACCTGCCCTCCCACGCTGGCTCCACGACAGCCTGTGAGCTGCCAGGTGCTGGCACCAGCTGGGTGTTCAGGAAACATCCGTGGGTTGAATGAGCATTTGGACTTCGACCTCCCTTCAGACACGAACCTGCTAGAACGAGCTCTGCCCAAAGGATGCCCCAGAGGCGGGCTGGCCGGCCCTGCTTCCTCGGCTCTGGCCTTCCAAGGTGCTGCCTGGATGCTAAGCTGTGACCTTTCCCAGGAGCAAAGGGTTTGACAGAAATGTGCCTCCATAAAAGGCAGATCTTTGAGAGACTCTAAATCTGACAAAACAGGGTGGCTGGGGGGAGGGGGGTAGGGAGAGGGTGGTTGTGTTATGGACATTGGGGAGGGTCTGTGCTATGGTGAGTGCTGTGAAGTGTGTAAACCTGGCGATTCACAGACCTGTACCCCTGGGGCTAATAATACATTATATGTTAATAAAAAATAATTTTTTTAAAAAAGGCGGATCTTTCTTCAACCTTTCAATCAGCCGACTCTCTTTACGGAATATAAACTGTGAAGTGAATTTTTCAAAACAGAAAAAAAAAATCGCCTCAAAACACACCATTCTCTTTCTCGCTCGCTCTCTGCTTTCTACCTCGGTTAAAAATAACCCCACGTTCTGAGCCCTGACGTTTATTCTGAAATGATGTAAGCTAGACTGTGAGGATGGGGAAGGAATTTAAATAGTTTCAAACTTCCATCATTTCAACTTAATGTGTTTTAGAAACCACCCGAGTGCCAGAAACCAAAAGCAAAAAAAAAAAAAAGAAAAAGAAAAAAATCGTGATTCCCCCCCCCAATTCTATGATTTAAAATAACTTCATGAAGAATTTTATACCTTTCATGGGCAATAGCTGGGATGTCTAGGTTTTATACCATCACCCTCATGTCTCCACCAGGAGCAAAAATAATTAAATCACTGGCCTAACCGGCATGAAAAGGAGTTTAAAAATCCTATCCTTTTTTTTTTTTTTTCCCCCAGCACATTCCGAAAGAGATTAAGCACGCAAAGAAATAAATATATGACTGGAAGATCCAGCAGGAGGACTGCTCTCTCCCGGAGCAACCCCCATGGGATTTTAGGGCTGGAAGTGGATCCAGATCTACCTGGTCCCGGGGTCCTGCACCCAGGACAGGGCACAGGCTTACCAAAATCACAGGGGCAACATCCAATCCAACACTGCCATCCCTCCCTCCCTCCCTGGCCTGATGCTGAGCACCCTTGTCCTGACCACGAGAAGCACCTAAGCCCCCATTTTAAAGGGAAGAAAAGGACACCGAGGTCCAGGGACATCAAGGGCTTTACTCAGCATCACAGCTACTTAGCAATAGGATTCAGCACCCAGATGGACACATGGACATGGCCACAGCATACAGGACAGCAGGACTCCGACTCATGTGTCTGGAAGTCCAGGAAGCCCAGCCATGACAGGCCCAGACGGTCAGAGCTTGGCCAGCGAGGGCCGGCTTCCCTGCTGCTTGTCCCCACTTCCAACCCAAGACCACCAGTGAAAGCTAAATATGTCCCCTAGAATGGGCTGAATAAAACTCATGTCCACCAGGAAACTTATTTAGAAATTAGATAAACGGATAAAGATGAAGAGATACACACACACACACACACACACACACACACACACACACTGGAATATTACTCAGCCATTGAAAACAACGAAATCTTGGCATTTGCAACAACGTGGATGGAACTGGAGCATCTTAGTCAGAGCAAGACAAATACCGTATGATCTCACTCATAGGTAGAATTTAAGAAACAAAGCAGATGGACATTGGGGAAGGGGAGGAAAAACAAAATAAGACAAAACCAGAGAGGGAGACAAACCATAAGAGGCTCTTAACCATAGGGAACAAACTGAGGGTCGCTGGAGGGGAGAGGGGTGGGGGGCTGGGGTAACTGGATGACAGGCATGAAAGAGGACACGTGGTGTGAGGAGCATGGGGTGTTTTACACAATTGATGAATCCCCGAACTCTACCTCTGAAACTAATAATACACTGTATGTTCATTAAATTGACTTTAAATTAAAAAAAAAAAGAAATGAGGTATGTGAGCTTGCTAGGGTTGCCACAACAAAATACCGTAGACGAGGGGGCCTAAACAGATATATCTAATCATTAATGAAAAAAAACCCCACACAAAATCACACACAAAATTGCAGCTACGAACAAATAAGCCAAAGAAAATAACTGGAAAGAAACACACCAAAGCCAGTCCAGGGGGGTGTAGCAGGTGGAGGAATTCTAAATGGCTTTCTCTTGTCTGGTCCCCTCCCCGCCCCACCCCAGTGTGACCTCCTTCTGACTATGCAAAGACCCTATTTCCAAAAAGGTCACATTCAGAGATAACCAAGGATTAAGATCACAACCTATCTTTTGGCGGGGGGGGGGGGGGGGGGGGGGGGGGACACAATTCAACCCACAACACTACTCATATTGTTGACTTGATTAACTCTTGTGGAACACAGACATAGAAAATAACTCCCTGTAAAAGAGCTCTTAAGAAGACAAAGAAGTGGGGGCACCTGGGTGGCTCAGTTAGTTGGGCGACTGCCTTTGGCTCAGATCATGATTCTGGAGTCCAGGGATCAAGTCCTGCATAGGGCTCCCTGCCCTGCAGGGAGTCTGTTTCTTCCTCTGACCCTCCCCCCATCTCATGCTTGCGCTCTCTCTCTCATCTTCTTTTTCTCTTTGGAATAAATAAATTTTTAAAAAATCTAAAAAAAAAAGATGCAGCAATGGCCATGATGAAGTCTTCTATATGCTCTGCTTTTCCCAGGACCGTCTGGATTCACATCTGCTGTCCAGAATGATTAACAGTGCCCCTCCACTCTCAAAAGTGTCCTAGTCTGGATGATAAATTTCATGGTCACTCTGCTCATTAGGAGTTCACTGACCTGGAGTAAAAATTAATATCAATTAGCCAATTAATCTGTGCTGACATGCCAGGAAGGACCTCTATCAGTTCCAATATGGACACTCGGTACATCCTTCTCCTTGTTAGCCTCAAGTTCAATGAGATAAGCGAGTAGTTCTTGGGGAAAGGTAGTTGCTGGAACACCTCCCACCAAGGACCCTCAGATCTAGGTGAAGTTGGATGACCTGCCAACAGTGAGTGGTCCAGTGTTCCCACTAACCAGCAATGGACCTGGAGGAAGGTTGGAATGGCGCCCCCTTTACCATGTGGTCCTGAGGTCACTGCTGAGCTGTATGCTGGATGGAATGGTTAATTTTGTGAGGCAACTTGGCTAGGCTATAGTGCTCAGTCATTTAATCAAGCACAAATCTAGGTACTAGCATGTGGATATTTTGTGAATGTGCTTAAGATCTACCTTCAACTGACTTTAAGTAAAGGAGACTGCGCTTGAGTACATTGGTGGGCCTCATCCAATCAGTTGAAGGCCTTTAGAGAAGAATTCTGCCTCAAGACTGAAGCATCAGCTCTTGTCTGGAGAGTTTCCAGCCTGCCTGGCCATTTTATAGATTTCAGACTTGCCAGTCCCTGTAATCACATGAGCTAATTCGATGACATAAATCCCTTTATGGGTGTGTGTGTACATATGCCTCCTATTGGCTCTTTTTCTCTCAAGAATTCTGACTGAAACAGTGGACCTTGGCCAACTAGGCTTGGGAAGTAGAGAATGAGAAACCATTCCTGTCCCCTAGATGAGGGAGAAGCAAGAGCCCAGGTGATGGAGGGACAAGCTCATAGAGTTCACAGAGGGACGTGCCAGGCTGCTCTATTTCATAACCCACCACTGTGGGTCAGGGTCACCCCTTCAGCACTCTTACGCTGCCTCCCCACCTCAACCCCTGGGGTTCCCTGTTTGGCCATCTTTCTCTTTGGCACCATTCTGTCTCTTTCCCAAGTGGCCTCAAGGCAAGAAGTGTCAGGTGGGGATTTAGCAGACAGGGACAAAGTTTATCAGTCCTATAAGGGAAGGCACAGTGAGACCCTCCCAGAAAGAACAGAATGGCTTCTCCTTTCCTGATAGAGGCACGGAAGGTGGTCCCTCACTGAGCACTGGCTGAGGAAATATGTGGTCCTTGGAAATATTTACACTTCTTTTTCTTTCTTCAAGTTAGTTAACATAGAGTGTAGTATTGGTTTCAGGGGTAGAATTTCATGATTTATCACTTACCTGCAACACCCAGTATTCATCCCAACAAGCACCCGCTTTAATGCCTGTCCCCCATTTAGCCATCCCCCACCCATCTCCCCTCCAAGCAACCCTCAGGGTGTTTTCTATATTTAAGAGTCTTCTATGATTTGCTTCCCTCTCAGATTTTCTTACTTTTCATTCCCTTCCCCTATGTTCATCTGTTTTGTTTCCTAAATTCCACATAGGAGTGGAATCATATGGTAATTGTCTTTCTCTGACTGCCTTATTTTGCTCAGCATAATACCCTCTAGTTCTATCCATGTCATTGCAAGTGGCAAGATTTCCTTCTTTTTGATGGCTGAGTAACATTCCAGGATGTGCAAGCACGTGTGCATACATGTGCGTGTGTGTGTGACATCTTGGACATTTGGGCTTTTTCCGTATTTTGGCTATTGTGGACATTGCCACTATAAAACTGGGGTGCAGGTGCCCCGTTGAATTACGATTTTTGTACCCTTAGGATAAATACCCAGTAGTGCAATTGCTGGGTCATAGGGTAGCTCTATTTTTAGCTTTTTGAGGAACCTCCATGCTGGTTTCCAGAGTGGCTGCACCAGCTTGCATTCCCACCAGCAGCACAAAAGGGTTCCCCTTTCCCCGCATCCTCGCCAACATCTGTCATTTCCCGGGTTGTTGATTTTAGCCATTCTGACTGGTGTGAGGTGGTATCTCACTGTGGTTTTGGTTTACATTTCCCTGATGATGAGTGATGTGGAGCATCTTTTCATGTGTCTGTTAGCCATCTGCTGTCTTCTTTGGAAAAGTATCCATTCACATCTTCTGCCCATTTCTTACCTGAATTATTTGTTACCCTTCTAACGAGACCATCTAGTGCTTTACTAAATGGTGGTTGAATGACTAATAGGTAAGCTTTGGCCACAGAGCCCCTCTTTCCTAAGATCTCAGAACGAAACCCTCTGCCTAATTCCTTCTAGGCTCTGTGCTTATTCTCATCCTCGGCTTCTGTCAAAACATTTCCAATAAAGAGTCACTAGGGTCTGAATTTTATTCTTGGCTTTCCTTTGTGAGCTGGTGGAAAATTACTTAGCTCCTTAGTTTCCACAAAACACCGTGAGATTTGAGGAGGCTCTTAGCTTGTTATAAATGGGAGATTCATCCAAATCACAGAAGAAAATCTATCCTTAGATGTTTTCCCAGGCCCATCCCTCCCTCTTCAAAACATCAACACAGGAGGCAGTCAAGAATCAGACTACGTACTCCGTACTGGGAGTCTAGAAAGTTCGATGCTGGCCTCAGTTAATGCAGACACTAACTTTGACAGATCTGACCTCAGTTTCCTCTTCAGTAAGAGGAGAGCTGAGGTCATCGGAGCCATGGACCATGATCATTTCTCAGCTCAGTGTCACTGGTGTTGAGTGCCCTTGCTAGAGAGGGCCCTGCACGAGGCAGGAGGGAAGCAATTTCTTAATCCAGGAGAGCAATGGCCCACTACCCCCCCAGCCCCTCTCTTCCTCCACTTCACTGCCCAACACTTCAGACTTCTATCACATCTTGTGTTTAGGATAAAAAGTTAGAAATGTTGACTCCACACAAGTCACTGACCTTCCTCACTTCCCACGTGCCATGTCGTGCCACAAACAGACACACACAAATACTGAATACTTCTGTTATCCCAGAAAGGATGGCAGGATTTCTCTACGTCTCCACAGACTTCGAGGCTTCCCATTTAAAACCCACACAGCCCTCAACCGCAACTTCCCCATTTACAAGCCTAGGCTGGGCCACAGGATGAAAGGCAGGGGCCTTGAACTTCCAGGCTGACCACCTAACACGGGAAGAAGCCACCCGGACTGTGGGCCAGAACTGGGAATGTAAGTGGCCTGTTTGCAGGGAAAGCTGGACGGAGGAGCATGTCAGCACGGGCTTTGGAAGATAGTCAGGGAGGGGAACGACTTACAAGACAGCAAGGGGAAAAGCAGGACTCCAGCCATTCCTCAGGAGAATTCTGAGCAATGCCGTCCCCACCGAGCTGCATTACCCAGGAAACAGCCAATGAGCTTGTTTCCACACGAGGTGAGCATCACCTTTCAAGGGAGTCCGGCCAGCATCCTCCCATGGGCTTTTCAGAGGGTCAGTCACTGCACAAGATGGTGAATGAATGTACTACCAAGGGTCTATGAGTGACAAAGTCCCAGCACATGGTGAATTCTATATGAGCAGAGAATGTTTTCGGACACATTAGTGTTTTCGATTTTGGGGAGTAGATACCTGTAGTGGAATGACTGGATCATATGGTAATTCTGTTTTTAACTTTTTCTTTTTTTTTTTTTTTAGGATTTTATTTATTTGACAGACAGAGATCACAAGGAGGCAGAGAGGCAGGCACAGAGAGAGAGGGGGAAGCTCTCCGCTGAGCAGAGAGCCTGATGCGGGACTCGATCCCAGGACCCCGAGATCATGACCTGAGCCGAAGGCAGAGGCTTTAACCCACTGAGCCACCCAGGTGCCCCTGTTTTTAACTTTTGGAGGAAACTCCATACTGTCTTCCACAGCGGCTGCACGAGTTTGCGTTCCCACCAATGGCACACGAGGGCTCCTTTCTCTCCTCATCCTCGCCAGCACGGATCGTTTTGATTCTAGCCGTTCCGACAGGTGTGAGGTGAAATCTCATTGCGGGTTCGATTTGCATTTCCCTGATGAGGAGTGATGTTAAGCATCTTTCTGTGGGCCTGTTAGCCATCTATATGTCTTTATATGTCTTTGGAAAAATGTCTTTTCAGATTGCCTGCCCATTTTTAATTGGTCAGTTTGGGGGATTTTTTGGTGTTGAATTATGTAAGTTCTTTATGAGTGTTGGGTATTAACCCTTTATTGATATATCATTTGCAAGTATTTTCTCCCATTCCGTTAGCTGTGTTTTCATTTTATTGGTAGTTTCCTTTGCTGTGCAAAAGCTTTTTGTTTTGATATAGTTCTAATAATTTATTTTTGCTTTTGTTTCCCTTGTCTCAGGAGACATATCTAGAAAAATGCCAGCAGCCCCCCATTTTAACTGATTTTCTCCCCTAGGTTAGTGTTTTTCAACCTGGACACTATTGGCATTTGGGGCTATGTGATTCTTTATTTGGGGGACAGTCTGACACATTGTAGAGTGTTCAACATCCTTGGCCTCTACCCATTAGATGCTAGGGGCACACAGGCCCCCAGTTTTGCCAACCAAAAGTGTCTCCAGGGGTCAGCTAGGCAGGGTGCCTGGGAAGACAGTATCACCCCCCATTGGCAACCACTTCCCCAGGTGACCACTTCTCACATTTTCTGTGGTAAAAATCTTGTTTCTTTATTTGATTGACCCTCTAATAAATACTAGAAAAAGGAGTCCCTAGAAAAATGACCACTTACTTGGCAGTCATAATGTCAAATCGCTTATAAGTGTTCAAATACTTATTCTCACTCTGTTCTGCTCCTGTCACGGATGGGTAACAGAAGTTCCCAGATCACATTCCAGAAGGTATGATGCTAAGTGAAATGAGTCAGACCCAGAAAGACAAAATACTATATGATTTCACTTGTCAGCAGACCCTAAAAACAAGACAAAGGAAGAAACAAACAAAAAGCAGATAAATTCAGAGAACCGATGGTTGCCAGAGGGGAAGGGGGCGGGGGGGGGGGGGGGGGGGGGGGAAGGGGGGGGGGGGGGGTTACAGGCTTCCAGTCATGGAAATGAGTAAGTCACAGGGATGAAAGCCACAGCCCAGGGAACGTGGACAGAGGAACGGTCACAGCCCTGTATGGTGGCAGATGGGAGCTCCCCTGTGAGCACAGCCAAATGCAGAGAGTTACACACAGAGTCGCTGAATCACTATGTCGTATCCTTGAAACACATAATATCACGCGTCAACTCTACTTCAATTAAAAAAAAAAAGTGGTAGCGGCTGCCTTTGTCCACTGAACACGGATGCCTGCTTCACTCTGCCTCCTTGTCACTAAGAGCTGCCCACGCTCTGCCTCTCCCACGTGGCCTTTCTCCACCAGCCCCCCTGCTCCTAAGCACAGGTCCTCCCTGCTCCCCAAACTCTCCACCCAAACCCGGCGGCAAGAACATGCCTGAAAGCTCCGAGTCTCCCCCTCCCCCTCCCGCCACCTTCTCTCTCTAGTCTCATTAAGTCGACTCAAATCTGCACTTTTCAATAGTGGCACATCTCTTGCCTATTTCTACCCACAGACGGTACAGAATGAACTTCGCTGCTCATTCTCCTACGGCAGAGTATTTTTATTCTCCCAGCTGTGCTGCTCCTACATGTGGGCTCCTGTGCTGCAGCGGGTCTGTCCCTGGAACAGAAGCTGCTCCCAGCCCTGAGTTTTGCCTTTTGCTCCTTTGGACCAGCGCAGAGTGCGTGTGCAGCACAACCCCCCCCGCCCCCCACCCAGCACACACAGGAGGATCTGCACCAGGGGCTACAAGGGAGTAAGGATAAGGCAGGCGGGGTTTGCTTTTGACCACAGAGGGCAAAGCAGACGGAGAGTCGATGGTGATTGGAACGAGACAATTGCCATGGGGAGAAGCTTATGGGGGACACAGAAGAAGGACCAGTGAACTCTAACTCAGAAAAGGTGACTCAGGGAAGAACCCGAGATGGGAGAGCTGAGCTCTAGAGATTTCCAGGGACACCCCCAGGAAGCGGGGGAGGGGCTTTCCAGGCCAAAGAAAGAATGCCAAAGCAGGAACGGGGAGGGAGCCCAGGAGGCTGGGAATTCTATGCCATCAGGACCCAGGGTGTTCTGGGAGGTGAGGGACGTGACTGACGGAAGAGATACTGGGACACGGCATCAGACCTGATCACAGGATAGGAACATAGCTGCGTCTCAACGACACCAGGGAACGCTAGATTTCACAAGCTCAGGAATGAAGGATTAGAGTATTTTAAACCCAAAACTGGCAAACCAGTTTCTGTAAAGGGCCAGATAGTATGTATTTTGGGCTTTGTGGGCCATATGGTCCATGTCGCAACCACTCAACTCTGTCATACAGGATGCATAAACAAATGAGCATGGCTGTATTCCAATAAAACTTTATTTATGGTCACCGAAATTGGAATATCACGTAATTTTCATATACCCTAGACTATTATTATTTTTACTTTTTCTCCAACCATTAAAATTGGAGACGCCATTTTAAGCCTATGGACCACCTACAAACAGGCGATGGGCTGGACTCGGCCCGTGGGCTGTGGTTTGCAGACGGCTGTTTTAGAAACATCCCTCGGGTGGGGGGGGGGGGAGGAACGGGGACCTCAGGCAGAAGCTGCTGAGGTAACATGGGGACAGCGAGAGAGGGACGGCCGGGGGTGCAGCGTGGACAGCTGAGTGGCACCGGGGTGGGGGGAACCCATGGTGTCCAGCTAGAGTGATGGGAGGGCACAGTGATGTCATCAATCTAGGTGGGTGACAACGTGGGGATGGCATGGGTCAGAAAGGCTGTGGCTGTGGCCACACGTCTGGCCCAAATGCGGATCAGCAGGTCTCAGAGACAGCCCGGTCACATCAGAGTAGGCTACGCAGGATGCCGGGCGGTGGATCGACTTGATGCCTGTGGTTTGTCTGCCCAGCATCCTATAACCCTCGTTCTCCCTGGGGGACCATCCCCACGCTTATTTTTGTCCCTAAGATTTGAGTGGGGCTGGTTCCACCGCAGGATTGGTTCAGGGTAAGAGAATGGTCTCATGATAGTCACTCTCAGGAACCTGGGAGAAGGAAAGGCTTTCTTTCTGCTGAACCTGAAAGTGGTAAAAATGCAGGCAAGGACTTCCTAGGGCCTCTATGCAGAGAGATTTGCTGTGAAGGAAGCCACCACGGAAGGAGGCCATCCTGTTTGCCACTCACTGACCCCTAGATCCAGCCACACCTAAAGCCAGACCAGAACTCCCAGTTCAGGAGCCAATCATGCCAGTCCAGGATGGGTTTGGTCACTTGCAACCAAAGTCCTTAAACATCTCGCTGCTGTTAGAATGAAACCCCAGTGGGTAAAGGCCTTAATCTTGGAATCACATATGACAAAGCACCGGAGAGGATTGACACATGACCTTAATTAAAGCATTTGCATCTGTCGTGTTTATCTCTAGACAGTGCCTTTATACACAGTAGGTGCTCAATAGTTGCTGGTGTAAGAATGAAGGCACACAATCCCAAGGCACCAAACACAATGAGCCAGTGGAAACCGAAAAGAAACGTCAGCGGGCAGGGTGGATTTCTTTTCCTTCTCCACGGGCTGAGGGTTCAGAGAACCCATGAGCTTCCAGGACCTGGTTCTGCCTCAAGACAACCAAGACAGGCCCAGTTGGGAGAGAAGAGGCTGGGGAGGGGGGCGCCAGCTCTAAATGCATGCGGGGTAATAGCCTAAAGGCAGAAGGGAATTACCCAGTCTCAAGAAAGGGGCAGGCCTCCCACTGGGCACAGAACAAGTTGGCTGTGAGTAGCAGCTCACCGGGCAAGGAGGGAACAGGGGTGCCGGAACCCTGTGAAGTGTCTCAACCCCAATTCTACGGCTGGAGGAGGGGGCATGGGCGCTCAGCTGGGGAGGCCAGTTCTGGCCCTGTCCCTCCCCGTCCCTCCCCGCCCCCAGAGGCTCCAGAATATTCCGTTCAACAGTGACTGTCCATGAAATTTGTGTAAGGAGAAGCTGATTAATGGGGGATGGCAGGGCGGAAGTAAAAGAGCACTGTACAGTGAGTCTACACAGAGTCCCAGCCCTGATGCTGCTTGAAACCATGACCTACAGCGTCAGTTCCATCCCTCAGCTGCACAGGAGAGAGCTGGGCCAGAGAAGTGATTCCCCAGCAGAGAGGGATTCCAGAACTCCGATTCCATCTAAGAGGTGTTTATAACCCCACAAGTGAATGGGAAACGAACATGCCTTCCACATGCATAAGCGTGTGCGTACTTGCTGTTGGATGCCTTCTATTTTCCAAATCGAAGTACTAAACTTGACCTTGTTTTCTCAGTATATAGTCCACTAGGTCCAGATGACATGTGTCCCCACCTCCCCCCAGACGCGCATGGCAAGGACCTTCACTGCTTTCAAATTCTTGCCCCACCTCTTACTTGTGGCCTGGCCTCGGCAAACAAGGTTATTAACCTTGCAACGTCTCGGTTTCCTATTTGCCTCTCAGACCCGTCAGAGGACAGAGTGAGGGGATATACAGACATGGGTGGGAGAGGCCCAGCAGACAGTGAGGGCTCAGTCCACGTCCCCTAGTCCATGCAATCAGCCATCCCAAAAGGACACTCTCTGGTGGGTGTCCATGGAATTTTTCCTCAAAAGAGCTGCCCTTATAAAATGAACCTTTGCTGTCACAAGTCAGGAGAGGGGTTCCCTTTTGGGGGGTTGGGAGTGGGATGACTGAAAGGGGACCAGGGGCCCTTCTGGGGCTGGTAATAGTCCATGCCACGATTGAGGTTGCTGGTGACATGGGGATATTCGGTTTGCAAAAATCTATGAAGTGCACTTTCCTGGACGTATGTTATCCTTCAGTAAAAAGTTCTAAAATCAAGGCACCCTCAAACAAAAAAGACGGACGTCGGCAGCAGCCGTGCGCTCCCTGAAAGAGCACTGAATGCATTTCCAACCCCATCCCTTCCTCGTCCGCCACATCGGTGCCTCCTGGCCTCAGACGGCTTCCAGCTTTGTCTGGCTCTGCACAGAACAGGCTGGCTGGGAGAGCGAGCCAGCAAACCCCCGGCTGCTCCCCACCTCCAGGCCCTTTCCTCCACCCAGTTGTTCAGCCTCTCCTCCTGCCGGAGCTGCTGACGTCAGCTTGCTGGACCTTCCCAAGTCGTAATGACCCAGAGCCGCTAAACCATGGAAATGGGAAGGGCTCAGGGGACTGGCCTCTACCCAGCACTGGCCAAGAGCCCTTTTCCACAAGCCGTCCTGACCCAGCCCCGTCTCTGCCTGAAGCAACCCCAGCCAAAGCCATACTCACCCTCATCTCCCCACCAACCCTTTACCCCAAGACCCAGCCAGGCGAAGCCTGGTGAATCCAGGGCCAGATTTCCTTTACCTGCAGCTTCTCTCTCCGAGAACTCCAGCCCCTTATCTGTCGGTTCAGTCCTGACAATAGTAACTTGTAATTCACCGGTACTGGAATCAAAGGTCCCCGCCCTCTCACACTGAGGAAAAGGCATGTGTACATCTGCGCTAACTAAATTTTCCTGCAGGAGAAGAGCTACGCATTGGGAGAACAGGCATAGCTGGACTTGCTTCAGGACTAGGGAAGAGAAAAACAAATCATGATTAACACCAGCAGAGAAAAAGAGGAACCAACTTTGTTAGTCACGATCTCACTTAATTCCTAATTACCACCTGAAGGGGAGGTCTCATTATCCCCATCTGGCAGATGAGAAGACTGAGGCCCAGAAAGGCTAAGGGACTTGTCTGAAGTCATCCAGCCCATAAGCAGGAGAGCGCGAGCTCATCCTGAGTCAGATGGGCCTGGCTCCAAAGCCTAGGGTTTTTCCACCTTGGCTCACTTCTCATGGCCACCATCTTGAAACAAAGGCTTCCAAGGTAACACAAACTCACACCCTCGCAGAGAGCCAGAGAGCTTTAGCCCCGTTCTGGGCCCCAGCTCTCCTGACCTTCCCCACCCGCCCGCGCACATCCGCAACCTATGTTTCCAACACACGGGCACTGACTGCTTGCTATTCTGGGATAATCGAGCCAATAATGAAGCAAGCTACTTCCTTAAACAAATAAACCCAGAAGACTCAATGGAACCACAACAGATACAATAATAGATTAGAATCCCAGGTCGATTTAGTCACCCCTTTTTTAAAAATTCTATCCTGACTCATCCCCCCTGGTGGATATGAAAGACCACACACACACACACACACACACACACACACACACACACCACAAGAGCGTCCCATGACAATTCAGCACTTTGGTTCATACGAAATCATTTCTAGCTGAATCCACTCTAGAAACAGGCCGGCCACCCCAACATACACGTACACACAGTCCCTGTGCGTCGGCTAGATCGGATTGCCTGCCGGCTGGTTCTATTACTGTAAGCCCTCCTCAGCGCTGGACACCACTGGTGTGGGGTCCATGCTAAAAAGAACTCCTGACTCTCCAACCTCGACTACTCAGGAGCTGACGGAAAAGCTTCTGACTGAATGTTCAGACTTAGCTCTCTGCTATAAACACAGTTCCTAAACCCCACTCCTAAATCCTGTATCGCAGAAACGTCTGCAACAGCAGATTTCAGGGCACAGAGAGGTTATGCAACTTGCCCACAGTCACACAGCAAGTGATAAAGTAGGGGTTTGTACCCAGATAGTTAGTACTTCATTGCTATACTATATTCGTCTCTGCTCAGGAAGGACATGCCCAGGGCACACAGCACAGGAAACAGTCCTGGGTTTTTGTTTACTTCTGTTTAAATTTACATGACTTGCTCTTTCTAATACAATCACTGAACCGAGGCTCTGGCAAACCTAGATCAAAACTTAATTCAAACATCTACATCTTTTTTTTTTTAAAACGCAATTATTTCCCAGAGAAAAAGAGTTGTCAGTCAACTACATGGTAGTATAAATTAGCCCCAGCAGCTTTACGTCTCAATACTGAGCATCAAGCAACACTGAAGGAATGAGTAGTTTGGTTGAAAGAGAAGCTAGGCACATAATTTAGGAACAGAACATATGTGGAGGGGGAGGGGGTGCGGCACCCAAATGGAAATTTTTAGCGGAGTCTGCAGAGGAAAACATTAGAAGGATGTAGAAAAAAGGAGGAAGAGAGAAGATGCCTCTTTCAGAATTTGGCTAAAGGCTGGCCCTCATTGCATCCAGAACAGCTGGGGGGCAAATCTCCCTGACGTATAAGGTCCCGTTTCCAGAACCTCAAACCCTGGCCAGTACTCTTTGAGCTTCCGATAGTCTGCTGTTTTGAACCAACTCAGTGAGGGTAAGCGTTGGGGGGAATGTCGGGGGAGAAGAAGGGCTAACTTCTCACACTTGCCTGCTGACCAAGACAGTGGGATGGTGGTGGGGTGGGGGCAGAGGGCTTCCAAAAGATTCGTGCTTCCCTTCCAGGACAGAGCAGCTCCCACTGTAGAGAAACAGCTGCCCACCAGAGGACTTCATCACCCAGGCCACAAACTATGTGTTCCCCAAAGAGCTTCAGAAATAGGCATGTCTTCCTGACCCTTCGTCACCTCCCACAGGCACCCGAGGGGCCACCTGTTGATAGCAGCAGAGCAGGAAGGAGCCTGGGTCCCTGGTTCGCCACTCAGGCAGTTTCCAGGCTGAACATACATGCTGGCTTGTGGTGGGAGTCAAAAGAGAACTTGTACCAGGGGAAGCTACTGAGATTTGGGGAGTTTTTCTGCTACTTTTGTGACTGTTATCCCAACTAGCCTCCAAAAGATTCACATTTTCTGATTTTTCAAGCATCCGTCTACATTGTCTGGTTGGGGGGCGTTTGGATCACAGGACGGGGACCCTGCTAGGAGATGTGAAGGAGTGGGGGTGCTCTTTGGGGCTATCACTGAGGCAATATTCCCAGACAAGGAAAAAGTTAAGACAGTGGCTATAAAACTCAGTTTATTTCAGGACCATCACAATGAGGGAGCGAGTGGCCACACTAAACTATGATTACATTTAGCATGCAGTAATTCTGCCTGCCTCGTGAAGGTATTTTTAGAAGCCTGGGTAACCAATGTTATGTCTTGCTTTTGACATATGGTTTACTTATTCAAGCGAACATTAATCTTGTTCAGCTTTGCCCTTGTCCCTTGAAACAAGAGTATAAGTTGATAAATGTTATCTGAGGACCACAATCAGCAAACTATAAAGTGCTTAAATGTTATGGAACCATATATCCCATCGCTTTTATGAGCCCATCATGAAGGAACTCAAGCAACAGGCCGAGATGAATTTCAATTTATCTGTCCATATTTCTCTCTTACTTTTAGGGGCATTGCTGTTTAGAGGAAAACACAATACATCTTGTTATTAGCAGGTGTATTTGGCCTTGGTGTGATATGAACCCCAGGAAAAGCCTGGAGCATTTGGGGGGGGTTAAAGTATGCACGCATTGGTCCACGTGGGCAGGGCTGAGACGCCTCCTTGGCCCCAAGCTTCATTCCTGCTGAACCACCTCCCAAGCTGGCTGGATACAAATCCTGGGATATTGCAGAATTTGTGGCAACTCAGGTACAGAACAGAGAAGTTAGGTAACTTGCCCACAGTCACACTGTAAGGGGCACATTTGGGATGTGAACCCAGGCAGTCTGGAGGTTGAATACAGTCTCTCTGCTGCTATATAACACAGCCTCTCTGCTCAGGGGGATGATCTTCCAGAGGACTGCCCTTTGCAAACCCTTCCAGGATTCCCTCAGACACACAGAGGACTCCTTTCATTAGGTTCTTCTGTCTTTTGCACACATGTCCACTCTGGCCACTGTTGTACTGTATTGTAATTGTTTCTCTGTGCCCACATCAGGCCGTATTAACTCACAGGATAAGGTGTCCCTTCCTCAAGACACTTTGCTTCCATCTACTCGAATACTGTTACAATAAAGAGACAAGTCAACAATATTTAGGATTTGAATGGCACCCTTAGGGTTGTGCAGTGCACAACCTGTACAGCTGGAAAGAGTGATCCACCACCAGACCTTGGGCCTCAGTTCCTTGAAGATGTTGTGTTCTTCCATTTGGTGCTGCCAGTTCCGAGTATAGCACCAGGCACCCAAAAAGGTCAAATAGATTTTTGCTGACTTAACTTACAAGTGTTGCTGGCTAACTCAACTCTGAGAGGCAGGTAATTTCTGACTCTTCCTTATGAGATGAAGGATTGAGGCCGCAGAATTTTCTCTTCATCGTTTCCCCTCCCTCTATACCACTGGTGGAGAAGCAAGGTCTGTTAGTGTCTGGGTGCCTTGTAGGAGCTCCTCCCACTCTATGAGATGGAGATACTTTTAAAATAATCACTCCCACCTAGATTCCCACTTCCATCTCTCAGTTTCACCTCCCATGTGGGGACTGGCCAACGTACCAGTGAGATCTGAGATTCGCTCCCGTCCTTTCATCAATAACCCTTCCAAACGTATTTGTTTATGTCGGGAATTAAGAGTACTGAGAAAAGCAAAAGGTATTTGCAAAGTACCAATCTCCCGCCAAACACCAGTGCTCAGAGGAAGAAGTGGGAAAGGACAGCCGGGGACCCCATGTCCTCAGGTTGCTTTTAGGCCTATCAGAGGCAGTGAATGGAGTTAGCTTCACAGCCTCACAGTGGATTCTGACAGCTAATTGTATGCTCAGTTTATACTGGTCAATACTTGCCCAGGAAGGAAGGTGGTGGGGGGGGTGCCCTTTATGAACCAGGATTCCAAGCTGAGAGTAGAAGAACCTGCATTTCTGGATGGCCCAGAGGAGGCCACATTGGCCGGGGCTTCCTTGTCAAGCTCCATGGAATCTTCCCTCCCCTGGGCTGCCCACCCTTTGGTGGTAGATGCTTCTCCCAGCTCTAAGCCAACATCTTCAGGGTTTGCCCAGTTTATCTAGGTATCATAATTACAGATCACTAACAAAGCACCACCAGTTCCAAAATGGGTTTTATTTAAAATTGCACCTTACCTACCTTCCACCACCCCTGCCCCCCATCCTCCAAGGCTCAGATGAGGAGGCAAGTTCTTCTCTGCAAAGCTTTTGTAGGCCACCTCTCTTCTCTAACTACCTTTGCAATTCATAAATTTTACTGTAATTGTCTTCATTAACTAATGTGATAAAAACTCTCACTGGGAGAATGTGCTGGAGGGTATCAGAGGAGGAAATGATTAGCTCCGTCACACTGCAAAGCCCCGGTAGGCAGCTGAGTTCCAGCCCAGTGGCTCACTGAAGGGATAGGGGGACAGAAGTAACTGAGGATGCTTCCAGATTTCACAGCTGCTCACAGAAGGCAATAAAATGGTTTCACTGGAAACACAAGGCAGCATTTAAAAGGCAACACCATGAAATAAACGTTGGTTTCATTCTTGGGTAGTACCTTGCTTGCGAAAAGCAACAGGGACATCAAGTTATTTTCCATCCAAAGTTTGTGAAAATCCAACGGCCTTTTCTACTTTCTTTGAGACATATGTGTTTTACCCTTTCTTGGAGAAAAGCAGCATCAGCTCTGGAAGCTGTTAATCTGACCTGTTTGTATTCATCATGTCAAATGGGAAACCTTGACCCCTATCTAGCAGGTGTCAAAGTCAAGGTGAGCCCCAGCTGCATAAGTAAGTTTAGGGCAATTTGGACCCCATGGAGGGACATTCTTAACTCGGGGTGCATGAAATCAACAGCGTGCTATTTTCTGAGAACCAGAGTCTAGGCAACTCTGTATCCTACTGAAAATGCATTTTAAGATCAATTAAGGTCTGAATAATTTAGCAGGGCTCTCCCCAGGTATTTCATAAGAAAGCCAGCATTTAAATGTCATCAACAGAGCTGAGCAGGATTAGGTTGTTAAGATTAATTAAGGTCCTAAATCTTGCTGGAATCCCCCAGAAATAGGCCACTTGACGATCCTCAAACACTGCACAGGCACTGAGTGGTAGTGTCAAATTCACATGGAATACAATCCTTGACCGAGAGGATCTCACCTTGGGAAAGAGGTGGAACTGCGTAAGGAAGCTGGGGCAACAGGGACGGAGGCAAGTGTCCCTTATGAGGTTCCTCCACCTAGGGCAGCCTTCTCTCAGGGGTGATTCTGGGTGCCATGTGTGACCTGGTGTGCTAATTCCTCCTCTCACTCTGGCTTGTGTGGGGAGGGTTATGTTTGAACCCATGGTGTGGGGATGGGTGTGAGGAACCTATCCTAGCAGCCCAGTCTGGTTGGGGGTCCTGAGAAGTCAGGGGCTGAGGCTAACAGGCTTTGTTTCTGAGGACTGGGAAGGTTTGGGAAGGAGGAGGAAGTGCCCATAAAATCAGGTCCTGGAGGTGACCTGATTTCACATTCTTTTCCCTGCCTCCTGCCCGGCTCAATCAGCTTTACCAGCCCTTCCTCCAAAACGGTTCATGCATGCTCTGCCCATTCCCACGATGCTCTGTGTGGATGCCTGCTGCCACTCTTACCCCTTCCTGGCCCCACTGAGGCTGTGCCAAGCCATTCCTCAGAGACACTCAGTGGTCCCCACTGTCCCAGGGACAAGGCCATCCTCCTTGGGGTCTAGCCCCAAGCCAGGGCCTGGGGTGAGGGTGGGGGCTGGGACAGAGGAGGCACAAATACAGCCCCTCATTCAGGGTTTGGCCCTGTGGGCCCCTATTTGGATTGTATGGCTTGTTCTCAAAAAGGACACTCTTTGAGCGAGGGGTCAGCCTTGGGTCTTGCTGACCTGAGTCAAGTTTTCTGATTCGGAACCATTTTGAAGTCAAATCCAGCTTCTCCTATGGATCCTAAATCTATCACTTGTTTCTATTTTTAAGGTGAGGAAGAGGATATAGGTAGGAAAATCCTCTCTACCAGGCGGGCTCTTATTTCTATTAAATCCCAACTTGTCACGTTAGATAATCACAAACAGAACTTCCAGAAGCATCCTTTGTTCCTTACAGAACTTGGCTGTAGGCAACAATTTGAAACTAGCCAGGCATTCTCATTGGGAGGACCATACCCCCCGCAACACTGACTCTAGCCTGGATGCTGCCCCCGGTGCAATCTCTGGCCATTCAGACCTCTGTCCTTCTGCTCATGCACCCCTCCCTGCACACTAAGCAGGCAGACAGAGCACCCCCTCCACCACCAGGTGGGGGCAACTATCCTCATGTAAAAAGCTCTTTACTCCTTCTGGAACAAGGGAAGGAGCACTGTGCTGAGTGGAGGAAGTGGCACTGGGCTCATCACAGACTCCCTTTCAAGCCAAAGCCAGACACCCAAATATGCTCCAGACCGTGATCACTCTGTCACAGATGGCCGCTCCACATGGACTCAGGGACTCCTCCCAATGCCACCCAGCTGGGAGAACCAGGCAGGAGCAGAAGGAGCTGGGCAAGCAGAGAGGCTAGTTCTCTGCGGGACTCGGAGAAAAGATGCCGTTGCATTCCAAATGCAAATTTGGGGTTATCCACTGTGATAGATTTCACACCATCCTCCAGCCTCAGAGCAACCGCTGGTATGAAATGCCAACAGGAAAAGGGCAATAGCATGACCCTTGTCCCCATGACACCTCTCTATAGAAAACTCTATACAGAAACCACCAAAACTTGGAGATCATTAAGAACATGTAGGGTTTCCACCTCCAGCTTCTTATCAGACGAAGAGAAAATGTTACTAGTGCCAAGAACCAGAGGCTTGTCCCTGTCAGAGTCCCTGGGGGAACACAGTGTTGGCACTTTAAATGTGCCCTATAAGCCCATTATTATGGCATGTCCCCAAGTCTCACGGCCACACTGGTATCAAGAGGGTGTGTGTTGGGGGGGTAGGTTTCACAAGCAGTGGGGGTGATGACAGATAACAGAGGAAGCCGTTCAAATGCCCCAAACCATCAGCCAGTATGGCATCCTGACTCAATGGACCATGGTGCCACCACATTAGAATTCTGAGCACCAAAGAGACACAGAACACAACAGAGGAGATAATGAAGTAGAACGCCAAAGCATGCTCACTGTGTAGGAAACCCACCCCATCACAGACGAAGAGCTATGGATGCCCCAGAAGTAAACACAATGAGGAAACTGAGGGATTTTCTTCAAATACAACCCAGAGATATTGAATGATGCAGAGCTCCCATTCCTGGTTTGGTCCCCATTCCTATCTGTGTCAATCACTGCTCCCTAGTCAGATCGGGAGCACAGGTTCCCCCACTGTTCACTTTGTATCTTTCTGCACCATGGCCCACGAAGATGGAAAGGAGTTCTCGAGGCTCCCCCAACCTTATCGATCCCCACTTCCCAGGGGACAAAGGACTGTGATGAGAGTGAAGCATCGCTCAACAGCAAAGGGAGGGCCGGGGAGGCGGGAGGATGATTTATTCAGATGAAAAACACACCACGTGTCTCTTAAATAAGTCACAGGGATGAAAAGTCCAGCAGCAGGAATAGTCAGTATTATTGTAATGACTGTGTGGTGACAGATGGTGACTATATTTACAGAGGGGGAAGATACTGTAATGTACGGAAATGTCAAATCACAATGTGGTCCACTTAAAACTCATGTCAGAGGTCCGCTATCCTTCAACTAAAAATTTTAAAATGTTTAAAGAGTATACACATGTCAGTCTAAATACTGGCAAATGACAAGCCAAAATATGCAAATGGGGTTGACCTTCCGCTGTGTTGTAAGAAACTCACACCAAATTAAATCAGTGACGAAGCCAACAGTGATTGACTTAGAGATGAAAAGAACATCAGTGATCAAAAAGTGGGACTATCTCAAGACAACCAACAGAAAGCCAACTCCTACAGCATCCTTCCTTTAAGTCAAAGGAATTCCGACTCCCCATGCATACTCATGTCTGTAAGAACTGGGCACTGTCGGCCAATGCTGTGTGGAATCCAAGCTTCTTGCAGAATCCCGAATTAGGGCACTCAAACTCTAGAAACTCGCTAATTTTAGTTTATAAATACAGTTTCATTACAGAAATCCTCAAAAGTGAGCTCAGATAAGCAACCCTTTGCAATATCTGCATGTGGAAGATTTTGGAGCTAGTGGTAGAGACATCATTGCCCAGAAGAACCAGAGGTTTTTGTTTGTTTGTTTTTGCTTTTTTTTTTTTTTTTTTGCTATCCTGGCCTTGCAGGAGGGCCCCTAACTCATCTGGTCAAGTAGCAGATCCTGCTCAGAGAACTGCTGATCTAGAAAGACCTTTTGCATCACTAAACTATCACGGGCAACAGGGCTTGGCTTCCTCTCATGCACTTGGAGGGCAGCCAAGGTCAACCCTTTATCCAAGACACCAGAGCCCCCTGCCTTCTAGGGAGGCAAAAACAGTGGGCTGTAAAAGTCAGGCAGAAATGACAGTTCTTCTAAAGAGAACAGGATACTGGGATGCCTGGGTGGCTCAGCTGGTTAGGCATGCAACTCTTGATCTTGGCTCAGGTCATGACCTCAGGGCCATGAGATTGAGCCCCACACATCAGGCTCCACACGTGCAGCCTGCTTGAGAGTCTCTTTTCCTCCTTCTCCCTCTGTCCCTTTCCCCTGCTCACGGTCTCACTCTCTCTAAAAATAAACAAAATAAATAGATGAAATAAATAAAAATAAAGAGGAAAGGATAAAAATCCATAGGCCTGTGTGGGGTCAAGTTCATAACTATTATCCATCCTGGAGGCCACTCAGACCCTTCCCCACTTACCTGCATCCAGGTTCAAGTCCCACAGCATCTCTTAATTGGTACCTTACTTTCTTGGGTGGAAGAGGGGGGTCAGGAAGCTTGTCCTGAAGCAGAAGGACCTGGACTGATGGAGTAGGATTTACTTTCTTTCCCAGTCTACCCATCATTTAAAGTAGAGCACCATTCACAGAGATCATGTAAGTGGAACTGTTCACATCCTGCCTGACATATGTGTTAAGTAGCTACTTAGGGTTCAGAGTAGTTTTTAAAAGTTATAGGAGGAAAAATTTGAATTCCCCCTGAAGTAACATCACCCAATTCCCATCTCCTTTATGACTGTTTTGAACAAAATTTATATTCTGATAAAAAACTGTAATATTATAATGGTAGTAATTTTCCATCTGGATGGCCACTTTTAATTGCTTGCAGAAGTCTGCATTTCTGCACTTACAAATGGATTCTCCCAAACCAAGAAAAACATCTAGAAATGACAAACATCAAAACGTGGGAATGATGAGAGAAAATGAGAGATGATGGCATTGTTCCTTTAAGAGCCTGTCTTGAATGGAACTGGAAGCAATGACTGTCCCCATTGGGGTCTGACCCAACCTCTATTTCAGATGGTGGTCATCTATGGGGGCAGGGGAACAGGCGTCCACAGGGGCAGGGGACAGGCGTCCACAGGGGCATCCATGGGGTGGGGCAAGCCCCCTGTACCCTCAGTGCTGCTGGAGATAATTGAACCTCCAAACATCAACAGTTCCTTAGAAACTTCCAGAGGGGGAGCTGCTCCCTGCTGGTGTAGATCCTGTGAGTGATAGAAAAGGAAAATCAACTCTGATTGTTTCTCCCTATTACTCTTTGCCTCGAACTCAGAGTTTTGCAACTCTGTCGCTGAGGCATCTGGGTGCCGGCCTCCCGTTCCCCTTCCCAGGTGCCATTTGGTGGGTGGTCCTCAAAGGGAGCCCCTGCTTACCAGTAGGTCACACAAAGCCACCACCAAACCCTGACTGTCTCACTGCGGAGCGTTCATTGGAAACAAGGCCACTTCCAGCCATGGCCAGAGAGGAAAGCTGGTGCCCCGATGCACAAACCAAGGTGTTGTTTGTGAGGATGGAAAACTGGCCCAGGGGTCCAGAAGGGAAGTGGCAGGCAGAGAGCACATCGGCATGAAATCAAGCAAGACAAAATCCGGGGACGTGGGAGAAAAGGAAACACATCTGCTAATGTCTCTTCTTCCAGTGCTCTAAAACTATAAGATAACCACCCCCATGTATTTTTCAGATCCAGATGTGTTCACTTTCTTGCCTTGCCTCTAGAATCTTGCCTTGCCTCTAGAAAATGACAGAGTTTTTGATCACGTTGAAAGGCGAAGGGGTCGATCAAATTAAGAGAGTGCTGGGAGGGGGGAAAGAGCCGCTCGAGAAAGGGGCCTTCAAGTGTCCCATATGCACCCAGACCTGGCAGCCATGGTTCAAGTCTAGACTGGGGGCTCCATGGGAAGGGCAGGCAAAGGACGGACTGCAGAAGTGGGGTCAGGCAGGGAAGAGGTGTTCTCACTTGCGGTCTCTCACACAGTTGCAGTCAGATGTCAGCTGAAGCTGCCATCATCTGAGGGCTCAACGGGGCTGGGTGTCCACAGTGGCACCCTCACACACATGGCTCGGGGTTGACATGGGCAGCTTGCGGGGAGCCCAGCTGGGGATGGGATGGGGAACCCCTCTAGCGTCACTTGGACTTCTCAGAACATGGCAGGTGTTCACACAGGAGCCCAAACAAGAGTCCCAGGAGACGCAGACAAAAGCTGCAAGGCCTCTTGTGATCGGGTCTCAAAAGTCTAGAATATCTCCTCTGCCACACTCGGATGGTTAAGAAAGCCATTAAGGCCAGCCCAGATTCAAGAAGAGGGAATGTGATTGGTAAGCAACAAGGTCACACGGCAGAAGAGCCCATGGGACAGGAGATACGGCTTTCCAAAGATGGCCACAATAATCAGTTACACCCACCAAGTACCACGTACCGTTCCAGGCACTTGGGTGGTTCAGACAGATGGTCTAGAGGAGCTAACTCCCAGGAGCAGCATGGTGAGGCGTCCCAAGCCAGAATTTGGGGAAACCAGCATTGCAGATGGTAATGCTTCCCACCGAGACCCTGGCTCCTGATCACAGGGCAAAAGGGTTGGGTGGAGATGCAAAACCTGAAGGTCAAACTGAGTGAAAGACTTGGTGCTTTTTTAGTGAAACTAAAAATGGGAAACAACCTGGGTCTCTTCTAATTCCTTCAGTCTCCCCTCCTACTTCCCATTCTACTCCCACGCATGGCAGACATGGCTAGCTGTCCTCCAAAGACTGGGGCTCTCTCTTCCAGGGCAGGGCAGTTGCTGAGAAGTCACTGTCTAGCCAAGGACCCCTCCCAGGCTCCCCTGCATTAGGTGGGGTATGAAACCAGCCCTCTCTGATGGAAGTAATGCGTGCCCTCCCAGATCACGGTCACCAAGCATCAGGTGTGTTTATGACACCCCTCTCTTTCCCCATCCACTGGATGAATGTGTAAGACTCTATGCCCCAGTGAGACGGGGCCAGAGACCACACAAGATGCTCACCAGCCAGGACCATAGCCCAGCGCATTACGTAGTGAGAAGTAAACCTCTACTATGCTAAGAAGCTGAGTTAGGAGTGTCTGGTACGCTAGCTAGCTGGCATCCTGATACCCCCCCACTCCCAGCCACAGCCAACTCAAACTTCCTGAAACAGGAACAGTCATTTTCCCTGGCAGACCCAGTGCCCAAACCACTTCTGTAAAAAAGCTCTGGCGGGCCGTTCAGCCAAGTGAGCGCAGTGACGCACAGGTTCCAGAAGGTTCCTGGGGCTCGCAGGGGAGCCCTCGGCCCCGTCAGAAACAGGGTACAGGGTACAGCCATGGAGGAGGTTTTATGATTCTTGTGACTGTTCTCAAGTTTACGGTGGTGAAGAGATAAAGGTTCAGGAAACATTTCCAGAAGATACACGGTCAGGTCTGAAGGGGAAAATGAACTCGAAGAAGAAGAACCATGTTTTTAACCAGGGGAGGGGTTAAAATTAAGGCAAAAAATATTCAGAGTGTTTAAAAATATCTCCAACGTAATGAAGGCTGACAAGCTGATGAGACCGAGTGGGAGGCCGGGAACCGGGTCCCGTTCAACAGCACTGTGCCCTCTCTGCTCAGGGGAAGGCTGCCGCGGGCAAGATGGCGTGGGCACGCCTCAGCGGACCGAGAGAAATGTCCCTTTGGTGGAAGGGGAGGCTGGGGGGGGGTGGTTGGACACTGCCATCCTGGGCTTGGAGACCAGCGGGGACAGCAGTGGGGACACCTGGCTGGGGAGATGGGGGCCCAAGGGAAGCAGAGGTGATGCGTGATTCTGCAGAGGGCATGGGAGGGACAGAACACTAAAATACCGTCTGCAGAGGGACCAGCTGGCCTCAGACCAACAGAGCAGAAGAGCGAGCTAAGAAACCAAATAAACAAGCTGCAAGGACGCCTGGGACAGCCGGGAAGCAGGAGCCTGGGGGCGAGGGGAGTTGGAGCAGCAGGTGCAGGAGCCCAGGGAAGACACAGGAAATGAAAGTGTGCTGATGAGGCAGGGCCCCCCTGGGGCAGGCAGGCTTCTGGGGCTCAGCACAGGGGCGTGGTGCCTCCCACGAGCAGCAGCAGACGAGCAGCAGCAGACCTACCTGGGCTAGGTCATCACCCCTCCTGCCCTTCTGAATGCCAGTTTCCAGGTCCTCGCAGGCAGGACTTTCTGGGGATAGGAGAGGGAGAAGGCCAAGCCATAGCGGGGTGCTCAGGGGTCTCCTTCCCCCATCCCAGGCACTGGGTTTCCAGGAGCTGAGCCCCCGCTGGTGAGGCAGCGCCGGGATCTCCCTTTTGCGGCAGCAAGTCCAGGGGTAGAGCAACATTGGGAACCAGATCTGGTTCAGATCCCAACTAAGCCACTTACCAGGTGATATGCCAAAGTACCTCGGTTCGCCTCTAAAATGGGCCTCACAGCCCCTGTGCTTGAGTTGAATGTTTCATAAGAGAACACGGGGAAGCGCGCCTGGGTGGCTCAGTGGGTTAAGTCTCTGCCTTCAGCTCAGGTCATGGTCTCAGAGTCCTTGAATGGAGCCCTGCATCGGTTCTCTGCTCAGCGGGGAGCCTGACTCTCTGCATACTTGTGATCTCTCTCTGTGTCAAATAAATAAAATCGTTAAAAAGAGAGAGAGAGAGAACACAGGGGAAATGTCCAAGTGTAAGGAGTGCTCCAGAAAGGTTTTCTTCCAGGAGTGGGGTAGAGAGAAAGGCTGAATTTTCCTTAACTTACAAGATGGGAAAAGTCACAGGGATGTAGGAATAGAACAGTAGGTACGCGGTCACGCAGCCAGCCCCCCAACTTAACAGCTACCCACGCCTCAGGACGATATAGTCTCATCTCCTGAGCCCCTCCCCCCCCACCCTGGCCCCTCCCCAATTCCCCACCCAGTTTATTGTGAAGAAGATTCCAGTTAGTATCATACTTCTACCATAAATGTTCTAGTGCATAGATCTAAAATAAGTTGCTTTTTTAAAGGAAACTCAACAGAAAATCTGGATAGAGTCCCCAAGAGCCAGGAGACATTCTCTGCTCCAGGTACAGGCTGGCCAGAGGTAGGCAGGGAGGCTCCTGGGCCCCAGTTTTGGTCTGGGGTCACCACAGGGTCTGAAACTCTTGCCCCAGATACCTGTGCATCGCCGGCCTGGAACTGGGACCAGCCACTCCCCATGAGCAGGTGGACAGGATCCCTCTGATGTTCCCTTTTCCTCAGTACTGGAAGGGGAAGGGGAGGCACCCCATCCCTGCCCACCACTACAAAAGGGTGGGGCTGCCTGGACTACCAGCCCAAGCCCAGCCCTGAGGGTAGGTGTCCCCGGCGGGGCCTTCTCCAGATGAAAGCAAAGTCAGAAACAGGCCATCAGAAGCTTCAAAGAACCCAGGAGGACATAGCGGGGAACGCTGCCTAGGGGACGGCAGCCACCAAACCACAGACCTCACCAGTGAGTCTGGGGCGGGGGGAACACCCAGCTCCCATGATGGGGACAACCTCCAGACCTAAATGTCACACACACACACACAAGTGCTTCTGAGGCCTAAGTCTTTATCAGGCAACAACAGAGGAAAATGGTATAGGAATGGGGCACCAAAGGTGGGGGGAGGCGGGGCTGGGCATATCAACCTCAGGTGAGGCAATAAAGGGGTGCATGGTCCATACAGTCTAAAAATAGTGATGGCAACTCTTCGAAAGAATTAAATATGGTATTAGCCACTGGCTCCTGCAGTTTCACTTCTGGGCAGAAGAGAAAGCAGGGACTCACGCTGATATCGCACAACCCTGTCCAAGGCAGCACGATTCACAACCTCCAAGACAGAAGCCCCTGCCCCCGCCATGTCCACCTATGAATGGGTAAACCCCATGCGGCGAAGGCACACAGCAGAATGCCACTCAGCCTCTTGAGAAGGGATGACGGACTGATCCCTGCTATGACACAGACGAACCCTGACCTTGAGGACGCCGCGCTCAGGGAAATAAAGCCAGTCCTCAAAAGACACATACTATGATTCCACGGCCATGAGGTATCTGGAGTCCTCAAACTCAGACCCAGAGGAGAGCGGTAGTTGCCAGGGGCTGGCGTCAGGGGGACAGGGAGCTACTGTTTACAGGGAACGGAATTTCAGTCTGGGAAGAGGAGCAGGATCCAGAGATGGGAGGGGGCAGTGGGTGCCCAGCAATGTGATCGTACTTAACACAGCTGAACTGTGCACTGAAAAATGGTCAAAATGTTAAGTTTTAGGTTAGATGTATTTCCCAAGATAAAAAAAAAAAAAAATCACAGAAGTTGGACTCTTCATGGTTCACACTGGTCAGCAATTTTTTTTAAGGATTTTATTTGTATGAGAAAGAGAGAGAGAGAGAGAGCATGTGTGCACAGGCAGGGGGAGGAGCAGAGGGAGGGGAAGAAGCAGACTCCCCACCGAGCATGGAACCTGACCCAGGACTTGATCCCAGGACCCTGAACACTACATCAAAAACTAATGATGTACTATACATTGGCTAATTGAATGTAATAAAAAAAAATTAAAAATAAATAAAACAAACGTTTACAAATATCCGGGACTCTGGAGTCATGACCTGAGCTGAAAGCAGATGCTTAACAGACTGAGCCACCTAGGCACTCCTCGACCAGCAATTGATAAAAGTGCTCAGTGATAAAAGTGCTCCTCTCCCGAGGCCTACCAACCCCCTGTGCCTGCCCGTTGTCTCAGAGCCCCTCAGCAACTGCTGTCCTGTTTCCTCCCTTCAACCCTGGAGGACAGTGGGAGGCTGGCGGAGGCGAGGTTCCCAGACAGGGGCTGGACGTGAGAGCAAAGTTTACTGCGGGAGCCTCTTGAATGTCAAGACGGAAGCACGTTTGTGCTCGCAGGCATCTTTGAGGACACAATTTTACAGTCCTAGAAGCCCCCTCCCCCTGCCTCCAGTTCTCTTCCAAGGACCACCCGGAATTTCAACACAAGGAACAGATAGAACCTCAGTGGCGATGTCATAGTCCAGCAGCCCAGGCTGGGAACAAGCAAATCATTCCGCCCCCAAATTCTGGTTCTGCTCAAATAATCTGTTTATACGGTGAACAGGGATTAATGGAAATATCTAACAAACTCTTCCGTAGGATGGGCCTGTTGCTGAAGACCACGTTCTTCTGTTTTGCTAGTTAAACTGCCTTTCTCAGTGTGGGGTGTCCGGGGGTGGGGCGGGGAGGGTGAGAGGAGAATGAGGTTGGCTGTAAATAACACGAACTCTGGTTAACAGCAGGTACCATGTAGATTTGCAAACTCTGCGCTAAAAGCTACTCTGTCCCCCCAAGAAAGTGGACACAGGGGGCAGAGTCTTTCTTGCTTACAGTTGGACCCCAAGTGTCCTGCTGGTTTTAGGCACTCAGGGAAATTGCAGAAGGGAGAGTGTTAAGTGTTTTATGTGCATTCAGTTCACCTGTACAATGCCTTGGGGACGTGTGTCTGTTATGATCCCATTTTACAGCAGAGAAAATTAAGGCACGGAGAGATTAAGTGACTTGCCAGGATGATAGGAGTTGAGTCCAGGGCTACCTCTTCCCAACATCCCTCACTGACATTGCCACAATAGTCTACACAGAACATGACCTGGGGGTGTTACCTTGCCTCCCGAAGCATGCCTTCCTGCTGGACTAGAAACAGCTACTGTAAGGGAAAGACAAAACGGTTTTTGAGAAACATACCTACTTTTATGCTTCTAAGAATGGAGAGTTAGAGTCTGAAATTCCCTTCCTGAGGGATCCCATAGCTCTTTTAGATGCCCATGCCCCCAAATCTAGACAGGGCCCAGCACCCTCACTAGACGGGTAGCTGCCTTGAAGCCATGGAGCACATGGGATCCCAGCACCCAGAGCCCAGCCTTCTGGAAGCTTTTCCTTTTCCTAAAGCAGAGGCAGATACCCAGCCCCCTCTTCTCTCCCCAGGCATCCAGGGAGGTAGGACATCAAGTTCACCAAGAGCACAGAGGGCTGGGAGAAAGGGACATGGGATCGGCAGGCACCATCCTGGACACATCCTAACTCAGGCTAACCAGGAGTCGGATCCACACCCAGAGTGTGTGGTGTAACCTCACTGGGAACCCGGGACAAGGGCCCATCCCTGTCGCTGAACAGCCTTGGGAGCCCAGCCATGGTTAGAAGCCTCAGATGTGCATCTAAAGGGGGCTGTGCGACCACAACCTGCTGAGCTCATCTCCCCTGCTTGGCGAAAGGAGCTCCCCGGCAGACCCCTCTGCGGATTTTAAAAGACACAGTGCCTGGGAGATGGAAGGCGCGGTGTCTCAGCAGAGATGCTAAGAGTGGAGGCACCCTCATCCCAGCAGGCAGGAGCAATCAGGGAGTAACTGGAGCAGAGAGGCAGCAGCCTGCACTTATAAGCACCTGCTGGTTGTCAGGCACGGTTCTCAGTGTGGCTGGACGCTACCTGGCTCAGGACACCTTAGCACGTAGGATCTACCCCAGCTGCACTGGCCCCTGGCATCGCAGATGGGGGGACGGAGGCTCAGAGAGGCTAAATCATGAAATCACATAGCCATCGCCAGCAAGGGCTGGAATCTGGCTGCCATGGGCTAGCCCCACCACCCATGGTCCCTTAAATATTCCTCTTCGACACAGCTCAGATGGAGTCAGTCTTTAAACATCACACAGGGCTTGGGGATGGAGATACACAGAGCCAGATACCAGTCTTTTTTTTTTTTTTTTTTTTTTTTTTTTGCATCCTGCCAATGGGACACTTAGTAATCAACCCTCATAAACTGCCTTCTGAGCTCAAGGAGGAGAAATGGTCACCTGCCACGCCCCAGCTGGCAGGTTCATGCCCACTGCTATCCTCGTGGCCCCAACAATGGAAAAATGCCCCCAGTGATGATAGCTCTTCCACCCCAAGGGCAGCCATTGCTAGGAGAGTGGCTGCCAGCCCTCTACCACTTGAGCCCCAAACGGCTTGAGCTCTCCTCCTTCCTTGGTCCCACTCTGGCCCAGCTCTCTGCTATCTGAGCCTTTGTTCACCACAATCCCTCCTCCTGGGCTGCTCTTCTTGACCCCAGGAAACTCGCATTTAAAGCCTGTCTTCCAAGGCCTAGACACCACTTCTTCCAGGAAGCCACCCAGGATTGACCTGCAGGGGTGCTGATCTTGCTGCCCTTTCCTAGAGCCCAGAGACCATCTGATCTGCCCGTCTACCTGACTTACAGCTGTCTGCTTGAAGGCAGGCTTCGCACCCAGTTTAACCTTACATCCCATACAGCCTCCCCCTGACGCACAGGCACAGAACAGGCCCTCAACGCACAGGCTGATGATATTTTAAAAATCAGCAATGACCGGAAAACCCCCTCTCCGTTCCATTTCCCTGAAAAACACAGCAGCTTAAAACGTGATCCTGCTATAGTGTACAACCTTCTCTCCAGTAGTGATTAACACCGCCCTGAAATGCGAAGTAAATTTTAATTACAGGAACAAGGCTAAAACCTCTGCCTGCCGAGGCCTGTCATTTTCCGTTCTTATGCTGATAATTTCCAGTGTTCCTTTCCCCCAGGGGCCCTGCCCCAGCCGCCAGGCTCTTCTGAGGAACCACAGGATGTGTTTCATGCTTGAGTTGGGGGCAAAAAACAAAAAACAAAAAAACACCAAGCGAGTCAGACAGAAATATTCACAATGCCCAAGTGGAAATCAAAAATTCATTTTACTTGGCATTGCCTCGGTTCATATCTCAACCGAAGTCAGGCCGGAGTCTTTAAGTGGTTTGCTCCTGACGAATTCTGGCTTAATTTCAGAGCTGCTCCCCGCCTGCCCCCCTGCAGTTTTGAGAAGGGGCTGGCCAGGCACAGCTCTGCCCCCCACCCCCCACCTCCGAAAATGTTCGCATGGTCGTGGATGAAGAGGGTGCAGCAGTAGACCCCCGGGGGCACAAGCACTGGGCATCTGGGTGCCCAGGAAGTGGTCCTCATCTTCTGTATCCCCTTTATTCATTCACACACTGTTGTGTGTGGGGTGCCTTGCTGGGGTAGAGGAGCACCTCTCACGGCTGATAGGGCCTCTGCCCTGGGGCGGCTCCCCAGGTCTGTCAGGGGAGGCCAGGCAGGAAACACACAGTCCTGGGCAGGAGCCATGCAGCCCTCGGGGATTTCAGCAGAGCAGTCATGGGAGAGGAGAAGGCGGTTCTGCCGCCTGGAGCGCTGACAGGCGGTGCTGCCAAAGAGGGGAGATGGCGTTGGGCCTCAGAGGCTATGTCGTGGGTGGGTGGGTGGGTGTCTGGAGAAGGGCGGCATTCCAGGAGCGGAACAGAGTGTGCAAAGTCTCCCACACTCTGGACATTCTGTCTCACGTCCTGGCCCCCGTGTCACTTCCATAACCAAGTCCCATTTGCCTTGGTGCCCCCCAGGGTTGATGCAAGGAGGGTCGTGGGAGAGGGGATACAGAATGAGGCTAACAAGCAGGCGGGCGGGGCGGGGGCACAGAGAGGGTCTCACATGGCAAGCTTTTAGCTCGGGCCAGACCTTCAGTAAATGTGAGGTCTCTCTCCCTGCCATGAGGACCTGCAGGTCTTTGCGGGTGAGAGTGACAAGACCTATCTGCTGGTTATCCAGATAACTGTGATGGCTTGTGGGAGGGAGGCAGGCAGAATACTGCAACGGTCTGGACCAGGTGCAGGGCTGCAGGCTGCGGGGGAGGTCTAAGTCAGAGGTGTCAGGAAACCCGAGCTGAGAGACATGAATTGTTGGCCTCTCACTGCTAGTGAATGAAGAGACTTTCTGATTGAGCTCAATGCCCTTTGTCCCCCCCCCCCCACACCCCCACAACCAGGCTCAGTGTCCTGGAAGAGACGCACTTCCTGCGTCTGCCACTGGAGGGCAGAGCGCGCAAGGCAGGATCCTCAGAGTCAACAGCATCCAGAAACCCCAGGGCCACTTGGAGGGCACAGGGTTCTCTAAGAATTGCTCAGGGACTGATTTTACAAGACTGACCGATTCCTGTTTCCCCCTAGGGTCCGTGCATGACGTCCTGAGGAGGTAGCTCGAACCTGCGTCCCATACCTGCTATGACAACAATCGATGGCAAGTTATGCTTTGCTTCCCTCATTTCTGCTTCTGTCTACCTGCTAGGTTGTTCAGGGGATGAAAGGGTTATGAGATAGTGTATCTAAGAGAGCCTCACCTGGGGCCTTCGTAGTAGGAACAGATGGGGAAACGGAGGCTCAGAGAGGCTGATTTGGTAAGTTAGAGCTAGCAAGTTGTAGAGCCAAGTTGGTCTGGGTTTGGAACCAGAAGGTTTCTTTCTTTCTTTCTTCCTTCTTTCTTCCTTTCTTTCTTTCCTTCCTTCCTTCCTTTCTTCCTTTCCTCCCTTTCTTCCATCCATCTACTTACCTATCTACCTGCCTGCCTATCACAAGTCAGAATATTTAAACCACTGTACCAGAAATACTGAAAAAAATATATAAGTCCCCCCTTTAAAATTTAGTATTTCTGGTTACAGGAGAGGATATGTTCACTATAGAAATTTTCAAACTATAAAACCACCATAAAGAAGAAAATGAACCTCCTGGCCATCCTTCAACCCAGAGATTACCACTCAACTTTTGGCCTAGCTCTTCACACATTGTTCTAGTAGACGTATTGGACCCCAAATTAAAATTGTGCATATCTATTTGGTAACTTACCTCACTTCTCTTTCCTTGTGGAATAACCCTAGAGCAAATCTGAAAACAGACTGGCCTGTTGAGAGGCTTACCCCTGTGATATGTTGATAGGTAGATTTCCGTACCAGCGTCATCTCTGCCTGTCCTCCTGTGTCAGGCCTTGCAAGAGGACTCAGAGGGACACACAGTCCTCTGGCCTGTGCTCAGGGGGCTTACAAATGCCAAAGATGCGCATTCGACACCATTTATGTTCAGGAAGCCTTGGTGGGTGCTTCCCAAGTGCCAGGCCTGGGGATCTAGCAGCGAACAGGATAATGAGACTCTCAGGGCTTACAGTTAAGAGCAGAGCGGCCGGCATTAAGGAAACAGAGTAATTATAGCTGCTCCAGCTGGGAAGGTTGGTAGGATAGGGATTAGCTGGAGAGAGGATGATTTGAGACCGGAAAAGTCTGAGAAAGCTTCTCGGAGGAGGTGACATTTTAGCTGAGTCCTGAATAGAGTCCACAGGTCCTGCCCTATCAAGGCTCAGGTGGAGTATTCCAGAAGAAGGAATAGTAAGTGGGAAAGTTCTGAAGCAGGAAGAGGTTTAGAGGGCTCGAAACCAGCAGAGAGTTTCAGCTAGGGAGCTGACTGACACACTTCAAATACTAGACAAGATGGTAGATCTAAATTGAGGTAGTAAGGCAAAACATTTTAAGAACTTCTGTGCATTTTCCATTAGCCTATGCTGGGTTCTGTATGGACTTCCGAGCAGTGGGGAACCACAGAATACACGTGCCTGCCTAACCCAGGGGCTCTCAGCCTTAGAATCCACTGGGGAGGTTTAAAAATCTGGGTGCCCAGGCCACACGCCCAATGAGTACCTCAGAATTTGGGGGGACACCTGGGCAATTCTTAATTTTTGAAAGCTCCCCAGGTGATTCCAATATGCAGGCCTTGTTGAGAGTCACTGGCCTAAAAGTTTAAAAACAGAGCAAAATCATGTTATGAAATAACTGAAGAACTTCAACGCCCTGGAAACCCCAACTGAAAATTCTTCATGTGCCCATCAGGGCGTGTTTTGGGGCTCCAGTGGGCATCTCCTCCATCTCCCTCGTGGGGCCACCCACCTTCTCCCTCCCCCATCCTATGGCTACTGTTTTTGACTGAACCCTCACAACAGGCCCCAGAGAAAGGAACCACTCCCTTCTCCACAGGAGACACTGAGGCTGAGAAAGGCCACCTCTCTTGCCCCACCCCCCGCCAGTCACCGGCTCACCAGTGGCAGCACCTGGATGGAGCCCTGGGCCCCTGACACCCCCGCCACCAGGTCTCCAGGACCAGCCTGGTGTCACATGGGAACAGCCCGGCCTACAAGCTGCCTTCCAGGTGACGTGTGTCCCTGGGTGGGAGCCCCAAGTTCCTTCCGGGGATGATGAGATGCACCTGCCTCAAAAGCAGAGTTCCCCTTCCTATCCCGTACCCCCAAGCAGTGATCCACAGTGGTCCCCAAGGTGGCCAGGCTTTTAGCAAAGCAGTGCCTCCTGCTGACTTGCCCAGAGAGGCCCCATCGGTGCAGGGCAGGGCGTGAAAACAAAAACCACAGGCTCCCGGGATCCAGGCTGCTGACAACATCTGCCTGGATTCCCGAATGTCACTCTGCCACGGACACCCACCCTGCCCCTAGCAGAGGGCCATCTTGCCCTTCTCGAAGCCACATGTGGCTCCAAGGAGGTGCGGAGGCAGAAAGCGGCCTTCTGTGCACAGAGTACTGCCTGGGGCCAAGAAATGAGACCAAGGGCTGGCCCCCCTCCTCTGTAACTGACCAAGGCCCAGGAATTAGGAAGGATAAGCTGGCATGGTTGGCCACTTCCTAGGAAACTCAGCCTGGCCCTTAGAGCTTAAAATTCCCCTGCAAGACCTCTTGCAAAGGGAGACAGAGGGCCGCAGTGGGATTTAAGTTGCCCTGACCTCGGACTGTGGAATTCGCCCCGAGCTCCCAGTCGCTGCCAACCTGTTCCGCCTTCAGTAGCAGAGGACCCACATTTTGGCAAGGGTTTGCATCCCCCTGCCTCCAGGGTCTGTGTGCTCCCATCCCATGAGGGCACAATTTCAGGCCACGGGAATGCGGCAAAAGGGGGTGAGGGCCACTCCATCCAGCATTTGCTGGTGGGACCAAGGAGGAGCTGGACCCCAGTAGTGCCATGTGACCCAGCTTCCGGGGAGAGCTTCAGGGAATACACGGCAGGGCAAAGGTGGGCAAGGGGGCGGGGGGGAGCCCACCAGACAGAGCAGACAGTGCCGAAGGCTTGAGGTTGTGCAGACTGGGGGAGGAATCTTCAGCTGATGGGCTGGTTTGAGCACAGGCAGGAAGCGGCAGAGTGTTCCCAGAACGGAAAGGTCAGTGTGGTTGAAGCACAGCGTGTGATGGGGACGTGGTGGGAAATGGGGTTGTGCAGTAGGAATGTGGGTTTCAAGCATGACTGCTAGGCTGTGAGAATGAGCCCCAAGCCCTGTCCAACTAGGCAACTACCAAGACGGCATAGGTGGCAAACAGGTCAGCCTCCCTCCAGAGTTCCTTTGCCATCAGGCAAGGGCTCACAGGCCTTGGATGGGAAGAGATGAGAAGGGGGAGACCCTAGGAAAGAGAAGAGAATAGGGGTGTCCCAGTTTCCCCAACCTGACCCAGACTCAGGATTGATCCACTTCCTCCTAGATGATTCCAGCAGCCCCCACCATGCCCTTGTCCCCCACCATGCCCCTGTTCCCCAGGTCTGCCCCCACAACCAGGGAGGAGATGGGTTTGGGGCCTCCCCTTTACCTTTAGTCTCTGAACAGAACCTCTGAGAATAGTGCCAACATCCCTCTTTGGAACCTTCTCGCCCAAGTGAACTCACTGGGCCCTGTGGACCCCCTAATAGGCCAGGCTGACAGCCGCCCCCCTTTACAGACCAAGAACTGGGGACCTGCCCAAGAGATGTTCTCAGATTCAAGATCCACTTCTGGCTGTTTCCCTTCTCCACTCATGAAACCAGAAGACTTTTAATTCCCTTAGAAATCACGCTAGCCGCAGTACTAGGCGTCCTCTCTCCAGGATACCACTTTGCTCCGTTTTTAATAAAGTTATTTATTTCATTGCTTTCATTACTACGATTCATCAAAATTAAAGTCTCCCATTCAAAAGACACCAGTAAGAGGGAAAATGGAATACAGTCCATATCTGACAAAAGGACTTTTTTGGAAACAAATCAGAAAAGAATCTCATAGAAAACTAGACAAAGACACATCACGGGGCGGGGGGGGGAAAGGATATCCAAACAGCCATTATGTGTTTAATATAAGAAAGTACTCAGAACCATTCATCTCCAGGGATGCAGGTGAAATTCACAAGATACTAGAATTGAAATGTTGGTCGAGACATGAAGTACGGAGAAGCCCCATACACTCTGGAAGCCACATGAAGCGGTAGACGGGAAAACTATCCAGCCATAGATACAAAAGACATCCCGGGACCTAGCAATTCTATCCCTTCATGTGAACAAAAACAAAAGCCCGGTTCCCCCAAAAAGCAACTATGAGAAGCTCGCTGCAGCATTATTCCAAATAGCTCCTAACAACCTAAATGTTCATTGATGGTTGAATGGGTGAACTAAGGCATCACCCGTCTACTCATTCCATGGAATCTGACAAAGCAATGGAAAAAAAAAATCAACTTTTGCTCCCCACAATGACATGGAAGAACCTCAAACAATGGTGTGGGAAGTCTGCCAGGTGTGGGTCCCCACACCCCCGAGATCACACTTGACTGTGTGTTGGACGGATCCCCCGCTGGTCCAGACTCAAACCTTTCACCCCAACTCTCCCCCCTTCTAAATAGGATACTAATATTCCCCTCCCCCCAAGCTAGAGACCTGGGATAACCACAGACACCCCCCTCCCTTCTCCTCTTCCAGAAGGCAGACCAGCTACAAATTTACCTCCTGCCTCTAACCCATCTCCCACCACCCCCAAGCCTCACCATCCAGCCCCACCTCATGGTTTAAAGCAACATGACAACTGGCCCATTGTCACACTGCTCTCCTGTCACCGTGGGCCTCCCAAGTCAGCTAAGTGCCCAGCCCCGCCCCCTGCAACAGCTCTACACCGCTTGACAGTCTCGCCCCTCCCCTGCGTTCATGCTGTTCCATTGACTTGGAACACCCTTCCAGTCTGTCTTCTACCTGCTGACTGCCACTTTCTTATCTCTGCACTCCATCTCAGTCAGCACCTCCCTCCAACACTTAGTCCTTAGAAAAGTGGGTGTAATTTCTGTTTTGAGGTCTGCTCCCTTGCCCACTACGTTCTAGGCGCCTGGTGAGCAAGGACCATGGCACAAGGCTCCCAGACAAGAAGATGCCCTGGGTAATGTTGATTCATCTAAATAAAACGTACTTGGTCCCCTTTGGCCTTCATCAGGAAGCCTAGACACGTATTGCTGTCCTGGTTGACTGACAGGCAGTTAAGGAAACAGATTGTGGAGTGAGTCCCAAGTTCATATCTTCGGCAGGTGTGGGCCCCGGACAAGACCCTCATGGATCTCATTTGTTTCATGCATGAAGAGGGGAAATGCCTCCACGGCTGTTGTGATAATTCACGAGGTGCCCACGGCAGGCAGGGATGGTCCCCTTGTGGGGATTTTCTCAGGGCATTATCAACCCATCCTTCTGACAGGTCAATTAGCGGAGGGATCTGACATGACTGGGCGTGACTGACGTCCTGGGCCACCTTGTTCTTGTTCTCCAGGGCTTCCTCGGCATAGCAGACTGCCATTGCTCCCCAGATGCCAGTAAGGGCCCTTGTGACCAGGAAGGTCTCTGAGCTTGCTACCAATTCCCTGGGAGGCAGTTGGGGACCACAGCCATAGATTTTGATCCCAGAAACCCCCAGACTCTCCTGGCACCTGAGCCAAAGCAGGTTTACCCAGCTGATCCTGGTGCATCGCCTGGGAAACTCCCATGCCCAGTGTGGGTCGGGTATGCCTGGCACCAATCAGCAGGAGCTAGACAGGTATGGGCCCACCCCACACCTGGCAAAGGGCTTTCAGGGTCTTGGTCGGCTCCAGCCCAGCCTCCTGACGCTCTGTGCATCAACAGATCCCCGAGGAAAGGAAATCCAGGTGCCTTCTAAGGATCTGCGTGGTCTGAGAACGTGGACAGAGACAGGGAGTTGCTCGAGCATACACCTGCCTGTGATCTTGTCACCCACAAGACAAGACGTCCTAGAGTTTGGGGAAGGGACACATTCCAGCTGGCAGCCCGAACCCATTCGTGGCTGACCTTCAGAGCTCAGTCTCCTCGGGGACCCTGTGAAGGAGGCACTCCTGCAGCTCCGTTTTACAGAGAAGGGAAATAGGGCTCAGAGAGGTTAACTGACTTACCTGACATCACACAGCTTGGAGAAGTCAGGGTTTGAACCTGCACCCCCCTGCCTCCAGAGCCTGTTCTCTTCCCCACTGCTCCAGACTGCCTCCTGCACCACTCCACCTACAGAGCCTCCCTAACTCACTTGCTTTCATGCCAAGTAGAATAGTAAGTACTTTGCAAGAACCCAAACTGTCTCACTCTCTTCAAATGGAGCGAAACACAGAGACATAAAATTAGCCATTTTAAAGCACACAATTTGCTGGCACTTGGCGTATTTGCAATATTGTCAACCCCCCTCTATGGGTTTGCCTATCATGGACATTCCGCATGATGGAATCCTACAATATGGGCCTTTTCTCACTTGGCATCACATTTTCCAGGTTCCTCTATGGCAGAGCATGCCCTCTGTTCCTCTTCACAGTTGAGTAACACTTCACTGTATGGACATACCATAGTTCACTACCCATTCGTCAGGGCACGAGCATACCAGTGGTGTCCATCTTCCGGCTTTTATGAAGAGTATCATTTTGAATATTTGTGGATGAGTTTCTGTTTGAGCACTTGCGATCCATGACGTTGGGCAGCTACTGGGTTACATGATAATTCTAGGTTCAACTTAGGATCCTCCAAATGGTTCTCCACAGCAGCTGCGCCATTTTGGATTCCCATCAGCAGTGTACAAGGGTCCCATTTCTTTGCAGGTTCACCAACACATTTTTTTTTTAAGTCCCAGCCAGCCCAGGGGGTTCAAAGTGGTGTCACCCACACTTTCTTTTGATCAAGCATGAACACACTGTATTCTAGTGCTTGGCAGACTGATGGCAGTCTGGGGCTCAAGGACATTTCATCCTACCAAATCCAATCCCTAGGAAGGACTTTGGTAAAAAGTTGTAACTCGTTGAGGAGAATGTAATCATTGGTTTCATTTCTCTCATTTCCGTGGCCTTATTCTCAGAAGATCTGGGGAGGGAGGGGAGTTGTAATCTCATTTCTAATCAGATTTGGGTTGTTAGGAATCTACGGGCTGGCAGGCAACAAAAAAAAAGTATTCTATAATCTGTTGACATTTTGTTACCCAGAGGACTCCAAAACACATGTGCATTTCAAAATTTAATAAAACCAAAAGATAGGAGCAAATGTTTAAAGAGAATTAAAGATCTATTAACAAAAATAGGGCAAGCCAGCAAATTGCAAAACATTGCATCCAATGTTTAAAGGTCCCCTAACTCTGGGTAATGGGATCTTGAGATGTCCTATTTTTTAAGGCTCGATATATTGAGAACACAAATTTTAAAATTCAGGCTCAACCTTCAAATGTTGAGCATAATGAGAAAATGCGGCCAGAGCCAGCATTGCAGAGAGTCATGGAAGAGAAGGTGGAGCTGGTGGATTGTTGCAGGAGACACCTCGGCCCAGAATGCCTGCGTCCTCTGCACACTGAGAACAAGGTCCTTGGTGCCAACCCCACGGGTGCCAAGCTGTAAGAGTAGCCTTGTGGTTGGGAAGACACCTGCCCAAAAAAGCTTCCATCTATGGAGATTAGCTTGTGATTTGATGCCACCTTCCAAGAAACCCATGGCAGAGTCAGGTTCTTTAAGATGGTTATGGGTTTGCTCCTGGACGCTCATTCACTGCTTGATGAGCCTCTGAGCCTCCATCTTCTCTGTTCAGCGGGAACCACACCACCTGCTCCCCTGGAAGGGAATGGCACGTGGTGCTCCTCCCCTCAGAAGGGACCCAACTGACACCAGCACTCCCTCCTGGCCTTCTGGGTGTAAGCCCAGTGCTGACCAGCCGCAGCAGCCTTCCCTGGCTTGGGAAAGATGAGGTCAAAATCACACATGGTCAAAAATCTTCCTGACCCTCCCTGAAACCACTCTTCCATCTTCAGGACCTGCACTCAGGGAAGAACAAAAGCAAAGAACTTTCTGGGCTTCTCTCTGCGTTTTGTCTGGGACCTTCTTTTCACAGTGGAGGCTCCGGAGACCCAGGTCCAATATGAACAAAGAATAAAATCAGATTATCTCTCAGGTGCAATAATGGTGGTTATGTCATTTTAAAAAAATCTCTTAGAGACGCACACTGAATTATTTATGAATGCTATCTCATATAAAGAATTTGCCTCAAGATAATGCTGTAGGAAGAGGTGAAAGGAAGGGGTATTGATGAGACTCCGGGACTGGCCGTGAATCTGAGTGATGGTATGTTGAGGTTAATACTATTATCTCTGATTTTTACATATTTTTGAAATTCTCCATAAAATTTTTTTTTAAATAAGAAATGATTGGAGCACCTGGGTGGCTCAGTTGTTAAGCCTCTGCCTTCAGCTCAGGTCATGATCTCAGGGTTCTGAGATCGAGCCCCACATCAGGCTCCCTGCTCAGTGGGGAGCCTGCTTCTCCCTCTGCCTCTCCCCCTGCTCATGCTCTCTCTCGCTATCTCTGTCCCTCTCTCTCAAATAAATAAAATTTTTAAAAAGAAAATAAGAAAAGACTAAGCACGGTTAAACACATACAAACACAGAGCTAAGTGAAGGGTGTTTTTCACAGAGTTCACTGTCCCCATCCTAAAAGTCCACCGGGTATGGAGACAGATGTCTCCCCACCTTGTTCTCAGGCGTGCATTTTTCTGATCTATGATAGAACAAGAGAAAGAATAACTATCGCAGAGCCTAAGAACACTTGCTTTTGGGATTTGGTAAGTGACTGCAGAGCTTACCTGGGGGGCAAATGAGGCAAGGTGGGGTGGGGGGTGTCACAGGCCCCTGGATGGAGGTCAGAGTACCCTGGGCACTCCTTTCCACTCACTGTATGGACCCAGACAAGGCACTTCTCCACTCAGGGCCTCATTCAATGCCAAGTGTCTATTTTTCTTAAAAACTACCATGACCCCTCTCTTCCCTAGGACTTGACCAGGTACAAATGTGATGTGATGGGCGATGTGTCCCCACATCTCTGAAACCTGATGGTCAACATCATCCCTACTCTACAGATGGGAAAAGCAAGTTCAGAAAGGCCAAGAGCTTGATGAAGGTCTAAGGGACTGAGCCAGATCCTCCCGATTCTGGAAGCCTGGGCACACTTCGCTGCAACATACAAACTCTAGGACACTTGATTTCAGGATAATGTTGCATCCCAGCTCAGCAAGAGGAAGTCTCCCAACAGAGCCAGGTGTGCATGCCTGCAGCCCTCATGTGCATGGATCTTTCAATTTGTAAAAGAAGTCCCTGCTCATTGGCTGCCTACCCTACCCTCTCTTTCTCTTTCCCTCTCAGGTACACCCAGGACTGAGCACCATGGACCCCGTGCACTCCTCATTCTCCTGTGTCAGCCTCAGGTTGTTGGTCACAAATACGTGTGGGCAGTTGGCTGTTCAAGGTCAGAGACAGCCAGGTCATGGGCTCCCTGAACCCTGCTGTTCTCATTTATTCAGCGGTGGGAGGTGGGTCTGTCTGGTGAGGTGCACACACTCTGAGACGGTCACGGGGCGGACAGGAAACCTACACATACGGAGGACCCCTCTCCCTGTGATGACTCTCTCCTGCCCCCCATTACTGATTCATGCCAGCACACCTCTGCATACACCTCAAATCTTGCCCCCACATCAAGATACTGCTCAGAACCCTGAGAGCCTGCTCTGGCTGCCACAGGCTGGAACTTTTATTTTATTATTATCTTTTTATTTATAGAAACACCATTGCCTGTGTGTCCCTCCATGTCATCCTTATACCCCAGATCCTTGGATTCTGGAACTGCTCTTTCTGTTGTGGATTCACACAGCCCTGGACTGTGATGCTCTGGGGGGGTGGAGTGACCAGGACCCCTGAAATATACATTTTATGAGACACAGTGTGGGTTCAGAGTGTGTGCCTGCAAATCCACTCAGATGGGGACGCAGAAGGGACCTTGTAGGTCTGCAAATGTTTTTATTCTAACTTCAAGTTTGATTAGACCACTCTGTAGGGCAGAGAATTCCAGCCAGAATAACTTTCAGGATTTCCAGGACATTCCTCTGCGGCCTTCCAGCATCCAGGGCCATTGGCAAAAAGTCAGAAGCCTCTCTGGGTCTCGGTCTTTTGTAAGTGACCTCTTTCTTCCTCATTTAGGAAACTTTTAGACATTTTCCCCAATACCAGGGACAAGTTCACAATGACAAGCCTTAGTGAGGCCCTTTTCATCCATTCTGCTGAAGACCTAAATGTACTTTTCATCTGGAAATTCAGTTCCAAGAAGTGCTCTTGAATTAATCCTCTCTTTCTAGAATGTTACTCTGACGTTTGACCTTCTGATCTCATTCTCTAATTTTATTACTTTTTTTCTGTTTATAAGAAAAGTCATATTTTATTCAGAGAGGTATTTTCAAACAATGTTTCTCAAACAAATAAGTGAATGAACATAATCAGAGCCATTAGTGCATGAACATCATTCACAGAAAAACAGGTGTATCTTGGAGAGTCAGAGAAATTCATACCACTGCAAGGACAGGAATTGCCTTCCTGCTGTGTGGTAGGCAGGACAGAAATTAGGACCTCCATCCTCCCAGCAGAGAGACTGAAATCCACAGAGGTCAAAAGACGTTTCCAAAGTCACACAGCTGAGTCATGCAGTTGATTCAGGCATCTTCTGTCTAAAATTTCTTTTTGTTCTATATCTGGGAGTCTTTCTCAATTTTCTCTGTTAACAATTTTCTGAGTTCTTCACCTCTCTTGTATGTAAATCTATGGGTTCTCTTTTATAACTTACTTAGAGACTTTTCAAATCTAAAAAGAAGTTTAAAGAATACAATGATGGAACATTCTCCAGGACAGATCACATGCCACAAAACAAGTTTCAATAAATTTAAGGAGATTTAACTGGGTGTCAGGCATCTCTTTAACCACAAGGGTATAAAACTACAAGGCAAAAACTGGGAAAAGCACAAACATGTGGAGGCTAAATAACATGCTACTAAGAAATCAAGGGGTCAGCAACAACAACAAAACAATCAAAGAGGAAATTTAAAATTACCCAGAGAGAAATAAAAATAGAAACAATAGTTCAAAATCTTTGGGATGCCAGCAAAAGCAGTTCCAAGAGAAAGGTTTATAGGAACATAGGCCCACTTCAAGAAACAAAGAAAAATCTCAAATCCACAATCTAAACATACACATAAAGGAACAAGGAAAATAAAAGTCCAAAGTCATGGAAGAAATAATAAATATTGGAGTAGAAACAAATGAAAGACTCTAAAAATACAATAGAAAAGATCAATGAAAACAAGAGTTGGTTCTCGGAAAAGACAAACATTAATAAACTCATCAAGAGTTATAGACTCTATATAGAGTAACAGACTCATCAAGAAAGAAGGTCTCAAATAAAATGAGAAATGAAAGAGAAGTAACAATTGATACCACAAACTACAAAGGGTGACAAGAGACTACCATGAAAAAATTACATGCCAACAAATTGGATAAGCTAGAAGAAATGGGTCCATTCCTAGAAACATACAATCTTCAAAAACTAAATCAGAAAAAACTAGAAACTCTGAACAGACCAATTACTAGTAATGAAGTCGAATTGGTAATCGAAAAATTCCCAACAAACAGATGTCCAGGACCAGATGGATTCACAGGTGAATCTTACCAAACATTTAATACCTATCCTTCTCAAACTATTCAAAAGATACAAGAGAAAGGAAAACTTCCAAAGTCATTCTACAAGGTCAGCATTATCCTGATTCCAAAACCAGAAAAAGATACCACAAAAACAAAAACAAGTACAGGCCAATATCTCTAATGAACATAGTTGCAAAATCCTCAAAAAAATTTTGGCAAATAATTTTTTTTTTTTAAGATTTTATTTATTTATTTGACAGAGAGAGATCACAAGTAGGCAGAGAGGCAGGCAGAGAGAGAGGAGGAAGCAGGCTCCCTGCCAAGCAGAGAGCCCGATGCGGGGCTCGATCCCAGGACCCTGAGATCATGACCTGAACCAAAGGCAGAGGCTTAACCCACTGAGCCACCCAGGTGCCCCGGCAAATCATTTTCAACAACACATTAAAAGAATCATTTACCATGATCAAGTGGGATTTATTCCAGGGATGCAAGGATGGTTTAATACTCACCAATCAATCAATCACCACATTAACAAAATGACGGATAAAAACTACATGATCATCTCAATTGATACAGAAAAAGCATTTGACAAAATTTAACATCCATTCATGATAAAAAGCTCTATGTGGGTTTAGAGGGAACATACCTCAACATAAATGAAGGTTATATAGGATAAACCCACAGCTAACATCATATTCATTGCTAAACTAAAAGCTTTCCTCTAAGATCAGAAACAAGACAAGAATGTCCACTCTTACCACTTTTATTCAATATAGTACTGGAAGTCCTAGCCACAGCACTCACACAAGAAAGAAAAGGCATCTCAACTGGCAAGAAAGAAATCTGTCACCGTTTGCAGATGACATGATACTCTATATAGAAAACTCTGAGAAAAATCACTTAGAATACATGAATTCAGTAAAGTTGCAGGATATAAAAAATCTATTATATTTCCATATGCTAATAATGAACAAAAAGAAAACATTTAAAGATCCCAATTGCATCAAGAATAAAAAGAATCTAATACCTAAGAATAAATTCAATCAAGGAATAAATTTAACTCTTAAAACTCTAAGACACTAATGAAAAAAACTGAAATACAAATAAATGGAAATAAATAAATAAATGGAAATACAAATAAATGGAAAGATATACCACACTCAGAGACTGGAAAAATGTTGTCAAAATGTCTGTACTACCCAAAGTAATCTACATGTTCAATGCAATTCCTATCAAATTTGCAATAGCAATTTTCACAGAAACAGAACAGTCCTAAAATTTGTACAGAACCACAAAATACCCCAAATAGCCAAGTCAATCGTAAAGAGAACAAAGCTACAGTTATCACAATCCGAGATTTCAAGCAATGCTACAAAGCTATAGTAAAACAGTATGGTATGGCATGAAAAATTTATACACAGATCAATAGAACAGAATAAATGGCCCAGAAATAAATCCACACATACATGGTCAATTAATCTATGGCAAAGGAGGCAAGAATATGCAATCAGGATAAGCACTTTCTTACACCATACAGAAATAATAACTCTAAATTAATTCAAGACTTAGATGTAAGGCCAGAAACCATAAAACTCCTAGAAGCAAACATAGACAGTAATCTCTCAGACATAAACCTTAGCAACTTTTTTCTGGATCTGTCTCCACAGACAAAGAAAACAAATGCTAAAACAAACTACTGGGACTACATCAAACCGAAAAGCTTTTGCATAGTGAAAGAAACAATCAACAAAATGTAAAGGCAACCTACAGAATGGGAGAAGACATTTGCAAATGATGTAACTGATAAGGGGCTAATATCCAAAATACATAAAGAACTCACAAACTTGACACCAAATAATGCCAAATTATCCAATTATAAAACTGCAGAGAACCTGAATAGACATTTTTCCAATGAAGACCTATAGATAGCCAATAGATACATGGAAAGATGCTTAATATCACCCAAATGCAAATCAAAACAACAAGAGATATCACCTTATACCAGTCAGAATGGCTAATACCAAAAAGACAGGAAATTATAAGGGTGAGCAAGGATGTAGAGAAAAAAGAACCCTCGTGTACTGTTGGTGGGAATGTAAGTTGGTGTAGCTACTATGGAGGTTCTTCAAAAAATTAAAAATAGAAATACCATATGATCTAGGAATTCTACTGCTGGGTATTTACTCAAAGAAAACAAGAACACTAGTTTGGAAAGATATAAGCACCCCTACGTTTACTGCAGCATTATTTACAATAGCCAAGATATGAAAGCAACCTAAGCGCCCCCCAATAGACAAACAATGGAATATTACTGAGCCATAAAAAAGCAAAATCTCGCCGTTTGGGACAATGTGCATGGACCTAGTAGGTAAATGCCAAATAAACCAGAAAAGGACTTATATGGTTTTGCTTGTATGTGGAATCTAAAAAAACAAATGATCAAACAAATAACAGTCTCATAAATTCAAAGAGCTGATGGTTGCTGGGTGTGTGGGGAGAACGACTAAAAGAGGTGAAGGGGATTAAGAGGTACAAATGTCCAGTTATAAAATAAGTAAGTCATGGGGATGCAAAATACAGCAAAGGGAATATAGTCGAGAATAATGTAATAGCTTTATATGGTAGCAGATGGTTAACTACATTTACCATCATGAGCACAACACAATGTGCAGAATTATGGAGTCCTTATGCTATATGTCTGAAACTAATAACCTTGTCAACTACACTTCAATAAGACAAAACATATAAGGAATCCTCATGTATTCTTTACACCTACTAACCAGTTAATATTTGCCATATTCACTTTCTCTAGACCACACATTTGTGTTGCTAATTGCTGAGATCATAAAATTCTGCCCTAAATACTTCAGGGCCTTTTCCCCTAGAACAAGGATCTTCTCCTCTATTCCAATGGGTCTCACCAAGGGCGATGGCAGCCCTTCCCCACCAAAGACATATTTGACAAAGTCTGGAGACATTTTTGGTGGTGAAGGCTTCAGGGGGAGCTACTGGTGTCTGGGGGGGCAGAGACCAGGGAAGCTGCATAACATCCTACAATGCACAGGTCAACCTCCACCATAAATCATTATCTGGCCTAAAACATCAATGGGACCAAAGTTGAGAAACCCTGCTCCTACCCACAACACTACTATGGCTATCAAGGAATTTCAACTTTTGATAGAACGTTAACTCACATATGGCTTAGATGCAGATTTCTACAGCAGTCCTCAAAATGCGTTCTGCAAATATTTTTTTCCCCCAGTTCTAGGTCCTACCACTGCATTTCGTGATCACATCTCCTTGGATCCAGGGGAGGATCAACTTTTTTCTTCTTCTCATTCACATCTTTGAAGTCTCCACATCAGTTTCTTATATGCCACTCTCCATATGATGCATGGGTTTCCTCATGCTTATACCCACACTCAACATTTTGGGAAGAAAACAACATAGGTAATGCAGAGTCTGCTTTCATCCAGGGAACACAGGCCAACTCCTTCCCTGCATAGGTGGTTCCCTTCAAATTGTTTTCCTTCTGTTTGGTTTGCAAACTCAAGGCTCTCCTGAGATATTGGGGGACTCCTGGCTGCCTGGGCTCACGTGAGAAGCATGAAGCATTGCCTGACTGAGGGCTTCAGTTATAGGGCTATTGGGCTGTTGACCTCTGGAGGCCAGGGTCCTTTTTTTTTTTTTTTTTTCTTTTTGGAGATTCTTGTTTTAATTCAAGTGAAATTAACATACAATGTTTTATTAGTTTCAGGTGTACAATATGATTCAGCAATTCTTTTTCTCAGTGCTCCTCAAGGTAAATAGTACTCTTAATCCCCTTTATCAATTTTATCCATCCCCCACCCCTCTCCCCTTTGGCACCCACCCGTTCGTTCTCTGTATTTAAGAGTCTGGTTTTTTGTCTCTTTGTTTGTCCATTTGCTTTGGTTCTTAAATGTCACATACGAGTGAAATTATCTGGTATATGTCCTTCTCTGACTAACTTATTTCACTTAGCAGTATACTCTCTAGCTCCATCCATGTTGTTGCAAATGGCAAGATTTCATTCTTTTCTGTGGCTACTCTGAGTAATATTGTATTGTATATGCGATACTTAGGTGGGGTCCAATTCTTAGCTATTGTAAACAATGCTCCATTGTAAATGGGTGCATACAGCTCTTCAAATTAGTGTTTTCATCTTCTTTGGGACTATACCAAGATAAAAAGGTTTTGCACAACAAAGGAAACCATCAACAAAACAAAAAGGCAACCTACTGAATGGGAGAAGATATTTATTTGCAAATCATATATCCAAGAATGGGTTAATATCCAAAATATGGAGACAACTTCTAAACACTAAAAAAAAAAACCAAAAAAAAAAACAACAAAAAAAAACCATTCCATTAAAAAATAGGCAAAGAACCCGAATAGGCATTTTTCCAAAGCAGACATCCAGATGGCCAGCAGACCCATGAAAATATGCTCAACATCGCTCATCATCAGGGAAATGCAAATTAAAACCACAATGACATATCACCTCACACCTGTCAGAATGGCTAAAATCAAAAGCACAAGAAACAACAAGTGCTGGCAAAGATATGGAAAAAATAGAGGTCAGAGTCTTTAACGCTTCCTTTCAGACTGATCAGAGTCTCCAGGGAAGAACTTTCCAGTCTCCTTTGAGTGGGTACAGAATCAGCCACCAGCTTTTGGGAAGCTGAGTTGGAGAGGACAGCTGTGGGTCTCCATCCAGCACACAAATCTCCTCTTAATCCCTCTTCTCCAAGGACCTGGTGTCATGCTTTCCAAAGAGGAAATTCTCATTTTTTGCCACAGTCGGGACAGGGTAGTCTGGCTCTGCTAAAATGGATGGGGGGTGGGGGGAGGGCACCAAACTGCTTCCTTGACTGCCCCAACCCTCCTGTTTTGGGTGGCATGTCTCACCAGCTTGCAAGACAACTTACTTACTGCTCACACTTCTGTTTTCCAGCTTCCAAAATGTTCATTTTCTCTTTCTTGTTTTTTTGAATTTTAGCTTTTCAAAAAACCTTTTTGGTGAATTCATAATGGCAAGGAGCCAAGGCCATGTGCATTTTCAATCCCCCACCTTTAATGGTGAATCTGCCTCCTTCAATATTTAAGTAAGAGGTAAAGTTCCAAAAACCTCTACCATAGCGGATTCAGAGGAACTTCTCCCCAGAGGTCTCCAAAAACAGAGAAAACCACCATCCAGAACTCCAAAGAAAGGCAGGTGGCTGTCAGCTGTCCTCTCCAGGTCACCCGGGAGCATCAACGAACCTGCCCAGCAAAGGCGTAGTGTCTGTCTCCTGGGAATATCACATTAATAATTCCCTCCCCATTGGGCCTCAGACTCTGTCAAGTTAGCGGTTAACTTGTCGACTGCCACTCGTTTCTGTCTCGGGGTAAGAGACAATCCCAAAGGTGGTGGCTTCCTCGCCCTGTGGAACATTGGCATGTTTCGTATCTCACCCAGGAATCCGATTCCAGCATCCTTTCCCTAATAAGACAGCTCTCCTGTATCTTTCCTGGGGCGAGCTTTGTCATCCTGCGGGTTCCCTCATTAATGCGATAAAGTCTTCAACACACGCTTGCTGTCTCTTTGAGAATTAGATGTTTAACTTTTTCTAAAATATAATGGCAGCTCTCCCAGCACCCAGCAAGCACTTGGTAGTTCCTGATGTATAAATCCCCATCTCGAGCCACAGACAGCAGAGCGCTGGCAGAAACACTTGGTTGTACCCTGGATTTCTCATGATCAGCGTCAAAGGACAGACCTCCCAGCCTCTGACTCAGCAAGGCCTGGGTGTGTCTTGTCCTTACTTCCGGTCACATCAGAAGGCATGGAGGGGACACATGAGGACTCCTCCCACACTTCCTGGATGGGATTCTATCCCCCAGCTCCCTCGCCCCACTGCTGGGAATGTGTCACCTCAGAGCCTGATGGAAAGTTCATTCCTCAACCAAAGTCAGGCAGGGGGTTTTTGCAGAGTGGGCAAGATGACCCTGAACCCAGAACAAGAGGTCTGAGTCTAGTCCCAGTGTGCTGCTCACCAGCTGGGTGACCCTGGGTCAGCTATTCAGGCTCTCTGAGCCTTGGTTTGAAAAAGAAGTAGAATTCATCACCCCTTCCTTATCTGCTCCAAGGTTGTTTACACTTGATCTTAGCCAAAAGGCAGAGAAGCGATTCCAAGGTTGTTCTGAACACCTAAAAGGATGATGCTTCTGAAAGCTCTCGGGAAAATATAAAGTGAGACTTATTATCACCACGATCCTCCTAACCCAGCCAACAGAGGGGTTATACTTGTTACACCTAACTTTTTTTTTTTTTTTTAAGATTTTGTTTATTTACCTGAGAGAGCGAGAGTGGGAGAGCGAGCGAGCACACACACAGAGGGAGCGGGAGAAGCAGACTCCCTGTTGAGCAACGAGCCCAACGTGGGGCTCGATCCCAGGACCCGGGGATCATGACCTGAGCTGAAGGCAGACACCTCATCGACTGAGCCACCCAGATGCCCCTACTTAACTGTTTTAAAGAGTTTTTAATATTTAGATACTGAAGAAATAAAAGGGATATAAATACCAGCTTTGGCTTTGAGGACCTTCACCCGTGACTCACCCACTGTCACCTAAACCCAAGTCTGAAATCAGACAAGGTTTTGGGCTTTTTTTTTTTTTCTTCAAGAGAGAAAGGCGGGGTGGGGGGCAGAGGGAGTGGGAGAAAGCATCTTAAGCAGACTCCATGCCCAGTGCTGAGCCCAATGTGGGGCTCAATCTCCTGACCCTGAGATCATGACCTGAGCTGAAACTAGGAGTTGGGCACTTCACTGACTGAGCCACTCAGGTGTCCTTAAATCAGACAAGTTTGAAAGAAAACAGTGCTGTGGTCTCCTTCCAGTTTGTTTTGTTTTTCACAGGAGTGACAGCAACGGTCACACACAGGTGTGTCTGTGGAGGTGACATCCATATACTTGAGCCGAGGCTGTGGGGACAGGGACTGGAGGTGATGAGGGATGTAGAGACAGGCTCCCAGGAAGTGCCCTCCAGCTCCACAAAGTTCACCAGATGAACTCGGCCATCCCAGCAAGCCCCTGCCTTTGGCCAGAGATTGCGCTGGCCCGTTGTTTCAGTTCTAAGCTCTGAACCCCTGCTAACAACATTCAAAGGGGAGGGCACCATTCAGGCCAGGGAGATCCCACCCTGGGTGCTGAAGTCACGGGGTAGCCCCATAAACCTCACACTAGTCAGTACACCTTCTGCTATAGGCACAAAGTTATCCCTGTTTCTGTACCTGCAGCTGCTCCCACCTGAAGGAGGCTCCCGTGACCTCGTCCTTATGGCCAGGACCAGAACAGCTTATCTTGAGCATCTGTGGGCAAACAGGTCATCCTGTGACCGCCTGGCCACCAGAGAGGTCTATGTGTACCGGCAGGATAGAGCCCCCTGAACACTCTGCTGCCCCCTTCCTGGAGGCCTGGCCCCACGATCCAGTGCCCCCCAGGTCAAGGCCAGGGGGGCCAGCCCCACTTCAGTCAGTCTTGGCTTTAACTACCTAAGCTTCTCAGGGCCTCCACCCCTCACCTGCTACAGGGGAATATCAGGGTGCCCATCCCACAAAAGCCTGGGCCAAGCAACCCAGTGTATGCGCATAAAGGCTTTACAACGGTAGCTGGCACACAGGAAATTCTCGAGCTAAGTAAGGACTGTGGGTCCCTGGGCCACTGTAGACACTCCATGAATAGCCACATGGCCTGCTGGTTGGAACACGGGATCTGACCTCAGACTTCCTGGTTCCAGCCCCACCTCTGCTTCGCACCCTGTGTGACCTGGGGCAAGTTTCCTCTCTCTGCTCCAGCTTCCTCGGGGTCCCCCTCTTAGGCTAGTTCCCACTGCAAACAGCCCAGATCACCACGGACCGGTGTGGAGATTAACAAATGTGGTACAGCCACACTGTGGAATGCTGATCAGCGATGGAAAGGAAGGCATGGGGGCACCTGGGGTTGGGGGGCTCAGTTGGTTTAGCATCTGGCTCTTGGTTTCTGCTCAGGGCATGATCTTAGGGTCCCGGGATTGAGCCCCGGGTCAGGCTCTGTGCTCCATGGGGAGTCTGCTTGCGAATTCTCCCTCCTTCTGCTTTTTCTCACTCTCTAAAATCAATCTTAAAATCCTAAAAGAAAAAAACAAAAAGTAAGCACACATCATTAGTAGCGGATCTTTAAAACTTCATGCTGAATAAAGGAAATCAAAGAGGAAGGCTACATACTATAGGGTTCCATTTACCTGAAATTCTAGACAAGGCAAAGTTGTAGGGACAGAAAGCAGATCAGTGATTGCCTGGGACAAGGGAGGGGTCAGGGAGAGCCTGAACACAGGGACAGCAGGAGGAAATTTCGGGGGTCAAGGAAACGGCTCCCTCTTGAGCACAGTGTGGTTCCGCAATCACCACACATAGTTACCGACGTTCTCAGACTGTGCGCTCAAAATGGGTGATTTTACAATATAATAAAGCTAAAAAGTAAAAATAATGAACAGATAGGAAATTCTCAGAACGGTGGCTATTAAACGGCAAGGGACCAATGAACATGAGCTGTAGCATAAGCCTCTCCAACCTCCTCGGGACCTCACATCGCACCACCTCCCAGCCCAGGGACTGTGAGACCCAGGGAAGGGAGGTTGGCTCCACTCTTTACAGAGTGCTCCCTCTGAGCTTCAGGTCCTGGGAGCTGAGGGCTGGGCAGCTACAGCCCCGCAGTGGGAAGGAGGTGGTCACCAGCGCATCTCAGAGTAAGATACGCCAGATGGGGGAGCACAGGGGAAGAGTCGAGGAGCGGAGGAGAAGCACAAACCCATACCCAGAGGCTCCAGTTCACCCTCATAAATGCCAGTGCTCAGGGGAGTGGGGAGCACCAACCCAAGTCCTCCTGGGCTGGCCCACCTAGACACGAAGGCTTTGAGTGTGAGCTACAAGCCAATGCAGAAGCTTGCTCCAAATGGGGATCATAAGGACGGAAGCAAGTCTTGGTTCTTGGTAGGTGCTTGAGGGTCGACCTGAATTACAGAACCCCTCTCATCAACACTCCAACAGCCCAGTGATGTGAGCGGAGATCGATACAAACCTCTTCCCAGTAAGTGCCGGCAGGGGTCCTTGCCCTTGGGGTCTCCAACATAGGCGTGGTTGATAGACCATGGGCAGACCACGACCTGGCCCATGCTCAGTGGCCAGGCCGTGCCAAGGAAGGCAGCCCCCAGTTCAGGCCAGGCCCCATAGACAAAGCTGGAAGGATCAGGCACAGGGGAGGGCAAGAGCAAGTCAGGAAAAGAGGCACCCATAGGGCACATGAATGGGCTGCCTGGCCCCACTGGAGGAGGAGGGCAGGAGATGAACTTCATCTTACATTTACTGGGCACTTACCTGGTAACATTGAGATTCTGCTAAATGACTGGTCAAGAGGACAATCTTGGTCACCAATTTGCCAATTTGTTACGCAGTGAGGGCAGATGGAGAGGCTCTGAGTTCTTCTAGGAGATTAGGGACAGGAGACTTTTTTTTTTTTTTTTAAGATTTTATTTATTTGACAGAGAGAGAGATCACAAGTAGGCAGAGAGGCTGGCAGAGAGAGAGGGAGGGAAGCAGGCTCCCTGCTGAGCAGAGAGCCCTATGTGGGGCTCGATCCCAGGACCCCGGGACCATGACCTGAGCCAAAGGCAGAGGCCTTAACCCATTGAGCCACCCAGGTGCCCCAGGGACAGGAGACTTAAGGAGGAGGAGCTATATAAAGCCCAGGGGAAATCGTGCCTGATCAAGGGAACAGAACACGCACATTCGAGTCCTTCCCTCCTTCTCCAGTTCCAGCCTCCAGTGATGGCGGGAGGTGGACTCCGGGAGTGAGGAGAAGGCCATTCTACCTTGGGCTGTGGCTCCAATGTCATCTCCTCCTGCCCACTGCCATTGTCACCCTGTCTCCTCCCTAAACCCTCGCAGGTGTTCCGTATACACCTGTTTCCTGCCATGTGTTTACAGATAACTATTTGCGCTTTCCCTGCCTCTCCCTTTTTCCTCCCCAAGGGCAGTGATCTGACCCTCCTTACTTTGTAGCTCTTCCTCTGCCACTCTCCCTTGTTCTTCCCACCCCTCTCTGGCCCCAAGAACCTGGCATAGAGCTCTGCCTGGAGCGGGGGTGGGGGTCACCTAAGGAGGTACCCATGACAGTCACAGATCCAGTCCTTTCTGTGAAAGTATGGGACCGCCACACGCCAACCACTGGCTGGGGGCTGGGTGGGGAAGAGTGGAGCTCACAACGTGTCCAGAAGGGCAGCTATTAGGCTAACACCTATGTGACACATTAATAATGACAATTTTGTTATGAAAACAGTGAAAAAAACAGAAAGAGTAAGTAACTCTGCCCAGGGGCATTGGGAGTGTTGTGGGGGTGAGGGGAGCGCAGTTTAAACTGGAGGTTGACTTGGGGCGCCTGGGTGGCTCAGTGGGTTAAAGCCTCTGCCTTCGGCTCAGGTCATGATCTCAGGGTTCTGGGATCGAGCCCCGCACCGGGCTCTCTGCTCAGCAGGGAGCCTGCTTCCTCCTTTCTCTCTGCCTGCCTCTCTGCCTACTTGTGATCTCTGTCAAATAAATAAAAATCTTTAAAAAAAAAATAAACTGGAGGTTGACAAATGAGGTTGAAGTCACCAGCCAAAGGATGCCAGGAAGGACCCCGCACAGGAGAGGGGAGAGGGCAGGGTGACATGGAAGCATTTGAGGGTGACGCCATCAGGCTTCAGGTGGCCATGACCCCACGCAGTGAGCTACCGATGCCCCAACTCCACGTTCAGGCTTGAGGTGGCCTGCTCTATCTTCACGCCCTGTCCCTGCCACCACCACCACTCAGACAGGGACAGTCTCATCCAGAGCTGAGCTGGTTCATGTTCCTGCGGCACCTGCCCCAGAGGGAGAACAGTAGAGGACCAAAAAAAAAAAAAAAGAAAAAAAAATCTAACTTTTCCCTTCCTGATTTATCCTCCTCCCTTCCTCTTTGTTATTCGTTTTTAAAAACCAACTCCTTCCAAGTTTCATTAGCTTGGCCAAGACAAATTCGGCTAGGCTGATGGCTTCTTCTTGTGCGCTCCTTGCAGCGTAATGAACCCCGAGGACTGCATCGGGTATACAGTAGGTATCCAATGGTTGCTGACCAAACAGCATTGTGGGTTCAACCTGGAGCTGCTGCCTTTCTTTGCACATTCATTCCAAACAAGCTTCTGAGTAGAACGTGTTGACCCTAGCCCAGACGCCCGTGCTGCAAGAGGCTTGCCACGGTGACAACATTGACAACTTTAGAAAACGGCTTCCTGATTTCTAAGATAGAACTTCCATCTACCTGGAAGCTAGAAGCCATCTCTACCAGAAGTCCCCAAGGCCTTTTTACGGGTGTCCTCTCATGTAGGGGCTGCATGCATATATTGACTCATTGACTTGATAACTACATGTGAAGGGAGTCCATTGCACCTGCCGGACCCGAAGGATGATCTAGAGAACCCAGAGGTCCCTGAGGTCAGACACCAGGGCCACCTAAATCAGGCTGGTATTGGAAAGGGAAGCTGAGGCCCTGGGGTTTCTATCTTAGCCCAATCACGCAAGGACAGGAAAGTCCCAGGCCTCGTGCCCAAATTGTACTCAGGGAACCGCACCTGTTCTAACATCCCCATGTTGTAGGCCATTACCATCACTCATTACTTCAACAAAAGTTTCCTGAGCACCTGTGAGCCAGCAATTACACGGGGTTCTCCTTCCCCTGGAATAAGAAGCTTCCCAAGGCTAGTCTTTGCCTGTCCCAACACACACTCTCCACTCCCCCCACTGCCACTCCTCCCAAAGACCCTCCACTCAGCCCCCATTTCTCTAGGCTCCATGTCCAATAAACCAGCTGGGCACCTGTCCCTACTTGGAGGACCCATGGAAACCTCCAGTTAATATTGAGTGAAGCCCACCCCCACACCAGACACCCCGACTCAGGGATCATTGTGAATCCCCCCCCCACAATTATCACCCTGCTTCACGTTCCCACCAAACACCATGTTCGTTGAGGATTTCTCTCCCCCTGCATTCTAGAGTATAGCGTCATGAGGACAAGAGCTTTATTTGAGCAAATCAGTGTCTCCAGCACCTAGCAAAGACCAAACTTGTTGACTGAATGAATCTGTGTTCCCCTTGCCTCTGGAAGGTCCCTCTCCCCATTCTTTTCTAATTCAGTCTCCACTTGCTTTATTTTTACAAAGTGACCTCACAGCCAGAAATTCCTATAGCTGAGATCTCAAGGTTTTAAGAAAATTAAGCTGTGCCCCCTTCTCCCTTCCCAAGCCTCCTCCCTCCCCAGCTCTGCTCCTCTACCCCTGTGACATTTTCCAAGGAGAATGCCCAAAGCCGAAGGTTGTATTTTTTTTTCATATTTTTTAGCTAGCACAGGCAACATTTTTGCAGTTTCAAATGCAATCTTCAGCAAAAAATGTTCTATTACATAATCCGTCAACATCCACAGGATGAGAAACATGTGGGGAAGGATGCCAACTGTAGGAAAACCTGAGCCACTCAACAGCCATGGGCAGATTTTCGCCATGAACCCATGGCTTTTTCCTTCCCGACATGTCCTACCTGAAAGCTGGGGCCGGCACTTCCAAGGAGCATGGCAACTCCACGTCTTTTCATTTATTTATTTTTGTTTATTCTATTTTATTATTATTATTTTTTAAGATTTCATGTATTTATTTGACAAAGAGAAACAGAGAGAGATAGAGAACACAGGCAGGGGTAGTAGGAGAAGGAGAAGCAGCTCCCCACTGAGCAGGGAGCCCGATGTGGAACTGGATCCCAGGATCCTGGGATCATAACCTGAGCCGAAGGCAGATGCATAACTGACCGAGCCACCCAGGCACCAAAACACGTCTTTTTACAAGAGGAAAATGTTCCCTTTCACTTCAGCTATGTACTGAAAAGTCTGGACTACTGGATTCTAATTAATTCCACAGGCAGAACAGCTGGTTCCCTGAAATGCAAGAGGACACTGTGTGGCTGTGTCAGGCACTGGCGACCTTTGGGCCACAGAAACAAAGAGGGCCATGGGGACCTGGGAGCATGACAGGTGCCAAGGGAGGGACGGCGGAGCCAGGGGCCAAGCTTGCCACTCACTAGCTGGTCACCATGGCCAACAACATGAACGCCATGGATGGGCAGTGTGCCGGGGTCATACAGATCAAAGGACGGGCGTCCTTGAAAGGTCACCGATCTAGTGACGGTGAATGACAGTCCAGAAAGCGAGCACTCCACTTCTCCACACGCCACTTCCCACCTGTCCTACGAGGCATCGCTTTATCTGTGAATGGAGATCGAGATAATATTCTCCCTCACAGGGCTTTGGCGAGGATAAAATGATGAGAGTAACTGTGTCAGATAGGGTTTGGGGAAGGGGTCCTCAAGACACCGTTAAAAAATAGAGGCCTTAGAGCAAATAAACTCATATTCTCATCAGCTCAACTGTGAGCAGGAAAAGCAGCTATGTACAGACCCTCGTGGGGGACCTCAGATGCTGGACTGGGGCTCGGCCTGGGAGGGGTGCACCCCCACACCAACGGTCCAGCTCTCACATGCTCCCACCCTGAGCCAGCCCCCCTTCCCCAGCAGCCGTGCGCAATCTCAGCATCTGGTCAGGCCTTTCTGTAATCTGTAATCTGTTTAAGTACATAATACATATTTGTTGTAGAAGCACAAAATCTCCAGACAGATAAGGAACAAGTAGATCAGTTAAAAGAGAAGTTACAAAACTTGAAATGAGAAATAATTTTTTTTTTTTTTTTTAGATTTCTTTATTTGAGGGAGAGGGAGAGTACACAGGGGAGCAGGGGTGGGTGGGTAGAGGGCAGAGGAGAATGGGGAGGGAAAGCCATCCCGCAGGATGCAGAGCTCGTGCTCATGACTCTGAGACCATGACCTGAGCCAAAATCAAGAGTTGGGACAGTTAACCGACTGAACCACCCAGAGGCCCCAAGAATGGTTTTTAAACAGTAGTTTTACACCTGGGAAACGAGTTTAATGCTAAGGATATAAAACATTCATCATACCAATTAGTCACCTTGTAATAGAATTTTCTAATTAACAAAGGGTCACCAAAGTTTGTTTAAAAACAAAGAATTTTATATCCTGCAGATGGCAAACGAGCATCTTGTGGAAAACAGTTTGAGAGATCAAAGTCTTAAAAATGTGTGTTCTCAGCCCAAGTAATTCTGTTTTCAGGAAATTATCTTAAGGGACAATTGTAAATATTTTCTTAAAAGCATTTTCACGGAAGACATTTATGTCCACACTTTATTTAGGACAGCAAATGTTAGAAACCACCTAGAAATCTAACAACTGAAGTCAACAGTTTAGTTTACTTAATGGTGTAGTCACTTTTCAGGACGTAATGCAATTATACAAAGCAATCTTGGCATAAAAACACACACACAGATCAACTGAGTAGAACAGAGAGCCCAGAAATAAACCCACGCATAGGGCCAATTAATTTATGACAAATGAGCCAATGGGGAAAGGACATTCTCAATGACTGCAGTCAGGGGAAACTGGACAGCCAGTTGCAAAAGAATGAAGCTAGACCACTGTCTTACATCGTGCACAAAAATTAATTCAAAATGAAAGACCTGAATTTAAGACTGGAAACCATGAAAGCCCTACAAGAAAAGATAAATGGTGAGCTCTGTGGCATTGGTCTTGGGGATGATTTTTTGTGTCTGACACCCAAAGCAAAGGGAACAAAAGCAAAAACAAGTGGGACTATATCAGCCTAATAAGCTTTTACACAGCAAAGGAAATCAGCAACAAAATGAAAAGGTAGCCTAGCAAATGGGAGAAAGAATTTAAAAATCACCTATCTGATTAGGGGTTAATATTCAAAATATATAAAGAATTCATACAGCTCAATAGCAAAAAAAAAAAAATCTGATTAAAAAATGGGCAGAGGACCTGAATAGACAATTTTCCAAAGAAGACAACAGATGGCCAACAGACACATGAAAAGATGCTCAACATCACTCATCATCAGGGAAATGCAAATCAAAACCACAGTGAGATACCAGCTCCCATCCGTGAGAATGGTTAGTATCAAAAAGACAAGAAATAAGTGCTGGCAAGGACAGAGAGAAAAGAGAACTCTCGTGCATGATAAATTGGCACAACCACTCTCAATAACAATATGGAGGTCCTTAAATAATTAAAAATAGAACTACCATTTAATCCAGCAATTCTGCTTTATGTAAAGAAAATAAAAACACAAATTTAAAAGATATCAGCACCCCTATGCCCACCGCAGTATTATCTACAATAGCCAAGACATGGGGACAACATCTCCATTGATGGATAAGAAAACGTAGTGTATATACAATGGAATATTACTCAGCCATAAAAAAGAATGAAATCCTACCATTTGTGACAACATGGATCTGTTCATAGTTATACTGGTGGAGGAGAGGGGTTGTGCTTAGAGATGGTGAGTTCAACAGGACAGTTCCCGCTGGATTTCTTTCTACCTTGTGAAGATGGGCTATGACAAAGATAGGACAAAAGATACACCTTTCCTGGGGCCCCTGGGTGGCACAGTTGGTTAAGCATCCAACTCTTGGTTTGGGCACTGGTTGGTCATGGTCTTAAGGTTCCTGAGATCGAGCCCCATCTCAGGCTCCAAGCACAGCACAGAATCTGCTTCAGTTTCTCTCTCCCTCTCTTCACATGCACTTGTTCTAGCTCTTTCTCTCAAATAAATAAATCTTCAAAAAAAAAAAAAAGACCCAAGATACATATTTTCCAATGTCCTTTACCACTGGATCATCTTCAGGGTTTATCTTCAGGGTTCCGAGGGAACATCTTGAAAGATGCTAGAGACAACTCTGCTGATTATCAGGGACACCTGCAAATCTCTGGAGAGATCTGGAACTTACTGCCTTCACACTCTTCCTTGGTTGCATTTTCAATGTTATCTCTCATTTCACATGGATCCTGCCTGGGTTTGAATCCCAGTCCCTCAACATCCTACTCAGAGGATCTTGGGTATTTAAAATCTCTTCCAGGTGCCTGGGTGGCTCAGTGGGTTAAGCCTCTGCCTTCGGCTTGGGTCATGATCTCAGGGTCCTGGGATGGAGCCCCACATTGGGCTCTCTGCTCAGTGGGGAGCCTGCTTCCCCGGCCCCCCGTCTGCTTCTCTGCCTACCTGCAATCTCTGTCAAATAAGTAAGTAAATAAAATCTTAAAAAAAACAACAACAACACTTTTCTTTGTTTTCCTCATCGGCAACATAGGAACGATAAGAATACCTATTTCAAAGGGTGGGATCCCACTTTCTGAATAAGATAATAACAGTATGACTTAGCCAATAAAGAGGAAGAGAGGATTGTTTTTATATTCAATATCCATGTGGTTATAATGAAATTACATTTTAAAAGATTTAAATAAGTTCATATTTTGTAAGAAATTCAGAATAGTGCCTACTAAATGTAAGCACGACATATGTGTTAAATAAAGAAAATCCTCACAACACACATCAAGAACCTTTTCAACTTGCTAAAGTCCTTTACGGCATTTGGCAGTCATTTTTCACAGAATTTCTCATTTCACAAAATTCTGATTGATTTATCCAATCATTCAACAGTGAATGAGTATCTACTGTTAACTGGGCTTTGTTTTGAGACCAGGAATGCAACAGAGGACAGGGCACATGATCGTGCCATTCAAAGAATATTCTAATGGGGAGGGGAGTAAAGAAATTAAAGAAAAAAATTAAGATAGTGACCGATACTTTTAATATAAGAGAATAATGGGTGGAGGGAATCTGTAGGGTAATCAGAGAAGGCATTCTGAGGGAGTGATAGTGATATTAAATATACAAAGGAAACAACAGGTAAAACTCTGGCGAAAAGGGACACCTGGGTGGCTCAGTTGTTAAATGTCTGCTTCATCTCAGGTGGGTCCTGGGATGGAGGCACATTGGGTTCCCTGTTCAGCGGGAAGACTGCTTCTCCCTCTCCCACTCCCCCTGCTTGTGTTCCCTCTCTCACTGTTTCTCTCTCTCTAATAAATAAATAAAATCTAAAAAAAAAAAAAAAACAACCTCTGGGGAAAAGAACGTGACCAGCAAGTGCAAAGGCCCTGAGGCAGGAATGAGCTTGGTCCATTTGAAAAACAGTACTAAAGCCAAGATGGCTATAGAGTGGGGAGACCAAGAGGTAAGGAGTTTGGAAGCCACTTGAAGGTTTAATATGGCTGGTGAAAGTGGGAGGAAGTAATGTGACATGTTTACATTTGTAAAAGATCACCCCACATTAATAAGACAATTGGGTTTATCTACAGAAAAGGTGACACTGGATTCCTCCCTTACAACAGTCACAGAAATCTATACCAGGCAACTTACACATTTGAATGTGAAATGAGAAAATATAAAGCTTTGAGAAGATAAAGTAGAAGGATATCTCTGTGACCTTGAGGTGGGGAAAAATCAACCTTTAACAAAACACAAGGAATATTAACTATATAGACTGACATATTTGGCTCTATTACAATTTGACCTCTCTTTATCAAAAGACACCCTTAACAGAAAGATGGCAAGACACAGGCTGGGGATATTTGTAGCAAAAACCAAAGAACTCAGATCCAAAATACAGATAGCTTCTACAAATCAGTAAGGCAGAGCACCTGAAGATAAACGGGCATTTCACCCAGAGAATACCAAGTAGCCATTAGACTGATGAAAATCAGTCTCAGATCAGTAGGGTATAACCCCAAGGATATACCACACACACACATCTAAGAAGGCTGTAACTAACAAAGGCCACTGAGAGTAAGCGTTGACAAGGGTATGGAGTAACCAGAACTCATGGGTACCACCAGGAAAATACCAGGGACAATAAATGGATACGAATACCTTGGCAAACCACTTGGACGTACAGTCCAGTAATCCTATTTCTAGGTATTTCTAGAAACTGCCCTAGAAATAAGGGTAACCATCCATACCAGGTGACCTGAACAAAGTTGTATTTAAGAACATTATGTGTACCCGCCCCATACAGAAACGAACCAAAGATCTAACAAGTACAAATGGATAAACTGTTTAGTATTCCATTGTGTAAGATAGTCACAGTGACCGCAATGAACTACAGCTACAAGGAACCCAGGGGAAAAACTAGTAACTGGGTAGAAGCAGACAGACCTGGCGAGCATTTTAGTATAACTTCCTTAATATAAAGGTTTTTGTTGTGTGCTTTTTCTTTTTAAGACAAAATTTACTGGTTTTACCTACTTCGGAAACACAAGACAGTGATTACATGTAGGTCAAGATGCTAGTTACTGGAGAAGAAAGGGTGTGGCTGGCAGGAAGCATGCCAGGAGTTTCCGGGGGTCCTGGTGATGTTCTATTGCTTGACCTGAGTGATCTTTACAAGGATCGCTATTTTATTCATTACACTTACATTTTCGCTTTATGCACATTTCTGTGAGTGTTAATATCAGATTGTTTTAAGGAGGTCTTAACAAAGCATCCTGGTTGCATTTCAAGTGGACTATCAGGGAAAGCAGAGTGCTCAGTGAGGTGTCCTTGCTCTGTTCTAGAGGAGCCCAACAGGTGAGGCTAGAGGAGGTCAGACACTTCCAAGGCTAGGCTAAGGCTAGAACAGTCTAGATCCCTAGCCTAGAAAAGACAGGACGAGTGCTCTAAGCTTTTAGCTTCCTACACCAGATCATGTAGATCATCCCTGCACTCTGTGAGAGAGGATGGTGGCTGGAACTGGGATATACCAGTTCGAATGCATTTAACGGACTTCTCTGAACACTATTCCCCGCCCCCCACCCCAGTTCTTATGTAGTATTTCCTCCTTATGTCCCCTCCACACAGAACAGGAACAAGCAAGTTTAGGAAGAGGAGAATTTTGAGTAGAAAAGAACCCGCTTTAATTTCTCTCCCTGCTCCGCACTTTTTTGCCCAAGCAGCCTCAAACAGAAGGCCTTCCAGAATCTCTGCAGGTATCACACTGAAAACACTCCTCAAACTTCACTTTGGGCTTTAAGGAGCTCTACATAGGTGACTTCTCCGTTTATTTCATTCCCCCAAAAGCAGTCTAAGATGGATTGAAACAAACTGCCTTCCCCCATTACCAGTTCCAAATGAGACACTTGTTGGTCACAAAAATGTTTCTTGTTGCCGTAAAATATGCAGGACATGAGATCATCCATGTTCACCAGCTTCAAGTGTTCGGGTCAGTGGATGAAGTAGAGTCACGTGGACTTCGACACCACCCATTTCCAGATCGCTTTCCATTTCAGAAGACTCAAACTCCACCTCTGCTATGCACAACAACATCCCATCCCCCCTTCCCTCCAGCCCCTGGCACCCCCCATTCTGCTCCTATCCTTATGAATTTGACTGTTCTACATAACGGACACAAATGAAATCACACAGTAACCATGTTTTTGTGACAGGCTTATTTCCATTAACCAAATGTCCTCAAGGTTCATCCATGTTGACGTGTTTGTCAGAATGGCCTTTCTCTTTGGGGCTAAATAATATTCCCTTGAATGGACGTACCACTTTGAACCCATTCATCCACTGAAGGACGCAGGCTGCTTTCACCTTTTGGCTGTGGTAAATAATGTCCCTCAGAACACGGATGCCTCTTAGAGGCCTGAAATGCAACATGGATTCTTCCTCGTTTCCTAAATGAAATTTAATCGAGCTGACCCATTTCTGGCTTTATACCAGGATTTCCTATTCCTTCTTACAACCAAGTTTTCCAGACGGGTCTTTACTGAGTTTAGAAGAATTCTCTGGAGTTCAATGGTCCCAAGTCCTCTCAGAGATGATCTTCTTACCCTTCCAAGACTGTAACATTCAATTGACCTTTGTTGAGGAGAGCCCTAATGAGTACTCAGAGAAGTGTACTTTTAATACTGAAGGGACCATGTATTATCCAACGAATACTCACCAGAGCTAGAAACAAGACAGAGTAAACTACAAAAGAAAAAATACCACTCTGCCTCAACACAAAGAAATGCCCCACCTCCAGTTACCGGAGACACCCGATCTGCCCCAGATGGCTTCTGGAAGGTTCATTCAGCACTGAGTGTGCATTCTCTGTACTGTGTGATTCGAGAGGTCCTTTTTTTTTGCTTCGTGTTCAATCACACATAACGTGTGACAGTGACAAGCACACTGGGGTTATCAGGGAGGCAATGGACATGAAGGGAGAAGAGCCCAATCCCAGAGGAAACTGAAATGTGACCTGCTGCAAAGTCTGGACTTCATCCCATATCCCTGGGACACGCTGAAGCTTCATTGAGGAGGAAACGGCCCATGCTGTGACAATTTCCTGAGCATGTCCTATGTTCCTGGAACTGTGCCATGTGATGCACATTCTATTAATTCTATTCTACTAATTCCTATAATCCTCACAACCCAGGCACTGCCATCTCCACATCACCATTGGAGGAATGAAGAGACACAGAGAGGTCAAATGGCTCAGCCAAGGTAACACAGCAAGGAAGTAAAGGATCTGGGCTACACATTCAGCTGTTCCGGCTTCAGAGCCTGTGTTCTTACAAAGCTTTACCACCTTGTAACAGTTTGCAGAGACTGTTAGAGGCATACAGATATGTGCATTCTGGCGTTGAAGAGAGAAAAGCATGGAAAAGGTCACATCCGAGCTCCATGTTTCCTGTTTGGGCTAAGCGTGGGCAAGGCAAGGACACAGTGTGGGTCATTCCCTCTACTTCCTATAGCATGTGCACACCTTCAAGCACACGTGACGCCTGACAGTCGGGGGATGGGAGAGGGTGAGCTCCACACAAACCCAGAAGTGGAAAGGCTTCCCGCCAAGCTGCCACACTCAGAACACCTCACCCGACCTGCTCGCCTGGCCAGTGCCACTCATAACTGCTTTGGATGACCTCCGGCTCCAGCATAGAGATAAGTCCTCCAAAGCATGGGAACTGGGCATAGCCAGATGTCCCTGAACCTGAGGTAGCAGGGCTCCTAGGCCCAGCAAACCTGAGCTTCCCCCTCTGTCTCTTACTCCTTTCCCAGCCCGGTCCTGGCTGCTAGCATTTGCGCAAAGAAGTATATTAAGATACCAGACCCATTTCTGTGGGATCTGAAGTTCACCACCCTGCAGGTCTGCATCTCCTCGTACAAAACCAGGAGTCCGAGGACCCCGACGTAGGGCTTGCTGTCAGCAAGTGGTCAAATCTCTCCAGCCCCAGCTTGCACCTAAGAGTGAGCACCCCCAGCAGACTGTTGTCAGCAGCCAGATGAAATGTTCCTTGAGTGTCCATGGCTCACCAGACCCTGTGTCCCATCTGCTCTCTCCCCCCATATCTACACCTCCCCCTCCGATTCCCTGCTACCATACTCCAGCCATGCCCGCCTCCTTGCTGCTCCCCAGACCAACCATGCCTTCCCGGGCAGCCTACATGCTGATGGCCCCTCCGTGTCTGCAAGCCCGTCCCCTGCCTCCTTCCCACAGATGCCTCACATATCATGTTCTCAATGTGGCCGTGACTTTGGCTGCCTGTAGCGTATGCCAACTGCCCCACCCCCAAAACATCTAGCAGGGGTCCCCTTGCCCTGCTCTTTGTCCCCCCAGTTGCTGCTAGCATCTTCTAGGGCCTTATTGCTCAAAGTGTCACCTGGGGACCCATAATAACAGCAGCTTCCAGGAGCCTGGGAGAAATGCATAATCCCAGGCCCCGCCCCAAACCCACTGGATCAGAGTCTGTATTTTCACAAGGCACCCCACGGGGTGTGTGTGCATGCTCGGGTGTGAGAAATTCTGTCCTAGCTCTGCTTCGTGTGCTTTGTTTCTTTATTGTGCCTCTTTCCTCCCCACCAGATTACGAAGCTCCGCGAGGGCAGTCCCTTCTAATCTCTACTGCGTCCCCAAACTACAAAGGTAGCGGCCACGTTGCTGATGTGCTAATAGACAACGAAGAAATGAATAATCCAAGGGCAGTGAAGGTCAGGATAATGCAAAGTAGGACTCGTGGTGGGGTTTGCCGGGGAAGGGTGAGCTCATGGAGGCGGGAGATCAGTCTTGGGTTTCAGAGAGCCAAACCCCCAGGATCAAGCGCCCTGGTAGAGCCAGGGAAAACCAGGAGGTGACTTGGCTCATTTCCTCAGCATCAGGGACTGGTTAACTCCAGTGCTGCACAAGCCCATTGGAGTGACCCCCTGTCTCTGGGCCAGCTGTGCAGAAGACTCGCATGAAGGCTGTCACAGACACAGGTGGGACAGGTGGAATCAGAGAGCTGATCCGAGGTAGGGTCACAGCGCCCTCAGAAAACAATGCTCAAGACCTCCCTCCAGCTGTGCGGGACCAGGCTCTGCCACCCTGAGCTTCTCTAAGCTTATTTGCAGGAAATCGGAGGGTGACAATTCCCCTTCTGACAGCAGAGCCCAAGGAATATGCAAGAGAGCTCCCCAGGGACCCCCTGTCTAAGGGCAAGAATCCCATTTGGGAGAGCTCCACAAGGTCTAGTGTCCTCACAGAAAGGACATGAGCAACAGCAAGCAGGGAGGGGACACAAATGTGTCAAAGAGGAAAAGGGGCTCCGCCTCACTTGCGAGTAGAAGAGAAATCAAAACGCCATCGAGATACTAGGACTCTCCCTCCACACTGGCAAGCGCAGGTCTGACAACACTGTGGGGTGTCTCATTCCTGGCTTGCGGGACAGAGGTTGTCACCTGGTATGAAGCTCAGTAGAGGGTCACGTGACACCATTTCTCAAAACCACAAATTCACATACCCTCCAGCCCAGGAGCTCTCCGTTTCAGCTACTCATCTGAACACTGCTTCTGCCTTCTTCTGCTTCGACCGTCTACGTGGGCACATGGTAGGGAGCGAGTTAGTGAGATCACAGCCCATCCTACAATGGGATACTACAGGATACTACAGTATAGGAAGAAAGAGGTATACTTACGCATGATCTGGGTTGGCCTCCACAGCAAGGAAGTGTGCAGAGCAGTATGTATGCTGGTAATGGGGCACCTTTGGGGAAGGGATCTGGGTTACTGTGGGACAGAGCTGGCAGCGAGAATTTTTACCCTATCCTCTTTTGTCCTTTTTGAATTTGAATCCTATGATTCAAATGATCGTAGGATTACTTATTTACTCCACAAGTAAGTTTTTTAAAAATTCCCTATCCCGAACTGAAGTTACTCTCCCGGTCATCTTAAAAGCACTATTGGGGGGCACCTGGGTGGCTCAGTGGGTTAAGCCTCTGCCTTCGGCTCGGGTCATGATCTCAGGGTCCTGGGATCAAGCCCCACAGCGGGCTCTCTGCTCAGCAGGGAGTCTGCTTCTCTGCCTGTTTGTGATCTCTGTCAAATAAATAAATAAAAATTTTTAAAAAGCACTATCGGGTTATCCTTATCAGAATTCTGAGGGATTCTAATTCACAATTTCCCAACCTTTCCAGAATCACATGATCGTGGACTAAATGTTCAGACCCCACCCCAAGTACTGAAATCTTAGCCCAGGGCAATGATATTAGGAAGTGGGACCTTTGGGAGGTGATTAGATCATGTTGGGGGGGCTCACAAAAGAGATTCTTGACCTTACACAAGGATCTGCAGAGCAATCTCTTGCCCTCTTGCTGCCATATGAGGCCATAATGAAAAGTCAGCGGTCTGCAGCCTAGAAGAGGATCCTCACTGCAACGCAACCATGCTGGCCCCCGAGCTTGGAACCCCAGCATCTGCAACTGTGTGGAAGAAACTTCCATTTCTCATAAGCACCCAGACTATGGTATTCTGTTAGAGCAGCCTGAAAAGGCTAAGATACGGACTTACTTCCACAGATCGCTGATAGCATTTCCTCAGTGTAGATTTCATTTTTCCTTGGCAGGCAGCCTCAATTTCCAACAAGTGCCTTGGTCTCACCATCATCACTTCACCCTCACCCCGTGGAAGTCCCCTTGCAAGTCCAGCTCACTCTAACTGAGCTGGAATGCACCTCAGACGTCAGCTACAACCTCCTCTTGGGCAGATAGAGACACAAGGCCCAGGGAATGAATGAGTCTTGGGACAGCTCTCTGGCTTTCCAAGTGCTTAACCTCCTGGGCCTCTCGACTCATCAGCAAAAGGAAGCTGCCACACATCTGACACCATCTTCTGATGGTCAGAATCTGGGCTAATGGCAATGAAAAGCCCTAGAAGGGGAGAGTCTTCTGTCAAAGTCTAAATTCAGTCCCCTGGCCCATAAGGTTCTGCAAACTTACAGCCTCACCTCCCTCCTCCTTCCCCCATCACTCCACTCCAAACACTTCAAACTCAGCTGTGTTGTTGTAACATACCACACCGTTCCGTGCCCCAGGGACTTTGCACCTGCCATTCTCCTCTTCTATCACTCTCCACCAGGGTAACTCCTACTTGTCTAGTGTGTCTCAAGTTAAACTTCCCTACTTTGGGGTAGCTTTCTCTTGTTAGGTCAAAATCCCATCTAGGTTCTGATTGTCTTTTGCCTTTTTTGTAGCTCATCTGACTGTTGGCTTGTTCAAGGTCTATCTTCCCCCATAAACCCTCTGCTTCCCTAGGGGTTCAGGACTGCTGCTTCTTGCCACCTGCAACAGTGCTGACCAAATAACAGGGGCTCACATATGAATTGCCTTCCTCCTTTCTGTCCCTTGCCCACTTCCAACTAAATGAAGAGGGTAATTTTCCAGGAAGAGAGAGATCATCCGAGAAGGACTCTAAAGGACTCCTGTTTTACTCATTCCAGCAGAGGCAGAAGAAAGCTGAGAGACATCCCCCGCCCCGGCCCCCCCCGCCCCCCCGCCCAATACTTAACAAGAGCAGCTAACACTTATTGAACTCAAATGGCAACTCTCTGACCCTCTGAGGTAGGTCTTACTATCTCCATGGATGGGGAAACAGAAGAGTTTAAAAAAAAAAAAATCCCAGAGCCACACAATGTGTTAAGTGTTAGGGACTGGCATTCTGGAAACCAGCGTGTCATGCTAACCACTTCTAAGATGGTTATAATTCATCCTGAGTTTTTCACATGGACAGCGTGATGGGAGTGTGGTTATGTGGGGTTTCAGCTAAGCCCGAGGGGAGGTCAGTTGCTGAAACCCAAATTCCTATCACAGGGGCCCTAAGTTAACATGATGATTGGCAAGATTCCAAAATCCATCAGCTGCCTCTGTTCCCATCATCATCAGGGACTCCGCTAACCTGCAAAATGAGTCAGGTTCACTGGTAACTTAATGACCTCGTAATTAGCATGCTGGATGTCGGATATGGACACTCACTGATGAATTCCATGGCCTTTGAGATGAGCGGAAAAGAGGAGGGATCCCAGAGGTCATTCCCACCTCCCCATCCCCCATCCCGGGTGACTAGGGAAAGAAGCCTGTATCCTGTGTCCTTAGGGATGGTGCCAACACCTGATCCCCAAATGGTCCCGAGTCTGGCCACTGGCTTGTGTGGTGTCTGGCTGTCTAATCCTGACCATAAGATTAACTGAATGATACAGATTCTACCTTGAGCCAATCCTTCCTGAGCAAATTGTGCTCAGAATACCAAAAAAGAGCGTGCTGTCACTTCATTCCACTTACTGAAGGTTAGACATGTGGCAGAATGTATTAATGTCACTTTTTTTTATAACATGGCTGCAAGAGTGCTAAGGAGTGACTGGCTCCCATCTACCACTGTTGGCTCTGACAAAGGACTGCATGTAATGAAACTGGTGGGGTCAGCTACTACTCTATGTTGTCTTTCTAGATACAGAGAGTTTTTAATAAATATTTTATTTATTTGACACAGAGAGAAAGAGCACAAGCAGAGGGAGCAGCAGGCAGAGGGAGAAGCAGACTCCCCGCTGAGCACAGAGCCTGATGCGGAACTCGAACCCAGAACCCTGGGATCATGACCGGGCCCAAAAGCAGCTACTTAACCAGCTGAACCACCCAGATGCCCCAAGACACAGAGACTTTAACAGGGTCCAATGCAGCTAGCATTCGTAAATGCATTATTCTGAGCCTAGATACTTCTCCCCACAACGATGAGCCCTAAATTATCCCTTTTGGTCGAATGTCTGCTGGGCGGAGCGGCAAGCAGCTGCCCTGTGGGACCAGTGCAATCGTACATCCTCCAACCCTTGAGAACCGCCTCTTAGGAAGACAACTGATGACACCATTCCTTTATCAGCCATTCAGAAAGGAAACATTCTGCCTTTGGAAATAAGCCTCTCTGCCACAGAGCATATTTGAAAAAACAAGTCATTAAAACAATGACTGGTATGCCATCCAATCTGAATGCCTCCAAATTCAACAAAAGTTTAGATTTTAAAACACCCCACAGCAACACGAGGGATTCTCGTGGGGACGGAAACACTCTGTATCTTGACTGTATCCACGTCAATTTCCTCGCTGTAATACAGTTTCTCAAAATATTTCCATTAGGGAAAACAAGGTAAAGGGTACAAGGAAGTGCCCTGTACTGTTTCTTATGATGCCATGGGATTCTACAGTTCTCAAAAAGCTAACTTAAAAAAAACTGAAAAAGAATATGACTTCTATGCTCAAAAAGAAGAAGAAAGAAGAAGAAAGAAGGAAGAAGGAAGAAGGAAGAAGGAAGAAGGAAGAAGAAAGAAGAAAGAAGAAAGAAGAAAGAAGAAAGAAGAAGAAGAAGAAAGTCTTCCAGTCACTTTTATTATTCAGGACATTGAAAATCATCAAGTAGGGGATTCACAGCAAACACTCCACCAGTCTTCTTATTTAGAATTGGGGGGGGGTGTCCTTATTCTTTCCCTTTTGTTTTGTGATAGTTCATTGTATGAGCCTCCTGGAGCCTGCAGCAGGATTTGCTACCCCCCACCCCCACAGCTGGGAGCCCCAGATCAGAAGCCATGGTCAGCGGCTAAACTCTCTGCAAATTTGGGGCTCCTTCCCGGTTGAGGATGTCACTTCTGTGTGACATTCTTGGTAGTCACTGCTCCCACGTTCACAGGGGCCTGGCTCCACACTTTGGTGGTCTCAGGCACCAAAAGCCTTCACCAAAGGGGGCCCTTCGAACACTGATCTTCTGAAGGATTCTCCTCACACACGTCAGAGAAAACACCCAGAGGAAATACACAAGCTTGCTGAGCCCATTTTGGAGTTCTCTAGATGAAACTCTGCCTTAGTACGAATCTTAGGGAAAAAGTTCACCCAGGACACTAAGCCACAGACAACAGAAAACTAATTACTGAACCATTTCCATTTCTCACATGGCCAGTTCTGGGCTTCTGGGGCTGAGAATCAGAAAACTGCCCACTGGCTTTGTGACCCAGAGCAGGGGCCAGCAAGCAGAGGGCCAGCAAGCAGGGTTCATAAAGTTAACTTAAAAGTGGAGAAGCCACAACTGAAATTCTAGTGCATCTTATAACTGAGTGCCTGCCTCCCGCCATCATGTCACCTCCTGAGCTAGCCCTCCCCTTCGGGACTAAGGCCTCATGTAGAAGGATGGCAGGGTCACAAAAGAAGCTCAAACACCCCAACTACTCCTTTAAACTTATATGAGAACAACTCTTTCCCAGTCAGGAATCAACGACCAGGGCTATGCCCCAAATGGTCAACACTTACATCAGTTTCTTTAAAAGTCCTTTCTGTACACCTAAAACCAACGGAACACTGTATGTCAACTCTGCTTCAATTAAACAAAGAAAAGGGAATGAGTATAATGAAAGAAAAACCATTTCTAAGAACCCAAAGGCCATTTTTCATTAGAACACCGTGTTACTTTGGAGAAAATTAAGTTGGATGAAAGAGGTTTCCTCCCCTTTATAAGAATTTTCACAGTTGTGACACTTTGGATATTTTAGTCTAGTTCTTTGCATTTTATCTGGTGTATATATTCTGTATCACAAGGTAAAATTTGTGTTTGTATTATCATTTTCTTCAAAAAAAAAAAAAACCCACCACTACTGACAAAAAACAAACAGGCATTACAGAAGTAATGATAAAGACAGACTAGATCATGACCAAAAAAAAAAAAAAAAAAATGTTAAGGGAATCCAAGACAAGTGAGCATAAAATAATTTTAAGTTTCCTGGCAGCCAAAGCAATAAAGGAAACAAGATAAACAATGAGGATGTCACTACCTAATGAGACCACTCATCCCTTCCTGGCTGCTAGTTTAGTTGAAGCTTCGGAGTCCCCAATTCTGCCCTCTGTCATCAGTGACATCTTATATCACAAAGTGATACACGGGGGCCCCGGGTCACCTTTGGCTACTCAAAAGACCTGAAGCATCCCAGCATGAACGAGGCCCAAAGAGACCAGTATGGGACACCAAGTGGGACCAAGAATGCACCCCATCATTTGCTATCACTACACTGGCTCCCAAGGAGGAAGAAACAGACTGACAGTGTCAATTGTAAAGCATTCTCATTTTTTATGGAATGTTTAGAAAATTAAACATAAAGTGATGTCCAACCACATAAATGAACCATACTGGCAGTGGGGGTTACAAAAGTAGCAGCTTGGGGGGACCCTGACTCTTGAAGTTCTTATTCCAACACCAAGCTTCAACCCCTCCACCCCAGTCCCAAATGACAGGGGCCCCCCAGTCTCCCTGCAGAATCTTCCAGAAGAGCCAAGGAGGTTGCATCTGACCCAGCTATCATTTTTAACGGTGGCTACACATTTGAATCACTGGGGGGAGGCTTGAAAACCACTAGGTTTTTATTAGTAGACTAGGTCCACACCCAGGGATTTGGACTTGACTTGTCTGGGCTCTGGCCTCAGCATCAGCATTTTTAAATCTCCCCCAGATGATTCTAATGAGCAACCAAAGTCGAAAACCCCAGCCCTAGCTCAATGCCAATCCACGACGTCATGCTCATTTTCCTCTTTCACGAGGAAAATTACCCCTGCAAGCAGCCATTAGGACAATATGAGTAAGAGCCTGGCCATAAGACCCTTTTAATTTTTTTAAGTGGACGGTCACGACGATGATCCATAGCTCCCTCATGACCGCAAATGTCAGTCTAACGTGTTATATTCCAGAAAGCCTTTCATCCTTGCACTCGGATCATGCTCCCCCGTAATTCGTGTTTACTGAGCACCCTCTATCTGCAGAGATGGGGACACATGGCCTCAGGTGCTCCCCATAACTGTCCAGAGAGGCAGGAAAGACAAGCCCCATTTTATAGATGGAAAAAGTGAGGCTCCAAAAAGTGTAAGGTTAGAGAACAGCATCCCATTTGCTGTAAAATCTTAGCTAGTGAGAGAAGGAGAAAACTTCAATTTACCTACAAAAGAAGGAGAAATATTCAACCAGTGCCCTCTGTTCTAGTCACACAGCCCCCTTGCTGTCCCAGAAACAGCCTCCTCGGGCCCTTTGCACCTCCTGTTCCCTTGGCCAGAAACACAGTTCCCAGTACTTCCTGTCCTCTGCCAGAGAACTCCCCAGGCCCTCCCCTCACCACCTGCAGGACTCATCCCCTAAGAGGCCTCCCCTGGGCTCCATTTTAGATCCTCCTGGTCACTACCTTTCTTATCCTCATTTCTTTTTCCTCGTGGTTTTTGTCACCTCACACTCTATGTCTACATCCTCACAAATTTACTTTCTGCCTCCTGCACTGAAGGAAACTCTGTGAGGGGAGGGACTTTTCATTCCCTGCCGCATGCCCACTAAGGGGCATGCACGTATCAGGAGCTCGGTGCCCACCACCACGACAGCCCTGTCATGTATCGAATCCTGTTCCTGTTGCTCTATTTCTGCTAACGTGCTGCTCACGAAGATTACTCGCCTCAGGGTTGTCAGCACCACTCTACAGATGGAGAAACTGAGGCATGGAGTATTAATAAGTCACTTGCCCAAGGTCACTGCCAGGAAGTGGCAGAGTTAGGATGCAAACCTGGGCAGTCAAGCTCCAGAGTCGGCCCTCTTAACCACTTGTGCTGAATGAATGATTAACGAATCAACAAATGAAGCAGGCCATTCATGGGGCAGCCCAGAAGCTCGCCCCGGGGTCCAGTGTACCCTGATCAGACCTCGGACCCCAGCACTCAGTGTCCTCATTCAGACGCCATCAGACCTTCACACACGTCTACACCACAGTTTGGGCAGGTGCAGGATTTTAGGACACCTCAAGCCAGAAGAGAGAACTCAAAGTCCACCCAATGACTGGCATGTCCCACCAGACAGCTGTGACACAGCCAAGCACAGCATTTTGGAAGCAGACCACCCAGGGCAGTGGTCAGATGTTAGACACATGTTAAGTTAGCCCAGTTCTCCTCACTTGTGGGGGGCCTGACAAGACAGAGCTCTCCCTCCCTGGCAAGAACCCAGCCCCTCTGTCTGCCTCCCTCATTCGCCTCCCTTCCTTCACCTTCACCTGCCATAAAAATCTCCGTGGGACCATGAGCCACTCTCTGAAACTGGACCGTCTCTCCACAGACGCTGCCCTCTTCTCCCTGGGCGTGCACCCTTCACAGGGTCAAGCATCAGCCCGGAACCAGCTCCACCCAAGACTAGAGTCACCTTCCCAAAGCACGTGTTTCACTGGATCAATCTCTGGCTTAGACTTCTTCTCCAACTCCCACTACCTTGTGAGAAACCCAAACATCTTGGCTGGACAGTAGAAGCCTGTTGTCATCTGATTCTGAGCTAATCTCTCTTCCCCTGATCGCCCCCTTCACTGAACACGACTCATGAGCAAACCACACTATTCTCCTTCTCAGACGGTAGCCATCAGCCTTCACCAGCGAACTGTGGGTTATGGCAACCGCCACAAACAGCACCTACAACCCACACCCAGCTCTTACTCAAGTCGCGTTTAGGGGCTACGGCTTGGCTTCTCGTGTCTTCCCAGTCTAGAATCCAAGCAGAAGGGGGAGTCCCATCCAGGACACTCCATCCTCATGGGAAAGGGGGGAAGAAGAACAAGCAATGGAAGAAGCACACATGAACTTAATGCTCCGCCTCAGACTCGGTCTGAGCCATGTCTGCTCACCCGCCCTTGGCCAAAGCGCGTCTCATGTCCGTGTCCAGTGTCAACGGACTGAACGCCCTATCATGCGAGTCACACTCCCACCTCTTCAGGAAGGTCTAGTGGTGGGTTAATGCAGTCACGCAAGCCATTAGGGAAAGCCCCACCTGGAGACCTTGGTCAAAGGCTAAGACCATAGTCAAAGGCTATGAATATCCTCAAGGCCAACCCTCTGTGAAGACCCAGAAGTTAACACCCATTGCTTCTCTGAGCCCTGAGCCCCTGAGCGCATGGAGATTTGAAAGTCCCTCAAGCCCCAGAGAGCATTTCTGTTACTGGCTGTTCACAATTCACCTTCCCTGTTGGAAAATACTTTCAGATCCTTGGAAGTGGCGTCCATCTTTGGAACCTGGCTGTTCCACACAGAGGAGACATTTAAGACATGTGTCCTCAATGAGTGAGTTTATGGAGCCGGATTCCCATTTGGTTTTAGAGGTTTGTGTTTGGGGGCTTTTCTGGCAGAAAGAGTTCCTCTCCGCACGACAACCTGCTGATGTTTGGACTCGTGTTGCCTCCTCCCTCCCTCACTGTATTAGGGTGACCCCTGTTTGATTTGTCTACACTTGCCAAAGCGCTTCCCACATCAGAGGTTCTTGAAAATCTTGGATAGATGAACAAATGGGTAAGTAAGTGCGTGAGCAGAGAGCCTGAGCGGACGCCAAGCCCAGAGCTGGCGGAGATGGGAGTGGAGATCAGAATTAGCTTAACTCCGGAAGACCTGCACTCTGTGAAATGGACTGACGGTGAATTTCTGATACGTCTGTAAACTGCTTTCTACCTTGTCTGCCAACTACCCCCGGGTACTACAATTTAAGACTTGGGACTGCATCCAAAGACTACTCCTAAGATACGATTCTAGAACAGAAAAAGAGGCGAGTGAACAGATGAGCCGCGACAAACCCTATCAAGCAAAGCCCCGCATCGTACGTTCCTGGAAAGAGAGGAGTGAGCCAGACAGAAGACTGAACCTGGAGTAAAAATGAACTGGAGGCTTGTTTGGCCAGGCCCATAATAGACTTCGAAAATAATGATGTCAGTGTCTTTAATTCTTTCCTCCACATGACTGCACATCAGACCCAAGTGAGATAGGGCAATCGAGACTGCCAAGCCCTGGAAATTAAACAGGGACAGCAGGCCCCAAGCAGTAGCTCCTGAGGTCAAGTCCTGCAGAGAGAAATCCCGGTCTCAGGGAGGGGCAGCATTTACAAGCAAGGCCATCTGGCTGATAACCTCAAGGCCAGAAACTCCCTCTCTCCATCTCCAGGTAACAAGGAGAATCAACTGTGTGATCTCCCTAGATCAGAGATATTTGGATCCGGTGCTTTTCACGCCCTCGGTGAACAAAACCTCAAAATCAGAAATGCCCCATCTGACCTGTCTTCAGCTCTGCATACTGTGCTCAGGCAAGTCCACGTCTGGTTACTCAAGGGCCTCGTGAGTGATTTCATGCCCCTGTGAGCCTGCCTGCCTCTTGATCAGGTCTGCTCCTGGAGGATGGGACCTTCGTCACCTCCCAAGCAGAGGTGGACAACAGACGCTTGTCACCATAGGTGGGATTTATAGGAGCCTGAGGCCGAAGGGCTGCTAACCACAAGGTCATGGACCTTGTTCCTGGACCTACTGCCCTCACCACCCTGTGCCCTGCAGCCCCGTGGCAGGATCTCCAGTGGAGATGCCTGATCTGGGTGAGGAAGGGTCCTGGCAAACTGCAGCAGGTGAGATCGTGGGGCTTGCCAGGGCTCGGTTCTCGTCCTGGGGACACAGTACAGCTGGGACGGAAGTTCTTCATGTCCCCCTACTCCCGCCACTCCTTAATATCACCTTGAAGCTTCGAGAATACCTCAGCCCAAGTCCCAGCCTTATGGATTCTGATTTAATTGGTCCAGGGTGGAGGCCAGGCATGAGTAAAGAAAAAAAAAATTTTTTTTTAAATCTCCCTAGGTGAGTCCAAAGCACAGCCAGGATTGAACCCCTCGGCTACAGACCCGAGAGTTCCCCTTATACTGTAACATACACAGGTAGGGATACTGGGCTGGATTGTTGAGCATTTCTCCATCTATGCCCAGCACCCCCCCCAATATTTGGGAAATTCTGGGGTTAAAGACTTCAAAGCTCAGAAACTTGCACACCCATGTCCATAGCAACATTATTTACTATAGTAAAAAGGGGGAAAAGACCCAGTGTCCACTGATGAATGGATAAACACGATACGGTATATACACCAAATGCAGTATTACTCGACCTTAAAGAGGAATGAGATTCTGACGCGTGCTACAACAGAGCTGAACCGGGAGGACGTTACACTAACTGAAACAAGCCAGTCACCACAGAGCAGATGCCCCGTGATTGTGCTTACAATGGGGCAACTGGGGTCGTGGGAATCAGAGACTGAAAGGAGGAGGGTGGTTGGCAGGGGCTAGGGAGAGGAGAAAACGGGGAGTCATTGTCTAATGGGTATAGAGCTTCAGTTTGGGAATAAAAAATTCTAGAGACGGATGGTGGTAATGGTTGCCTCACAGTGCGGATGTATTTAGTTCCACCCAGCTACAGGGACATTTAACTTTTAAAAGGTTAAAATTGTAACTTATGTTCTGTGCATTTTACTGCAATAGAATGCTTGTAAGCATAAGTGGTTCTTTACTACAGAATATTCCAGAACCTTGAACGTGCTACCACAGCCCAGTCCATCCTTGCCCGATGCCGACTTTATAAGTCTTCCCCAGACTTCTTTGATCATGGAAGTTTTCTTGAGCAGGAGGTGGAGAGAGGGGGCAGACCAGCTGTCAACCAGGGCCCCTTGAAGCAGCATGGGGAATGCCGGGTCAAGCTCTGAGCACGAGCCTTGCATCACCAGGCTCTGGCCGTCGTGGCACCAAGCAAAGTGGCCGACAGGCACAGTCTCTTATTTCTGCCAAGACTCCTGCCCGGTAAGGACTTGGACCCCCATTTCACTGATGGGGAAAGCAGAGGCTCAGAAAGGCCAAGCAACCTGCCCAAGACCACACAGCTCATTGGCAGGGCTGGAACCCAAAGCCCGGTGAGGCAGACTCCAGGCTTTCACTGCTCCAAGTGTGGTCTCTGGAGAAGCAGCACTGACATTCCCCTCCCCAAGCTTGTCAGAAATGCACAGCCTCCGGACTCCAACAGCATGCTAACTAGGCCCCCAGGTGCTCCCCGGTACAAGGGAGACGCAGGAGCAGGAGCCGGAGCTAAAAACCTGCTGCCTTCCCCTTCCTCTGGTGCCCCTTCTGATTGGATTTGTGATTCTAAGCATTCATTGTGAGCTTGGAGCCTGGGGGTGCGGCGGGGGTGGGGGGGGGCGCTGCGGAAGCAGAGGCAACACCCTCCCAGGGCACGTGGTCTGTGCCCCTTCCCCCTTTCCTTTCTTCCTGCTCATGCATTTGGGTCACCCAAAGCCCACAAGTCACTTAGTCACACCACACTACAGTGGGATTTTTGCCAGTTCAGGAAAAACAAGCCTGGTTTAAATGATTTCAAAGCACTTCTTTCAAGGGCTTGCCCTCTCCACAGCCCACAGAATTATCCAGAAATGAAAGAGGAAAGACGCAAAGGCACAGCCGGGGCCCCCTGCCCCCTGCACGGGGTGTCTCTCTCTCCAGCCTCCTGCCCAATGGGAGTCCCACCCCCCATCTTCTTGGGGAGGCTGTCAGAGGAGCTAATTTTCCTTTAAGAGGCACTTAGGGGAGGCGAGCTGCCCCCGTCCTCCCCTCCCTGGTCTGCGGATTTGCTAGGTGCAGCCCCCGCCAACCGGTGAATCACGGCAAAACCATGGCGGGGCCCTTCCCACAGCACTCTTTGGCTGAGGCTTAGCTAACTGGCCAGAGCCACTTAGCTTCCCTAATCTTCACTTGTACATCGTTCTATCTACTCCATTAACCGCCTTGATCAACACTCCTGCACGCCTCTGGAGGCACTTCCCCCTCTTTCGGGTACCGGGTTTCTGCAGATCACCCCTTGGCGGGGCCGAACTCTGTCTCTTCCCACCCTTCCTGCCCTGCAGGTCCCAGCGTCCTGTCCACACCCTCATCAGCCACCACAGGGAGGCTCCCTCCGAACCAGGGGGCACACCACATGCACCTTAATGGTCCCCGGGCCCCGGTGTTCACCTCCAAATAAGGTGACACACAAAGGCCACCAGAACGCACCCGGAGGCTGGGCTGCCTCCACTCGGCCAAGTGCCCACCTGGTGACAGGAATCCTCTTTCAGCTGAAGCCCGCAGCACCCCCATCCTGCTCATCAGAGGGGGTGGAGAGAGACAGGAATGGAAACCAAAACGAGGCCTTGAGTGGCAGTTGTCCCCGAGAGAGGACCCCAGAGTCTTCCCTTTCATAGGTAGGGACCACGCTCTGCGTTTGACAAACTCTTGCCTGCGGTTTTGTCCTACTGGGATAAAGCCAGACTGACATAGAGGGTCATACACCGGGTGTCCCAACACTCGAGGTGATGTGTAGAAGGAGCGTGAGGGCTCGAGCAGCCTGTGTTCCTCTCAGCCCTGCCCCCTGAGGACATTACCCACAGCTTTGCATCCCTTCAGGACCCAGCCCACCAGGTGCCCAGTGTCCTCAAGCCTGGGTGGAAGAAGAATGAGCAGCTTCTAGAGAGGGAAGAGTAGAGCCTTCCTACTTCTCAAACCCTATGCGAGCCAGAGGGGGTCAAGACACCAGAGCCATGTCCCTTGGCCTTGGCACGATGCTGCCCCAGGACCCACCATGTCCCCTCGAGGACCCAAACCTAAGGCCAGCTGAAAATGTCCACCTCATCCCTGCTCTGGCTGGGCTCTGTCCTACCACTCTATTTCTGCAGTCACCATATCCATCACCAGGAGCATCACATGCTCCCATCTTTCTAGCAAATACCAACTCGCTTCAAAGCCCGGCTCAAACACTGCAGGCTTCGGGAGGCCTTCCAGCCACGCAGGGCATTCCAGGGGTCACTCCAGGTCACATGTGGCAATTACAAGTCCACCTTCACCTCCCAAGCGGGGGCTCACCAAGGACAGGAGCGCTCTCCCCAGTGCCAACATCCAAGCAGCGCTCCACACACAGATGTCCCAGGAGCGTCCGAGGTGTACTTGGGAATAATGAAATACAGGACACAAACCAGTCATTGTGCTTGGTATAAGGCTCTTCCTGGATGAGGCTCAGACCCCAGAGAGGGGTCTGAATCTAAAGAAGGAAGGAGTGCTTCCCATCGCCCCATCTTCACCCCTGTACTGGGGACCATCTATCTGCACCTGGGAGCAGCAGCTGACTCGCACTTTCCAGTTTGCAAAGCCAACAGCTGCTGAGATCTGTAGACTGTGCCTCCTAGCCTAGTCCTCAACCTCCCCCAGAAGACTATTAGTTTTGCCTACATCTTGCCTAAATATTGGAGCAATACCTCCAATGGTTCTCTCGGTCTTCACTTTTGTGGGGGGGCACAAAAGCTTATCAAGCATAAGCCAACAATGTTCACACATAGCTCATTGAAGCTATGTGCCCCCCATGTTGCCATCAGAGTCCTCTTCCTAGAACACAGAGCTGCTCAGAAACACCAGCCCCCACTGCTTCCAGGAGCACAAGGAAGGGCCTTCCAGTAGTTAAGGCTCGTGGTCCCACACGCACTCACTACAGAAAGACTTGCCTCCCACAGCTGCCCACACGCCTTGTGCCCAAGCTTACCCAGCACCTACTCGACCTTTCGTCTTCTTCCCCCAAAGAGCACAGGCTCTGGGACCAGGCTGCCCAAGTTCAAATCCCTGCTATTCACATCTTTTGTAGAACGGGTACCTACCCTCCCAGGCCTGTTATGAGGGCCAGCAAGGGGGGTGCGCAGAAGGCACAGAAACCAGTGCCACCTGCGTGTCAAGGCCAGATTATCCTTCAAAAGCCAACCTGTCCATCTTCAGTGACCCCTTGATGTGGTGGTTCTTGATCCTGGCACTCAGGACTTACTGTCCCTCCTCTGATCTTAGGGATGCAAGCACTTAACCTTCCTCCTCGTATTCCGGGTTAGCGTTCCCAATTTTGATCCTCTCAACGAGAATGGAAGCTCCGTGGAGGCAGACTCCACATCTAGGTCGGGTTTTATCCCCACGGACCCAGCACATAGGGACACTCAGTCAGCACTCACTCAGCCACCAGGTATCAAAGCCAAGGATGGCTTCCTACCTGAGCTCCAAGCAAGCACCCTCAGGAGGTCTACTCCATTTTTCCATACGTGTGATTATTTTAACACGCCTTAGCGAAAGAGCTGGCCCGGCTGGTGTGAGGTCGACCCAGCTAAGAAGGTGGCCCCTGAAGTTGGCGTGTATAATAGGATCCAGGGAGACATTTCTAGCGTAAAATGAGAGAAAGCAACAGTGGCATCCCGCAAGCTGCCACGTGTGGAAAGGATCAAAACAACCTCTACCTTCCCAGTCCAGCCAGATCCTCCCCGGACAGGCCCTTCACCATACCCAAGACCAACCAATGCTTTCGCCAAATCCTATGTGTGGTTTTACAGATCCACGCTGAAAAACCCTGAATAAATTATTTTCTCCATTCCACAAGGAAGGAACATTCTTCAAACGGTCAAGCACCCATCAGTTGTGCCAACGGTGGTAATGATACTTGCACAGCACTTTGCGCTGAATCCTAAAAAGCTCAAGTAATCAAGAGCGTCACCCTTCTGCCCATCTCACAGGCAGGACACAGAGGTTCCCACGGCCAAGTGGCTTCTGCAAAACACGCACAGGTTGGAGCAGGGCGGGAACACAAACTGGTCTCCAAATGCCTCATCCGTCACACCCCCATCACCAACGGTGTGGACCAGATTTAGAATACACTCGGGGAGGCCCGTCATGGCCGTGCATGGGCTGGGCAGTCTCTCAGCATCAGCTGTGAAAAAGTCAGTAACTTCTTGTCTTCAAAGAATTAACAACAAGCAAACATAAGCCCAGATGCCCATTTTTAACTTGAACTTGAAATAAAATACTGGGGCGCCTGGGTGGCTCAGCTGGTGAAGCGTCTGCCTTCGGCTCAGGTCATGATCCCAGGGTCCCAGGATCAAGTCCCGCACTGGGCTCCCTGCTCCGTGGGGAGCCTGCTTCTCACTCTGCCTGCCACTACCCCTGCTTGCGCGCTCTCTCTCTGACAATAAAATATTTAATAATAAAAGAAATAAAGCAAGTACTGCATTTACAAAATTCACCCTCACTCCATCATCAGAGGTCGGTTCTAAAAATTTTATCCTGTAAAGCTATAGTTCAGTGCAAGTTATTTTTCAGAGATAATTTCAACAGCAAAACTTAGTATAGCACTTGCTCTGTGCCAGGCATTCTAGTGGGCAGTTTACATAGACTAACAACACATTTAGGGCACTGTATGGTCTCATGCACGCGTCCATGCGTGCGCACACACATACACACGGCACTGTTCTACTGCGTGGGCTACATCTGTGGACAAAACAAAGCCTGCTGCTTCCCTGAAGTTAGAACAAGAAGGCAAAGTCACTAGTTCAAGGTCACCTAACTAGGAAAGACACACGCAGGATTGGAAACCAGGCAGTTTGGCTCCAGAGTCCGCGTTCTTAACCCTTAAACCCTCTTGGCTGCATGTTCTGATCTGTCCTAAGACATTGGGCTAGAAGGGTCAGCCAGGGAGAGAGAAGCCACATTTGTTGGGCACAGCTCCTTGACAGGTAGATGGAGGGGGTGTCTCCCCCTCTAGACACCATTTCCTGCAAGCTGAATGGACACCAAATTCCGGTCTCATCCCAAGAGCCAACAATGCCAGGGACACAGCCCTGCCCTCTAGCAGCTCACAGGCTGGTGGGGAAAGACCAGCAGATATCTCCATTAGTAGGACTGCCGTCTGTCCTGAGCCATCACAGAGCCCCGTGCCTGGGAAGTGGGTGATTGTCCTATCTGCAGCTCAGCGGGGCCACTGTGAACCAGTCTGCCAACTTCACCAGGGTCCCCAGTACATTTCCCAGGCCCCCTCCTTCCACTTTAAAAGAAAAAAAAAGTGGGGCGCCTGGGTGGCTCAGTGGGTTAAAGCCTCTGCTTTCGTTCGGCTCAGGTCATGATCCCAGGGTCCTGAGATCAAGCCCCACATCGGGCTCTCTGCTCAGCAGGGAGTCTGCCTCCCCCCCTCCTCTGCCTGCCTCTCTGTCTACTTGTGAGCTCTCTCTGTCAAATAAATAAATAAAATCTTAAAAAAAAATAAAAGAAAAAAAAAGTAATCTGATTCAGCCCTAGCCCTGCCTGAGCACTGACTCCTGCTAAATCCCCGAAGTCTAATTACTTACTATTCTGCATGGTGATCTTAGGAAGTGTTCCTTCTCGCTCTCCCCTCGGATAGCCAGTGAGCAAGACACCGCTGTTGCTAGCAAGCACGGCTCCAGGTACAGACAGGATGCAGCCATCTCCCAGGCAGCATTTTTCAAATACACCCTGCCTTCTGCTTAGAATGTCCTTCCACTGCCGCCTCCTCCCCTTCAAGGCTGTTTCAGAGGTCATCTCCTGGAAGGACGCCCTGCCCCTGAACTAGGGCACTCTTTCCCCACTTCCCTACCTCCCTGCCTCCCCTAACTGCCGCAGGTGGCTCTGTGTTATCTGAGTCCCCCAGCCTGACCCCCCCACCCCGATTCTGCTGCACACTCCCTGACAACAGGGCCCTGGGGCCCTCCCAGCTCCAGAGCCCAGCGGGGTACAGAGAGTGTAGACACTCAGAAAGGCATGTTGCCTGGGTTCCTCAGGCAATTACCAGGAGACCCAGGGCTGGAGCCCTGCATTGTGCTGCTGCGCCAGCAAAGGACACGGCAGGCCCACAGACAGAGTGGCTGTGCGGCCCCGTGCAGGTGGGGATGACCCACCAAGCAGGGAGCACCTTTGCTTCTCAGCCACACAGGGACTCCTGTTCCTCTCCCAAGGGGCACATCCATTGTCCTTTCAGGAGAAACTTTGGTAAATTCTTCCAGGATATTCTCTCTCTCTCTCTTTTTTTTTTTTTTTTTTTTTTTTTTTCAGTAAAATGCTATGCTCCAATGTCCTCTTCAACTGTGGACAATGTTTAATTAAGAAAAAAAAGTTTTTAAACCTTTTCTGTTGAGTGGAAGGACTGTCTCTCTTCCACCCAAGGCAACACATGGCAATGCTTAATGATTTCCATTTTTAGCTCAGGGAGGAACGTTTCTCAGAGTTCAAGAGGAAGCCGAGTGGGCGCGCTCTGGATTGCGGGAGGCCCGCGTGGCGTCAAGAGCGGAGAATCTGGAAGTCAGGGGTAGCAGATGGCCCAGTAGGGAGGAGAGATTGCTAGCAGATGGCCCCAATAGTTTGGATAAGGGGGGAAAAAGACTTTTAATAGCCAAAGAATTTCTGAGAAAGAAGAGTAAAGCAGGAGACAACATACTTTCCGATTTCAAGCTAAACTGTAAAGCTGTAGTCATCAAAACAGTATGGTCTGGACGTAAAAACAGACAAATAGACCAATAGAAGAGAACCGAGAGTGCAGAAGTAAATCACACTAGACAGTCGACTAGTCCTTGACAAAGGAGCCAAGAATACCCAATGGCGGGGGGCGGGGGATGCCTGGGCAGCTCAGTTGGTTAAACATCTGTCTTTGGCTCAGATCATGATCTCAGGGTCCTGGGATTGGGTCTACGTGGTCAGGTTTCCTGCTCAGCAGGGAATCTGCTTCTCCCTCTCCCCCTTCTCTCTCTCTCATGCTCTCTCTTAGAGCTCTAATATATAAATAAAATATTTTTGTGACAAAAAAATACTCAATGGGGAAAAGAGTGTCTTTAAAAAAAAAAAAAGCACTTCAGTAAGTGTGGGAATCATTGGATATTCATATGTAAACAGATAAAAGTGGACCTGAATCTTACATCACTCACAAAAATTAAATCAAAATGGATTAAAAACTTAAAAGGTATGACCCGAAACCATGAAGCTCCAAGAAAACACAGGAGTAAAGCTCCTAGACATGGGTCTTAGCAATGATATTTTTGGATAGGACACCTAAAGCACAAGCAACAAAAGCAAACAAAGGAGAGGGACTACAGCAAACTAAACAGCTTCAGCACAGCCAGAGAAACGGTGACCAAAGTCAAAAGACAATCTACAGAATGGAAAAAAAAAAAAAAATTTGCAAACTATACCGCTAATAAGGGTTTACTACCCAAAATACATTTTAAAAATATATAAAGAAAAAAATACATAAAGAACTCAGACAATTCAACAGTAAAACAAATAATCCAATGAGAAAAATGGACACAGGACCTGAACAGACATGACATTTCTACAAGGAAAGTAAACGAAAGCCCAGCAAGTATATGACAAGACGCTCAACATCACTAGTCATTGGGGAAACGCAAATTAAAACCACAGTGAGAGACCATTTCACACCAGTTAGAATGGCTAGTAGCCAAAAGACAAGAGGTAACAGGTGTCTGAGAGGATGTGGAGGAAGGGGACCCAGGGCACTGCTGGTGAGAAGGCAAACTGGTGCAGCCACTGTGGAAAACAGTACACAGAATCCTCGGAAAATTAAACATGGTACTCCCATATGATCCAGCAATCCCACTTCTGGGAATAGATCCACAGGAAATGAAAATATTAACTTGAAAAGGTATCTGTGCCCCCATGTTCATAGCAGCCCATTCACGATAGCCTAGACATGGAAACAACCTAGGCATCCGTCCACGGCTGGATGGATAAAGAGTTGTACATATAGGTATATATGTGGAATATATCCAGCAGAAAATAATTCAGCCACAAAAAAGGAGGCAATCCTACCACTTGAGATAACGTGGATGGACCTTGAAGGCACAGTGCTAAATGAAATAAGTCAAATATTCAGATATCATATGATCCCACTTAGAGGTGGGGGGAGGAGACAACCCAACTCACAGAAAAAGAGAGCAGACTTGTGGTTACCAGAAGTAGAGGGTGGGGGCTGCAGATAGCAGAGACAGGTGGTCAAAAGGTACGAACTTCTAGTTATAAGAGAATTGAGTCCTAGAGATGGAGCGTACAACAAGAGGACTCTAGCAAAAGCTGCTGCATGACCTATAAGAAGGCTGGGAAAGAGAGTCAATCCTACGTGTGCTCATCCCAAGGACAAAAAAATTTTCATTTATTTGCAGAAGATGGGTGTTAGCTGAATGTACTATGGTAATCATTTCACAATGTATGCAGATCAGACCATCACGCGGAAGCCTTAAACTTTTACAGTGATATACATCAATTATTTCTCAATAAAAGGCAGGGGGAGCTTTGATTGCAAACAAATCAGCATTAGAATCAGACCAAGAAGCAGGGCCCACCCTGATGCTTGCTATTGCAATGAATAGGCATTCCCATTTCTCAGAGGGGTACCCAGATGGTAGAGTACCCAGACAGAGACTAGCAGTTACAATGGGAGGCCTCATCTCCAAGTTGTCTCTTTCCACCCATCCATTGATAACTATAGGCTCATAATTCAGGCCATTCAAATTCAAAGGCTCCACAGGGAACATTTAGGGCAGTGAAACCATTCTGTAGGATACTGTAATGGTAGACACAGGTCATTGTACATTTATCAAAATTCATTCAGAGTACAACACAAAGCGAATTCTGATGTAAACTATGGATGTTAATAATATCAATACTGTCTCATCAATTGCAACAATTGTACCATATTAATGTAAGATAGGGGAAGCTGGGGCAGGAGGGATTCATGTAGGAACTGTATTTTCCACTCAATTTTTCTGTAAACCTAACACTGCTCCAAAATGTAGTCTGTTAATGAAATGTACGTATGTACACACACACACACACACACAAACACACACACACCCCTGGCCTTTCTTCTTGCTGCCCAGGTGACCCTGGGCTATTACTTAATCTCTCTGGGTCTCTTGTCCTCATCTGCCAAATGACGATACTAAGAGCACACACCTAAAGCGCTATTACAAGGAGCAGGGAAAGCACTTAGCACAGCACCCAGTATGGGGTATGCTTGGGGTAGCCATGGCGACGCCAGTGCTCCTGTACTAGGTATACCTTACATACTCAATACCTCCACACATCATGTGGTTTCAGTCCTGCAGCAGCCCAGTGAGGCAGGTAAGGACTGTTGCTATCCTCAATTTACAAAAGAGAAAACCTGCAGCTTAGAGAGCTTATATAACAGGCCCGAGGTCACACAGCCGGCCGGCAGGGTGAGCTGGGACTCACACCCACGCACCTGCCTTCACCATGTCGAATTCTCTTCTCCAAGAAAGTGCTGGTGCTTGCTGGGAGAGGAGCCCTTGCTGGCTGCTGCAGGTAGAGCCAATACTAGAAGCCAGACCTTTGGTCACTAAGCTATGCGATCCCCTGTAGAACATCCCTGCCCCTCACCCCCGCAAAGCCACCCAAAAGCAAAGAGCAATCCCACAGATGACAGGCTGCCATCTTCCTTGGCCTCCCTCTGGGATCCGGCTCAGGGCTCATGCAGGCCTATCTATCACTGTCCTAAGGTGGTTGGTGGCACTTTCCCCAAGAAGCCACCTGGCTTTTTGGAGGTTGCCCCATCCAGAAAACACCCTCCTCGGGCTGAAACTCCTCTCCCCACGCACTGTCCCCCCCCCCCCCGCCGCCAACACACACACTCCTGGACTGTAACTAGACAGTGAGCTCGCTGCCCATAGTAGCGAGTTCAATTCTCACTTCTCCCAGTCGTGGTTTGCTTTTACATAACAACTTGAAAACTTGCGATGTGCCACTTATCTCCTGAGCCTGCTGAAGCAGCAGACAGACACCCATTCGGAATCCAGACACTGCATCGTGTCCCTGGGAGCACCGCCCCTCCACACCCACCTCCTGATGTACTTTTCACAGCTCTAGGTCCGCTCCTCCTACCCCTGCTTTCTCATGCTTTCTGCACCTCTGCTCCCCAAACAGAGGCACCTACAGAGACCCACTGAGGCACCCACCTGCTCAGTAACTTCATCTCCTCTGGACCCAGCCACCCTGCCAACTCCTGGGTGACGGCCCGCCCTGCTGCCTCCACCTCCCCCCTCTCCTCCCACTGTGGCCGCGCATCAGCCTTGGTGCAGAACAAAAGGTGACGGGAGATCAGAGCCAGGCTGACCACAGAAGAGGCTCCGTCTAGCACCCACTTCCACTCCTCTGCTCTCTTGAAAGGCTAGGAACCACCTCCATCCGCAGATCACTCTCAAGCGCCCGCTCTCCCCGCAGCCCTCTCTTCCCAGCCTTCCTTCTGTGGACTCCCTGAATGCCTATGCTGAAGCCCTAAGCCCCACAGAAATGCTATTTGAAGATGAAGTCTTTGGGAGGGCATCTGGGCTAGACTAGGACATGAAGATGGGGCTCTGGTCTGATGGGATCAGAGGCCTTACAGGAAGGGACCCCTGAGACCTGACTCTCACTAGCTCTCCCTCCTCGCCACAGGAGGACACAGCAAAATGAGGGCAGGTCCCCAGGCCAGTAAGAGTTCCCATCAGAACCTGATCAAGCAGGGACCGTGACCTTAGACTCCCAGCCTCCGGAACCGTGAGCAGCGACATTTCTGCTGTTTAAGCTGTCTGGGCAAAGGCAGACACATGGCCAGCAGGCATTTCCAAAGGCATATGTGAAAAGCAGAAAACGAAACATGACAAAGCAAATCCCTCCAACATCGATGGGGGGTGAGGGGAGGGGGCCAAGCTCCCCTCTCTTTTTTCAAATATGAGCACAGGAGGTTGGGAACCCAAATGAAGAGATGTGGCATCGTGGAGGACAGACCACGGACTCAGTGGGGGCAAAGGCAGCATGAGAAGAGGGAGGCGTATCCACCCAGCTTCATAGCCAACCTGTAAAGTAATACCTCATTGTCAAGAGGGAAAAAAAACAAAACAAAACAACTAACAGTTTTTCCATGTAGCGGCATGTTCTGCAAGGTGGGCCATCCTCCAACATCCAAATCCTCAAAATATTAAAAAACAAAAAATTTGTTTCCAGAAGAGAGAGAGAAGAAAAAAAAAAAAAACCCACGTTTGGCAAGATGCTTACTTCTTACCTTGTCCTCATAAAATTCAAGTAACAAATAGTTTTCCAGCACCTACAATTCATAGGCCTTGTACCATGTCTGGGGTAAGCAGATAAGGAAAAAAAAAAAAAAATGAAAACAGAAGCTCACGTCTGAGCATGTGTGTAAGGGCTTCACGGGTATTGACTCATTTATTTCTAACAACCCTCTGAGGTTCAGGCAATCACCGCCCCCTTCACTACCCCAGAAGGAGAAACTGAAGCAGACTCTGGTTTAAGAAGCAAACACTGCTCACCTTTTACCTTCTAGTCGGGACGCAAACCAACACTAGAACCATGCACAACTGTGCCTGCCAAGAGCTAGAAGGAGAGAACCAGTGACCAGAAGGCTACTGTGGGTTGGGTGATCAGAGAAGGCCCTGTGGGATGTGTCAATGACAAGCGCATCTTGGAAGAACTTGCGGGGGTGAGTAGGGGCAGGGAAATAGCTCGGTTCCCAGAAGCCCCCAAAGTTGGCCCCACAACGTGCTCACCACCAGCTCTGATCTCACAGCTCAGAGCTGGGCCCCAGCATCTGCATTTTTCAGAGCCTCCAGCAGTTTGTCACCCGCAGATTCCCCTGTTCCTCTCCCGGTGGCCTCCCCACATCCTAGGGGCCACCACCAGAGGTGCACAGAAACTCTTCGATTCCTGAAGGTTTGTGTCTCCCCCAAATTCCTGTGTGGAAGCCCTCTTCTCCTAAGGTGGTGGGACCTGGAGGTGTGGCCTTGGAGAGGTAATTAGGTTTGGAAGGGGGTCATGAGGGTGGGTGTCCCCATGATGGGAATCATGCTCTTGTGAGAAGGGGAAGAGAGACCAGAGCTCAGAGTCTTTTGCTCTCTCTACCCGGTGAGCACACAATGAGGCGGGGGGCCATCTGCCAACCAGGAACCACCCCCCAGACCCCTCAGCCTCCAGAACTGTGAGAAACACAGGTCTGTCATTTAAGACACGCTGTTTCCAGTATTTTGTTACGGCGGCCTGAGCGGAGACAGATCCCGAAGACTCAAGGTCGCAGCCTCTCACCGTTTCATGCATTTCGTGTGGAGGGACCCACTTCTGCCTTGTACTGCTTGCTCCTCACAAACCAGGAAATAAAAATCTAAATCCTAGAGACCTAGATCTCTGGGACGGGAAGATAAATTAATGACTTTCCCACAGACCTCAGTAGTCAAAACCGGAGACTTTAAGAGTTTATCTACATTCAAAAATGACCCCAAACTGGTTTGCAAGAAAATCTCTGTGTCACACCAAGTCTTAGCCTTTGTTCGACACCCAGATCCGTACCAGGGTCCTCCAAAGGGTCAGGCAGCCTGGCAGCCCAGCGCTTCCCTGCGTGTGGTTGCACGTGCATCGCCCTGGGATCTCTTTAGGGTGATTCTGAGGCAGAAGGCCTGGGGTGGGCCTGACACTCTGCATTCCTAGCAAGCTGTCAGGTGACACCAGCCACCCCGGACAGCAGGACTCTCGCCCAGCGAGCATCACCCCTGGCTTCATCTGGGACTCACCTAGGAGCTCTTAAGAAGTACAGATTCCTGGGCCCCAGCCCAGACCAGTGACATCAGCCACTCCAGGGCTGGGGCCTGGGCATTTCGGAAGCTCTTCCCTGACAGAAAGCGGTGGGCAGGGTTAGGGAATCACTCTTCTGGGCAGTGAGCGAGGGAGCCCTCAAGGGGAACGGATGACAAGCAAGTGACTTTAGATGGTGATACAGGCCATAAGCACAGAGGACAATGTGATGGGGGAGGCCCTTAAGCTACAACACAGATCACAGGATGGAACACCAACCAGCAAGACCTGGGGATGGGACCCCAGGCAGAGCGGAGAGCCCATTTTCCACACTGAGCCTTCTGGGATGATGACTACAAGGTGTCCTGCAGGTTTCCACAGGAGAAGCCATTCCTCTCACAGGAGAGGAGGAACAGTCAGAGACTACAGAAAATAAGACACAGTCTCCACCCCAGATGTTCTTAGAGAAACATGAATGGACTTGAATGCTGACTGCGGCAGGGGACAGGGGTGCTTCAGGCCACAGTGCTCTGACACACCAGGAAATTCTTTTTTTTTTTTTTTTAAAGATTTTATTTATTTATTTGTCAGAGACAGAGGGAGAGAGAGCGAGCGAGCACAGGCAGACAGAGAGGCAGGCAGAGGCAGAGGGAGAAGCAGGCTCCCTGCCGAGCAAGGAGCCCGATGTGGGACTCGATCCCAGGATGCTGGGATCATGACCCGAGCCGAAGGCAGCCGCTTAACCAACTGAGCCACCCAGGCGTCCCACACCAGGAAATTCTTAAAGCTCCATCTTCTCATGTCCCTTGAAGACCTCATCTATTAGACCAGGACCGGGGACCCTCAGGTGGGACGGATACAGAGCAGAACCCTGACATAAGAAACACCCTACGGTTCTTCATGGGCAACTCCTTGACCCATGTAGAGAAAAGGACAGCCAGTGGGGGTCACCCTCGGTCCCACCCTGAAACTCTAGTGGGAGGAAGCTCTGGTCCACATTTACTGAAGCAGCAGCCCTAGGACGGGACTCTCTAGGTGAACAGTGAGAAAGAACCCAGTGCCAGCACCTTCCAGAGGTAAAACCTGAGACTCAGGTCTCAGCCGGCCCACACCCAGCCCTCTCCCGGCACCAGCAAGTAGCTGAGAGGGGGCGGGCATGGGCCCCAAGCCAACAGGACTTTGGAACTCCTCCAGAAGCTTCTCAGCCATTGGCATACATTCTGAGGTCTGGGAGGCCAGAAAGCTGGAGCTGTGTAAAGTGTGGTAACCTTCCCACACTGGGGGACTTCGGAGTCCAGAGACAGAGGGAAACTGAGTCATGACACTTAACTTTGGTCTCACGCGTTCGGTGACTAACCCCATAAATTTCCCCTTTTCACTAAACTCACTCTGGGGAAGTTTTCCATCTTTGCCATTGAGGCCTGCCTCTCCTAAACCCCAAGACCCCACAGAGCGCATCAGACCCAGTCACCTTCCTCTGAGCCCCTGAGGTGGCCCCCAGGGGGCTGCTGACTACAGGACCTCTGCCATCCTCCTTCCTCATCGAGTTTTCCCTGCATCAGGAGCTAGTCTTCTCCACAACTGTAAGCTACTTGGTGACAAGGGCCGTCTCTCATGCTGGTTTATATTCCCCCCCCCCTTACCCGCTGCTGCCACCACGTGCCCACCACAGGGCAGGAGGCACAACAGCAAGTGTGCACTGTGCACGTGCTTGTAAACTAGAAAGGGGGTCTGGGGACCAGGTGGTTGGAAGGGAGTCGGTCTTAGCCCCGCCTGGGCCGGAAGGAAGGCTAGGGCAGGTGCAACAGAGTGGGGAGGCTGTGGGAGCTGGACCCGGGTGAACCAGGGATGAACCTGCCCGCCAAGAGGTTCTGGGGAGTCACTGAACTTCTGAGCCCCACATGCCTCATCTTTGCAAAAATACTGAAAGGATAAAAGTGCTTCATATTCAAAATGCACTTTCATTCCATCATTCGACCCAACTTTAGGGAGTTCCTTCTATAGACAGGGCGCTATCCCGAAACAGTTGACAGAAACCCTAACCCAGGGGCACCCGGGTGGTTCAGTCCATGATGGGCCTGCCTTCGGCGCAAGTCATGATCTCAAGGACCTGGGATGGAGCCCTTTCATCTGGCTCCCTGCTCAGTGGGGAGTCTGCTTCTCCCTCTCCCACTCCCCTCCCCCCTGCTTATGCTCTCTCACGCATGCTCTCTGAGGAATAATCTTTAAAAAATAAAAAAAATAGCATAATTTAAGTGTTCACTATTTCTAAAGATAGTGCAAATTTCCCTCTGTTTCCGTCTCTGTGAGGGGACAAGGCCAGGTCTTCCTGCCCAATAGGACTGACTGCTCCACGGTCAATGGGATAATTTTTGATGAGAAAATGCACTGATGATATGGGGCAACGAGGGAGCACACAAGAATTTATCCCAAGAAACAGGGCCCTAAGCCAATGCGGCCAGACTACAGGTGAGAGAAGTTACAGGAGGAGGGCAGGGCCCAAGGTGAGCCAGAAACCAAAGCTACACTACCCCAGAGTCTTGACCCAGTGTAGCAAAGCATCCCCAGAGCCCCCACCCCAGATGGTGCTGATCCTCACATCTGGGGTCCCTGGAGGACATGGAACCCAATGTTGGCCTCTGGCCTTGCACAAGTCCCCTGTCAGTCCAGCCATGCCTCCACCAGTTCTGGTAACAAAAGGTGTCGGAGGGAGTTTAAAGGACGGGGTGAGCGCACTGCCTATCAGGTCACTCACCAGGAGTCTCTCGGGTACACATGGTCCAAGTTCAAAGGGAATCTGGCAGCCTCTCTGCCAGCCTGGACTCACCTACTCTCCATGTCCCACAGGGCCTTCTCAGAAGGCATCCTAAGGGCAGGGGGAGTTGATGGTGTGGTAGACAAGCTTTGAGGGAGAGCCCTGTCCTTCTCACACCAAACATTTAACCACACAGGCTGGGGTTCCAATGCTTCACCACTTACAAGACAATGACTTTGAGCAGCTCATGTCTTCCCCTGGAGGTCTCCTGACCTACAGAATGCCGAGAAGACCCGCCTATGAACACAAGTGAAGAAGGCCATCGAAACTGGGGTTTCCAAACCCATTCACACCCACCCCCATACAGGGCCTTAGCAGACTTCCCCCAAAAACCCTGGAAGAAGAAGTACTATTCTGCCCATTCCACAGGTGGGAAAACAGACCCAGAAAGATGCTGTGACTTGCTAGGCAACACAGTAGAAGAGCCAAGTGGTACCCATCTACAGTAAAACCTCAAAGTTCTCAGGGGGCTTCTGAATGCTTCCTCCGACTGGATCCTTCCCACAAAGACCTCCAGGTGCTGGGGTCAGAGCTCCAGCTTAGGACTGCCCTAAGGCCTGGGCAGCTTCCATTTGCCTCGCCGCTCGCTGACACACTCCTGAGAATCTTCTACAGATAAGAGGTCATCCACAGCCTCCAATCCTCTAGCGAATTCTGAAGGGGAAGAGCAAGGCAGCCTCCCATGGCAAGCAGAATCCATCCTGGGAACTCCCATTGCAGAGAGAGGACCCTCACACTCCCCAGCATCCTACCCCTGCAGGTATCCTGACCTGTTGTGACCCTGGTGGTTGGGTCATCCCAAAAGGCCATCTGCGAGAGCAGCTGGGCTTGCTGTCCCTCAAGTTCCATCAGATGGAGACCGTGACCAAAAGGGAAAGAAAACAGACACCCTGGCGAGCAAAATCAAGACAGCAGGGGGGAAAATGGAAACTTAAGGAGCATTGTGAGAACAAAAAGATGAAATTTTAAAACTCACCAATGTGACCTTTTCCGTTGCTGGGTAAAGAAAGTACTTGAGTTGCTTAGCAGCACAACTGATTAATGCCTGTGAGTTACCTGTCTACGCCTTACAGCTATCCTTCCCCACTCAGGTTCATCAAACCACCTTTCTCAGCTCTGGCTGTAATGTCCACAGACACAGCATCTCCAGGCCAAATGCCTTGAGGCAAGGAGTGGGGGGAATTGATTTCTTACCAGGATCTGTGCAATTCTTTGCTGTCTGAGTCCCATTCACGGGTGCCATCAACTTTCTACTTCTCCATGTGTCTGGTAGAACACGTTTGTTAGCAGAAGCTGTTTTATGCCCTGTATTGGGAAATAAGTCACAAATACCATTAGGGCCATACAGTGCCTGCATTCTTCCAATGACCTTACACTTCTGTATCTGGCTACCCCAGCAACAGCCCTGTGTGACTATTCAGAGCCACCTGTTGGGAGCGATGCAACGATTGGAAGCACAGTGTCACCTGCTTCACACTCAGTGATCGGTTTCCTCGATCTGGTCCATTGTTTCTAGTCCCAGATGCATCAGCCCATGACCTTGGCCAAGTGTGCGCAGCCCCTCACAGGTGCAACAAGTGTTTAGATAGTTCACCATGAAGTTCTTGTCCAGTAAACATGCTCCGATGTCCCTGCCCCCAGGGGCACTACATATAGATGGCTATCAGCTCAGCAAATAGTTGGAGAAAGCTGACGGTCCGGCCCAGAGCTTCTCACCCTTGAATGTGCACAGAAATCGCCTGGAGACCTTGTCAAAATGCAGATTCTGTTTCAGTAGGTCTGGGCTGGGGCCTGGGATTCCGTCCTCACAAGCTCCCAGGCGATGCTAATTCTGCTGGTCCAAGGGCCACAGAGGAACGAGGGAGAGCAGAGATGTGGATGCCAATGACCGCACACAGTTCAACTCCTAATAACTCCTGATCCAGCCAATACGAACGAGTCTCCCTTTAAGAGCTTCGCAGTATTCATTTACCCCTCTTGATGTGCACACAGCTTCTGCTGGGTAATAATACCTCTTCTGTAATGCTGACACTGAAGAGCCTCTAAGTATTTTGTTATTTCTGGTGTGTAACTGAGGGGGAAAAAAATACCCTGGCTTGCCCAGTTGCAAAGCTCCAGGATAAGATGTTCAAATAACCTTTCTGGGTTTCTGTTGTAAAGAGCCATTTGACCTTCTAGCCTCAAATCACAAGTTCGGGTCTTGAAATGCAGTTAGTATTATTTTTAAGAGTTGAATCAAGTTCCACCTGATTTTATCACCACAAAAAAAAAATCTTCAGATTGTCCCTAATTGCTCAGAAAGTCACCCCCTGCTTTATCACCATGTCCAGATTGCTAAGTCGCCTGGATTTCATTTTTTTAAATGTGAAGAAGTAAAAGGTCCACAGTGTCCAGCTAAAAATGGGAATGAAGGTCTTCTGCACATTCCACATGGGCTCACCTCCCCCACTCCACCCCCAAACAGATTTTTTCCCCTAAGTTTCTTTCTCTCTCCACCTCAAATCTGCGTATCCTAAGGGACTCCCAAATCCCTGGGTCTTGGATGAAGGAGTGTGAATTGTGGTTCCAGACACCAGAGCTCTCCTGCCTTGGGGATTAAGAGCAGTTCAGGGATGCTGAAACCTGGCAGCAACCTCCCGAGGGGACTGCCCCCCAGGCATTTTTAGGGTTTGGATAGGATGCATCCGGACACCCAGGACACTCCTTTGGCAGGGGCGAGGGGAAGACTGAGACTCAGTTCCCAGCCTCGGTATCTGGGTTTTCTAGAAACGCTGCGCACCAAGTCTCGACTCCGCAAAATTGGAAAGCGGACCACTCAGTTCGATCCGACCCAGGCTACGAGAATTCACACCTGCACCCCACCTCTGCGCCGCCCGTTCCCCCACACACTCTGGGGACAGAACTCTGGCACGGAGGGGCCCGATGTTAAGGCTTTCATCTTGGTAACAGAGACCTGCAGCCGCGTCCCGAGCCCCCAGGGGCCGCGCGCAGCTCAGGGAAACGAGCGCCACAGCTCAAAGCGTCGATGTCGTCCCTCCCGGGTGCGCTCTACCTGCCCGGTGGGGAGGGGACCTGGCTGGATGAACCCCTGGGACCAGTCTGACGGGGAAGGAAGGGGAGACATCTCGGAGCTAACCGGTGGCTTCCCAGCCCAAGCCCCTCAACTCCCGGGGCGGGCCCGCACTGACACCTACCCAAGCTGCCAAGGAGGCCGGACGCACAGCACACCAGGGCCAGCACCGCGCACACGAAGCCAACTTGCTGCGGCAGCATCTCTCGCCTCCTGCGAACTTTGCGCGGCCGGAGCGACCCGCGGAGGGCCATCCTGGAGCACCTGGGCGCTGTCCCTGGGAGAGGATGGGGAGCTTCGGCGGCCGAAGTGCTAGCTGCGGCGGAGGGGCGCTGGGACTGGAGCGGGCGACGCGACGCTCAGAGACGAGAGGCTCCCGGCCAAAGCTTCATGGCCCGCGGGCAAGGTCGGCAGGGAAAGGCCCGGGGAAGGGACGTGGGGGCGTGCGGCGCAGCCGGAGCTCAGAGTCCCGCGCGCGGCGTGCGCGCTCCGCGCACCATGGCTCCGGGGCGAGGAGGCAACGCCGGCACGGTGGCGCTGGCGGCCCTGGCTGGGAGGGCTGGCGCAGTCCAGGCGCCGGAGCCGCTACCTGCCCGCTCAGCCTCTGCGCGCTGGTCAGTCCGCAGCCCCGGCAAGCAGTGCCCGGGGGCGCCCGCGGGGAGCACTTAGTGCGCCCCCACGCCCCGAGCCGCCGCTCCCACTCGCAGCATGCTCCCCCTCCAAGTTTGGCGGCGGCCGCCCAACAGCACCGCTCCCCTGCTTCCCTGCGAGCCAAGCCCGGGCGGCCCGGCGCGCGCGGGGAGAAGGCAGGCTGGCCCCCACGGGACCTGCGACCCTCGCGGCTCCAAGGGCCTCGACGTCAGTCCTCCCGGGGGCGAGCTCTCCCCGGGAACTTTCTCTCCGGCTGCCGGCGCCTGCGTCTGCGAGGCCGTGGCGCCTCCCGCCCGCTGCTCTCGCCTCCCTTTTCCTCCCCTCTCGCCCGCCTCTCACCCCCCTCCTCAGCACGTGTACTCCTCCCCGAGGGCGCACTCGCCTGTGCGCTCCTCCCTTCCCCCCGTGAGGCTCAACTACTGACCAATATAATCGCCCTCCTCCCTCCCCTATGGAGCCCAAACAATCCCTTCCCTACCCTCCGAGGCCGCTGCAGCGAGGAACGGGTTCTGGCAACGCAGGGACTCTCGGAACAAGGGTTTCTGTCGCCCGGCCGCTCCTGTGCAGGCTCCCCACGACCCCCGAGGCGACCCGAGCACACCCCCCCCCCCGCCTCCCCTCCACCCGGGGCGGGAGATGCACGAGAAGATTAATTGCTCGAGCAGAGCTAACAAACACAGGCTTGCACCAAGCCAACAGGCGCCCGCGCCCGCCGGGACCCGCTCCTGCAGGGCTCTCGGGGCGGACGGGGGGGAGGGGGGGAGCCGGCGGTTGGGGCGCAACGCCGACGTGCAAAACGCTCCAGATCTGGCAGAGGTAGAAACCCCAGAGTTCCGCGGCCCCGTCGCCCAGAGTTGAGCTTTCGGTGTTCTGCAGCCTTACCGCTTCTCAGGGCACTCTGGTTTGTTTTGGCTTGGTTTGGTTTTTCCTCCTTGTCTCTCTGATCGACTCTCTGATGTAAACTGCTTTAAAAATGGGGCAGGAAGGAGAATTACAGAAGAGGAGCAGCTGGAGAGGAATCCAAGTGCAAGGAGGGGTCTCAGCCCAGACGATCTGTGACTGCACCCTGGGACTGCCTTCCCCTCCCAGGCCAGTTCTGCACGCACCTAGTTAGGACCTGCTAGGGGTTAAGTCCACCGAAAATCCATTTTGGAACAAGGCCAGATCTGTTTAATTAAATAAATACACACCCACCGTGAGCAGGGACCCGTGCCAAGTGCCATCCAGAGAACAAAACAAAACAAGCAAAAAAAAAAAAAAAAAGGTAAGATCCAGTCCCTGCTTTCAAGGAACCTTAAATCAAAGGAGAGCCAGACCCTCCACTAAACCTCTATTTAATAGATCAGTTCTAAAAGTCACTGTTCTGCAGAATGTGTGTTATTCCCACACTACTCCATATGTGGCCCACCAGGGCATGAGTGGTGCCTGGGAATTTGCAAGAAATGCAGGCTCTGAGGTTCCAGCCCAGACCTACTGAGTCAGAATGTGCATTTTTTCACAAGACCTCCTGCAGATTTGTGTGTACATCCCAGTGTGAGAAGTGTGGCCCTTTCGAGCCTGTCCCTGTACCTCGGTGCCTCGAGCTGGTCACCATCAGCATGATTCATCTTGGTCTAAGCAGGGATAACTGTGTGTGTGTTAGTCTAGTGTAGTAGCACACAAGTAAGAGGAACCTAGAGGGCCAGGAAAGGGAGAAATTGCACTAATTGTTTTTCAGCAGCCCCGTTTCAGTGCCTACAAAGATAGTGAAGGCATGAACATGAGACTAATTGCAGTGGAAACCCCTTGAGGAAAAGAAATGGAAAAGGCCCGTGTTGGTCTCCTATAGAATAGCACAGGGCTCCCTCCATGTGGTCCGTAGAGATGTTTTACCTGCCATTAAGGCCTCTGCTCCATATGGGTGACTGTTACTAAGCTTGCCTGCCAGGGATAAAAAGAATTTTCCTTTCATTGACTTGACTGTACACAGATGCATTTCAATAGCAAATAGAAAACCCTAGAATGTGTGAAATGCATCCTTTAGAAAGCTAGCCAAGAGCCTTCGATCACATGGAAGCTGAAGGAAAAAGTTAAAATGTTAATATGCTGTTGTTCTATCCATAAGACAGGGTCACATTGATTAAAAACAACTCCAAGAAACAAAATGGCATCTGCTTACTAGGATTTAATGTTTTCTTAAAACTTCCCTCCGTGGAGCCCACCTAGGGAGGTTTAAAACAAGTGTCTGGATCTGAAACGGGCCAAAGGAGTCATCAGGTGTCTGCCTTTAAACGTTTAGCGGGCTCTTTTCTAGAACATTTGTTTTCTTTGACAGCTTCCACCTGCTTTCAGTTAATAGTTAGAATACTTGGAATAATTCCACATGCACAAATGGATTCTTCTTCTTTGACAGTTTAAAAAGCAATTCATTTGAATTGTACTTTTTGCTTCATTTAAATAGTCCCCATTACCAAGTAGCCTCCACTCCAGCCCTAATGACTCACCCCTCAGAAGAGAGAATTGGGTTTTATGTACCTTTCAGATTCAAAGCATTTAGGAGCATTTTCTAAGTCAACAGGGCCATGGGAACGAATGGGAAATACATGTCTGGGTCTATCTCAGGCCCTTGGTCTGCCTTCAATGCCACCAGATTCAGAGTATCCCCTCCATGACGCCGCTTTCCTCTGATGGGACATAGTTGGGAGACTCTTCATAATGCCAAATGGTTGTGGCTGTTTTGATAGGAAGGCTCAGTCTGTGGAGATAGATACAATATTTTTTTCTTAAAAATTCTTTCCTGTGGTAGGGAGAACTTTACCATTTAATTCTTCTTACTTGGTGTTTCTTTCTTTCTTTCTTTTTTTTTTTTCAAGTTTACTAGAATGACCTTCTCTATAGATTCTAATTCCTCTTGCTCTGCCTTTTAGATGGCTGGAGGCAGTCAACACCAGCCAGGGCAGTGGTTCTCAATCCTGACCATGCCTCAGAATCTCCTGGAAGGCGTATTAAAACTCACCTGGCTGAGCCCCATCCCAGGGAGTCAGGTTCAATAAGTTCAAGGTGGTGCCCCATAATTTGTATTTCTAACAAGTTGCCAGGAGAAACTCAGGTCCAGGGACCCCACTTTGAGAACCACTGGACTAGGTTATCAATGGTGACTGTAGCAAACAACAAAAGTTTGCTTCTGGGTGGCAAAATATGCAAGCTCCAAATATGCCACTTTGGCATAAAGATTATTTTGAGCTGAAGGCAAATGAGAAGAAGCAGATACATGAAAAACCCTCTGCCCTTCCCCTATTTATGTAAAAGCAGGACATAAATTTGTAAAGGTGCCCCCCCCATCCGACCCCCTACCAGGCTTTCCTGGTTAATCATGATGACAACTCTAGATCCTTATCAGCCCAGAGACAGGCCCAGAGGGATCTCTCTAACAAATTTGGCTAAAACTAGCCCTTATCTACCACTATATATCTGCCTTTTCACAATTTGCCACCCCCTAGAAACTCTGTCTTTTCTCCTTTGTCTTGTCACTTTGCTAAAAAAAAAGTGTTGTTCTTTTGTTCAGATGCGATAGCCTGAGTTCTCATCACCCCTTTGAGTTACCCATTACCGAGGGCTTCTGTGTATGCTCACGACGCATGTGTTCATAAACTTCTGCTTGTCTTCCTCTTGTTAATCTGTCTTTCATTGATGTAATTTATAGAACTCCAGCCAAGGAACCTAAGATGCATAAAGGTTAAACAGTTTTTATTACCTGTATGCTGTCATGGGGGCAGCTACACAGGTACCTGGGAGCAGCCACAGTCTGAAACCTGGCAGTTCGCCAAGCCAGAGGGAGCCTTCTGGAGGATCTTGCACTGGCAAGGGAATATGCATGCTGGCCACCACTACCCACATGTTCACCGTTACCCACCACTCATTAGCCAAAGCCAGTCCCAGGGTCCCACCAAACCCCCAGGATGTCCTATAGTTCCATTTTTCCTCTGTTGGCTGACATCTGAGCTTCTGCAGTGGACAGCCCCAGTGACAGCCACCGTACAATGGTTGTTAGGACCTTTCCTGCCTGCCCGTCCCCGCTCCATGGTCCTGTGTGTTGCAAGCCGCTGCTGTGCATCGCCATGACATAGTCTATGATATGAGTGAGAATATCTGTCTCCTGATGGTGAGCAAGAGCCTCAAGGACTTGTTGTCTTATCCACAGCTCTGAACACAGTGCCCAGCACATTAGGTGCTTAATAAATATTTAGGGAATGAATAAATAAACACATTTTGGCTACAATGTGAAGAAGATAAAGTATAGTTTTTGCTTCTGTTGGGTGGCGCCTGCTCTCAAGATCCCTTTTGTGCTACCCTAAGTTTCCATTCATTTTCACTGCCAAGGTCACCAGTGACCTGTGACCATATCTCAGTAGAATTTGACATGCTTGAATGCACCTTTCTATTGATAGTCACATCCATAACTTTCCGGACGGTGCGTGCTTCTGGGTTTTCTCTTCCTTCTCTGACTAGCTCTTCCCTCAGCCCTCTGGGCTTCTGTCCTGGGCTTGTCTTCCTCACTCTTTTCTCTCTTGCCCAGGAGAACTCGTCAGTTCCCTGGATGGCAAGATTTGCTCTCTGCTGCTGATTCAGAAGTCCAGAGCTGGAGCCTTCCCAGGAATGTAGACCTGTGTGTTCAGGGGATTGCCCACATCAAAAACCTGGGCTTCATCCTGATCCTCCCAGCTCTTTCTCTCCTGCCTCAGGCTGTCCCCACTAGGACCTCAAATGGGTCCACTTCTTGCCATCGCCATGGACACCACGGGCTCTGTGTCTCTCCCGATCTTAACCAGTATCTCGAAGGCTAGCCTATCCATCACATTCTTGTCTCCACTCAGCAACAGGAGTATTCTTGCCAAAGAAGGAAAATCTGATTACGTCCCTTTCTTCCATGAAACCCTCAGAGACTCTCCGTTGCTCTCAGCATAGACTTCCAGCTCTTTAGCTTGATATAGGATCCTGCATGATCTAATTGGGGTTTTCCACATTGGCCGCACATTCGATTCACCTGGGGAACTTTGGCCCTGGGGAGTGGGTGCTGGGCCACAACCAGGGTGGTGAACCCTGCTCCAGACTCTCATGGCCCCTTGAGCCCCATCCTTCATCACTCCTTTCCTTTCACTCCAGGCTCTAGCCATTCAGAATCCCTTTCTTGTTCTTCAGGGGTAACCCTTGTCCCATCTTTCTGGAACATGCCTTCCTACCTCCAAAGCCCCCTTCACCTGGCACTATGGATTAAATGTTTGTGTTCCCCCCAAAATGCATATGCGATGGCATTTGGAGGCAGGGCCTTATTAATAGGATCAGTGCCCTTATAAAAGGGGCTCAGAGAGGTCCCTCTCCCCTTTTGCCACGTGGGGACACAACAAAAAGATGGCTATCTAGGAACTGGGAAATGAACCTCTCCAGACACTCTGCTGGCACCAGGATCCTGGACATTGCAGGTTCCAGAACTGTGAGAAATAAATGTCTGTTGTTGATAAGCCACTTGTTCTATGGTATTATTGTTAGAACAACCTGAACTAAGACACCTGGCTAACTCTTCTGCTTCCAATCTTGAGGAAGGTATCATGACCTCCGAGAAACCTTGCAGGACCACTGAAGTCTGAGTTAAGACCCCCACCTTCTGTGCTTTTATGGTGCCTTGTATTTCTATCCAGTAGTTCATCAGACCATATTGTAATGATCTCTTTCCTTATGTATAGTTTCCCCAAACTCTAAGCTCTGTGGAGATAGGAACCACGTCTACCATGCTCACGACCTGGATATAGTGGGTGTTCAATAAATGCTCATGGAAGGAAGGGAAAACATACCTGGCCCTCACTCAGCACATGTGACTCCACCCATCGTGTTGCTCCTACCAGCATCCGTCATATACAGGGTTTTCACCCTCGCTGCATCTTTTGATTCCCATCATAGCCTCGAGGAGGAGGCAGAACAAGAATTAGAGTCCCCCTTTACAAGGTCCCTCATACTGGAGTGGCCTGCTCAAGCTCGCACAAGGAGTTAGAGGAACAGCTGGGATATGAACCGGGTCTTCTGCCCATTAGCCAGACCATTCTCCCATGACAGCATGTCACAGAGACTCGTCCTGAAGGGCGTGTCGACTAGCTTGTTGAATAAATTAGTTTTAAGTGGAGATAGAAGGCTACATGTCATGGCGCTATGTCCTGCCTGGGCCATCTCCTGGTGACTGGCTAATGGTGGGGACTCCCAATGCAGGCTGATTAGAGGAGGAAAGACATTTACCTAGACCAGAACTAGGGTTCCTAATGCAACCCATACAGCTGCTCCATGCTTTGCAAGCCTGATTCTCAGAGTCCTTGGATTGAAATATGAAAATAACCAAATTGCTTTGTTCACCACTCAGAAAACATTTATTGAGCACCTAACAGCATATCGCTTCAAGCTTCAATATTTTCTCACGCCACAAGCCTCTGAAGCATACATCAGTGAGAGTGCAGAGGAAGCTACTGTGTCCAGGAAGTCCATCACTAGTATGACTTAAAGGCCGAGCAGTTTCTTTTATACAAGAGTCCGCATAGAGCTGTCCAGGTTGGTAAGGTGGCTTGGCACATCATCACCACACAGGGACCCAGGCTCTTGCCACCTTGTGGCTCTGCCATCCCCTAGGGCATGATCCTCAGTTGAAGCTGATTGACCACCACTCCTGGTCACAGCCAACAGGAAGGAGGAGGAGCTCCCGGTGTTGTAAGCCCCAGGCTGTATCACTCACTTCTCAGATTCTGTGGGTGGAAGCTTTGTCACAGGACCATATCTAACCCAAGAAGACTAGAAAACGCTCAGCTGGGACAATTCTGTGACAGTGGGAGAAGAGGAGGGGGTTTCAGTGGACAGCTGCAGGCCCCACCACCAATGGGGAGTGGGGACTCAAGGAAAATAAGAGAGTTGTCCAAGATGCCCCAGGTAGTAACTCACAGATCCAAGCCTCTTCTCCAGGGCACGGATTACTGAGTACCCTCTACTCGTCACCCCTCTGGTCACTCAGCTCTTGTCGGTCTGAGAGCAGAGGTAAGGCAGAGAGAGCTTGCCACCAGGGACAGGAGGAAGGGCTATTTGGCAAGGGACATGGTTCAAAAGTGCCTCTGGTTTAGACCCTTGCTAATTGTCTGCTGTTGGATTGGCCCTCTCTGTGCTCAGTAGGAGCCATGACATTGCACAAAAGCCAGATTTTCCTTTACAATCAGAGGACTGCACAGCCAAAGGCGAGAGCAGCGTGGGTTTTGTTTTCCTGGGAATGTGCCCTATTTTCATATTTTTTATTTCTCTCTAATGGCTCGAGCCTCAGAAGCCCCAGCCTCTCTACATCTCTGGAAGGGCCTGAATACATGGGAAGAAATGACAATTATGCCAGAAGTAAGATGACAAGTGCCGAGAGAGAGAAGGACAGATAGAGTGCCAGAGATTTTCGTCAAAGGCAGTGTGGCTTTGCCACAAGGGGAACCATTAAATGCCACTGGGACCACCTGCGGGGACAGGTGCATCTCCCACCCAGGCGCGTTCCCAAAAGTAACCCCCGCCCCAGACCAGAAGTCAATTCTGCATGATAAGCGTCCTTCAAGCCTGTGCTTAGGGGTTGTAATGAGGGAAAAGTTTCACTTTGCACACTTTGGAGGCTCCTGTACAAACATTCCTGCTAATTCCCACGGCTTGGAAAGACGGGAGAAGACCAAGATCTAAGGACCGAAATGGTGTACATCCTGACGAATGGGAAGAGCTCCCTGCGGTGTCTGGGCAGAAACGCATGGTCTAGAAAGCAAGAGGAGTGAGCCCAGGCGGCCTGCCAGGGCAGCTGTCTGCAGGGAACTTGCCAGATACCGGGCCAACCCCTGCTGGACATGCAAGCTCTTGTCCCCAGCCAGAGAACTGGATGTCCTTTGGTTCGGTTACCCAGATAACATCAGAAACTCGGAGTCAAACAACTAAATACTCACAACAAGGCTCAGCCCCTCAAGAGAGACGTCTAGGTCTTCACCACATTCCAAACCTAGCCCAGGGCCTTGCGCTAGGAACTCAGCTGCTCTCAGAAGGCACTGCTTAGCACTTCTGAAGTTTATTTTTTGCTCAGATGACGTCCAAATTGGGTGTGGGGGCAGGCAGCCCTTCTCCATGTGGTTGGCCGGGAATCATGGTCCCCTCCAACCCGTGGCCATGCCCTCTTCATATGTGGTTTTCGGGGGGGTGGCGCAGTGGGGCAAGCTGGTCTGCATTGAGATAGCCGGGCCAGTGGGGAGAGATGGAGAGTTCCAAGTGGAAGGTTTCCCTAGGTGAGACTTGGAGCTGGCAACTCCAACTGCCCCCATATCCTATGGGTTAGAACTCAGCCACGTGGCCAGGGCCGCAAGGGAGGCTGGAATGTGGCGGTAAATAGTCTGGGCCATGTACAAGCAAGCAGTCATCAACAAACACAATCTTAACAATGTATCATCTTCACCTATCTTTGGTCAGGGCCAGGCAGTCTTCCAAGTACATTGTATCTACTGAGCCATTTAATCCTGCCAAGAGCTCTGGGAGGTAAATACCATTATTCTCTTCCGTTTTCAGGTGAAGGAGCCCAAGAGTTCTGAGTGGTTAGTAACTTGCCAGAAGTCACACAGCTACTAAGTGACCAAGCTGGGACTCAGAGCCAGACAGTCTGGGTCCAGGATTCCCTGCACCTGCCTCAAGAATGAGCCTTCCTGGGGCACCTGGGTGGCTCAGTGGGTGAGCTCAGGTCATGATCTCAGGGTCTTGGATCAAGCCCTGCATCAGGCTCTCTGTTCAGTCTGCCTGCCTCTCTGCCTACTTGGGATCTCTCTGTCAAATAAATAAAACCTTAAAAAAAAAAAAAAAAAAGGATGAGCCTTCCTATTTTATACAAGAGGAAAATTTATATCCACCCCCCACTTTTACCCAGAAAAGACAATACAGAGCTTACTCTCAGTAAACCCTTGTTAAATGAATGGATGGGTGGTTCTGTTTTCGGACATGATTCAAAGTGTTTTTAAAATATCAAGCAGGGTTTTAATGTTAGATACTAACTTTCACATGGACCACAACACTTGCTTTGAGGTGAAAGGCTGAATGGGAGGCTGGAACAACAGACTCAACCCATTTGAAAATAAATTTGCAAACGGCAAGTCTTTTGGGGAATTAAAAAAAAAAAAAAAAAAAGGCCCAGAGGAGATTTACCACAGCGTTGCATAATAAAGTGCCCCCCAAAGTAATACTAATACTTTAATGGCTGTTATGCAATGTTGATGGGCCTGTATGACTCAGCGTTTTAAATTAATTTAAAGGATTCCTGATGAATGTTGTTAGCTGGCTTTGGGGCCTCTCCTTTCTCTCTCCCACTTTTAACCAGGTTCTGAAAGCAAACTCCCTGGCAAATTCTTACCTGCAGGGTGGAGACACGCATATACTTCAGAAGATATCCGAGAAAGGAAAGAAAAGAGCTTTTGTGACCAGCACACAGTTCTGCTCTCCCCTCTGACAACCGCCGAAACCGCCCTCCTTGGGGTCATGCGTGTGAGTGGTCAGGAGGTCCTACCAGCCCAGAGAATTCTAATCCCTCAGATGGCCGGTAAATAATAATGTATAGACTTATGATTAGTATTCTGTTTCAAAGGCCAGTGATCAAAGGATAGCAGCCGGCCAGAATGGCGAACTTTAGAACTCAGCTTCTGAGTGAACTCCACAGGCTCCCTCTGTGGGTCCAGACTTCACACCTCCGGGTCCTGGTTCTGCCAGAACCTTCTCTTGGTCACCTCAAGAATGCCCCCATGGCCTCGGGACACAGCCGAGTGTACAGGCTACGCTTCTGTCATGAGGAGGTGGTTTCTTGCAACCATTTCTCAGCTTCCCGACATCCTTCTCCGGTTTGTGTGGAAAGAGTCCGGGACAGAGGCCCTGGTGTCTCTGAGGAAGTGAGAGAAAGTGTCTGGCCTTGAAGAGACCCATACTTTCAGGACATCGGTGCCCTGAAGCAACAATTTCATAAATGGAGCCCTGTTGACCTGTGAGAGATGAAGCCTTTCTGAGACAGCCGTCGTCGTTTTGTCCCTGCCACAAACATGAATATTCAGGAGCTATGTTGCATACCTAAGAACCAGGAGATGAGTTTCAGGAGCCCTCAGAGAGGGACTAGGGAAGACATTGGGGGGTGCCAAGGCCTGCTCAGGATGGAGGGGCTGCTTATCTCTCTCCTTGTCCCCAACCTCTGCCCACCTCCCTGTCATTTCTGTTACCTGTTCCCACTGCCTTGACTCCCAGTAAGATAGCAAAGTCCCACCTGGTTTGTTTCACATCCAGACTCCTACATAGTCAAGCTTCCTTTCTACCAAGGTAAGAGTCTAAAAGCAGTGGGTCACCATCTTTGGGGGTACAAATACCTTCAAAAATTCACAGAATGCTATAGACCCTATGCCCCACCACCCCAGAAAGTGTACAAACTATACACATGGGAATTTGAATGCAAATTCTGAAGGACCAGAACCTTTCCCCCAAACCCTTCTTCTAAGGACTCTCAAAACCCTTAAGGTGCCCCTCATCCTACTCCCGAGACCTTACCAGGACTATTAGTTTAGGAAAAAACTGAAAGACCAAACAGCCGTAAATGCTTAAAGAAGTGAAGATCAATTTCTCCTTGCCTCTCTAAGGACAGAAGGAGAATTCTAATGTTCATGCTGAAAAGATTGAGATGTCCGACATTTAAATAAATTTCTAAAATTCCTTATGCTACTATCCCCATTTGGAAATCTGCAAGGTATATTAAAGATTCTGAGAAGATCTGCAACGATGGGCATCTTTCATTTTACCGAATCCAGCATTTCCCAAACTTATCTGGCCCTGGAGCCCTTTTTGTTCCTATCCACAGTTAGGTTCCCATAGAACTGGTGTTTTGAGGAATACTGATGTAGCCTAATCCTTACATTTTATGGATTGGAAGACTGAGGCCCAGAAAGGGGGCATGACCTTCCCAGGGTCACAGTGAGACTGTGGTGGAGCCAGGCCTTGGTCTCCTGGCTTGTGGCAGTCTCTGTGTGGCAAACTGCTGTAGTCAAGAGGTCTCTTTGGAGGACTGGAGGCACAGTATAGTTCTCCTTTCCTCTGAGGAGACTGCCCCAGAAGGCAGAACAACTATGTCCAAGTCGCTGAGGGTGAGGAGGGGGCAGGGATCGCAGAGAAAGGCATTGTCCAGATCCCAGGTTTATAGGCCAGAGCCCGAAAGTGTGTGTGGATTTGCTTCATGGTAATACTCCAAGAGCCCAGAGTGCTCCCCACAAGGGACCCAAGCTCAGCACAGGCTGCAAAACGGGACCTGTAGGTCAGCCCTGGCTCTCAGGGCACTCTTACAGATCTGGTGACCCTGTTGGCATCACCAGGGGAACCTGATGGGCCACCCTAGGAGTACAGACAACAGGCAAAGCCCCACCTCCGCAGCACACCTTGGTAACCGGTGAAAGCAAATTCAAAGGAGCAGCCAGGGCTCCGAGGGCTGAGTGGAGGTGCTCTGGGCCCCTGGGATGTGGGTGGAAAGGCAGAAACTCTACACTGACTGTGCTAGGAATGAGCATCCCTTTCTGTTTGCTTGTTTAAAACCTACAAATGATGAACTGCTTACCAACACCCCCCCCCCAAAATCTCCAAAGCCTGCTTGGCAGCTAAACAGAGAGCCCTCCCCTATCACTTTCCAAAATCTTAACCCTTAGAACAGCAGCCTACCCTCCATAGGGCACCCACAGGTGACATTTTCCCAAACATACCCTCTGAGTCTCTCTTCATCTTCCTGATGACAAGAGTGTCCTCTGGTTCATTGCTAAAACCACAGGAATCATGTGATCATCGGCTCTGATGTCAAAAGATGCTAAGGGTTGCTACAAAGTTGACAGGAAAGGGTCTGAGATTTTTCTATTAAAAAAAAAAACAAACGAATAATCCTTCTTGTCATGCTTATACCTATGTAGGAAATGTGTGCATTAATATGTGTGGGCAGACACTGGAAATAAAAATACCTCCTTTGATAAAAAGAAAAGATCAAACACTTCCCTGGGGTTCTGGGCTATTTGTTGGACAGCAGGCTGCATCCCTGTTTCCTTGAGTAGAGACAACTTGTCTGATGGAACCCGTGGAGGCCCTAGAAGCACCTGTCGATGGTGGCCCTCTGGGCTGGCAGGACACATGGGGGTTAGGGGGCCTGGAGTTGTCCCTTTTCTCCAGGCAGCCCTCCTGGATGGATCAGTGCCTTTCACTGAGGCAGATGCACCAGTCTGGGCTGCCTCAGTGACCAGCCCTGCAACCAGCAAGGCAAGAGGAGGCAATTCTCAAAATGAAAGACACAGAGACTGTCGCTGCCAACTGTGGAAGAAGTCCCACGTCAGGCAGCCCTGGACAATCGCTATGGCCCTGGCACAAGATCCCTGGAGAAAAGAGTCTCCCTGGCCAGGCTCTGGCCTCCTCAGGATCCCTCCACTCCACTGCACCCCTCCCCACTTCTGCCTGCCCTCTGTACTTCTCCCCAGACCCTACATCCCAGGTACTGTCCGTGCTGTCCCCTCCCGCCTAGTTTTTTTATGACTCTGAAGTGGAAGAGGCAGTGATTCATAAGACAACGAACAGGGTCTGGGATCTGCAGCCTGGTGCCCCGGTCACACGTGGGCCTCGCAGGTTGAGTGGCTTCTGAAAGTGTCAATTCATCTTTTCGTGCCTCTGTCTCCTATCTGTGAACAATGGGGTGGATCTTTCCTTAAAGCTCTGTCGCCATCCACTGAGCTGTGAACATCTTGTAGGAGCCTCTGTCTTACGGACGCTCCCCAAAGCCTGCAAGAATCAGCTACGCACACTGCCACCTGCACTCACGATGCAGCCCCAGAGTGCGCCGACTGATCCCAAACTTGCACTCCCTCTCCCGTCACGCTCAGCTCTCAACACAGGGCTTGGGTGCCCGTTGCCATCCTTCAGGTTCATCAGTGGACCTTGCCTCCCCCCCCACCCACTCCCTGGAGCACCTTAAGGACTTGTTCTGACGGATGCCTCTCGCTCTGTCCACACTTAGTGTCTCTCAAACATTCTCCACCCGGCTCTGCCCCTCGGTCTGATTTTTGTCTGGACCTGAGCCCGCTCCTGACTCCCCCTGGATGGGGATCTGGTGAGTTTCAAAGGGGAGATGAGGTCATGCATATGGAAGCACTAACCTCCGTTGTGTCTGGCAGGCAGACGATGCTCATTGAGTCGCCTTCCTCCTGCTCGGTCTTCCTAGTTCTTGCATCTCCTGGCTTCTGGAACCTACGAGTGACCCACGCTCAGGCCATTCCTTGTGCAGGACTGGATCTAGCACTGGTTCCGTGGGAAAAGCAACAGAACTTCATCTGACACGCCATTTCCGACCAGCTGGCAGTGACTTCCCAGTGCGTCATGCTACGATGGAGCAGAGCGAGAGTAGGCTTGAGGTGGAAGAAGACCAGGATGGACCAACAGTGTCTTCCAAGAGCACTCGGGGGAGAGCATTTGCAGTTCCCGGACACGCCCTTGTTCTGGCCCAGGCTCTCTCACAAACCGCGTGGCACAAAGAAAGTCACTTCTCTTCTCCGAGCCTCCGGTCCCTCAACTCTTAAGTGAGGGAAGAGTCCCGGCCAGTTCCTGGCGCCTTCCTGGGGTCGGTGCTCACCTTTATCCCTAATGGCAGGCCTGCTGGCTCTGGCTCAAAACCCCTAAATTGGGAAATGTTCAACTGCAGATTGTTTACATTGTGTATTCAGAGTACGAAGTGGTGTTTGAGAAGGGTTGCCATGGAAACGGTGAAGTGAGGAGGCAGCTAACTATGAAGAGAAATAATCCAATATTAACACGCACAAGCTACGCTCTTGGGCTGCTGTAAATTAAATATCATGTTAGCGGCGGGCAGCCACTGTCCGTGTGCCCAGCCTTGGTCTCCAAAATTGGAAGAAACTACCTCTTGGGTCTAGCTTGTTAAAGAAACCGTAGAAAATTCTGAGGCTCCCTGATTTGGGGCCAAGATTCCTCCCAGCTCGAAGAGCTGGTGCCCCCAGGCCAGTGGCCCTCAAACTGTCGACTGGGGACCTGGTTGGATGAAAGATCCCGGGGTCCGCCTGCCACGACCCGTCCTGATTTCCAGCGGGAAAGGAACCGTGGGCTAACTTGCCCCACCACCATCCAAGCAAACCGGGGGAGAGCCAGAGGGGCTCGTACCCACCTGCCTTTGTGCTGGGGATGTGCACGATTTGTAAATGAATGATAACAGCTGAAATGTTAGCATCCAGTTATTGGAAAATTATAGACTCCCCAACAGGTCCTGCAAATGGGCATCACTGCACGTTGCCGGGCTAACCACACAGACTGCCACCAGCTCCGTGGACACTGGTGAGGCCGGAAAGCACAGCCAACACGAGGCAGTGCCGACGGGATGCTGACAGCCGGTATCCTTCCCCGAAGTTGCAGGAATCCCAGCCATTTCTGTTGCCAAGAGCTGGGTGGCAGCCAGACTCCTTAGTAGAATGCAGAATTAGAGTCCTCAGTAAATGCTAGGGACAGGCTCCTTTTACCTTATAAACACTAAGTATTAGGAATCCTCCGTGCTTGTTTATTAGGTCACCTAGATGGTCTGTAACAAGGAAAGTCTTCCAGAAGGAGTGCCATTTGCCTGGGGCAAGGGTTTGCATGTTTGTTTCAGGAGGGTCCCCGAGACACTCCCAGGGACTGCACGTCCTGAGACTCACTAGCTGACCAAGCCAAGCAGGTGTGTTTGCCACTCTATGGCTCTGTCCTCCACTCCCGACCATGGAACGAGAGTAGCCCAGCCCGGGCTGTGGGACCAGCTACATCAGAGTCGCCAGGAGACTGGGGAAAAAAATGCCTTCCGGGGCCACAGCTCTGGAAATTCAGATCTACAAAGTCAGGGATAAAGCTCAGGGATCTACATTTTCAAAAATGTCGCCAGAGGGTATGACAAGCAGCCAGACGTGGGAGCCTGGGCTCTGTCCCGGCAGGGGCCTGGGCCTGGTTGGAAAAGCCCCAACACCTCAGTTTCTCTGTCTGTACACTGAGGATGAGGGACCGAACCCCGTCCCCCAGGGACGGCAAGGGTCACAGGACAGAAGACTGGAAAGCTCTGGGCTCAGCATGGCTCCTAGGGGGATCCCACCGTGTTCATTTAGAAGCAGTGTGACCCACAGAGAGCCCCAGGGAGCCTTCACAGAGGGACAGAGGGACACTATTGTTATGCTTTACAACCTGCATATACATTGTATATGTACTTTTATATGTACCAAATGCTTCCTCACTGTTCAGTCTGTAAGAGGGAGGGAGAAGTTTCGATTTGGAGTCAAAATGACCTGTGTTGTCACCCATCCTGCCATGAGCTATGCCCACTAGCTGCGTGAGGTCCCCTCTCTAAGCTGCCATTCACCGTCTTTAAAATAGAAATAATACTCGTTACCTCCCAGGGTTTTTGTGAGGGCTGGAAAACACATTTACCTTAAAATCTTTTTGAGGAGAATCTGTAGAACTATATGAAGAGAATAAACATCTATATGAAGAGAATAAAAATCTAAATGGGAGGCAGGACAGGGAGCATTAGCATAATGCCTGGGGGCCGAAGGGGCGTGCCACAGGGACCCCTCTCCTGGCTGGTCCTGACAGGTGCCCCAGCAAGCAGGCGTGGGGGACTTGTGCTCAGGCAAGCCACAGATGCTCCGGGGGGGGACAGAGGAGGGGCTGACAGCTGATGTTCTGCTGGACAGAAAAGGAACAGCAGTTCCCCCACTAAGGTCAGGGTGGCCGGCCCCCCATGTCCACAGGGAAATTCCCGGAGGTCCCATCAGATGAGCAGAACTCAGTTTCAGAGAACTGAAAAGAACCAAATTGTGGGTTGGGGGCAGGTCCCACCTCACAGGCTCTGGGATGCAGGAAAGTGTCCTCACATAGCAAGGGCCAGAGCACAGCTCATACTTCTCCATGCCAACACAGGACAACGTGCCAACAGGCCAACTTGACAGCAGGCCCAGGCTTTTGTCCTGGGCCCCTGCCCTGCTAGGCTCAGGACTCCCTCAGAGGTGACTCTGTGTGCACAAGTCCGAGTCCCAGCCCTAGCTGTGCTCATCAGATGGCCGTACATCCAGGCAGCCCCTCAAGGCAGGCAGAGCCCACGGCGTTGCTGGGGCCACCGAGGGCTTCCGGTAGAGCTGCATTGTGACTGGTTCCACCCAGCCCACTGTAGCTCCTCAGGGAGTTAGGTAGGGACATTCTCCCTGCAGGGTGACTACAAATTGGGCCTCGGCTCCTGCAAAGCCACCTTGACAGCCACTTGCCTGGGACACCAACCATCTACAGTCTGACTGGGACGATGGGCCCATTGAACTTGAACATCTATTAACCTTTGGCCTCTGGCCCTCATCAAGGGTCAACCTGTTGATACTCTCTCCACCCACCCTCCTGGAGAATTCGATGGCAGAGGCTAAAGTGCCACCCGAGCAGAGTCACCCCCCAAGGGGAGGGTTCAGGATTTGGGCACTTTTCTTCGAAGGGGGTGCTACCCCCGGGCAACCTTCCAGGTTGGCATGAGATGGCGGTGTCAAGGGGCATGGCAGAGTAATTCCACCTGCTCCTGGAGTCCCAACATGAGTCAGAATGTGAGTCTGTAACCCTGGAGCTCCGCGTGCCTGCAGGAGACCTATTTGGCCCCGGGTAACATCTGCTGACTTAATGGCTTGGTTCATTTGAGCCACTCTAACAAAAACACCATACACTGGGGTGCCTGGTGGGCTCAGACGGAAGAGCCAGGAACTCTTGATCTCGGGGTCGTGGCTTTGAACCCCATGTTGGGTTTCGAGATTACTAAAAAAATAAATAAATAAAACATAAAAATGACCATACACTGAGCAGCTTCTAAACAAGAGAAATTTATTTGTCATATTTGGAGGCCAGAATGTGCAAGGTCAAGGTGTCAGCAGATGTGGTGTCTGGTGAGATGTCCATTTAATTACTGTGTCCTCAGAGTGGAAGGGGCAACGAAGCTCTCTGGGGTCCGTTTTATAAGGGCACTAATCCCATTCACGAAGCCGCCTCCCTCATAACCTGATCACCTCCAAGTCCTCTCACTTTGGGGATTAGTTTTCAATGTACAAATTTGCGTGTGTGGGAGGCACGAAATCCAGTCTTTGGGGCTTAAACAAATGCTGTCTACTCATTCTATTCTGGGCCTTGGCTGGCCCTGCAGAGCCAGAGACCAAAAAGACAGTTTTGCCCTCAGGGTGCTCACTGCCTAAGAAGGGAGACACGGTCTAAACAATAACAGGGAAAAAAGAATCGAACTTGGGCCAGGTTCTCAACACCCCAGGAGGTGCTAAGGGATGATCATGGCCCGGTTCTATCAGAGATTGGACTTCCAGGCAATTCCTGGAGCAAGATGTGGGTTCGGAGAGGAAAGCACGAGCCCAGTGATAAGAAGTGGGGGGCCCAGGACGGACAAGAACAAGAAGCACAAGCCCTCTGGGGACCGCAGAACAGCTGTGATGCTCGAGACCCCCATGAAAGCCGGCCCTCAGCCCCTGTCCGTGGTGCTGTGTGAGGGAAGGGGAAGGCTTCTCTGCGGGCCAAAGAAACCTCCACACTACACTGGGCTAGCATGTAGAGCAAAGAGTCAGGTTGCCTGATGAAATACAGGACACCCAGTTAAATTGAATTTCAGATAAACAATAAATAATTTTTTCATGTAAATAGATCTCATGCCGTATTTGAAATTATTTGTTGCTTCTCTGAAATTCAAATTTTAACGGAGCATTCTATATTTTAATTTGCTAAATCTGGCAACCGTAAGACAAGAGATTTATTTTCTCTCTTCCTTTGTCGTCTGACTGGTCTAGGCTGATGGGAGAGGGCTGCTCCGCAAAGTCATCAGAGACCTGGGTTCAACCTGCTGCCTCCATTCTTCAGGTGTGGTTCTGAGCAGCCAGACCCGTGAGAAATCATGCCCTAGAAATGCAATTCTTGGGTATCGCCAGGGTCAAATAACGAAATATGGAAGCCCCTTGTTTGTGTTTTAAGATTTTATTTATTTATTTATTTATTTTTGGAGTGGGGGAAAGGGCAGAAGGAGAGAATCTCAAGCACCGACTCCGATGCCGGGCTTGATCTCACAACCGGAGACGAAATCCAAAGTCAGCTGCTCAGTTAACGGAGACACCCAGGCGCCCCACGAAAGTCCCTTGGAACTACACATGCTAGTCAAAGGCACAGCTGACGATGACGGTGACAGGATGGCAGGCACAAGTACTATTTCTTTTTTTTTTTTAAGATTTTATTTATTTATTTGATAGAGATCACAAGTAGGCAGAGAGGCAGGCAGAGAGAGAGAGAGGAGAAAGCAGGCTCCCCGCTGAGCAGAGAGCCCGATGCGAGCCTTGATCCCAGGACCCTGAGATCATGACCTGAGCCGAAGGCAGAGACTTAACCCACTGAGCCACCCAGGCGCCCCGGCACAAGTACTATTCTAATACTTGGATTGAAGGTGCAGGAACCCAGTGCCTCCTGGGAATGGGACCCTTCAGGCACGAAGGAAGATGGTCAGGAAGAGGATCTGAACATTTAAGTTCAGCGATTGAGATTCTGCCGGATTCCAGCTCGTGCTCAGGAAAACCCCCTTCTCATTACAGCCTGGCTTGGTTTCACTGAGGGGTCCTTTGAAGTTCCCAGCAGAGGTGGGGGTGGAGGGGAACCGTCGCCCGTGTTTCAAGGCATGTTTGTTTCAAAGTGGGCCCCGAATAATGCTGTGGTGCAGAACTGAGCCATTGTAAACGGATAAATGCGGGGCTGACGTCTGTGGGCCTATTATCTGAACTGTCAGACGCGCCCGGGAAGAGCAGGTTTGCTGACCATCAGGGCTCACTTGGCCAAAAAGCAAAGGGGCGTGGGGGTGGTGAGGCCGGCTCTCTGCTGATCACCCCACTTTGCTGATTGTATAATGAGGGGGCTAGAGAAAGTTCCATCCACTGGCATCGTACCTCTGTGACAGAGCGGGAAGGGGTAGGGCTTCCGTTCTTCCCCTGTCTCTTGAAAACCATACCAACAAAGGAAAAAAAAAATAAAAAAAAGCAGTTACTCATTCTCTAGTTTACTGTCTCTCTTCTGCTGGATTCTCAATTTTCCCTGTTTCCAGGCCCAGTTAGTATTTTCTGGGGTCCATAGAGTGGATGATGGCTTTTAGAAACAGTGATGTTTGTAATATTTTCTTAGATCAGTTTCTCCCATTCAGAAGGATAAAGATAGATGGGGATGTGATGTGTGTTCAATAGCATTAAGATCAACACTGTCACTTTTCAGAGGTCAAGCAAGTCATTTTTATGGATAAAGAAACTGGCTTGCTCATAATCAGGTTCTAGGATTCAGACCTAGGCGTCTAGTATTCTTTCCACAACAACATAAAAGCTTCTGTTCCTTTATTCATTCACTCAGTAAAGACACATCACTTTGGGTTGGCCATGGATCAGTGAATGAAGTGGGCAAATTCCTTCTCCAGAGAGCCTACCTCCCACGATGGGAAGACTGGAGTTTCTGATGCAGGTGAGTGTGCCTCCTAGCACATCTTGCCCATGGCTGCGTACCTAATCAGTTGAGAATAAATATTTAGTAAGTGAATGAATAAATGCCCTAACAGTGGCCTTGATCCATGACTCTTCATTGGCTTCCCCGAGGCCACACTGAGAAGGTATTCCAGCTAATAACACACCCAGACCCAAGTGAGGTCGCTTGTGGATGGGTACATTAGCTCCATTCCAGGGAGCAATCTGTAACTTTTCTCGTGAAGCATAAACTTGGAATAATTTCTAAATGGCAGGTGCACAAATTATTTCTCCAAGGAGAAGACAATTTCGTCTTCCCACTTCTCATCATGCAAATCTTTCAACCACAGTTGGTAATAAATGGAAATTGATAAACGGGATCCAAAATTCACATTTAACTGTTTGGAAGAATAGTTTTCGTTGGAAAAAAAAAAAAAGCAGCTGAACAGAACGGGGGCTGGTGAGGGCAGGGTTTGTCTCTGAAACATAGCTGAAGCGGACGGTGAGATAAATGTCATCAGAGAAGGAAGCAGAACTGTGTTCTAGAGAAAAAAAAAACATTTTTTTTTAATTTTAGGGTGAAAGTTGAGTATTCTAGGTCTGGGGACCAATTGTCACTTGTCTGCATTCAGTCCGCTGTGCCTTAGGTCTCAGATTCAATTGTCTCAGCAGTGTATGTGGGGGACCTTCAGGACCCAGGACCACCTGCCCTGTTAGTCTCATGAGGCACTGAGCTCACTCCATCAGCTCTGCTCCGTCCCCCCACCCCAGTCCCCTGTCTTCCAGAACATGCCACTTTCTGCTCTGTGCCTCTGCTCAAGCTGTTACCCCTTCCTAGAAAACCCCTACTCCATCCTTCAAGATCCAATTGAAATGTGACCCCGGAGGTAAAGCCTTCCCTTGGACCAGATGGAACTAAGCCTTCCTTCTCTGTATTGTCAGGGCCATTGGCTCAGACCTCACATGCAGCATGTTTGAATCTCTCTTCTGGCTAGTTAGTGGTCTATCTCATCTAGACTTTGAGTTCCTTGAGTCTTAATTACTTTCCAGTGATCCACTGTGTATCCAAAAGTGTGTCTGGCATCCATGAATGTTAAAACAAGAAGATATAAATACCAATTAAATGTGAGGTTTAGTTTGGGGGGTACTGCTAGCTAGGTAGAAAAGACTGGACATTACACTTGATTATTAAGGCAGGATTATGGAACAACCTTTCAGGGGTAGCTTAAAGATATTCATTAGTTTGAGATACAAAAGTGCTTGGAGGCAGAAGAATGACCAAAAGCAAAATTGCGGTCAGGATGGGCTATTGGGTAAATATCAACTCTGGAATAAACAAACCACAGAGAGACAGGTAAGGGTATTTCCCGCCCCCCCCCACCCTTCTTGACCTCCCATGGCCACCGATGCTGCCAGACAGTTCCCACCCCAAGGCCACAGCTCCCATCTGGGTTCCAGGAACACTGTTCTCTCCCCTTGTCCCTTCAGGCGCTGGGATAGTGATGGCTTCCAAGTGTTGTGTGTCCCTGTGGTGGGGGGGCCTCAACGTCTCCTATTAGTTCCCTCATCTCACTCATTCTTTCATGAATGGGCTTTTTGGCTTCAAAATTTCAGTTGAAAACTTTAAGTGATACCCACTGTACAACTCTAAGATTCTAGCTTTTCCAGAGTCCCGGTTACAAAAATGTTGGGTATCACTCTGCCATACCCAGGGACCGGCAACCTATAACCCAGAGGCCGTATCTTTTATAAACAAATTATTATCAAAACACTTTAAAAAAAAAGATTTTATTTATTTATTTGGCAGAGAGAGACACAGAGAGGGAACACAAGCAGGGGGAGCCGGAGAGGGAAAAGCGGGCTCCTTGCTGAGCAGGGAGCCCAATGCGGGACTCGATCCCAGGACCCCAGTATCATGACCTGAGCTGAAGGCAGATGCTTAACAACTGAGCCACCCAGGCACCCCTATTAATAACTTTTTAAGTTATTGGAATGCCACTGGTTTTTATAAATAAAGTTTTATTGGAATAGAGCCACAACCATTCATTTACAGATTGTCCATTGCTGCCTCCACACCACTGCACTGGCAGAATTGCGTGGCTGTGACCGACAGAATGGCCTGCATGGCCTGAAACATTTACATCTGGCCCTTTACAGAAAAAGTGTGCCCCCTCCCCTTGCTTTGCACTACTGTACACTCATAGGCAATGACTTTAACATCCTTCTGCAAAATGTCTTTTAGAGAGTTCTACCTCTTTTTTTTTTTTTTTGAGCGTGCACGTGCACTCGGAGGGGAGGGAGGGGCAGAGGAAGAGGGAGAGAGAGAGAATGTTAAGGTGAGGGATAGCAGCTACTTTGTTCCTGGAGAAGCCAGTGGCAGCCAGGGCCTCGAGGGTTTGGGAGTTAGGCCACTGACATCTGACTATTGTCCTGGAGACAGTAACAGGTGCCTGGGGGACTCTGCCTAAGGCCGGTGACATGGTCAGATCCGGCCTTTAAAGGGACCACTGGTAGGAGCTGGTTCTTTGAAAGAATTAGTAAGATTGATAAACCCCTGGCCAGACTTATCAAAAAGAAAAGAGAAAGGACCCAAATAAATAAAATCATGAATGAAAGAGGAGAGATCACAACCAACACCAAAGAAATACAAACAATTATGAGAACATATTATGAGCAACTCTACGCCAGCAAATTTGACAATCTGGAAGAAATAAAGGGACCACTGGGAGCCCTGTGTGGAGAGAGGGACTGAAGAGGAGCAGATTCCGGGAAGGAAAGTCCGACCAAGGAGGCGGGTATGGACTAAGGCCTGACAAGGGGGCTGGATGCAGGGGCGTGGACTTGGAAAAAATTTCAGAGATAAGATGAGGGGAGCTGGGACTGATTGAGGGGCTCAGGGCAGAGGGAGAGGAGAGTGGTGTTGGGATGACTCCCAAGCTCCTGTCTTAGGCATCTGAAAAAGCCAGCTCCATGCTCTGACCTAGGAGCTCTCAGGAAACCTTCTGGTTGCCGTAACCCAGGCTCAAGTTCTTGCCCCTTGAACAGGTTCCACTGTGATTGGGAGATACGCCTTGTCTTGATCATCCGAATTTCACAATGGAACCTACTATCTAGAACCACCTGCGGAAGGGGATGGGCACAGGTGATTTTCATATGCCCCACCAGGCTGGACCAGAGCTTTCCAGAGAGGGAAAGGGTCTTCCCTTTTGCTGGAAGTTTGCCCTCAGGGGTTCGGGTGGAGGCAGGAGTTGGCAGGGGTGAAGACGCCTCATTCTCCTTCTGAAGGCTGCCTACGGAATACTCACCCTAAGTCTTCCCAGGGCCACTGCGTCCCTGCTGCTTCCGCCCCCACCGGCTCCACGGATCAGGGTGCCCATGAAGGAGAGCGATGGCTGCAGGGAGGGGGGCAGGAACACCTTGGAGGAATGCTCCTCCCACCCCAGCAGGGAAGGTCAAGTTGAAGCCCGGAGCAGGAATCTCTCGGTTGCTGGGGACAAATGCCCTGGAATCTTCCAGAGCCAGGCACAGGGCTCCCTATTTCCTCTGCCCTTGGAAAAGGAGTGCATTTGGACAGGAGTAATGTGTGTGCTCAGGAGGCCCAGCTTTGTTTTGTTTTCACCTTTCTGGTCTAAGAAATCACAGTACCGTAGGCAGCTGTGGCCTGGAGAGCAAGTGAGAATTCATTCACGGCTGGAAGGGCAGCAGAGTCCAGCAGGTGCCGTAGGTGCTTGGGAGTGCCAGGGGCAAGGGCAGTCTATCCCCTCACCTGGTCCTCTAGGACTCTACCTTCAGTGAGCAAGGTCGGGGTGGGGGGATGGTTCAAGGACTAGGTTCACTGAGGGAGACACTTGGGTCCACTGCCTTTAGGAGTGGTGTGAATAGTCGGAGAGAAAATATCAAGGGGATTGAAGGGTCCCGTTGGGTTGAAATGTCAAGGCCACCTCCGAGCAGGGGCTGAGCTGGGGCCTCATCTGAAGTTCAGGTTAAAGAGAGCAATAGAACCTGCCTGCCCCCACCCCATTTGGGTCTGTCCGGGAGCATCTTCTGCACTGAGAATAGCATTCCCCATTTGTGTGGAGTTTCGCAACAGGATTCCAAGGTTCACACTCATTTTCTCATGGGGCTGATGCAAGTGAAGGCAGGAATTACTGTGCTTACTTCCCCAGCTGAGAACCCTGTGACACCCCCACACTTTTCTAAAGTCCCACAGTTAGTAAGGGATGGAGGGGTTTCTGGTCGGGGATGGTGGTTATTATCTCCATGGTGAGATGACACGACATGATCTAATCCAGTTGTCTCCCCTCCATGTCTGTAATCAGGTCTTGAAACAGGTCCCCCCAAAACAATCAAGCTTTTCATTGCATTACAAGAGGCCTCGGAGGAAAGAGATGCTCTCCCAGGTTGGGGTCATCTGCTGTGACCTTCTCTCCCATGAAAGGCTCTTGGCTCAGGTGCCTATCGGTTCCAACCCCACTGAGACCTGCATTCCATAGACCAATGTTTTAACTCAACCAAGATGTATTTTTTTCATCATCATAATGTTAAAGATAATAACTGCCCCTCCCCAATGCCGAGACAGTGATTCTGGAATATTTTATTAGTCCTAATAACCAAATGCTATCAAAAAACCATTTAAGCTCACCCAGTTAATTAGGTCTCCAATTATAAGGAAAGTAAGATGAGGAAGTTGCAAGATTTTCTGAATGCTACTTAATAAGGCTTTTAGTTTGAAGAGTATTGTGTCATTTTGTTCTAACACCACAAAAACCTGTCTTGGAGGAGATTAAAGAAGGGATTCTTCAAAGGAGATAATTTCTGCTGAAGTGCATAGTGAGCTCTTTATGCCCAGATGGCTGAGAACACTGTATTCACTCTACTTGAAACTTTTCAAAAGAAAGATATGGTTTGAGAGGGAGAGAAAGAGGAGGAGAAAAAGGGGGAAGACAGAGAGAGGGACCAGAATGAAGAGGGCGAGAAGTGAGAGAGAAATTTCCTAAATTATAAAAATAATTTAGAGAAGAAAATACACCGGACCTGTTGGGGTGGGGAGAGGTGTTTCAGGGAGAAGACAGAGCACTGGTTTTAGAGACCTGAGTTCTGGTTGCCGCCCTCTGGCTTTGCTGCTTGTCCTTGAGCAGATCCCTTGGATTTGAGCTTCGCTCTAGAGCCCCCCTGGAATTAAATCTCAGGGGCGTCCCATGCCCACTTCCTCTCTCACTAAGAAACTGGGTTTTGTGCCCTGCCGCCACCGGCCACGGGTATATCAGTGTCTTAAATAGGCCTGCAATTTCCATTTCAGACTGGTTCACTCACATTCTCTCTCATCCGAGTCCCAAAACACCCTAGGAAATGGGCAGGGTGGGAGTTACAGACCCATTTTACAGACGAGGGGACTGAGGTTGACTGGGCTTCCACGCCTCATCCAGTGCACTAGTAATTAGAGTTCAGAAGCAGGTCTGGGAGCTCTTGGGCCAGAACATGCAGAATTCCTTGGGCTCAGGAGCTAATTCACACCCAGAAAACCAGACCCTGTATTGCTCTTCCATTTAGAGCCCTTCCTTTTTCTAACCAACTCGTACTGTGGAGTCGAGGAGACATAACTCGGAAGGTTAGGGGGTTTTCAAGTTTGAGGATCAGAAAAGGGTCATGGTGTCTCTGGCAGGTGTCTTTGTGTCACAGTGGGTCACGGTGACTCTGGCAGGTGTCTTAGCAGGCAGGAGTTGGGGAAATTCGTGAGTTGCTTTGAGTCAGTCTGGCAACTTAGGACCTGTGTCTCTCTGAACAACCAGGGAGGTAAAGGATCTGGATGTTGCTCTGAGGTCTTTTCTCATGGTGGCTGAATGAGTTTGCGTGGACAGCCACAACGAAGTACCACAAAGCGGACAGCTGAAAATAACAAAAGTGTATTCTTTCGCTTGTGGTTTGGAGACCACAAGTCTAAGGTCTAAGTGTTGGCGGGGCCGTGTGCCATCTGAAGGGTGTCGGAAAGAATCTTGCCTTGCTTTCTCGTAGCTTTCAGGGAGTTGCAGACAGTGCTTGGCCTTCCCTGGCTTGCCCTGCACCACCCCCATCTCTCCCTCTGCCGTCATGTTTTTCTCTCTTTCTTTGTCTCTGTGTCCGAATGATCTCTTCTTCATAAAGACACCAGTCATTGGGTTACGGCTGACCACAAGTTCGTATGACCTCATCTCCACTTGCCCTCTGCAAAGAGCTGATTTACAAATAAGGTCTCACTTGCAGGTACTGTGGATTTCGGCTTCAACATATCTTTTGGGGGGGACTTAATATAACCCGCAGCAGGTGGCTGCCCTCTCATTCACCACTTCTGAGTTTCATAAATAATTATCAGGAGGGCTTCCCACAGTGGACACATTTCCAGTGCTTTGGCTTTGAAGGGAAAAAACAAAACAAAACACAAAAAACCTTAAGCAAGGGATAAAAAAAAGCCTTAAGTCAGGAAAAAAGTATTTTTCAGCACTTGTGCAAGAAGGGAATTTCAACATGCTCTGGTCGCATTTTTTTCCCAGTACCATGTTACTTAAACAAAACTGAAACTTTTCCATGAGAGACCCTCCAGGAAGGACAATATACTTCAAGTTAAATGGGGTTTATAAGGCTCCCTGAATAAAGTGTTAATGGAGTTTGTGGGACTGCTATTACTCTGCACTTAAGATGTTCATTGTACATAGTTATGAAAGAAAGCAGTTTAGGGCTTAATTCACACTTGCTGGAAAGGCATGGCTTTATTAACTTCTGTTCCATGAAATGAAGTAGATTTCCGCCTGAACTTTCAAGAACATATTGCCTTCCTTCCAGGTGATATGGATCACTGGCAAACAAATAATGCAACGTAAAAATTCTAGAAAAGCTGTCTGCTCTAGTTTGGGTACCTATTAATTTCTTGTGCCATTAGAGAAGCAGTTTTATCTTTGGTCAGTCTGGAAAGAGATGTATGGTACTGTATTCATATGCGTTATCTCTGTCTGCTTTCAGGCCCTCCCCTGATTCTTTGTATTTTTCTCCCTTCTCGAGAAAAAAAAAAATCGCAGGAAATGGACAATATCCCATTCTCCCCCTTGTGTTCTGGGCGTTGAAAGAACAACCCCATTTCCTAGTCCTCTGACCCCTCCCAGAGAACTTCATCATTTCTGCAGCTGCAAAAAGCCCCAAACAAACAAAAACACCAAAAACAAAAAACAAAAACCTTTCCTTAAGAAACACACAGGAAAGGGGCACCTGGGTGGTGCAGTGGGTTAAATATCTGCTTTCAGCTTAGGTCATGATCTCAGGGTCCTGGGATCAAGCCCTGCTTCAGGCTCCCTGCTTAGCGGGGAGTCTGCTTCTTCCTCTACCCTCTGCCCTTCCCTGCTTGTGCTCGTTCTCTCCCTCAAATAAATAATATCTTTTTAAAAAGAAAGAAAGGGAGGGAAGGAGGAGGGAAGAAAAGAAACACACAGGATAGAAGGAATGCTGTCCAGCCCTGAGTCAACAGCGAGTCACATGAAAGAAGCACGGTCCTCCTACTTCCTTCCAGTCAACCCCAAATACTCGTGTCGCTGTTCTAAAACTTGAAAAGAATGGTAATTCAATGTAAACTCCACTTTTCAATCTCCTTTTAAAATCATGCTTTCGCCCTTCTATCAGATGGTAAATTTCTCCTCGGCATCCATGTTCCCCTTCTCTCTTCCCTACCGCTTCCCATCTCTGTCTGAGGACCCTTGTGAGACAATCATCCCAAATGATTTGGGCTCGAAGGATGGACCATGGCATGGAGCCAGTTAATCCTTTCTGTGGCCCTGGCCATAGTGACTGGTTCAGATGCGGACAGGACCTATGGCCCAGGCTAGTCCAAGCAGAGTCGATCTTAAGACTTATACTGAAAATGCTAAGATGAAGATCTGCCATCCGCCTTTGGACAGGAGAGAGGGAGGTTTTGACTTTGGGAGCTGCTGGCAGCCATCTTGTGCCCACAAGGGGTGCTAACTTTGGATGAAGTCAGAGCTATGAGTGGTAGAGCAGAGAGATGGTCCTTAGGCTGGATCAGGCCTCATACAAAACTTATCCTTCTTTTGTACCATTTAGTTACATGGCTCAATAAATTCCCTTTATTATGTAAGCCTCTTGAGATGCGTTTTATAATACTTACAAGTGAAAGAATCTTTCTCCTCCCCCGGAATTTCTCTGACACCCTTTTCCATATACACAATAGTCTTCTGATAACATGTTTGAGGCATGATGAGTTTGAGGTGTCTGTGGAATATTCAGGTGACAATAACCAGCACAGTGCTGTCCAATAGAACTTTCTGAGGTAATGGCAATGTTCTATAGCCGTGCTGTCCCACTCAGTAGCCACATGCGACTACTAAGCCCTTAAAATGTGGCTTATCGGAATGAAGAACCAAATGTTAAATTTTCTTTTCTTTTCGTGTGTGTCTAGCAGCGACTCTCTTGCATCGCACAGACCTAGAAAGACTTTGAAAACATGAAGTTAAGACATGTGTTGGGCAAAGACAGAAATGTGGAGGTCTCGAAGTTTCTCAGAGGGTGTGGAAAGAGAAGAGAGTGAGGGACAGCGCATATCAACGTCCGAGTACAAGTAGGAAAAAGGAACCAGCAAAGGATGCTGAGAATGTGGGAATGAGAAGTGGGAAGCTAAGCATAAGATATGAGGATCCTGAAAGCTAAGAGAGGCACATTTCCAAAAAGGAGGGGTCAATAACAGAGCCACATATAGCAGGGGATACAATAAAACAAGTAGCCACTGGCCTCATCAATAAAAAGGTCATTGGGAGTCATCAAAAGAGTAGTTGCCTGATGGGAGGGGAGGCCAAATGGTTTGGGACAGCTGAACTGAGACACCTTCAGTCATGGTCATGAATGCTCATAAAGACGTCACACCATGGAATGTCCAGGAGACTTCAGCCAAGTAGGGACTAAATTTATACTTCTCTGGGTCTTTACCTTGTTCACTTTGATTTGTTACTGGGGGACACAGTGACATTTTCCCCCCAACTGACTCTTTAGAAATTTCATCAAATCAAATATGGCTCCCTGGAAAACATGGCGGTATCCCCCATGCTTGTCATCTCTGATTCTAATTTCTGTATTGTCAGCTTAGGCTATCCAGCAGCCCATTCTGAATCACCATTTTCTCTTTTCTACCTCTGATATATATTTATTTGGGGCTTCTATTTTTAGCCTGTCTGAAGGGGAAAAAAAAGTAATGGGAATTCACAGGATTTATTGCACAAATTACTTCCCGGGCTCCCTCTGACCTCCATCAAAGCTTCTGACAGTGGCATTGTATTTCTTATTTATTAGATTTTTAAGTGCTGTGTTAGGTAGTTTACAAGCTTTCCTTAATGTCTCTGCAAGCCAAGTGCACAACAGCCACTGAAAATTGATCATAGGTCATATCTGGTTCATCTTTAAATTTAAATCACATGTATCTTTCTTCAACTCTGTACAGGCTTCCAACAGAGGTTGCTGTGAGCCTTGCATAAAAACTAAGGACACTAACTTCAAAGTTATTTATAATATACAAACAGAGCATTGTTGATCCTTAATACTAGTAGTCAAAGTGAAAGCCAAAAAAATCTAAATAATTTCTGCAAAAACATTGCACTTCCCACAACTAGTTAGAAGACTTGTAGTTCACTCCCTAACTGCAAAGTTATAATGAAGTTTTTGAAAGAATTCTCCCCCTAATGAACTCATTTTTCAAGCTTTTGCTGATCCACATTTCATCAGGACAAAAGAACAAATCATCATGGATTGGCTAAGGTCATCCTATGGCACTCCTTGGGTCCTGAGAGACCCTTTGCCCTACTGGTTTTCGTCTACTTGCCTTGTTGTTTTCCACACTGCTTCTCTTACCCTGGGCTATAGCTGATGCTGGGTCTTTCCAAGCTTCTTGCCTTAGCAAATGGCTTTTCTCTGCTTTAAAGGCTTACCCCTCCCTATCCATCAGCGGACTCCTCCTGATCTTTCAAGACCTGTTTGTTGTTATCAAGCCTGGGGGGCTCTCTCTGGGTCCCAAGTGGAAATAGCTGTTTCTTCTTCTTGGCATTCACTCCCAATTTATAGCTTGAGTACATTGCCTTTTGTTTATTTATGGGTCTTTCTCCCTAGCTGGAGTCTCCCAAGATAGGGACCCTGTCTCATTCATCTCCCCTCAAAGCCTAGCACAGTGCTTGATACAAAATAAATATTCCACAAGCATGGCTGGATGGAGAGTGAATGATAAGTGAATGAATGAATGAATGAGTGAGTGAATAGATGTTGTCTATGGAACCCAAAACCAGCCAGGTATGCAAGGTCAATGCAAAGCAGACATTTTGGAGCAAATACATGTGAAATGTAGAATAAGTCAATCTCTGAACAGAGAATAAATACTGGAAAGAGGTGCTCATCTGGGAGATCCAGAGTTGGCTCTGGCACTAACCTCCTATAGTGACTTTGGATAAGACCCTTCCATTACAATGTCCCTTGTAAAAGACAGGGCTCAACCAAATGGTCACCAGTATCTCCTCTACCTCTAACTTTCTCAATCTCAAATCATAGGATAGAATTTCTGGGAACCAAGTTACACTGTTGGTGACCTGCTGTATGACAGGTGTCAATAAATATCAGATCTAGAGAAGGAGGAGGCTGTTTTCATGGGTTTTGAGTCCAATTTGTTTCAAGCATTAAGACATAGGTTGTATCTACTTCTCTGTAAATGGTTCATTCTCATAGATATGAACTGATTGATCTAAATATTTCTAAGTTGGCTCCCTCCATGTAACTGAGTCATTCATTCATTCATTCATTCATCCACTTACCTATTTACTTATTCAGCCACTCACTCATCCATACATTTATCCATCCATCCTTGTATCCATCCAATAAATGTTTGTTGCATACTCCTATGTGCCCAGCACTATGCCAGGTACTGAGGTAGTGACTGCCATCACTCAAAGTCCTGTGCTCATTCTGGGGAGAAGTAAGGGAACCATGCCATGGGGAGCTCTGCCCTAACAGCTAGTTGTCAGAACACCTCCACTAGGTGGGAAACAGGTTAAAACAATGTAGGTCCCCAACCCCCACAGAAGTAGTATAAGGGAACCAGGGATGATTCGCTTGAACAAGGAGAACCTTGAAACTTTGAACACTTTCTCTACAAGCAAGCACAAGCAAGGCCATCATCCCCTAGAAGTTACAGAGACACGAATGTCTGCTTAACCTATGAACAAGCTGGCTAGCACAGCTATCAGAAAACGGAACAGGCTGCCAGAGACGTAATGAGTTCTCTGGCACTGGAAGCGATTGTAAGAAGGCTAGAGAATCATCATTTGCTGGGGATGTCACAAAGGGAATTCAAGCATGGAAAGGAGGGATTGGACAAGGTGACCTCCAAAGTTCCTTCTCACCTGAATTTCAGAATCCTAGGAGCAAAACTACATTGTTTGTGTCCCACTCAGTGCCCGGACAGCCCACTTAGCGTTTGGCTTCCTCCCCCTGCCCCCCAAACCCTTTAATTCTACTGGAGCTAAATTGGCAGAGAATACAGTAGCCTCTCTACCAGATCAGTTGGTCTACTGAAAGAAGTTTGAGAGCAAGAATCCTCAGAAATCGAAAATTCTTAACCAGGAAAACAGAAAAATCAGATAGGTCACAATCCCACTTTGTAAGACGGAATTTGTACCTGAATTTACAGTGTCGGGCAGAAATTCTCCAGTGGTCTTGGGTCACCAAGAACTGGGACACATCCCTGACCCGCATTTCTGAAGCTTGGGTTTCAGAGCCTATTGGCTTTGCTAACAACCACACCTGTCATCTCTACGGTCCCCCAATGGGTTAGCCACCCTCTTGGAACATACACAGGAACATTCCTTTTTTTCATAGTAAAAAATTGAAGCAGTTACTAGAACAAGGAAAAGAATTCTGAGGTTCCCCCCTCCCCCCACAAAGAATTTCATTGAACCCTGCAAACACAGGAGGCAAATGTCAGGGAAGCAACCTTGACCAACAACTGGCAGTGAGGTTTAATCAAGTTTCTCTGGTACTTTTTTCTGCTTTCACCAGTGCCAGAGTTCTAGGTGACTTCCTTTCATTTCTCAGTAGGAGGAGCAAACGAATGCAGCTGTCTAGAGAGTGGGGTTTATTGGAGAAATAAATCTCTTTGGCTAAATATGAACCATGCATAGGAAACAAAGGAACTGCTTTTTAATGACCAAGGTTTAAATGAAGCCCAGCAGCCGAAGGCAGAACCCTAATTAAGAAGAGATGGGAAATTAGTGTCCAAGAGACCACTTAAGGTTACATAAATATTTCCTGTGTGAAGTTACCAGGAATAGTTTTGGTTGCTGGAGTTTTAAAGATAAGTAAGACACTCTTCCTGCCCCCCTGGGGTTTGGTGCTGTGGGGTGCAAGTAGGGTTACCAGGTGGGGTTAAGGAGGAGAGGACAGGACAGGGTGAGAGGTGCTGTCATCGTGGTCTGACCCCATGCTTTGGTCATATCTCACCAGGAGGAAATCAGGGAAGGCTTCCAGAAGAGGTGCTATTTATCTTGTCTTGAAAGATACGTAGGAGTTTGCAAGGAAGAAAAGGAGGGAGAGCTCTTCCAGGCAGAAGGAAGAGCACATGTAAGTAGAGGAACTGGGAGGGGACAGAGTCCACAATGCTGGGTACGACAGGTGTCAGGAAATATCAGATCTGGAGAAGGAGGCATCTGTTTTCATGGGGTTAGCTCCAGCATGTATGAAACATTAAGACAAAGATTGTATCTACTTCCCTATAAGTAGCTCATTTTTCCCCTAGCACTCCTCTCTCCTCTACCTAGCACAATACTGGTTTGGAAGAGGTTCCATAGATATTGATTGATTGATTGATTGATTGATCTAAATAATTCTAAGTTGGTTCCCTCCACTTACTGAGTCATTCATTCATTCTTACCTATTTATTCCACCATTCACCTATCCACCCAACAATTTATCCGTCCATCCTTGTAACCATCCAATAAATATTTATTGCACACTCACCATTCAATGTGAGTCCAGCTGTGGAAAATGAGGTTACATAGACAGGCCAGAGCCCAGCTGTGAAAGCCACCGGTGCCGTGAAGACATTTAGGCTTTATTCTGTAAGTCAGGGTTTCCCAAATTTAAGGTACACAGAATCTTCTAGGGAGCTCATATTAAAATCCAGATTCCGGGTATTGTGCCTTTTCTAGGTCCAAAGTGGCCCAGAAACCTGCATTTTGATGAGGGTCGACACAGGTGGCACACATAGGTGATAGCCGAGATGCGACTGAGTGGCCCGGGGTGCATGTCGAGGAAGGGGCACGCCTTCTGCTGGGCGATTCTCAGCTGGAGGCCAGCAGGAAATGACCTGGAAGAGGAGGGAGTGGAGAATGGATTGTCACAGAGGTATAAGAAATTCAGAGCGGGTGCTCCTGGGGGGTGTTGGGGAGGGGGGACCAGCAGGACCACTGTTGGTGTGGCGTGGCACCTAGGGGGCCTCCCTCTGGTGGCCTTGCCATGCCACCTGCAGCAGCAAGACCAGGAAGAGTGAGCAGGGCCAGGGGGAGAGGCTGGAGAAGAACCTGCCTGCTCGTTGGCAGTGCCCAGGGGAGGGTGGCTGTCCCACGGGAGCCAGACCTCATTTACGCCCTGTGCCACTAATGAAGCCAGAGGCCCCAAGCCTGGGGAGGGGCTGGCCCCTAGGCTGGGAGCAAAGCGGGGAACACAAACAAGTGGCAAAGGCAGCCATGGGCCTGCCCCAGGGCGCCGGCCTCGATGATGCCCCACTCTGCCCAGTGACGTCACTGGTGACGACACAATCCCACGGTTCGGCCCCAGCCCAAGGCCTCCAGGTGACCCGGCTTCTCAGACTGCTGCCAGCTGCTCCGCACAGGGAATCGGCTCAGAGGAGCTGCTCTTCTGGCCAGGCCCTCTTCTCACAGGCTGCCCCTGCCAGGCAGCAGGGTGACAGATATCCAGAGGCCTTGGCGGTGACCAGCCCTGTTGTCCAAAGTAAGGAGTGGTGGCCAGCGCAGGTGCCAGCGCCTTGCTGGCATTGGAGGCAGGAGAAATGACAGAAGCAAAGAAGTTTCCTTCCTTCTGAGGGCTCTCTGCGGACATGAGATGACTCCAGGCCACATCAGGTGCAGCTAAGCCAGGAGGCTGAAGAATTGCAACCCCTTTCCCCTGGGGGCACCTGGTGGCTCAGTGGGTTAAGCATCTGACTCTTGATTTCAGCTCAGGTCATGTTCTCCAGTTCCTGGGATCGAGCCCAGCATAGGGGTCCCTGCTCCCTCTCCCTCTGCCCCTCCCTGCACCACTCCACCCCCGCTCCTGCTCTCTCTCGCTTGCTTGTTCACTCATTCTCTCTCTCAAATAAATTAATAAAATCTTAAAAAAGAAATGCAAAAACCCCAAGGCATCCACTACTGACCAGTCCAGCTAAAGTTAGCACTCATGTGGTACCTTAAAACAGAATTTCTCAACCCCAGTGTGATAGCCCCATTTAAGAATATTTTGCATTCTCTTTAAGACCTTTAAGTGAATTCCAGAGATAAGATAACCACTCAACTCATAATTTCCAGAAACCATATAATATCCTGTCCATGATAGATAGGCTGGAAGAACAGTAAATTAGGATCGTATATTTCACGGCCATCCTAGGAGACATAATGAGGTAGCCACCTGCATCTCTAACTAGAACGGATGAGACAGCGACACATATGCGAAACCTGGCATCAGGACATTGTATCCATGACTCAAGCGGCACAAATAGAGCCACGTTAGAGATCCGTTGGCTAACGGCGTGCTGTAGAAAATGTGAGTTTTCTGAAGCGGAGAATAATTTTTGATAAAGTTTGAACCAAATAAGGAGCAACCCTTCCTCACTTTGCCTGGCATTGCATTCCCCTAAAAACCATACATTTAAACTTTGGGGAAAAATAAAAGGGCAATACTTTGTGTTTATATGTACAATGGAATGTGGGCTAAGTTCGGATGGTGATGGGTTGTTGTTTTTATGTACATAAAGGCACCGAGGACATGAGATAGTCATGAGCAACATAGGACAGATAGTTCATGGTATGGGACCATCCCTCATGAAGTGGGACTTCTCCCTGGCTCCTATCCATTAGATGCAATGAGGTCCCCTAACTATTGTGACAACCCAAAGCGTAGAGCCACAGATTTCCAAAGTGCTCTCTAGGGCTTGGAGCTGTACCCCCCGAGGACCAGTGCTGTGGACTTGACAAAGCAGCTTCTTGTACATGAACTGATCTGTGCCTCCCAATGGAGGGAAGCTAAGCAGAGTAAAAAACAGGCCCAGAGAGGGAATGTCACGCCTCGGTTCACGGGGAGTTAGCCAAAGAGCGGAGACCCAGGATCTCTGAATCTCGGGCTTGCAGAACTTCTGACTCCCAGTGACAGGTATTCCCTCTCTCCCAACACAGCCACACTTTCTGAGACACTGGGAGTCAGAAGTTCCCACAGATGGGAATTAAGTTAAATGAGATCATTAGGGTAGGCTCTAATCTAACAGGGCTGGTGTCATATTGTCCTAAAAAGAGATTAGGGCACAGATGCAGAGGGATGACCTTGTGAGGACACAGGGGGAAGGAGGCCACTTACAAGCCAAGAAGAGAGGCCCCAGAAGAAACCGGCCCTGCCAACGCCTTAAGCTCAGATTTCTGGCATCCAGGACTGGGACACAATACATCTCTGTTGTGTGAGCCACCCAGTCTGTGGCTCTTTGTCATGGCGGCTCTGGCCCACTCATGCAGATGACATCTTGAAGACTGTCCAGCCTGACTGCCTGCCCCCATGTAAATTGCCTTGGGATTGCCAGGAGCCGGTCTCCTGTCTGCTCTCCTCCACACACCAACCACGGGGCGGAAAGGACAGACACTGCCTTTCACTCTATCAGCCGGATGAAGTCATTCACACCCTGCCAGGGAAACTCAGAAGGAGTCTCCCTCAAGCGGGTCAATAGGGAAACAGGTACAACCTCTAATTGTATCTCCAATGTTAGGGAGAACTGTGGACTCCAGACGAGATGAAATCAGGCCAATTAATTACCCAAATTACATTAATTACCCAAATCTCTGTGCTGAGGCTCCATCTGCCTGGCTAACGGGAGACTTAGTCATCACCTAGAGTTCTTACAATCACCAGGTGTGCTGACTCATGTCTGGAAACTGGGATTTCTGTCCTCATCCCTTGTTTGTCCTAAGGGTGGGGCCAAAAGCCCAGTGCCCAGTGATGGGCAGATTCCCCAGATAGAACCCCCAACCACCCCTGGCATCCTGTTCCTCGCCGGATAGGGCTCTGACCAAACCCAGGGGATCTCATTGGGCTGGAATAACTCAGAATTGCCTTTCTAAGGGAAAACACCTTTTGTTTTTTGCTTAAGCAAGGGAGTCCTGCAGCGGAGTGAGCTGAGCCCCAATATTCCAGCCCCTTTCATCCCCACATACCCACAGACACTTTCTCCCAAAGCCCACGGAAGTTCATGAGATGGCTCCCATCTGGCTCCTTGACCAGCTGCTTCACTGGCCCTCCTCTCCGACCCTGTCACCTTGGTGCCAAGGTCACCGGCAAGTCTGGTATCCTTGATCTCCTGTGTTGGTTTGGGAGGAGGGAAGAGTGCTCCTGGGACAGGTGGTGTCCCCTAAATCTGACCTCGGAGAGGGGCCACCCCAACATACTTCACGTTTGCCTGTGCCTAAAGCGTTCAGAGTGCTCAGGTCCCTCTGTCCCTGAAGCCTCCTAGCCTACCTGTATAAGCTCACGAGATGACTGGGAGGCCCGGAGGAGGGTCTCTGCGCAGCTCTTTGCCAGCAGCCAGGCCCTCAGCCTCCTGGTGCTGCAGCTGTTTGACCCCCACCACACCCCAGTATGATCTGTCAGCAGCCTTTACCACAACCACCTCCCGGTCCCCCAAGACACTCACCCCCTGCTGCCCAGCCTCCACCCTCCGCTGGGTTTCCTCCTACTTCCCCAGAAGCTCGGTCCCCCAACCTCTTGTTGGTTTCTCATCTCACAACCTCTAAGTGGTAGGGGCCCCGGGACCCCTTCTCCTCTCTCTCTACACACACTCCTCGGCTGAGACTCAGGGCTTTAAATACCGCGAATGTCCTGAGGACTAAATTTATGTCTGCACCCAGACCCCTCCTGTAAACTCTGGAGCTAATCGTGCTGTGGCTCACTGCACACAGCCGGGGGCCTCTCCGCCTTGACGTGTCCACGCTGCCCTTCAGATCTTTCGTCCCACGAATCAGCTGCTCTCACAGCCTTGTCTCACCTTAGTACCTGTCGGCTCCGCTCATCTCGATCCTTGCAGTCACCCCAGATATGTGACTGGGGGCAAAGTGTTCCACGTTCCTGTGACTCGGTCTTTGCATTCGTAAGATGGGGAGAATGGGGGCACGCCAGGGCGGCTCAGTCAGGTAAGCATCTGCCTTCAGCTCAGGTCATGATGCTGGAGTCCTGGGATGGAGCCCCGAGTCAGGCTCCCTGCTCAGCGGGGGAGTCTGCTTCTCCCTCTCCCTCTGCCCCTCCCCCCTGCTCATGCTCCTGCTCTCTCGATCTCTCTCTCCCAAGTAAATAAAATCTTGAAAAAAAAAAGATGAGGAAAATGGTTTTTAACTCGTAGGATTTTTATGAGGATTGAAGGAGTTAATATTTGCAACAGATTTGGACCCGGGTCTGTAGCACGGTAAGTGCTCTGAGTGTTAGCGCCGAGATCAGTCTTGGGCTCTCCTTTGTCTCGCATCTCATGTCCAATATGTCAGCAAATCCCATTTGCTGCACACACAAAATAGCATCTGATTGCTTCTCACCCACCCCCGCCAACTACTGCCCTGGTCCAAGGCAATGATTTTCAGTGAATTTATAGTTATGCAACCATCACCATAATTTTGTTTGGGGACATTTTCATCATGTCTTTTCTGGACATTTCATATAAACGGAATCATACAACAGTGGTCCTTGTGTCTGGTCTTCCTTCCTCTTACCGGGACTCCGTCCAGAGGACTCACTGCGGCCATGCATGCAGTAGGAGCTCATGAATATTTGTGGGAGGGAAGAATGATTTTGAGGTCCTTCCATGTCATGGAAGGTATCAATTTGTTCCTTTTTTACTGCTGAATGGTATCCTGCCGTATGGATTTTGCCTGATGTTTGCAATAGTTTTCCTTCAGATCTGCCTGTTTCTACCTGTCCCCTCATCCCCTCTGTTCTGAGCACAGAAACCAGACGAATCCCTCTAGAGCAGAGGTCAGTCCACACCAAAAACTGAAAACTTCCATGGCCCCCATCTCAGAGTAAAAGCCGAAATCCCTACAGAAGTGGCTTAGTCTGTTCAGGCTGCCATAATAAATGCCACAGATGGGGACTCAAAGAACAGACATTTATTTCTCCCAGCTCCAGAGGCTGGATGTCTGAGTTCAGGGTGCCCGCCTGGTTGGGTTCTGGTGAGAACTTTCTTGGCTTGCAGATGGCCGTCTTCTTGCTGTGTGCTCGTCCGTGCGATCTCTCTCTCTCCTTCTTCCTATAAGACCACCAATCTTACCAAGTGAGGACCTCACCTCTATGACCTCACTATTTCCTAAAGGCCCCATTTCCACATATAGTCATGCTGAGAGTGAGGGCTTGAACTTTATGAGGACAAGGGATTTTGTGGCTTTGCCAGGGCTCTGTCCCCAGTTCTCACTCCTCCCATGCATGCCTGATAAGTGTATGTAGGAGGAAAGAAGTTGCTGAGCTCCTGCTGAGCTCCAGGTCCTGCCCAGTCACAGTGTCCTTCCCCACCAGCACTGGAGACAAATCTGAGAATTGTGGGCAGCCACATTGCCCAGAAACAGGACCCAATTTTGCTTACACAGTGGGTCAGTGTGAGTTTGCTCTCTTGAGAAAACAGGATAACACCCCAGCCCCATAGTCCACTTGGGGTGACAGGCCTATTGCAAGGTCCCGCCCCACTTGTGTTCATCCACTCCACCAATATTCCCCAAATACTGTCTGTGATCCACACACACAGTGATAACAGGATCTGGTCCCTGCCCTCCTAGCTGGGGAGACAGGTCCAATCCAAGCAACAGATGCCCCAGTAAAGGATGCAGAGAGTGACTAACCCCACTTGTGAGTGGGATCTGCTTCATGGCATACCAACTGGGTCCTAGAGGATGGTTAACATGATTAACAGGCAGAGCAGAGGGAAGGGCATGTTAGGGAGAGGAAACTCACTGTGTTGGGGGAGGGGGAGGCCATGTGGGAGTGAATGAGAGCACATATAGACTGAGTGGTTCTCAAACTGCCCTGTGGGCTTCCTGAGAGATTGTCAGGAGAGAGAGAGGATAGGTGTGACTCAGAACATCTCTCTGAACCTGTTTCGCATAGGGGACCTTCTCATAAGATTTCTGTTTAGCAAGGAATTTGAAAACTAGTGCTATCTAGTGCTGTCCAGTAGAATTTTCTGCTGCTAGGGAAATGTTCTATATCTGAGCAGTAGCCACAATGCATTTGAAATGTGGCTAGTGCAACTGAGCAACTGAATTTTTCATTATATTTAATCTTAATTAATATAAATTGAAATTGAAATAGCCATATGTGGCCAGTGGCTGCCATACTAAACAATGCATCTAGGTGACAAGAAGCCAATGGAAATGTTTAAGTGGGACATGACCACAACTGTGCCTTGGAAGCTGGAGAGTCCTATGACTGCCTTAAGAAGTGGATAAATTTATGCCCATTTTGTTGATGAGGAAATCAAGTCTCAGAAAAGTAAACTGACTTGTTGAAGGTTTCAGAGCTGGTAAGGAGCTGAGGAGGGTCTTGAATCCAAGTCCTTTTAGCACCAAACCTGGGAGCCAGCCAAAGATGCTGATGCCCCTGGGGCATTGTCCGCGTGATCTATATAAATTCTATCATTGACAATTATGACTGTCTTGACACCGCTTGCCAAGTGAAGTACCAGTGTGTCGTATAACTGAAGATAACCCCAAATTCTGCTTTAGGGAGAATGAGCCATGACACTGGTATATGAGAATTTTCTAGTAGTAGAGTTTTCTTATTAGGAAATTTTCTGCTAAAATTTCTTCCTAAGTCCGTAGAATTGGTTGTTTTTTTTTTTTTTAATCATTTGCTGTGGGGTCTTAGACATTAAAATTCCTATGCATGTACTTAGCTTTCCCTAGTAATAAAAGTCTGAGGCAAACAGCGAGTTGGACCACAGTAATAACCCCTCTTGATATTATTCATAGTAAAGCATGTCATCCACAAATATTACCACAAACACTGAAGAGAGTTCTCTGCTTTCACATGGGGCTCTTAAAGATAATTTCCTAATGGGTATTTTCTTTTTTTTTTTTTTTCCCTGGCAGGTAAAATAACAACTTGGGAAAAGCCTTCACACTCAACCCTCAAGCTCTTGTTGTTCCTTCCTTGGCTGCTTTCATGTCCAGCTGACTCAGAAAGGGTTGAGTAGGGAAGGGAAATGAAAGTTGCTCTGGGGAAAACAACCATGTTCTCCACTGATCTCAACAGAATCTGGTTTTATAATAGTCAGGACACAGCAGGTTATGCCGCAGTAACAAACAACCCCAAATCTTAGTGACCTAAGATAACGATGGCTTTTTCTCTCTCATGTGACCCATTGATCTGGGGTCAGGTGGAGGCTCTGCTTCATGTGGTCCTTCGGAGACTCAGACTGACATAGCAGATCTCTTCTCTGACACTGTCAAGAGCTCTGAGGGGTTTCCACTCTGACGTAAATGCTCTGGGCAGGAAGTGAGGTACTTCACTTCCTTTGGCAACTTACTGGCCATCACTGATCACATGGCCACATGGCCCCATCCAACTACCCCCTGGGGGGCAGGAGATACAATCCTGGTGGAAATCCCGAGTGTTTGCCCTAATGACCATCCCAGCTGAGACCTGCAGTTTTGTTCTGTTTCTCTGCTTTTCTTATTTTGGAATTCTACCCTCCTCTGGATTTCCAGGAACAGCAAGTTGGTGGAGTAGGCAGGTGTCACAGGATGGAACAGATCGCCTGAAAGTCTTAACCGAACAAATCCCTCCTGCCAAGGTTTTTCAAATCACAAGCTACTTTTCAGCACAGACTCCCATGAGGGAGATGCTGAGGAGCAGGGACTGAGCTTAAAGGAACTGAGAGGCTGGCTCGAACTTGGAGCTGGAAGGAGAGGCCCTGTTATCTCAGGGTTCAGGAAATCGGGGCCCACAAAGAAGTTTCTGTGAGGTTGCCTGGGCAAGGGTAGGACTAGAGCGCAACTCTCCTGACTCTTAGAACTAGAAAAAAAATGTTTCCCCATGGCTCACCAACTGCCACCTCTGCACAGACTCTGATCTGAAAGGAATGGAGGGAAAGACAGACGATGAAGGGGAGGGAAGGGAACCCCTGAGCCCTGTTGCCTTTCTTCAGCGGACCCTGGACAAATATTCCCTTCCTGGGTTCCTTTATCAAGGCCTTTCCTCTCCCCTAAACCAACCTTTCTGGCATGCCCCATGGCAGTTCCATTTCATGTTGTCATAAACCAATGACCCAGAAGCTTCCTCTAGCTTCCTGTGACCGAGAAAGCTGGACCTGTGTCTATCAGAGAGAGAGAGATTCAAAGACAGAAAAAGGCAGCAAAGGTAAAGAGGATGAGTGTGGCCTATGAAGAACCCTGAATGTGATGGGTCTTCCATCCTCCATCCCAAGATTATCTGCTCTGGGGACTACCATCTGGAACCTTCTGGTTGATTTTTCCTTGTCCAGGGGCTCTCTCCTCCACTATAAGAATGTGCATTCCATGAGGAGACCGACTTCAACCGCAGTCTTGACTGACAGCCAGCTACATCTCAAGCACTGGGAGGCACATTACAAAGTTTGCATGAGTTCAGTATTTGTTGAATGGATTTGAGGAGGCATTTAAAGGTTCACATGCAGAGGTGACAGGATCATGTTTGTCTTTCAGAAAGATCAAAAGAGGAACGTGTACACCTGGCGTTGGAGCTAGTCTCCAAGATGGTAAGGGAGAAGCTGGAGAATGAGGCTCGTGGACAGCATCCCAAGCCAAGAATGGTGGTCCGATGTCAGGGAGAAGAAGAAAGGTGCAGTGAAGGTCCATTCAGTCCCTCACTCGCTCACTCACTCAGCCCACACTCTTGCCTTGACAGTGGCTATGATGGTGGGGGATGGCACAAATGAGCGAACTCAGCAAATCCTGTCATCCCAGAGCCCTCTGGTCCACCTATAGCTTCTTCTGTCTCTTGATCCTAAGACAACACAAGGGGTCTGTTTGAGCCCCGGATCCGATCTCCTTGCCTCCTTCACAGGCATTCTGCACCCCAACACTCCCAGGGCAGTGGGGGTGGGTGATGAGCCAAAAACAGAAACAACAGAGACCAGGCTAGCAATAAAGACGAGCTGACAGGGAGGGTCATCATGGAGAAGTGTTTCAACCCAAGATCAGAGTCAAGATTGGCTAGACAAAACTATGGCACTGGAGGCTGAAACTAGACTCTTCCAGGCTGAGAGGGTGTGTCCTGCACCCCAGCCAGTGGCCCATGTGCTTTCCTCCACTCATTTATTCACTCATTCGGTCCTTGCCATTCTCTTGCGCCTGTTAGTCTTACTGGTCCTCAGGGAACGCTTGCTTTAGGGGACTGGTTTGGGAGATATCACTGGGAGGTAACAGCTGGTCACTATTTTACATTGTCTTCACCACTGAAGGAGGACCACCTCACTGATCGTCGGGCTCCCAGACCTATAGCCACAGAGAGCTCATTGGGAGCCCCAGCAACTTGCCAGACCCCCAGGGAAGCCCAGGCACACAAGCCACATCCGGCCTTGGGAAGAAGATAAATATTTAACGTCAGGAGGGACATGTTGCAACCTTTGCAAAGACTTTAGAACACCTACAATTAAGTCTAACCCCTAATTCGTCTGCGTAAATGCATCTTTGCTTAGTTCCATTCCCCACATCGGAGGCAAATTGACTTTCCTTGGTCAATCAGAGGGAGAAGTGCTTTCAAGGTGAGAGTCTCCCAGATACGAAGCGGAAGGGTGGGGGAGGGGGAAATCCAAGCCTGAATAACATGTCCAAAATAACAATCTTGTTATTTAAAGCTGAGGTGCAGGGAGAACCCTATAGAAGCACCGATGATGTCCCTTAACACCGAGAACATTCATCACAATTGATGGCTCCAACCAACATCAGGGGAATCAGAAGTGATTGATTAGATCGTTTAAAGCGTTGCCAAAAACTGCCTCGGAGAACGTGCTTGCATCCCCACCAGTGAAAAATGCGTGTTCAAATAATGTCACCTGTATTAAATTATCACCCTTCTGTCCAGGTATATACAAACTGATCTGCTGATGCCTGGCTGAGTTGTGAGGCTGAGAATGTGTTATAATCCATGTATCGGTGCACAGGCTTCTCTATGTCTTCACCCTCTGCTCCAGCAGGTAACTCAGACAGCTAAAGCCAGGTGCATGAGGTTAAGGTCACCTTTAGAATCTCCTGCTTCCAGGTGCTTCTGCTTCACTTGGATGCACAGCCCGAAGCCAGCTGTGGTCAGCTGTCCTATATGACCATGACATGCTCCCGAGTGGTGCCTGTGCCTTCCTGTCTCGGCCCCATCTCAGCCAGGCTTCACAGAGCTGTTTCTACACTCCCTTCTACCCTTCCTCACCTCATCCCCCACTTAGCAGCCACTGGTGTCCCCTGCGCCTTTCTGTCCATGCCACTGAAAGAAACACACCCAGCAGATAGTGACTTGACCTTCTGTACCTCTCACCAGTGGATCTCCTCTTGACCCTCCTCCCTCAGCTCCTTAGGTGTGGCCCTCACCACTGATGTCAGGACTGTAGGAATCTCCACCTAGATGGTCTGTCTGGTCTCCAACTCATCTCTCCACTGTTGCCAGAGTGGTCTGTCCAAAATGCAAATCAAATCACGTCCCTTCCAACCTTACCTCTCAGTGGCAACTCACTGCCCCTGGGATACAGATTCTCCTTTGTAGGACTTGGAGATTCCAATCTCCAGACACCCCACATTCCAGCCATACGAAATAACCGGTGGGTCGACAACCCGGTGGAGTTGGGTTGCATCTCCATGCCTTTGCACATTCCGTTCCCTCTACCTGGATATTCTTCCTTCAAGCTTCCTTCCTCAGTCAAGCCTCGGACTTTGGTGACTAGAAGCAGACCCTGAGGCCAGGTCTCTTGTTCAAGTGATTTATGGGGAAGCGCATGAGGAAAGCAGGGGGAGGGTCCATGCTGAGCAAGAGTGTGGATTTAGCTGGGGACAAGCTTCAATCCGAGCATATGCCAAGCTACGGATCACACCCTGCACCCCGGAGCTCGCCGAGCACACATGCAGACCTGAGGCAAAGACAGCAGCTCTCTCTGGCTCCATGGGTCATTGGCTGTGGTCATTGGGGGTGGGGATGGAGGTCACCTCCCAGCTGAGGCAGCTTCCTGGCAGAGGGCAGTTCTCCAGAGAAGGGGGCGGCTGTGAGGGGAGGCTTGCCCTGACCTGTAAAGGGTATTGGAGGAGGGCACCCCAGCATCCACCGTGCCACTGGCTGGTAAACTTCAGTGGTTATAAATTTCTCTGCAAGGCTGCTTCACATGGAGGCTGCTGAGCCCCACGCCCAGAGATTCTGACTCAGGGGATGGGAGTTGGGTGGCCAGTTTGCATTTCCAATAAGTTCCCAGGTGATACTGCTGGCAGATCCACCTTTAGAGAGTAAGGACACTACAACTTCTCTTCCCCACCCTCCACCCAATCACCAGGACAGAAACTGCCTTATCTTCGCTTGGTTCACCCAGCACCTGCTAAATGGCACCATATAACCGTGGCCATGTCCTATGATGGTGGATAGTAATGGTCTACCTCCCTTATGAGCAGAGAACCATTAAAGAACCAGTGTAGAGATCTTGTTCTTCTTTTGCCTACACATCGTAGCTCAGTGCCCGGCACATTGTAGGTCTCAATAAATCTATCTTGAGTGAATAAATGATTGCCTGCTGTGATAAGACAAATATACCTTCTACTGACCTGCACCAGGATAAACTGCTGTTTTAAGGCTGCCTTACTCCAGGATGGAGGGAAGGAAGCTCTGATCGTTTTGAGAAAACCACATCAATGAATCTTCTCACTGTGTAGAGGTGAAGCCAAGCTGGGGAGCATGAGAATTAGAAGTGGAGCTGTGCTGTGTGATAAGGTTGGAGCTGGTCCTTCCTGCAGAGAATCACCCTTGAGACAGATCGGGATATTGTCTGGGAAGAGGGAAGGATGTTAGCAGTCTGGTCCCCATGAGAACAGAGGGCAGAGGGTCACGGTCAGGGGCTCCTGGTAGGGAAAGTGGGGTAACCTTCAGCACCACAGGTCCCACATTGACCCACACCAAGCAGCAGCAGATTGGGAGTCAAAGAGAGAAAATGAGCCTGTGGGCTGGGGTCCTGAGATCTGCTCTCAGATATTATTAGGTTGCTCTCTTTCCTACAATCTAATACCTAAGTCTTTCAGAGAAACAGAAGAGTGGAAGACAGCCCGGTTTTTGCTGGACTTCAGAGAACCACACAGGAAGGGCAAAGAGGGAGCAGCCTGGACCGGCCAATAATGAGACGGAGAGAGATGCCCCAAGAGACGGAGTAATTGGCTTGGGGCGGGGGGCGGCAAACACCCCTGCTAGCCTGGGATGGGGGCATCCCAGGTCATGGGACTTCCAGTGCTAGCACTGGGAAAGTTCCAGACAAACCAGGGTGACTTGGGTGCCCTCTCAGAAGGTGTGACGATCAGAGAAAACAAACACCCATTTGTGGAAACCATAAGCATCCCTCTGAGACCTCCCTAATACATTGGTAGGGGAAGCAGTTAAAACTGGCCTCCCTTCCATCCCTCAGAAAGGGGACGAGGCTCATTGCCTATTAAAAGGAAGGGTGCCCCTGAATTTCGCACAGCTGAGGAATATATGGGATATACACATAATCTGCAGGTGTTTGGAAAATTCTTATCGTGACTAATGATTTTATACTGGTCTTCATCAGGGGAAAACTACTAGCAAATGGGGCAGAGCAGACCAAGCAATGCACTAGGAATCATGAGAGCTGTGCTCTAGCCCTGGCCCTTTCGCTAACTAGCTGTGTGATCACAGACAAGTGAGTTGTCCTCTCTTTGCTCCATTTTCCTCCCACATAAAAGTGAAGATCTGAAATAGGTCCCTTTGGCAGTTTGATGAGACTTATAGACATTCTGTAAGAATAATGTTTGAAGTGTATAAAATGGAATCAAATTTACAAGGAAAACCAATTATATTATCATAAAATTATCAACATATTGAGAAAACCAATTTTGTTATGTAGTAACATATGTACATCTTAATAGGTGCAGTAAAGAATAAGTCCCAGCAGTGGGTATGACAACTGCAATTTCAAAGTAATTATGAGCACAGACAGTATTTCAGGATATCTGTGATAACCGCAATTTGATATTTGTGATTTTTATCAGCAATGACGTCACAGATGCTGCTAATGCACGTGTGGTTTATTGCACACATTTGTGATGGAGGAAGGAAATGCTACCTTTCAGTAAGTTAACAAAAATAAAAATGCAGTTTTCCCTTTCTATTTCCCCCTGATTTTACCCATAAACTTTATTACGGGCTGAATTGTGTCCCCCCAGATTCGTATGTTTAAGTCCTAACTCTTGGTACCTCAGAATGTGATTGTATTTGGAGGCAGGGTCTTTAAAGGGGACGTTAAAATGAGGTCATTGGGGAGGGGGGACCCTAATCCAATATGGCTGCTGTCCCTGTGAGAAGAGATGAGGACACAGACACACACAGAGGGAAGATGGTGTAAAGATACAGGGAGAAAGAAGGCAGCCATCTACAAGCCAAGGAGAGGGGCCTCAGAGGAAATCAACCCTGGTGACACCTCGATCTTGGACTTCTGGCCTCCAGGACTGTGAGAAAATAAATGTCTGTTGGCTGAGCCCCTCCACCTTCAATGTTTTGCTGTGGCAGTCCCTGCTGACTAATGCCAGCCTCCAGGTCGCAGACCCCAAGTTAAGAATTCCAGAATGGACAATCTCTAAGGCACCTCTGAATCTGCCCAGGCTGGTGAAACCCCTCTGTGCTGGAAGACGAGGGCTCTGATGAACACAAAAGGCCATAATCTTTGGGCCACTGAGAAGAATCCAGGACGAGAAGGGGGCCCAAGTGCTCTGGGCCCACTTCACCGATTGTGGGTGTATCCAATGTGCTGAGAAATCCCCCCAGGGCTCTCCAGGGCAGCCCCTGCGCTCCTCACAGTGTCAGCACTTTAGCCCATGAAGCTTCATGACCCCAAGGCCCAGTGGATGGTGCCTGCAAGAAGAGAACAGGTTGGAGGGGTATCTCCTGTCAGGTCCTGGTGGGAGGCTGAGGTTGGTGTTCCCAGCACCAGAGGATCTGCCCAGGGAGCACTACAGCCCCCAGCCAGTGCACATTTGCTGGGGGGTTGGTGGGGAAGGTCCAGACTTCTTAGAGTTCCAGAGGAGGCTCAGGGAGGTGGAAGAGAGGGGGGAGGAAGAAGGAAGAAGGAAGACAAAAGGAAGACAGAGAAGAGAGATGTTCAGATGGAAAGGAAGAAAGTAAAGGGAAAGAGGAAGAAGCAGGGAGCATGAGATGAGTTTGGGAGAAGTCAAAGACGGGGAGAGAGGGAGGAGGAGGGAGAAGAGAGAAGGAGAGTGGGCAGACAAAACTGTCTGGGGCCCCCTGGCCTCTCCAGGGGTTGCCAGTAACCCAGGAACATGAGAAGCAAGAAAAGGGCCCAGAGAGGAGGACCCCTTCACATCTCACCAAACACGTGATTCCTAATGATTGAGTCCCAGCTCACATGCCAGCAATCTGTGAGTGGACAAAAAAACTTCCCCTGCACAGCCCCAACTCCTGACTCGGGGGAGGCAGGACAAGGACAGGCTGCCTCTCAGCCCCACCCGAGCTTTCTCCAAGGGGGCTGCTGCATTCGGGCAGGAAGGATTCCTGACTCCACGGTTGGCCAGCAGCTCCTCTTCCCCAGAGCCCCGGCCCTCTGCCATCTCATGGAAAATCATGGATAGGGTTTATTTTCTTGATGTTGGTTTGTTTTTCAGTCCCGTCGGCCCTGATATGCTTAATACTTCCCTGGAGAGAAGTGTGAAGCCATTGCAATCTCTGAGGTAAATACCTAATTACGATGCTTCTGAACAGAGTATTATTTACTTGGGAGAATGTATCTTGGGTCAACATGCAATTAGGGAGGTTATTTTCTCAAGAAAGTGTGGTGGTTCCGGCAAGCCCTATACTTAAATATGTTGTTAGGTGCTGCTTAAAACACCTTGGGTACCTGAAAGATACTCTTCATTTATTTTTAAGAAATTTGCCTGTTGCAACTTTCATACAGCTGAGCTGCTGGGGTAAGGAGAGCTAAACTGTGATTCTAACTCTATGGTTGAGAGAAGCAAAGCCAGACTGGGTCACCCCCCAACTAAACCAGTAACAGTTAATGATTTAGAGCCAAACAGGCCCATTGATTCAACCAAGACTCTAGTCTAGATCCGGCATGGTGCCCAGTATTTGCATTAAGGGGTTCCTTTCACTCAACACGTATCTGACTTTCAACAGGAAATTACAAAGCACGACAAAAGGCAAAAGAAAATCAAAGAGACAAAGTGGTCATTAGAACCAGACTCCAATATGACACCCATGTTGGGTATCAGACAGAGAATTAAAATTCATATGATTGATAGGTTGTGGACTCTAGTGGAAAGAGTAAATAACACACAGGAACATATGGATAATGTGAGCAGAGAAATGGAAACTCTAAAAACAAATAAAAAGGAAAGGTGGGAAATCAGAAACATTACAACAGAATGAAGAATGTTTTTGATGAGCTTATCAGAAGACTAACCATGCCCAAGGATAGAATCAGTGAGCATGGAGATAGGTCAAAAGAAATATCCCAGCAGAAATGCACAGAGGGAAAAAGCCTGACAAAAACATAACCAAACATCCAAGCACTATGGGACCACATGGAAAGGTGTAGCATATGCATCACAGAAACACCAAAGGACAAGAAAGAGAAAATGGAGAAGGAACATCTGAAGTATCAACAGCCAAAAGCTTCCACAGCACAGATTTAGGAAGCTCAGAGAACACCACGCAGAATAAATACCAAAATAACAAAATAACCTCACTCCTGCGCTCATCATATTCAGACTACAGAAAACCCAAGTAGAAGAAAAATACTGAAAGAAGCCAGAGGTAGGAACATACCTTACCTATAGAGGAACAAAGATCAGAGTTACAGCAGAACTCTCAACAGAAAGCAAACAAGCAGGAAGAGAATGCAGTGAAATATTTTAAATGTTCAAAGAAAAAACTCAGCAACCCTGAATTCTATATCCGGTGAAATTTTTCTTCACAGGTGAAAAAGAAAGCTTTTCTCAAATAAACAAAAATGGAGGGAATTCATCACCAGCAGACTTGCCCTGAAAAAAAAAAAAGATGATAAAAGAATTTCTACATGCAGAAAGAATATGATAAAGTTCAAACTTAATTTACATAAAGAAAGGGAGAGGGTCAGAGAAGGGATAAATGAAGGTAACATGAAATCTTTTTATTTTTTCTCGTTCTTAAGTGATATAAAAGATCACTGTTGAAAGCAACAGCAGTAATAGTGTAATACATGATTACAGCAGAAGGATAAAGGGCAATGAATGATGACAATGTCGTAAAGGATGGAAGGAGTGATTAGGGGGAAAAGTACTTATGCTACATGTGAAGTGGTATAGTATTATTTGAAAGTAGACTTACATTTTTAAAAATGTATTTTGTAACCACTGGGGTAACCATTAAAACAAATTAAGAGTTGTGACTGATATGCTAAGAGCAGAGATAAAGTGGTATATTTAAAAATGACTCATGTAAAATGAGAGGAGGGAGACTTTCGATTTCTGTCCTGGCCTGTAGGAAGTGTGGACATCACCACTTTATTCTAACAAGCAAAAAAGCTAAGCAAAATGACAAAGCAACTCTCCTTAAGATCCAAAAGAGAAGTGAAGTCATAGAGCAAACCACAGTCCCCCAAATTGGACAGACCAACAGTTAAATAAATACAGAGAACCATAACTTAATCAAAATAGAAGCCCACAAGCAGCAACCTGGGAGGGAGCCCATGCTGAGGTAGGAAAACCTGAACTGTAATTAACTAGAAGCTCAGAGCAGACAAGTCTGAGAGCTCAAAATTCCAGGGCCACCCAGTCACAGGGGCACCCCTACACTTCTGTGTAGTGCTAGACTTTATGTGGGAGAAGGGAAATACCCAACTCCAACTTGCTAAGACTGAGACCTAATCACAGGACTATGGAATGCTTACACACACACACACACACACACACACACACACCCCTCATCACCGCATTACCAACAGCCTACTTACAGCTGTTCCTTTTACCCTATATATCATGTGCAGCTATCAAGAAAAATTACAAGACATGCTAAAAGGCAAAAAGCACAGCTTGAAGAGAGCAAGCAAGCACTAAAACCAGATTCAGATATGGCAAGGATATTGGAATTACCAGAGGAGGAATACAAAACATCTATCGTTAATATGCCAAGACTCCAAAGGGTTAAGTAGATCCTACCAGCAAGCACAGCTGGCCATGTAAGCAAAGAGAAGGGAATTCTAAGAAAGAACCAAAAAGAAGTGCTAGAGGTCAAAAACACTGTAACAGAAATGAAGAATGTTCTGGATGGGAGCATTTGTAGCCTGGACATGGCTGAGGAAAGAAAGAACATGGCTTAGCTTGAAAATGTGATACAAACTCCCAAACTGAAAAGCAAAGAGAACAAAGACAGAATAAAACAGAAAAGAGTACTCAAGGACCATGGGACAATTACAAAAGGTGTAACACACATGTGCTAGGAAGACCAGAAGGAGAACAGAGAAGGGAGTAAAAGAAATATTTGAAACAATAATGACTGAAAATTTCCCCCAAACACACAAAACCACAGCTCAGAAGGCACCAAGCAGAATAAACACCCAAAAAACTACACCAAGGCAAATCATCATCAAACTACAGAAAATCAAAGAAAAGACAAAGTCCTGGAAGAAGCCAGATAGCAGAAAAAAGATGAGAGTTACACCTGACTTTTACCCCCAGAAACCATGCAACTAAGAAGAGAGTGGAGTGAAATATTTAGTGTTAAGAAAAAACCACCAACCTAGAATTCTGTACCCTGAGAAATTATCCTCCAAAAGTGAAGGAGAAATAAAGACTTTCTCAGACAAAAAAAAAATTGAGATAATTTGTTGCCAGTAGACTTGCCTTGCAAAAAATGTTAAAAGAAGTTATTTAGAGAGAAGGAAAATGATAAAAGTCAGAAATTCCTATCTACCTAAAGAAAGGAAGACCTTGCAGAAAGAATAATCAAAGGTAAAATGAAACCTTGTATTTTTCATATTCCTAGTTGATCTAACAGATGGCCATATTAAAAATATTATTAGCAATTGCTATTATATGGCAACAATGTGTTCAATTATGTATGTATGTGAATATATATATATGTTTATGCATGCTTATATATAAGTGAAATGAATGACAGCAATGATACAAAAGACAAGAGGGAGAATTTAGGATCATTTTGTTATTATAATATATTTGCTCTATCCATGAAGCAGTAGGAATGTGAACCTGGATTAATAGATCTATAATCACTTTGAATGCACTTGGAATGTGAACATTGTCCAATTTCAAAAAAGTCAAGCCAGCAAATGGTAAACTAATGGGGCGTTCTTGCTTAGTTTAGTTAGCTTTGGTAGACCTTTTTGTTTTGTCTTTGTGAATACATTTTAAGAATTTTTTAATTTATATCTGCTTCAGGACCCTCCTACTATAACTGGGGTATGGCAGGGAGAGTCATGGGGTGATATGGAGACTGAGGAGCAGAAAGATTAGTTGTACATGTATAGGGCAACCCACTATTAAAAGTAAAAAAAAATTACAACTGATAGGCTTAAAAAGGAGAGGAAACAAAATCATAGGAATAATCATAAGAAATGCTCAATTAAAACCACAAATGGCAGAAAAAGAGTAGAAGACAAAAACATGAACAAAGAACAAGAACAACAGAAAATAGTAACAAATATGGTAGATATTAATACAACTATATTTACAACCACTTTGAACATCTACAGTCTAAATACTTCAATTAAAAGACAGACATTATCAGATTGGATTAAAAAGCAAACCAAATTAGAGTTGTCTACAAGAAACTCACTTTAAATATAAAGACACATATATATTAAAAGTAAATGGATGACAAAGTGTAAAGCTAAAATAATACAATAACAATAAAAACAAAACAAAAGGGTAAATGGGTGGTGAAAGATACATAATGTTAACATGAATCAAAAGAAAGCAGAAATATCTATATTAATTTCAGACAGAGAAAACTTCAGATCAAAGAAAGTTATCAGGGATGAAGAGGGGCATTATGTAATGATAAAGGAGTCAATTCTAGAAAAAGACATTTTGATCTTTAATGTATATGTGCAGAACAACAGAGTATCAAAATGCATAGGATGAAAACTGATAGAACTACAAGGGAAAATCAATGAATGAACTATCATAGTTGGAGTCTTCAATACTGCTCTGCCAGAAATGGACAGATTCAGCAGGCAGAAAATCGGTAAGGATATTGTTGAACTCAGTAACACCATCAATCAACAGAATATAATGGACATCTGTGGACTACTTCATCCAACAACAGCAGAATACACATGGAACACTGACCAAGGTAAACCACATTTTGGGCCATAAAACACACACTAACAAATTTAAAAGAATAGAAGTCATACAATGTCTAGTGTCAGACCACAATGGAATTAAACTAATTCCAGGTAAGATAGCTAAGTATTTTGGAGATCAAACAACATACTTCTAAATAACACATGTGTCAGAGAAAAAAATCTCAAAGAGAAATTTTAAAATATTTTGAACTGAATATTTTAACTACATAAAATGGAAATACAACTTACCAAATCTGTGGATTACAACAAAAGTGGGGTTTTGATGGAAATTTATAGCATTGAATGAATACAGTACAAAAAGAAGAAATATCTAAAATCAATTAGCTAAGCTTCCACCTTAGGAAACTAGGATAAAGAGAACAAATTAAATTCAAAGTAAGCAGAAGAAGAGAAATAATAAATACTAAAGCAGAAATAAATGAAATTGAAAATAGGAAGTCAGTAGAGAAAAAAATCAATAAAACCGAAAGCTACTTCTTTGAAAAGATCAATAAAATCAATTCTATCCAGGTTAACGAAGAAATAAAGAGAGAAGACACAAATTACTGACTTCAGAAGTGAAAAGACACCACTGCATGTCCCGCGAACATTAAAATGATAATAAGTAAATACAAAACAACTCTATGCCCACAAATTTGAAAAAACCCAGATGAAACAGACCAGTTCCTTGGAAGACAGAATCTGCTAAAACTCACATGAGAAGAAATAGCACTAGGCGTGGTGCATAAACAATGACTCTTGGAATACTGAAAAAATTTAAAAATAAAAAAAAGAAGAAGAAGAAATAGACAATCTGAATCGGCCTATATCTATTAACAACATCGAATCAATAATTAATAACCTTCCACAACAAAATCATCAGGCCCAGATGGGTTCACTGGTGAATTCCACCAAATATTTAGGGAAGAAATTATACCAAATTTCCACAGTTTCTTCCAGAAGACAGAAGCAGAGGGAATACTTCCCAATTCACTAGGTAAGGCCAGCATTACCCCAGACCAGAAAAAGACATTACAATGAAACTACAGACCAATCTCTGACAATAACATAGTTGTTATAGTGTCATACAGAGAAGTCTCACTGCCCTAAAAATCCTCTGTCCTTTTCCTCTTCTCCTCCCCTGTCCTCCACCCGACAACCACTGACCTTGTTACTGTCCCCATAGTTTCGTCTTTTCCAAAACGTCATGTAGTTGGAGTCAGACTGTACATATATAGCCTTTTCAGACCGGCTTTGGTCACTTAGTTGTATCTATCTAAGTTTCCTCTGTGTCTTTGCATGGCTTGATAGCTCATTTCTTTTTAGCGCTGAATAATATTCTCTTGTCTGGATGGACCAGTTTCTTTATCTGTTCACCTGCTGGAGGAGTTCTTGTTTGCTTCCAAGTCTCGGAATTATGAATAAAGCTGCTATAAACATCTGTATGCAGGTTTTGGTGTGGACACAATTTTTCAACTCTTTTGGGTAAATACCAAGGAACGTGACTGCCAGCTTGTATGATGAGAATATGTTTTGTTTTGTAAGAAACTACTGCCCTCTCCTTCAAAGTGGCTGTGCCATTTTGCATTCCCACCAGCCATGAATGAGAGGCCCTGTGGCCCCACATCCTCACCAGCAAGTTCAGATTTTGGTTGTGATGTCATTTTTATTTGCAGTTCCCTGATGACATACAGTGTGGAGCATCTTTTCATGTGCTAATTTGCTAGCTGCATATCTTCTTTGATAAAGTACCTATTAAGGTCTTTGGCCCATTTAATTGTAACAAAGGTAGTACTCCGGGGAGGATGTTGATAATGGGGGGACTTATGTGTGGGTGAGGGCAGGGGGTCAAAACCTCAGGACCTTCTCCTCAATTTTGCTGTGAACCTAAAACTGCTCTTGGAAAATAAAACCTTTTTTTTTTTTATTATAAGAGAAGGCAATTGTTTAGTGGGCACAAAATTTCTATTTGGGAAGATGAAAACATTGTAAAGATGAATGGTAGTGGCCCCCAAAACCTTTAACACAAGGAAGGTTTTGTTTGGAGAGAGCATTCCTAGAGGTTGAGGGTTGGTCATGAACCTTAGCAAAGGGCTCCTTGTCTGGGTGAAAACAGCGAAACACAGGCCATGGGCACAGGGCCCAGAGATGGCGCTGCTGCCACCTCCAACCTATCTGACCTCAGGCCATGGATCCAACCTCCCACACCTCGGTTTCCTCATCTGTAAAATGGGGAAATGGACATAATGATCCTGCTGACTTCTGAGGCTCTTTTGAGGCCTCAGGAGGTCAATGTATGAAAAGAACTTTTACTGTGTGACTTGATAAACAGTCACTATTGTCATTTTAAATGCTTTTCTGTATCTGAGCTTCTCGGGCCAGATTGTAATTATTTCTTGCAGGAAACACCAGCAACTTTGGTGCAGGGAAGTTGCCCTTCCCAAGGCAGCCTGCAGGGCCCTTATCCTCCTCCAACTCCCCCAGGCCCAGGGAGTCTGACTCGAGACAGCTGGGCCAGACCAGGGCCTCTCTCAGTAATGTGACCCAGAGCCTAGTGAGCTCGGTCCGTCGGTGAGAGTGGGCTGGGTTTGTATTGTCACCAGGGTTCAAGGCCTGGTCCACTGACATCCTGGGAGAAGCCAGAAGTCACCCAGAAGCAGAAGTTATGGGAGAGTCGGGGCAATGTGGGGTCTGGTTTGTGGGGCTCAGGGAGAACAGAGGGGAGAGGCAGAGAAAATAGATGGGGACAGTTCCCCTGAGGTCCCGCCAACACTTCCCCAACTTCCACTCCATCAGGTTCCCTCACCCTTTACAGTAAAACCCCTTTACACTTGAGTTTTTTTTACATGGGTTTCTATTTCTTACAACCGAGATAGCCCTGACTGAAACCTTAATTTGCAGGCTTGTTTCACCCACCAGACCAGGACACTCCCGGGATTTCTAGCACCTAGCAGGACTCTGGCTCAGTAAACTGCTTGTGAGGGAGGGAACGTGCGAGTGGAGCACTCAGAGACAGGCCTGTCCAGGCCCTCCTCCCTGCCCCTGCCTTGTTAATGTCCCTGCAACCAGCTTCGGTCATTTTCCGCACGCCACGTGGTCCTTGGGTCCAAGAAACCCCTTCTTACATGTCTCAGGATCCCAGGAGGCCAGCAGAGAATTTGCTTAAACTTCAGAGCCTGGAGATCCCACGCACTAGGGGTGGGAAGAGAGAGGTTGCTGATAGCCAAAATGTCATCCCAGAAAATGTGGTTAGCCCCATGGAAGCTGGCTGTTTCCAGGGAGGCGAAGGGCCTGTGCTTTATTAATGCCATGGCACTGTGTTCTGGGTGTCCACGCAGGCTTTCCCACTGAGTTCTCGAACCTGTGTCCTGGCGTCCTGAGCCCTGACACCTCCCCTTTCCTGCTCTGTTCCAGATTGCCCTGTGGGGTGACCCCTCTGGGCTGCATTTCCCAGCGAGCTTCTGGCTATGTTGGGCCAAGAGAGACAATGGTGGAGGACTGGAAGTTGGGACGGAAGGGAGAAGCAAGCGTATTTCTCCTCCTCCCTCCTTGTTCGGGTAGCACCCTGGCAAGGGCTGGATTCTCCTGTGGCTTCAGCCTCAGCCCAGTGACCCGGCCCCTGGGTGGCAGTAACACTGACCCCTCCCTGGGGCCTGCCAACCCATGGTTGTCTTCCTGCTCATCTCTGCATGGCCTCACCTTACCCCTTTGGCGTCCCAGTGCTCCCATCTCCTGTGTAACAAATGCACTGCCCTAAAGTCACTCTGTTTCTTAAATCCTCCAGGAACCTCAGCTCCCCCAGCCAAACCCAGTATGACCTCTGTGCCCTAGTGAGAAAACAGAACCACAGGGATAAGATGGGTTGAGTGGCTTTGAGTGAAGACACTGGGTTTGAACCCAGTTTTGACTCTGAGGCCATGTTTCATTCACTCACTTCCTTCCACTGCCCTTGAACATCCCTCCACCCGCTGGGAACGCTGGCCTCAGTCCCACCTGTCCTGTGGCTCTCTTGGGCAGGTCTCATGGCCCTCCCTGGACAGCAGACTCCAGGAGATCTGACAGTGGCTGCTGGGCTCCCTGTTAAAGTCAGACGTGTGGCCCCAGCCCCTGAACACTCCACTGTTCATGCTGGAAAGTGTTTGCCATGCTCCTTTCCTGGAAACTGCGAGAAAACTGTTCCAATGAGACTTTAAAAGCTGCTCTGGTTGATTCACTTCATCGTCCTCTCAAAGAATATCTATCCCAAGGATCTGTAATCCTCTCACTACCCAAGCGAGACGTGTTATTTTTTTTCTAGAGCGTTTCCTGCCCCTGCCTCCACTCCAGCTAGGGACTGGATGTTTTCTGTTTGACAGACTATTAAATGTTCTAGATCTTTCATACCCACAGTGTGGTCTGCTGAATGGCAATGTCACCCGAGAGCCTGTTGGGAAGGCGGACTCCTAGGCCCCGACCCGGTCATGCTGAATCAGAGGATTTTAACAAGGTCAAGGTTCCCTAAGAATTCCTCGATGCGTTCAAGTTGAAGAAGTCCTGCCCTTAGATGCTCCGGTAAATATTTAGTAGGCAGTGATTGTGTGTGATTTCCTAACAGCGATACCTGCAGGAACACAGTAAGAATTAAATGAATTATACATCGGAATAGTGCTTGACACATCATAAATGCCGTGTGTTTGAGTGTAATAATCATTATGAGTGTAACTATTTGCTGGACCTCAAGTCAAGCACTAGGGGGCCCAAAGATTAATAGATGAACAGGAGCCCTGCCTCAAGGAGCTCTCCGGCTGTCACGAGATGTACGTATAAACCAATAACTGATTGAATATAGCCCGTGCTCCGGTGGTTACACACCAAACTGTGGGACCTGAGATTTGGACAGTACCCTGTGATTTACAAACAAAATCCATATAGTACATTACTTGAGCTTGAAGCGGCTTTATAAACCACCATGGCCATTATTTCCCCGTGATTGCGCTCAGACGGGCGATACCCAAGGTCACACAGGGACTCAAATCCAAATCTTTTTAGAAAAAAATATTTTATTTATTTATTTTAGACAGAGAGAGAGAGAGACCATGTGCATGCGAGCAGGGTCGGGACAGCGGGAGAGAGTCTCAACCAGACTCTACACCCAGCGTGGAGTCTGATGTGGGGCTTGATCTCACAACCCTGCAATCGTGACCTGAGCCAAAATCAAGAATCAGTCGCTTAACTGACTGAGCCATCCAGGTGCAAGATTCGAATCCAAATCTTTTAACTCCAAATTCAGTGTTCTTTCCTATACCCAACGTTGCTTCTTTGAAAGAGGAGGCACTGGGTGCCGGTAGGTCTTGGAAGGTTCAAGGTGGAGGGAAAGGGGCAACCAGGGAACAGCATCTTCGCCCATGTTGGACTGGCTCCTCACTTTGTATTCGTCGTCGGAGAAGGACGGTGATCATGTTTGGAATTGAGCTCTGCTCCTTCTCAGAATTTACAGACAAGTGGAAATGGAGCCCAGGCAATCAAGGGGGCTCAGGATCACTCTTGCATTTGGGGGTTTGGGGGCAATTCCAGCAAGGCACATACTGCTCCTCTAACATTGACTTTTTAAAAAAGCAGGTCTCAGGCTCCTTCTGGAAGCTCGGCTGAGGAAGCTTTGTCTACCCATCACTCTTGCAGCACATGGAGTTTTTGAAGCAGGCTCTCCCAGTCACGGGTGAATACAGCGGTTTCCAAAGTGTGTGCCCCAAAAGCAGGCTCTCCCAGTGGCAGGTGAATACAGCGGTTCTCAAAGTTTGTGCCCCAGACCAAAGTGTGGGTGTCACTGTGGCATCCCCTAGGAAATTGTTAGAAATGAAAACCCTCCAAGCCGCCCCAGAGCTATGAGGCAGAAACTGGGGGTGAGGCCAGCTTTAGGGGTTTTAACAAGCCCCCCAGACGATTCTGAGCATGAGAACCGCAGATAGTGTTGTCCAATTTAACTTTCTGCGATGTTGGAAATGTTACCTATTTGCACTGTTGGATATAGAAGGCACTAGCCGCATCTGGGTACCGAGACCGGGAAACTAGGTGGCTGAGGACCTGGATTTTAAGTTTTATTTACTTTTAATCAATTTAAATAGCCACATATGGCCATTGGCTGCCTCAATGGAAGGCGCAGGTCCAGAGGACAGTCTCCCCACCCACAGTTCACATATTGGAAATGGTCACAGGACTCCCCTGCCAGGTGGCAGGTGGGTTGTCTGAAAGGCACAAGGAAAGAAGATGTCAGAAAGGAGATGCTTCATTGCTGGGCCCAGGGAGAAGCCAGGCCTTGCTGAAGCTCAGTAGAGACCATGCAGGAATGGACATTTCCTAGAAACCCTGGTCTGCGTGTCCACGAAGGTGGCACGGGTAGGCACTGGCCACATCCTCAAGGAGAGGTGCTGAAATAGACAGATGGGGACAAACAGGGCAGTGGTGGGTGGCAGCTCAGAGGGCTCATCGACTCATAAGCTAATGATTCACATAGACTAGAAAAAGAGGAGATGTCAGCAAAAGAAGACAGGCATGAATTACAGCAGGACAGATTCTGGTCTGACCCAGGAAGGACGGCTTGATAGGGTATCTGAGACAAGTCCCGCTGTCAGAATCTGGGAACCTCTGCCCTGCAGGGGAAGCGTGGGGTGGAGAGAGCGTCCCTGCATCCCGGCTCCTGTTTCATTGACTAGCTAACTAACCCTGACCTTGAGCCTTGACCTTGCTGGCCTCTTTTATCAGAAATAAAGGAACCAGGGGCGCCTGGGTGGCTCAGCGGGTTAAAGCCTCTGCCTTCGGCTCGGGTCATGATCCCAGGGTTCTGGGATCGAGCCCCACATCGGGCTCTCTGCTCTTCAGGGAGCCGGCTTCCCTTCCTCTCTCTCTGCCTGCCTCTCTGCCTACTTGTGATCTCTGTCAAGTAAATAAATAAAATCTTAAAAAAAAAAATAAAAAATAAATCAAGTGCCTCTGTATACACTCACTTTTGTTAGTGTCCACGTGCAAAACGACAGGGTATAGGAAACAGGATAGCATATCAAGAACCAGGAGCTAGAGGTCCTAATTCCAGTCTCCTTACTTTGTGACCGGGAGCCCAGTTCCTCCCACCTTCAGTGTTCTCATCTGTGCAATAAAAAGTGAGGACTAGTTGGCTCTCAGAGCCTCAGGAGCCATGAGAGTCTTCAGGCAGAAGCAACCCAACTTTTTGCTCTGAGTAATTTAAACCCATCTCCGCCTGGTATTCAGAGGGAGATGGAAAGTCCCTAGAGGAAAGTCCCTAGAGGATTCTAGATCGTAGACCATTTAAAGGATGACCTCACCCCAAGCACTCAGAAGGGTCTAGTGGGAAATGCCAAGAGAGTAAGGCCAGACCTAGGATCCCAGTCCTGACTTGGCAGAGTCAGCTTAGGCAAACCATGCCCTTCCCCGTGCCACCTCACAGCCAGGCTTCCTGTGCCCACCATCCCTACGGCTCTGGCTGGGCACTACCCCTCCCAGCCCCAGGGGTGAAGGTTGACTGGTCTAGTCAGTCACATAACTCCACCCCCCATTGGTGATTGGCTGCTACCTGAGTCCAGGACTCGATCCTGGCCAATGAGGGGGGGGGGGTCACCAAGGCTCTGCGGAGAGAGGATTCCTCCCTCATAGCCCAGCCCCAAAGGTGAGCCTGCTTTCCAAGAGGACTGTATGGATGCCAGGAGCTACTGTGGCCACTTTGTCACCATGAGGAGTAGTGGCAAGAATCACAGAGCAGCCGGGACCTGGTGTTAGGGAGCCTCTGGATTAACCAGCCCTGCTGCTAGCAGGACTACTTTTCAAAGAGATAATGAACCTATTGTTGTTGAAGTCCCTTTTGGTCCAGCACTTTCTTTCCTGCAGTCAAATGTGTTCTAAATTACACAGTTAGTGTTTTCATTTGTCAAATGAAGATAATACCACCAGGTTCTTGGGAGGATAAAATAAGATGAAAGATGGGAAAATGCCTAAAGCCTCCGAGAGTGCCTTCCTACTACAGTGGCCCGGAAGCTAACACTTTTAAAGGTGTGTGTGCAGGGAAGGGGAGTGTTGTCAGTCCCCCTGTCACCCACTGATGGAAGATTCAACACCCAAGGGGCTTTTCTGTGGCACGGAAGAAGCCCCCACAATTGTGTGGACTTTCCTTAATGCTTGATTTGTTCGCTTCCATCTAACCAACAGAACGCAGAAAATCCATTTTTCTCCATTATAAATAAGATGAATTCAATGTCTATAAACAAGTTAAAATGCAGTGGCAGACAGTGCATCTGAATCTTTTGGATACTTTGAAGCCCTCACATAGCAGACAAAACTTTCAGAAGCACAATGGTTGTACAACTCACTATGATACTCATACCTGACACTCATCTCAAACAGAGAAACCGTGGCCCTAACTCGTTATTTTATACTTGATATATTACCTTGTCAGGATTATTGCTACATTTATTTATTCTTCATTGCATTTTTGTATCATCCTAGGGTTTTAGTAATATTTTATCCCTTCCAGGGAAGTCATTCATCTTACCAAAGACTTGCCAAAAAACAGAGGACACTTTCTCAGACAAGCTGAAGACACAGAACTGGGCTCATTGGTTCTTGTCCGGGACATGCACCCGCATGCACAATTTAAAGTGATTCAACATGAGTCCCAGGCCCTCAGGTCAGGTCTCATTTTATTAAGAAAACAACAACAACAACAATAAAAAACAAACAAACAACAACAAAACTTTAACTTGGGATGACTTGGGAATTTTAAGTGTACGTCTTTTTATGGATTTTTTTTCTTTTAAGTTTCCAAATGTGGTGACTTCCAGGAGATGATGTAATGAGAATACTTCCCCTGAGAGATAGTCTTCCCCCAAACCCATCATTGCCATCTGACCACGAGAAAAACATCTGACAAATCCAAACCCAGGGACATTTCACAAAATACCTGATTGGCACTCCTCAAGAGGTCAGGTGACCCAAAACAAAGAAAGTCAGAGAAGCTGCTACAAACCAGGGGAGGCTAAGGAGACATGACGTCTGCCTGGAACATGGCCGCCAGGATGGGTTCAAGAACACAACAAGGACATTAGTAGAAAAACTGATATAATCCAAATAAAGTCTGGAGTCTACTTACTAGTAATATACCAATGTCAATCTCTTAGTTTTGACATATGATAAGTGATCAGGTAGTGTTTGGACATGAAGTTTCCATTGTGGATGATGTCCACTAAGTTCTGGAGACTGTGCCCATAGTCAACAATATGTATTGTGCTCTTCAGAATGTGTTAAGAGGGTAGATCTCATGTTAAATGTTTTACGAAACAAACAAAACACAGGGGATATAAAGACGCTCTGGAAGATGTTGGATATGTCTATTACCTTGACCATGGTACTGGTGCCACAACTGTTGGCATACTTCTAAACCCACCAAACTGTACACACGAAATATATACTGTACTTTGTGTATCAATTATACCTTAATTAAAACCTTGAAAAAAAAAGTCAACATTAGAAAAATTGAGAACGAGAAGTCTCTGTGACTAGTGGGATCTTAGAGCCTCTGTATCTGACAGATTATCTTTGTGACCTTTCTCAAAATCTAAACTTATCCTAGATGAGTTTATTTTTAAAACGAGTGCCTTAGCCAGGGCTCCCCGAGAAGCAGACTCAGAGATAAGGATATGAGCGGAAGTAGTTTCTTAAGGAGTTGAGTCTAGGAACCGCCTGGCAGGCAGGAAGTGAGGACGTGAGACTGGAAAGGGAACGATCTAGAGAAGGCCTGCTGGCAAGCAGGGTACCGGTGTGGGCCAACCGGGACAGTCCTGCCCAGAAATACAGGAGATGGTGTAGATCATAGCCCAGCGTTACTCCAAGTGGGAAGGAGGGGAGCCAGAATATCTACCCAGCATTCCATGCAGATATTGGTTGAGCACCGTCCTGGAGCTGGACACTTCCAGGCTGCCCTGCGTGGGGCCAAGCAGGCTCCCGTGGCCTCAGACAGCTCCTGGGTAAAGAGCTGCAGGGCTTGGAGTCAGGTGACTGAGGGATGACACGTCCCCCATGGGGGAGACAGACAGGACACAGATGGCACCTGCCATGCTCGGCTTCTTTCCCAGAACTGCTTCTACCTTTAAATGTTTCTGGGCTAAGACGTCTTACCCATTACCCTACTAGGATGTGTCGAGCTGGTACAACAATATGATTTGTAATTTATGCAGTATTCTTTATTCAAATGTTATTATAATTAACATAAGGCCATCTAAAACTTTCATCTCCTGCTTGATGAGGGATTGAATCAGCAACGTGAGCTCCTCTCCTGAGAGTTTCTGATGAGTTGTCGCTGGGGAACATTCTGTTGAGCTCTCTTTCTCCCTGCTTCTTGCGTGTGCCCGCCCATGCCAGTCAGCTTTGGGTCCCCTCTGCCTGGGTTTTATGTGACTGCCGTGCTCATCGACGCTTCCTGCCCTTGCCACTGTGTCTGTTGATTCTCAGATTATTTGATTTACTCGCAGTTCCTGGTGTTTGTTCTTCCCTGCTTATGCAGATAGAAATAATGACATAATCTGTCGGATTCCAACCAGGAAAGCAGAGGTCATTTCAATAGTTTCCACGGAGGGAATTTATCAAAGAGAATTGGTTCTAGAGCTAAGAAGCCCCCAGAGGATGGTGAAGTAACCGAGATTAGCAGGGAGAAAGATCTGCTGGCAATTCTTGGGGTCCGGTGGGACAAAACAAAGAGAAAGCGCAGGGGGGAGGTAACAGCTGACAGTCACTGCAGGAGACACGGAAGAGTTGGGAGAGATCCCCCAGCTCCTTTCCTCTTCCTCTCAGCCTCCTTCCCACTGGCCAGCCCCTGCCAGAAGCGCAGAAATGCAGCCTGTAGGAGGTGGTCCCTGCGTCATGCAGATCAGTGAGTGGTCAGAAGTGAATCCGAGACTCACACGCAGGTCTCCTGTCATCGGAACCGGCCACCCACCTTGCGGAAGAAACAAAGTATTCTATGCATTAACACTCCCTCACTGACTAAAAGAAAAAACAACTGTCTCCTACTGGAGATCCTCCTCAAATCACTCAACTACCCTTTTGTATGTTAGACGAATTTTTCTCATTTGCATGTCATTACGAATCCATGGCCTCTCATGAATGCTCCAGTTAATCACCTTATTAAATGGTCAAATTGTCACCCTGTCCACGTGAGCACTTCTAGGATGCCCTTGGCATCCTTGAAAGCATTCTTCCTTTCTGGTGGCAAGATGATCCAAAACTTTCCATCCTAATCCCCCCCTGCCCCTACCCCCAGACATGGAATCAGCCACCTTCCAAAAAACCCCCACTCCATGAGCAAAGACCAAGCATCAAAGATCAAAACCTGGCTACGATGAGTTGATCCTTGATAGTGACCAACCTGGGAACATTTCTTTCTATCAGGAGTTTATCTTGATAGTTCTAATTCAACACAATGTCTTGTGGAACCGCACCTTTTAAAAAATAGCATGTTGTTGTCCATGACCAAGATTTCTTTTTTTTTTAATTATTTTATACATTTTTAAAAGATTTTATTTATTTTTTGAGAGAGAAACAGAGACAGTGAGAGAGAGAGAGCACAGTCCAGGAGAAGCAGGCTCCCCACTGAGCAGGGAACCCGATGCAGGGCTCGATACCAGGACCCTGGGATCATAACCTGAGCCAAAGGCAGATGCTTAACCGAGTGAGCCACCCAGGTGCCCCCATGACCAAGATTTCTCATGTGCCCAGTTGGACCAAAATGCCTTGAGGAAGTGGCAGGGGAGTGTTGGCTTCAGAAAAGACTGAATCAGAAGCCAAGCCTTGAAACATCATGACCCAAGGACATGCTTACGAGTGCCAGACACTGCTCTGAGCGCTCCCCCTGCAGGATCTCACTCAGACATCTCAACCCTCGGCAAGTATGATCATTATTCCTGTTTTATAGACAAGAAAACCGACTCGGGAGGGTAAGCGTCCAAGGTCCCGCTAGATGTAACCCGCAGAGCTATACTCTTCACCACCGACTACAGGACTAGGCTGGGTGGTCCCGGGTTCCCAAACAAAGCCCCTCCACTCCCACAGCCACACCTCGGCACCTGCTGCCTGCTAGCTGTCCTTTGCTTGGGACACCTCCTTGACCTTCAAGTTCCAGCTTGAATGCTCCTCCTCCATGCTCCGTGCTCCTTGTACATCTCAACACACATTAGGGTCATTTGTGTGCGTGTGCATGTGTGTGTGTGTCCCGTTACACTGTGAGCCCCTCAGGGGCAGATTCTTTGTTTCATTCATCATTCATCACACTCAGTGCCTAGCAAGTAGCAGGTACTCAAGTCAGACTTGATGAAGGAAGAAAGACAGCACCCCGGCTCTCAAGTAGCTCGAGGAAATGCTTCTAACACTTGGCACAAGCTGAGGGATCACCCGTCCCCCATGCTCATTTCCTATTTATTAAATGGGGCATCCCCCTGCTAACCCACATCTTAAATACGCACCCATATTGGACAGACGCTTCTCTGAAAATGTGTGAGTCTTTATCTGCTGTGGAAAACAGCTGAATTTGCTCCTGTCCTCACGTTTCAGGTGACAATCTGAGAGGTCAGTGAAAACTGGATTAGAGTCAAGGCTAAGGACTCCCCAGCCTCCTTTCAAGGGTCTGAAGGCTTGTGAGAAATCTCTACAAAGAAGCAGTGTTCTTGCCAGCGGGCTTTGGATCGCTCCATGAACACACACACACACACACACACACACACACACACACACACGCACACAGCCTTGGTAACCAACAGTTACTAAAAAAAGGCCCCAGTGCAGCCACATTCCCCACAATGAGAAATCCTCTGGTAATACCCGGAGCATGAACAAGTTTCCTCCGAAGCATTTCGTGTGCCTTACTCCGAACCGCCTGGGGAGCATGCGAGTCCAGGGGTGCGCAGACTCCAAGCCTGGGGAGGGGGGCGGGCCGGGGACCATCGTCGGTCAGGGTTCCTCAGACTGAAACTCTGTGAGCATTTGGGCAGCGCCGGGGTTGGTGTGGCCGAGGCTGCTTAATGAATGCGTAATTAGCGCTGCGTTGTTCTGCCCATGGCCAAGGTTCAAGTCCTTGAAAACAATCTGTTCCCTGAAATAGGTTAAAACCCCCTCCACCGCCTCTGTTACCTCGCTTACTCTAGTGACTCAGCCACAATGCCTATATGTGTGAAGAAAAGTCCCCGAAGAAATTATTAGTGTTGGCATAGCAACAATATGCTAATTGCATCTTCCCTAAAAGCAGGCCAGCAGGACCTCTCCCCATGTGGGTCTGGTTACTGTGCGCTTCAGGAGAGAGTAAAACTGCATTCCTTGGAATGCAGGCCATATTCCAGACCCTCCTTCCTTCCCCCCCCCCCCCCCCGCCCCGGTTTAACCCAAGTTCATAAGGTTTGGGTGTGTTTTCATGCTTCCGTGCTAAAACAGAACACACACTGAGACTCAGTCCACAAATTCTTCTTGATGTCAGGGCATAGAGGAGAAACGAGGTCATTGTCTTTCCCATCTTCCTTTGTCCTCCACCCCCAGAACCTCCCCGCACCTCCGAAGTCTAACTAACCAACTGAGGATGGCTGCTAAGAAGCCCGGCGAGAGGGACGGCTGTGAACAGCTACTGAGTTTGGGGCTGCAAATAACAGAGGAGCCGAGGCAAAGCGAATTAAACCGGAGAGAAGATTGGCAAGGGCACGCTAAGACAGCGGGACAGGGTGGGTTTCGGGTTGCTCCGTTTTGTGCTCAACGATAGAACCAAGGACTCAGGTTCTCTCCAGATCTCTGTTCACCCATCCCAAGCCCTGAAACTCCTTCTAAGTCTGTACCCCTGTGGTCGTGGCTACTAGCACTCAAGGGGGAGAAGAAGAGTGACAGAGAGATAGACACACTGAGAGACAGAGAGAATGATCTGGCTTCTCAGCCTTCCACAAAAGGTAGAGCCTTGTCCCAGAGACCTTCAGCAAATCACTTCTTGTGTCTCGTTGGCAGAATCGGGTCATGTCCATTCCAAACCCAGTAAATAGCAGGGTACATGGGATTATTCCTAGATGCCTCAGGATCACCCTGTGAGATGAAGTTAATTTTTCAAACTGAAGTTTTACTCTGCTCCATGGGGAGGGGGAATGGACAGTGGGGGACGCCTCCACTATGTCCGCTATTACAACAGTGCGGAGTAGTGCTAGGTTGTAGGTCAACACCCCTAGCCTATGAGTTAGTGTTACTAGGACATGGGCAAGCACTACTAGAACGGGAGGACTATACATTCTGCCATCACTGTCTCACCTTAACTGCCCTCAAGCTTGGGCTCGGTCACCAGAGACCTACCTCGAAAGGCAATGGGAACTGGAGGCTGGGGTCTGGGAACCCTTGTTCCACCTGGGAATGAGATACAACCTTTCTAGTGCTTCATTCTTTAATCCTCAGTTGTGACGTGTGACTCTCAGCAGAAGCGCTGGGCTCTGCTGGTGGCCCACAAGGGCTGCTCTCTGAAATCCGGGCAGATTGTGGACAGAGAAGTTCCCACAATGGCAGAGCAGAGAACATCTCTCCACTCAAGTCCCCTTTGTCTTGAACCTTTTTATCTGTGAAGTACCTGCGTGGAAAGAGTATAGTATTATGTAAATAAAGAAACACTCACTAGCCACAGAGCATTCGTAAGAGAACCTGGGCGATTAAAATAGCAATGGCAGTCCCTGCACAGTTTCCAATGTTTCGCTTGCCTTTATCATATGAGCCTCGGAGGAACACTGGGAAGCAAGTAGAGAAAACTGTATTATCCTCATTTAATAAGGGACGAGGCTTCAGAGCTTAAGTAATTTGCTTCAGCTCTGGTGGACCTCTGATCTAACTTGCACCCAAAAATACAAAGGAACTCTTAAAGTTCAAGGTATGAAAAGCAACAGCCAACTTATAAGAATGACAGAGAACTTGAATGAACACTTTATCAAAGAGGCCATAAGAATGGCAAATAAGTGCGTGAAAAGATGATTCAACATCATTAGCCATGAGGAAAATGCAAATCAAAACCACAGATACCAACACACACCTGCTAGGATGGCTACAATAATATCGAGAACTCACAAGGATGCAGGGGACTGAGACACTTTCGGTGGGGCTGTGAAAATAGTACAGCCGCTTTGGAAAATGATTTAACGCTTTCTTATAAAGCTAGATGTGTACCTCCCATAGGACCCAGCAATCTCACTCAGGAATATTTACGTCTAGAGAAGTGAAAACTTAGGCTCACACAAAAACCTGTACACGGATAGCAGTTTTATTTGTGTAAGCCCCAATCCAAAGACACCCAGATGGCCCTTGTGGGGTAAAGCATCAAGGCTGTGGAATATTACTTAGCCATAAAAAAAGAAGGAGCTGTTGATGATGAATCTCGAAAACAGTGTGCTGAATGGGGAAGCTAGTCTCGAAAAATTTATTTTCTGTACGATTTCATGAACCTGATGTTCTCAAATAGGAAAAACTGTAGTGCATGGCGATCTGGTCCACATCTGCCAGGCCTCTGGGTCGGAGAGAGGGACAGCCATGGAGAGGGGTCTTCTGGGGGCACTGGATCTGTTCTGTCCCCCAATTATGGTGGCAATCCTAGAAATGTATTCAGGTGTTGACATTCAGAGCACTGTACACTGGAAGGAAAAAGAGCCAAATGTTACTGTATGATCGTTTTTTTTTTTTAAAGATTTTATTTATTTATTTGACAGACAGAGACCACAAGTAGGCAGAGAGGCAGAGAGAGAGGGGGAAGCAGGTTCCCTGCTGAGCAGAGAGCCTGAGGCGGGGCTCTATCCCAGGACCTTGAGATCATGACCCGAGCCGAAGGCAGAGGCTTAACCCACTGAGCCACCCAGGCACCCTATGATCGTTTTTTTAAATAAAACTTCGTAAAGAGTCAGTGGCTTGTAGACCACTTCAACTCCTTGTCCACTGCTGTCTCTACCACAACACACAACCTGGATCAGCTCAGGGCTTTGCTCAGGGCGCAGCCCCCAGGCCCGCGCTCAAAAACTTGTCTCTTGTAGAAAATTCTAATGAACTTTACTCTCCGTTTTCCCTGCTCATGGAAGTAGGATGTTAGAAGGGGAAGGCATGGAGCTATTGGAAGCAAACACATTGGCAACAACAGCAAGCGACGGCTGCTTGGGGAAAAAAAAAAGAGGCTGAAAACCAAGAATGCAAACCTACACATTCAAAACATAGTCATGTCCAGGGCCATGTTGTTCAAGGGCTAACAGCCCCCAAAGACACACCCACATGTCAGTCCTGGTTCCTGATGAGGAACCTGAATCCCAAGAGAAGTGTGGGGGAGGGGGCTTCTAGGCTCTTGGTTCTCCCTGAACAACAACAGAAGGAAGTCAGTAGGGAAGGCTAGTCATGTCTACTCTACTCATGAGCAACCCTGAAGGTTGAAAGCATGTCCGTTTGTCTTTTAGTTGGGACAAGAATTTGTTTTTTTGTGTGTGTTTTTTTATTTATTTTTTTTTTCAGCAAAACAGTATTCCTTGTTTTTGCACCACACCCAGTGCTCCATGCAATCCGTGCCCTCTCTAATACCCACCACCTGGTTCCCCCAACCTCCCACCCCCTGCCGCTTCAAACCCCTCAGATTGTTTTTCAGAGTCCATAGTCTTTCATGGTTCACCTCCCCTTCCAATTTCCCCCAACTCCCTTCTCTTCTCTAACTCCCCTTGTCCTCCATGCTATTTGTTATGCTCCACAAATAAGTGAAACCATATGATAATTGACTCTCTCTGCTTGACTTATTTCACTCAGCATAATCTCTTCCAGTCCCGTCCATGTTGCTACAAAAGTTGGATATTCATCCTTTCTGATGGAGGCATAATACTCCATTGTATATATGGACCACATCTTCCTTATCCATTCGTCCGTTGAAGGGCATCTTGGTTCTTCCCACAGTTTGGCGACCGTGGCCATTGCTGCTATAAACATTGAGGTACAGATGGCCCTTCTTTTCACTACATCTGTATCTTTGGGGTAAATACCCAGTAGTGCAATTACAGGTCATAAGGAAGCTCTATTTTTAATTTCTTGAGGAATCTCCACACTGTTCTCTAAAGTGGCTGCAACAACAGGAGATGTGGACACCCAGTACACCTGCCAATGGCCAGGATCTCCCCCCCAGAATGGTCTTGTCGCTGTCTCTCTCTCCCATCACCAGTGATCATCACAGCTAACATTTACTGAACACCTACTATGTTCCAGACCCTCTCTTAAGAGTTTCAAATGGACTATCCCATGTAATCCTCACAACAGCCCTATGAGGAGGAACCATAATAAGCCCAACTTTACAGATACAGAAACTGAAGTCAGAGAGGGCAAATGACTGGCTTGAAGTCATACATCCAGCAGGTGGTAGAGCCGAGACCATCTAGCTCCACAGTCTCCCCTCACAACCACGGTGCCACGTGTCTCGAAAAGTGAGCCGTGACATGGAAGCGAGCACAAAGGAAATTGGCTTTAGAGCTAAAATAAAAGAGAAGAGAGAGTAAGATCGATTAAGAAACTGGGTCTTCCTTAGGACCCTGCTGGGCAAGACCCCGAGCTCAGAGGATCAGCTGTCATCGATCTATCCTGCCTCGCTGGGGGGTGGTTCCCAAAGGAAGATGATGCAGTAAAGGCCTCTACCCCATGGGGACTAAATATGCCCCGTGATCAGGGTTGAGACTGGGAAATCTCAGGGATGCCATGCCAGCTCGAACCTTCTGTTCCAACAATCCATTATGGCCCTCTGAGGTTTGACTTGCCCCAAATAGTCCCCGGGTCTCCTGGGTTACCTATGCCCCACCTCCACCCCATGCTGACCTGAATCCGGGCAACTGCTGACGCAAAGGTTCTCATTATTATTAGACTCATGGGTAGTTAGAATGACTTTTGTTGTTTTGATTTTTTTTTTTTTTAAGCAGGAAATCAGATCTCAGCCAATTGTAGGAATTCAGCTCGCTAAATGAATTGAACGGAGGGAAAGGAGAATAAAAAACATTCCCAAACAAATGGAATGAACGGGCCAAGTGAAGAGATGGCTTCCGTCCACAGTTCTGCAAAATGCGAGAAATGGGCTTCTTCTGGCTTGAGTTTGAGGGACTGGGGAGTCGCCATCATCCCCGCTCCCTGCTCCCTCTTCCCTCCACACTTCAGGCTGGGCTGAGGAGTCTGGATTTTATTAGCCACCAAAGAGGCCTGAGGCATCTTGGGGTCAGGCACAGACAGGTAAACCAGTGAGTGGTGGATTGGCCAGAGTCTACAGCCCTCCTTCTTTCCTGGAATCTCAGGTCAAGGCCCTGGAGGGTCATTGCTCTGGAGAGGCCCTGAGACAGCAGAAGAGGGAAACCGATGTGTGGACAGTAAGGCCTAGAGGAGGCTCAGGGAAGTTCCCCGAGCCAGCATTCCAAAGGAAAATGCTTCTGAGCTAGTTGTCTTTCTCTTTGAGAAAGGCTCTCTTTTTCCTGGGAATTCAAATCTTCCGTGGACATCCGCAGGAATTAAAGCAGAGAGGAGTGATTCCACAATACCTCCCTAACGAGACGTTCCTGAGATGGGTTCCTGAGATGTTCCGATCAGCCCTGCTCCCTGTTCAGTTCATGGCCCACCTAGAACCTAACAAAGCAGAGGCCAGTGCCTCCTCTCCATTCTTCCTTAGAAACAAAACATGAGGTTTATTGGGTATAGCAATGCACTAGGTTTAAAGGCACTAACTTGCCTGGGAAATGCAATTTTTGTCCCTTCTTCTCATCAGCATTCCAGAAATTGACCTCTACGTGCAAATCTCTTCTTAACTACTTATTTAGAATTTTTCCCACCCAGGCTCAGCCCTCTGTGTTTCAGTCCAGACCTAACAGGTGGAAGGAGTTGACCACCTGTGCATGTAAAGGAAGGAGAGAACACTGACTGATTTTTATTGAACTCTGTGTGCCTGGAACCATGCCATACCAAAAATAGCTCCAACATGATGAATACAGTCCATGTACCAAGCCCTTTCCTTGTGGGGAGACTTCCAGTTTGATTCAAAGCAGATTCAGATGTGCCTGGACAAGTCAGGAGTATCAGTGGGGAAGACCCCATCAGAAGTCTCTTTGCACTAGACATATCAGATAAAGGACTAGTATCCAAAATCTATAAAGAGCTTATCAAACTCAACACCCAAAGAACAAATAATCCAATCAAGAAATGGGCAGAGGACATGAACAGACATTTCTGCAAAGAAGACATCCAGATGGTCAACAGACACATGAAAGAGCGCTCCACATCACTCAGCATCAGAGAAATACAAATCAAAACCACAGTGAGATACCACCTCACACCAGTCAGAATGGCTAAAATTAACAAGTCAGGAAATGACAGATGCTGGCGAGGATGCAGAGAAAGAGGAACCCTCCTACACTGTTGGTGGGGATGCAAGCTGTTGCAGCCACTCTGGAAAACAGCATGGAGTTTCCTCAAAGAGTTGAAAATAGAGCTACCCTATGACCCAGCAATCGCACTACTGGGTATTTACCCTAAAGATACAAATGAAGTGATCCAAAGGGGCAAGTGCTCCCGAATATTTATAGCAGCAATGTCCACTATAGACAAACTATGGAAAGAACCTAGATGTCCATCCACAGATGAATGGATAAAGAAGATGTGGTATATATACACAATGGAATACTATGCAGCCATCAAAAGAAATGAAATCTTGCCATTTGTGACAACGTGGTTGGAACTAGAGGGTATTATGCTTAGCGAAATAAGTCAATCGGAGAAAGACAACTATCATATGATCTCCCAGATATGAGGAAGTAGAGATGCTACATGGGGGGTTTGGGGGGTAGGAAAAGAATAAATGAAACAAGATGGGATTGGGAGGTAGACAAACTGTAAGAGACTCTTAATCTCACAAAACAAACTGAGGGTTGCTGGGGGTGGGGAGGGGAGGGAGAGGGTGGTGGGGTTATGGACATTGGGGAGGGTATGTGCTATGGTGAGTGCTATGAAGTGTGTAAACCTGGCGATTCACAGACCTGTACCCCAGGGCTAATAATACATTATATGTTCATTTAAAAATTTAGAAACTATTTTTTTTAAAAAGTCTCTTTGCACTGAGGACTAACAGACCTCCTGGGAGAGAATTTACTCCAACAGACAAAGGGAAGGTACCCAGCATGTGTGTGGCAACATCCATTAGGATTAGTTTTGGCTGAATATAGCAAGAAAAAAAAAATCCTTAAAATGACTATAGCTCAAAAAAGATTCAAGTTTATTTTCCTTTCACACAAAAGGATCCATAACCAATGGTTCAATACTGGCATGGAGATTCTGTGGTGTAATCAGGGACCCAGACTTCAGTCTTTCTGTTCCACCATGCAGGGACATAGCTTCCATCCTCCACCTGTCCTCCTGGTCCAAGACAGCTGCTGCAGCTCCAGCCATCACAATTCAGGCTGGTTGGCTGAAAGAAAGAGGGAAGAGGCTAACAAGGGACATGCTTCCAGCTGCATCAGTTCTCTAGGCAGCCTTCCCTAACCACAGAACTTCTGCTTACAACCTGTTGGCCAGAACTTCATATGGATATATTGAGTTCTAAGGGAGGCCAAGAAATCTTGTCCTTTAATTCAGGTGGCAAGAGGCCCAACTGGAAATCAGTGTTTACTTCTCAAGGAGAAAGGAGGAGATGGATTTCTGGATAGACAATGAGGAATCTCAGCTGGGAAGCCTGACCTCGGCTCTGCCTCCAGCCCTGCCTTGTGGCAGCATGATCCGGTCTCAGGAAAGTAGGAGGCTGCAAGGAAACTCTGAGACATAGGGACTTAATGAATGCTAAATCGGGATCCTTCCCACTGGAGAGTAACATTTGAGAGGGAGGGAGAGCTTTTGCCAAATTATAGCTCAGCTTTGAAAGGACTCAGTGAGGGACAGTGGTCAAGGTGCCCGGCAGGGCAGTCCCAGTGCACAGGGGTAGCTGACTTCTTGGTGAGCCCATGTACAGGGCATCCCCTAATTGGCTTCCCAAACACATGAAGGAGGGGACAGTGGGGTTCCCCTGTCTCCAAGAATCTGTGAAACTTAGCTTACCAGTGTCCAAGGGACCCTGTTCAGACTCAAGACGAACACCTCTTTGGAGGTGGCCAAGATGCAAAGGTTTTATAAATCGATGGTTAGATTAAATTAGGACCAACACCAAAATATTTTACTGTTTTCACTGTTGTGCACATTCCTCCCAGTGTGCATATGGCCAAGACCCACGTACAATTCACTTTTTTATAAGTTGATACAGGAAGTTCGGCTCCAAGCTTTTCCATTTTTTTCAGAGAGTCCTTTGCATTTGCAAATCCACCATTTCCAAAGTGCTTTTGGACCCAGTGGGTCATCCAGACTCACAGTGATCTGTTGTAAGGACACTATTATTTTTCCCATATTACAGATAAGCAGATGACTTCAGAAGAAAGAGCTGAATGTGAAATGATTTGCCTAGCATCACCCAGCTGGGATGCTCTAGAAATGGAAGTGGAGACACGTCTGCTTCTCTTTTTGTCCCCAGTAAAAGGTGCAGAGTTGGGGGTGTGATGCTGACACCTTCCACTGTTTGGGCTATAGCTAAAATTTTAAAGACAAAAGATTAAGGTGATCATGGAGACAGCAGCTGTCACACTTCAGTTTGCCAAAGGATCACCTGAGGAGACTGTAGGCATTAAGTCTGGCCAGGATCAAGGAAAATGCATGTTAAATTGTTCTAGAATTCTTATTACTCAAAGTGTGGTCCTGAGCTCGGCAACATCAGCATCACCAGGGAGCTTGTTAGAAATGCAAATTCTCAAGAACCATCCCAGGTGTCCTGTATAAAAATCTGCATTTAAACAAGCTCCCCCAATTTTTTTTTTTTAATTTATTTGTCAGAGACAGAGAGAGCACAAGCAGGGGAAGCGGAGAGGAAGAGGGAGAAGCAGACTCCCCGCTGAGAAGGGAACTCGATGCAGGGCTCGATCCTAGGACCCTGGGATCATGACCTGAGCTGAAGGCAGACCCTTAATGGACTGAGCCACCCAGTTGCCCCCCGGGAACTCTTTCTTAAGGACAAACACATGTGGAGGGACTTGCAAACCTTCTCTTTCATCTGCTCAGCAACACTGTTTTTTTACCTGGGAAGGCTGGATTCCAGGGAAGGGGAGTGACTTACCCAACAGGCCCCTGTAAGGGGCAGAACCAGATTCAAACCCAACACTGACTGGCTTTTCTGCCACCCCCTTGTCAGTCACTCTGCAACTGTGGGTTCAAAGTCTAGTCCCCAGACCTACAGCATCAGCAGCAGCACCTGGAAACTTATTCAAAATGCAAGTTCTAGGGCCCCACCCCAGATCTAGTGAATCAGACAATCTGGAAATGGAGCCCAGCTAACAGTGGCCTAAGCTTTTCAGGTGATTCTGATACACATGCAAGCTTGCAAACCTCTGTGCTGTAGACCCAAGCCTGATGAGATGCAGGGGGGGGTGGGGTGGTAGAAGAAGCCCATGGCACTTAAAACTATTCCAACCTTCCATGCTAGCTGAAGTTCCAGCACACGTGTTCCTCCCGTAACATGATGCTGTGGGACCTTGACACTCGAAGGGCAGAAACTGGGAACCCCCCAGTATCACCTGGGAGCTTGTTAGAAATGCAGAATTCAAGGCCACACATCAGAATCTACCACAGACCTCTTACATCAGCACCCGCATGTTGAAAAGATTCAGACATAGGTTAGAGGCTGAGAAATGCTGTAGTGGAGGGAGTGCTAGGTGGAGAATCTTCATTCCTGAGTGTGAATTCCGACTTCACCACTCTCTTGGACTCCCCAGCCCTCTCTGTTCCTAACTCAACAGGGAAAATCTTCAAAACCTTCGGGATATGTGCCAGAGTTCCCTCTGGGGAAGCTGACACAGGTGAGTCTCAGCCAGCCTCTAATTCATGTTGGGACCCTGCCCTTTACCCTGAGAGATGTCCTGGGACTGTGAAATTACCCTGAGTGTTTTGTGTGAACAGACAAATCCAAGAAAGAGCAAGGAAAGATTACATCACCTGAAGCAGAGATTGCATGGGTGGGGCAAGGTGAGGACAGGAGCCGGGGGCTAGAGTCTGAGAGAACAGAGCAAAGAGTGAGGGGCAGAGAGGAGGAAGTCAGTGTCTTAGAGAATTCTGTCTGCACATACCAGGACATACATCAGGCTAGGCAACTTCTACGGGGCTGAGCCCATTCCTGAGCCTTGGTAAGGGTTCTGCCTCAGTTTCCCACTTGGCCCTCCAGCCCCCTGCCCGAGGCTCGTCCGTAAGCCTGATGACCGGTCTGCTCCCTACCCCACCCATGGCCATCAACAGCTGCCCTTAGCTCCCCCTGCTTCCTGTCGTTCACTAGATCCCATTTCCCTTAGGGCCAAGACCATCTGAAGTATAACTAGATCTTACAGAAACAAGAAGGCTGGAGAAGGCATCTTGCAGTTAATCTGGCAGATGGGGGCCTGGGGGGGAAAGCTGACATAGATTTCAGAAATAGCTGAGAAAAACCTCCCAAGAGATCACAGAGAAGAGAATGGAATGAGAGAAGCTCAATACTGGGAGTAAAACCATATGTGCTTGGGGGGAATGTAATCCGCACATACCTGGGACTTTTAAATCACCGGAATACCTTTTGGTGGCAGCCATTGGATATCCAGGAAGCCTTTGGTTCTATTTTAGTAGTCTTCGTTAAGCCCTTTATTTTCAACATCAGGAAATTGTGTTCTGCCAAGAAGAGATTACTTGGACATCAGATTAAAGCCTCTAAGATTCCAGAAAAATTCTAACGTGGCCCAACCCATTGTGGGACCCACCAATACCCAGGCTGGCACTTCTCTCTGGGTTTTTCCTCGATCTGTTTCCTTTCTGAATCTGGGCGTGTTAGTCAGCTTGGGCTGCCGTCATGACAGGATACCGCAGACTAGGTGGCTTGAACAGCAGAACTCCATTTTGTCACAGTTCTGGAGACTGGAAGTCCAAGGTCAAGGTGCTGGCGGGGTTGGTTTCCTGTGAAGTCTTGCTTCCTGTCAGCCAGCCTCTTGCTGTGCGTCTCTTCCTCTGTGTGGGCATTGAGAGAAAAAGAGACAGCTCTTGTTCTCTTCCTCTTATAAGGACAACAGTCCTACTGAATTTGGGCCCACCCAAGTCACCTTCTTTTACCTTTATTACTTCCATAAAGGCCCTATCTCCAAATACAGTCACATTAGGAATTAAGGCTTCATCATATGGGTCTGGGGAAGGGAGACACAATTCAGTCCCTAACACTAGGGTTGAGAAGCTAGGTCCCAATCGGTCTACAAGATGCGGCAATGGAGGACAGCTTATATTGGTGGGTTGGTCCCTAAAGTCTAGAGATGAGGGTCCTCACCTCTGGACCTCAGTTTCCTCCTTGGTAAGAAATGAAGTAGGACAGAGCCCTGTTGTACTTGGACCCCTAGATACTGATTCCGGCTCTGCCACCGTCTAGCTGAGTGTCCTTGGATAAGCACGGCTTTCTTCTGACCCATTTTTTCCGTATAAGAAGAGGTGTCAACTCAAAAACAAACATAAAACCCCCATGACCCAATTTTAAAATGGGAAAAGGGGGGCACCTGGGTGGCTCAGTGTGTTAAAGCCTCTGCCTTTGGCTCAGGTCATGATCCCAGGGTCCTGGGATCAAGCCCCGAATCAGACTCTCTGCTTAGCAGAGAGCCTGCTTCCCTTCCTCTCTCTCTGTCTGCCTCTCTGTCTACTTTCAATCTCTATCTGTCAAATAAATAAATAAAATCTTTAAAAAAAAATAAAATGGGAAAAGGACTTGAATAGATATTTCTACAAAAAAGATATACAGCTGGCCAATAAGTACATGAAAAGATGCTCAATATCACTAATCATTAGGGAAATGCAAATCAAAACCACAAGAAGATACCACATCATGCCCATTAGGCTACTATCAAAAGAACAGTGGGACGCCTGGGTGGCTCAGTTGGTTAAGCGTCTGACTCTTGGTTTCAACTCAGGTATGATCTCAGGGTCCTGGGATCAAGCCCTGTATCAGGCTCCACACTCACCATGGAGCCTGCTTAAGACTCTCTCCCTCTGCCCCTCCCACTCATGCTACCTCTGTCTCAAATAAATAAGTAGATCTTAAAAAAAAAAAAAAAAAAAAACCAGCAAATGACAAGTGTTGGCAAGGATGTGGAGAAGTTGAAGCCCTTGTGCACTGTTGGTAGAAAATGCAAAATGGCACAGATAGTGTGGACAACAGCCTGGAAATTCTTCCAAAAAGTTAAATATAGAATACCAGCAATCCCACTTCTGGGTATCTACCCAAAAGAAGTGAAAGCAGGGACTCAGATATTTGTACATGAACGTGCATAACAGCATTGCAAAAAAAGTGGAAACAACCCAAATGTTTATTGATGGATGAATGCGTAAACAAAATGTGGTATACACAGACGATGGAATATTATGCAGCCTTAAAACAGAAGGAATTCTGTCATACGCTACAACTTGGATAAACCTTGAGGATGTTATGCTAAGTGAAATAAGCCAGTCACAAACGAAGAAATACTGTATGCTTCCACGTCTATGCGGTCCCTAGAGGAGGCAAACTCATAGAGACAGAAGAACAGTGGTTGCCAGAGCCTGGGAGGAAGGTGGAATGGGGACTTGGTGTTTAACAGGAACAGAATTCCAGTTTGGGAAAGATGAGAACACTCTGGAGATGGAAAATAAAGAGGGGTCATGGGTCAAAGTCTACGGGGGTCATGTAGCTCTGAAATTCTCTGCCTCTTAGTGATAACAAAGTATAAGAGGTTCCTCTTTTCTTTCACCAAATGTCAAAATCAAACCGTCAGCCTCTTTCGAGCCTGTGCTCCCCAGACCTGCATAGGGAAGAAACACCTATGAGAATCTCTGGGTTTAGCCAGTCTTTTATCTTCTTAGGGGGGAGAAGGGGTGAGTGGAAGCCCCTGGAGAAACAGGCAGCTTGGAGCAAGTGTTTTGTGATCCTTGGAGGGATAAAATTCTTTAAAAATTCTTAAAAATCAGGGTTCTTGTCCTTTTGGGTGAGTCCTGCCTATTTTATTTCTGAGCTGGGCAAGGCTGCTGGTGCATAGATTCAGGAAAGCCCGACTTGGAGCCCATCTGTTCAGTGTTTGAAGCAAAATCATGGGAAGTACTCAGGCTGAAAATTGGTTTGGGGCTTTGGCGGTTGTCTCCAGAAACAAAATCCTTTAGCCACCGTGGAGATGAGTATAGTAGCTTCAAACACACTGCCTTGTGAAAACACACCAAATATCATCTTTTTCTTTCCTGATCTTTGGACATTCTAATTTCAGATGTCTGCCCTTCAAATGTGAGCCGTGGCTGTCAGTTTAAATACCAGACTCTTGATTCACGGTAGCCTTAAAGGACCAGAGGGCTTTGCAGCAATCCAAAGGAATGATTTCAAACCTGGATGCCCACCTCTGCTGTTGGTAATTCCATGGAAATACCTGCCAGGATACATCTGAAGAAGGTTGGGCGTGATGTCTGCAGGTTCGAGCCCATGGCCCTCACCGCTCCCTCCCCATCTCCTTCAAATCCTGGGGCTGAGGCTGGGCTGATGTCCGAAAGCCTCTGTACCACCCCAGGGTGAGGATACCTGTCTTGTTCACCACAGTATCCCTAGCTTGGGAGCAAACCAGAAGCTCAGTACTTATCTACTGAGTTTACTTGAATGTCATTTTGGGTGGTAGAGAATGGAGCCTATAGGTCAAAACATTAATTCCAAATAAGCCAATTGAAATACAAATCTTTGTGTTGTCTAACTACACAAAGAAGAAGCACTGCAAGCTGAATCCTTGCGCTAATTAATACCCAAACTTTAAACCCTAAAGTCACTGTATTATTTTTGACCTAGGATTATTAATCCTAAAAAACAAAGGCAATTACAACGAGTGGTTGGTGATTCACTTTCTTCATTTTTGTTTACCCCCTTTGGCTCATTTCCTCTCTCATAAATGACAAATTCAGAGCAGGGGATCTCTACGCAGCCCCAACAGACTTGCCAACCCCACATGAGACAGGGAGGCCGGGCTGTGTGTTCACCCACCGGTCCTCCTTATCCCTAAATATTGAAAGCCCTAGATCTCCCTCTAGGTATGTTTCTGAATGAGCTCCTCTGTTCATCAACTTGGGTAAAATCCTTGCATTTTGTATTACACCATAATGCTACTTTCCAAAGCATTATGATTTGTATCTGTACCACTTTATTCTCACAACCACCTAGTGAAATCAAAAGGATCCCCATTTTGCAGAGAAGACAGAGGCATGGAGAGATCATGTCATCTGCTCACTTGAATTAAGAGCATGGTTTGGCTCCTAATTCCTTCCCTCCTTCTCCCACTGCATCATTTCTGATTTTAAGGCACCTTTATAAGCTTAAAACAGTAGAGCCCGGCCAGTTTTTAAAATACTTTGCTCACCATGCCTGGGACAAGCACTGAGGATGCCTGCTGTCTACAGTCACTTCTTTGGTGGGGCAAGAGCCTTTTTCTGGCAAGTCAGCAAGCTTCTTAGACTCCATGCTGGCCACCTCTTGGGTTTCTACGTGCAGAATCCATTTCAGGAACTGGGGGACTCAAGTTTGAATTCACAGGAATGGGGAACTCAGGACCCACCAAAGAGCCGGACCTCAGGAATTTCATGAAGTGCTGGGTGGTCCTGGGTCTGAAGTGGCTCGTGGCCTGTAGCAGCAGAAGTCTATAGAACTTCGACCCAGTCTAGAACCTTCCTATTAATGAGACTCTGCTTTCAGACAGACAACTCAGGCTGTTTCTCTCTGTCTTGCCTTCACTTGCCTGATGCTTTAGTACTGCTCAGAGGGTGTGGAGTAATGAAGTCAGCACATGAAGTGAAATTCCAATAGAGTCAAAATGTGCCCTTGAAAATTCTTGAAGTTTCCTGGAGAGATCAGCTGATGTGTGATGCTCGTGGCCCCATTCAGTTACATGCAGGTGTATGGGGTACGATCCCCGCTGAATTTTTCTTTCTCTGGCACTGTCTTTTAAACCTTCCCTGGAGGGGGTGTCCTTCTCCTGTCCCCGGATGGACACTTGGGCAGTCCCTTCATTTTTAATTAAGATAAAATTCACATAACGTAGAATTACTCAATAACCATTTAAAGTGAACCATTCAGGGGCGTTTCGTACCTTCATTCTGTTGGGCAACCACTGGCTCTATCTAGTTCCAAGACAGTTCCAGCGCCCCAAAAGAAAACCCCCTACCCATCAGCAGTCACTCCCCGTTCCCCTGCCGGTCCCACATCCCAGGCCCTGGCAACACCAGTCCACTTTCTGTCTCTATGGGTTTACTTGCTCTGTATATTTCATTTAAATGGAATCTCACAAAATGTGACCTTTGTGTCTGGCTTCTTTCACTGAGGATAAACATGCTCGAGCTTTGTTCTTTTCCTCAGCCCCCTGATTTTTGCCCATCCTTTGTTTTCAAAAGAGTCCTACAGCAAATTTCTTTGCAAACCTGGTCTCAGTTCAGAAATTCAACTCTCAGGGCCATTCAACAGTTACGTCTTCTTAAGGTAAGACTTCAGTGGCACCTCCTGCCGCGGTCCCTCCTACTCCAATGCCACCACCTCCCTTGAGGAAGGCAGGCCATGGTCCTTCTTCTCTCCCTCCCTCCTCCTCCTCAGTTTGCTAACTCCAGCTCCTGGTTTCTGGCCCTGATGGGTTGGAGAGCATGGAGGAAAAGCCAGGAAAGGGTTCGGGAGAGCAGAAGATTTGCCAGTTGACTGGCAAGGGAGGAAAACAAGAGCTCTGAGTCTCATTCTATCACACACCTTTCTTAAACGGATCTTTCTCTGAGCCCTTCAGAGGCTCCTGGCTGGGTTCTGCAATTGCAGACACCTTGGTGTGGGCAATACATTGTGTTTTTCCTGTGTTCCAAGCACTGCACATGGTCACTGTGGTGCCCCATGGCCTTTTCGAATGGTCTTCCGAGCAGCATTGAAAACTCTCCAACTGGTCTTTCTCCCATGAGGTTGGGGCTACCAAAAATAATTGAAATCACATAGAAATATTTAGCTATTGCTCTACAAAAGGCTTTATTACATTCATGGACCTGTAAAACTATAGAACCGTAAACTAGTCCTATTCAAAATTATACTTAGAAATAAAATTCTCAGGGCACCTGGTTGGCACAGTCAGTTGACTGTCCAACTCTTGGTTTTGGTTCAAGTGGAGATCTTAGGGTCAAGAGATCAAGCCCCTTGTCAGGCTCTGTGCTGAGTGTGGATCCTGCTTGAGATTCTCTCTCATGCTCTCCCTCTGCCCCTCCCCACCCCCACTCATGCGCCTCTCTTTCTCAAAAAAAAAAAAAAATTTAAAAACAAAAAAATTCTCAAAATAAAAATAACATATATCTGTACCTGCATATGTAGGAATGAAATTTTGCAAGTATTTATACTAATTATGTGAACATTTAAAAAACATTGGAAGAATAATCACTGTGAGTACACAGTTAAGTTCTTGAATCCGTCTTGTGGCTATATCCAATAGCGTATCCCAGTCTTCTGACGAATATGCTTTGTTTCATTTTATTTTTTGCAGTTTGGACTCATTATTTTTAGATTTTCATAACACGGCCCAAAATTGTCTTCATAGTTGCGTTTACTCATTAATAAATTTGAAACTGTTGATACCTTCAGAAGAAGCCTCTAAAGACCATGATTTTTTTATTTTAAGATTTTATTTATTTATTTGACACAGAGAGAGAGATCACAAGTAGGCAGAGAGGCAGGCAGAGAGAGTGGGGGAAGCAGGCTCCCTGCTAAGCAAAGAGCCCGATGCGGGGCTCGATCCCAGGACCCTGGAATCATGACCTGAGCCGAAGGTAGAGGCTTTAACCCACTGAGCCACCCAGGTGCCCCAAGACCATGATAATAATAACCGTGACTGGTTCCTTCAACAGAGTCACGGGCTGGGTGGTCAACACAGAAATGGGCGGAAGCCTGAGAAAGCCCTCCACGTCCAACCACCTCATTCTGAGAGTTAGTCAGGTCTGTGCTACAGATGAAAGAAGAACCTGTCTCGTGAATGTGCCCCTTCTGGGTCAGGAGCCTCCCAGGCCAGGTGCAGTCAGTCAATGGAGCTCCTTCTCCACGTCTAGGGTGTGCTCACCAGCTGCACGTCTCCTCCTTTCTTGGCTGAATCTACATCCTTAACTTCTTCGGCTCTTCTTGGTAGCTGTTTGTATTTTCATTTGGTCAGAAGAACCGTCAGTCCAAACAAGCAGCTGTGAGTGAGGAAGGCAGAGGCGGGCAGCTCAACCCGCTCGTTTCTGACTTGGGCCATGAGGAGGCAGGATGGCTGGCAAGGCCAGCTGGAAGGGAACCCATGGGCAGGAGGCCTGGCCTTGGTCTGAACCATCTGGTTCCAACCGTCTCAGAAGCCAGATGGTGCTGCGCTCCGCTGTCTCCAGGAAGGGCTGCTGGGCGGAGAGGTGAGGAACCTGCTCTTGGCCACCCACGCCAAGCCAGCTGTCCAGGAAACTGAAGTAAACCATCCTACTGGTGGCTGGGGGGGCAGTGGGAACTGCCAATGGGAACTCAGGAGGGCAAAAGAACTGGTTTTGCCAAGAGAACATCTTCCTGAGATGGGCCCATAAGTAGGCCACGTCTCTCAACAGGGACCTCTTCATCAGAGAGGAAGTTTTCACCAGGGACACGAACTGGTATTGGGCAAAGAACAAAACAGGAAAAAAAAACAAATGAAAACCAGACCACAAGGAACACAAACACCCAACTAACAACTTTGTCTGTCTTGAGTTCTCTCTCTGGGCTCAGGAGATCCTGGAGCTTCTTAGGATGGAGTCCAGCCAGTGACTCAGCGCAGCTCAGAGCCTTTCCTCACTCCTACGTGGCCTCCATCACCGTCAGAGCTGGCTCTACCTTTGGTCAAGGTCACCAGCTCTGTTTGTTTCCTGGGACAGCTGTAGCAACTGACCAAAAAACCAGTGGCCTGATGGGACAAGAATTTATTCCGTCACATTTCCGGAGGCCAGAAGTCCAAAATCAAGATGTCAGCAGGGTCGAGGTCCCTCCAATGGCCCTAAAGAAGCCCGTTTTCCAGCTCTTCCGGCTTCAGGCAGCTGTTGGCATCCCCTGCCTCACTGGCACATGGTCACGTCCCTCCCGTCTCTGCCTCCGTGTTCACGCGGTCTTCTCTTCGGTGCGTCTGTGTCTCCTCTCCTGTCGCATGAGGACACTAGCCATCAGATTCAGAGGTCTCCCTGTTAGTCCGGGGTGATGGTGTCTCAGGCCCTCAACTCCAACTATAGAGACCTTTTCCCCAGGTGAGATCACATGCACAGGCTCCCAGGATTTATACAGAGACATAATCGTTTCGGAGGCCACCATTCAATCCATGACATCAACTAATTTAAAAGTCTCGGAAATTTTGTTTGCAGAGTACTTTTTTTTTTTTTTTTTTAATGGGGATGGGTGGGGCAGAGGGAGAGAGAAGATCTTAAGCAGGCTCCATGCCTGGCAGAGCCTAGTTCAGGGCTCGATCTCACGACCCTGAGATCATGACCTGAGCTGAAATCAAGTCAGATACTTCAGCGACTGTGCTCCCCAGGCACCCCGTGAGGTGCTTACTCAGTGCCCGATGTCTGCCGCTCGTGGGGGCTGGGCCTGCTCTGCAACCCCCCACCCCAGGCCTGGTGGGGGTTCAGGCGAGCATTCCACCTTCAACTCAACCGACTGGATTCCACCTGGCTGGACAGCAGGTGGCAGTTGTGCCCAGCAAGCCAGGGAGGGCCAGGCTCCCCAGAAAAGCATCTCCATCGGGAAGCCAGCTCAGTGTGGACCACAGAGCAGCCTGAAAACACCTACTCGGGCCCCAAAGCTGGGAGGGGGAGGGCACGCATTCACTGGGGCTGCAGGAATAACAGCACTCAGATGACTTGAACAACCCAGATGTGTTCTCTCTCGAGCTAACATCAGGAATCGAGGTGTCTGGAGGCCATGTTGTCTCTGAGGCTCTGGATAACATCCTTCCCACTCCCTCCCAGCTCTGGTGGTGGCCGTGGCCTCGTGGTGTTCCGTGGCTGTGTCTTTCCAGTCTCGGCCTCTGCCGTCACGTGGCCCTCTCCTCTTTATGTCTTCAAGGTCAGCAGTCATACTGGATGACAGGCTCACCCTTGTTCCCTCTTATCATTGCCACAACCCCATTTCCAAATAAGGTCACATTCTGAGGCACAGGACTTTAGGACTGGGACATATATCTGGAGGGGAACGCAGATCAGTCCACCACCCAAAAGTAAAAGCAGACTGGCGCCTGGGGCTTGACGGTGTCCCAGAAGCATGGCTCGGGCCACAAGCATACTGTCTGGGGCAGTCCCATGGGGCCCAGGACTCCGGGTGGAATCTTCGAGGAAACCGCTGACCTGGAACCTTCTCTCAGGGCAAGGAGGATGAAGGCAGCGCCAGCAGATCCCAGCTGCCCTTGTCTGGAGACGCTGGCTGCTCTGTGCCCTCCCCAGGGCCTGGCCTGTTTCCCTCAGAATGAACAGACCACCACTACCAAGTTCCTGAATCTTCCTCTCCACTGGCTTTCGGGACTCAAGCTCTTCCTTCGGCTCCCAGTCGCCATTCTGGGCATGGAGCTTAGCACCTGCTGTTTCTTGACAACACCCGCCTGCTGGTTCATAATGGAAGTCGGAGCACGTCTCCCCTCTGCCTGCGGCCCCCATGGCTCCTGTCTCATCCCTCACGCCTCTCAACTCTTTTCTCAGCAAGAACGTGGGAAGGGAGCCCGGTCCTGGCCATCCTGCTAGGACCGCGGTGCTGCCCACCGTGTCCGATGGCTTTGTTTGTTCAGGGATGTCTCCCTGGGGCCTAGAACGGTCCCTGGCAAATATGGGGCAGGATGCATTCATTCAGACGCCTAACGGCGGGTTACAGCACATCAGGCTCTGTCTAGGCCTGCAAGTACAGTCTTCATCCCTCATCCCTGGCCTGGCTTGTCACTCCTCACCTGCCTCTGGCTCCCTACTGCCCACGCCCCCTGCCCAGCATTCCCCCTGCGTGGCCATCCCAGAGTGCCCAGCTTCCAGAACCCCCCAGCAGGAGTTCTGCCTGCCATCTGCTGTGTCCCCGGGCTGGACTGGCAGAGGGGACACGCGATCCCCTTCTGTGTGGCATGATCACAGGCGAGCCTCTCCTGACTGCTTCCCGCTGCTGTTGGAGGCTGAGCTGTTCGAAGCCAAAGTTTCTGGGTTGGCTCATTTTTAAACAATGATACGGTTCACACATTCAGCACTTCTGCCCCAGAGCCCTAGGCAACCGCTCAGGCTGGCTCCCTTCCAGTTCTCTGATAAATCGGCTTCCCAGTCAACCTCTTTCAGGGCAGCGCGAGCTTGGCAGGATCTCACCTTCAGAACTCAGAACTCGCTTCGTCAGAACGTTGACAAGCCCGTGTCTGCGGAGGTGGGAGGGTTTCTCTGTGTTAGCTCTCGGGCATCACGTTTATGGAGTTGACCAGAGATTCTTTTGCAACTTTTTCTCAGGGTTCTGGAAATGTAGCTAAACATAAGCAAAAAAAAAAAAAAAAAAAAAGAGAGAGAGAGAGAAAGAAAGAAAGAAAGAAAGATCCGTACATGCCAAACAACCTCGTTTTAGCAAGCACGTCTCTTCTGCTGAAGGAGATCAGGATCTGTACTCGCTGAAGCCCTGAAGGCAGCAAATTCTCCCAGCGGGGAATGAGATGACAGGTTCAGGGACTCATGGGAAGCCTCTCTGGAGTGAGTTGGAAATTCAGTGGGTCAATGCGGCACAGGTGTCAATATGGCGGGTGCTGGTGCTTCTGGTACCTTCTGTAGGTGGGCCAGGATGCTCTAAATATTACCTCCTCACTTGTCCGTGGTTGCGAGAAACAGAGGGAAGAAGGCTAGCTTGGCGTGTTCACTGAGTCTACCGCTGAAAGACACTGCTTCGGTTGGCACGTGATTTTGGGTCCTGTTTGCTTGAGGTAAGAAGACAAAAGGAAAGAAGAGACTTCAGGGAGGAGGAGACATGAGGAGACATGAGGTCCCATGGAGTGGAATTGGGGGGCCCTCCTGCCCCTAAAACCTGGCGGGGGGTGTTATGCTGCCTGTTGCTCTTATGGTCCAGAGAGTCTGAGACCCCCTGGTGCTGGTAATGTTCCCCCACAAGACCTTGGAGAGCACAAAGCAGAGCCTGGAGGAAGTCCCAGCATGCAGCCCCCAATGTTGGGTGCAATGCAACCCTGTTGATCCTTTAGATAGAAATCTCCCCCACTGCCTCCCCAGCTCCAAAGACCACACAGTTTTGCAGAAGGACCCTTGAGAGACTGAGGTTTGCCTTGTGGGGGTGTCATTTCCTTGGGAGAGTGGCAGACTCCAGGTTTGACATCACTGGCACCTGAGATTTTCTCAGCCAATCAGAACATAGTGTCCTTCGAGGCTCCTCGCCACCATACTATATCACCTGCCTGCATAAGGCCCCCTCCATCAGCTCAGGACGCCCCAGAGGTGGCTCCTGCACACTCGTGCGTGGTCCCTTGGGGGCCTGCTCCCTGTGAAGCCATTCTTGCTCGCACATTCCAGGAGAGGGGAGGATGGGGATGCCAGGGGTGACGCCCTGCGGTGTTCCCTGACTGCCAGTCAGATGAAGTGCAGGGTGCTGTGCCCGCCCGGGGCATCTTCCCTGAGCAGAGCCCTCTGGGATCAGCAGAGGGCTGACCTCACACTGGGCATCCAAGTAGCATGCCCGTCCCTTCCTGCTCTGCTTGTTCCTCCAAGAGTTCTCAGCCAGGCAGGCCCAGGCCAAGGGGCAGCTGAGAACGGCTCCAGCCCCATGTCCTTGCCCTCTCAGGGGCCCATGCAGAACTCCCGCAGCCCGCAAGCTCCATATTAGTCATTCTCGGTTCCGGCTATCGGTTGCTCACACTTGCTGAGAGGTATAGCTAAATCACGGCCACAGGCACACAGATTTTTAGCTTCTGTTCATCTCTTGGTATCTTAAGCCAATGCTTTGACACTGGATTAGGAGTACCTGCAGGGTGTGGGGGGCAGGGAGGAGAGTGAGGTGGTTCAGAGCTCTCAGGCTGTTTATAGCCTTGACCTGTGCTCCGTCCACCCACCCCACTTCCCCACTGAGTCCTACTCTTGATCCTCCTGGCTAAGACCCTATGGTTTGGGCCCTGGGTCCCTATCCTCTTTACCTCTTATACTCAGCACTGCCTTTTCTGGCCTTGCCCTTGGCTTCCCCTCGACAAATTTCTGACTTACACTCAACACGGCCTGGATTGGCTGTCTTTAGTAGATGCTGCTCCCAGTTCAACATGGTCTTGACAGCCTGTTGTTCCAGAAGTGTCCCTCACGCCCACCCTGCACCTGCTGTGGATGAGGCCCAGGCTGGACACCAGCAGTAAAAACAGAAAATGTCCTTAAATTTAGCAACTTGGGCTCTAGCCAAAGGGGGAAACTGAGGCAGGTGTTCTATAAAGTTTAGCAATACCTCCTGAGGTTGAAGAGTGGGGGCGGGGGAAATGGGTGGGTGTATGGTGTGTCTGGAGGTAGCTTTAGTGTCATCTAAAATGCAGACATCTCAAGAGACACGTTCACGGTCTAGTTTAATTGGATGAATGGACTAGGAGGTGTGGGGGTGGATTCTAGACCTGCCTATGGTGATTAAGCCAGGGGAAGGACTCAGTAGCAGGCAGCAAATACAGGCCCTCTGATACTCCGTAAAGACCATGGTACTGAAGGGAACAGACAACCAATAGTCCAGGTAAAGAGAGGGCCCAGGATGATATTAATGAAGAATCCAGGTCCAGGAGGGCAGGTGCTCTACTGGGCAAGTTTCAAGGACCACAATCCTAGTGATGACACCTAAGGATTGAGATTAAGTTTTTAAATGGGGAGTTTCACAGAGTCCAGCATGGAATGCTTCAAGTTGTCCTGCTTGGTGGACAGCAAACTTCGATGTCCTTGGCACAGGCCGCTAACATAATGTCCTAGGGAGAGGTAAGACTCCTGCCAGCTTCAGAGGCCATCCCTGTGGTGGTCATGGGTGCTGTTCACCGTTAGTACTGGCCCTGATTTCCAGGATCTCATGTCCCTACTTCCTCTGAAGTTAGGAAACTCGTAAGAGTTGCTCTGACCAGTAAAACCCAAAGGGCATGTGTCCTTCCAGGAGGAAGCTTTAAGGACCAGCAAGCTGCTCACTTTCTTCCCTGCTACATTGCACTTGCAAGCATATGTCCAGAACGTGCTTCCACCAGCCCGAGTCCCCGTGTGGCCACATGAGCAGAACCCTTTGCTGACCCATCCTTGGACATGCAGCGTGAAAAACTCTAATTGTGTTAAACCATGAAATTTGGGGGGTTGCCACTGCTGCAGTGACCTCACTGGCCTAGCCATGGAGCCCTCACTCTGGGATGAGGCTCTGTGATGATAATCAAAGGGTTTCTGAGTCCCTGTCAGCCCTATGGGTTGACCACCGAAAGGCACCACACCCGTGTCTGACCATTCCCATTTTGTCAAGAAATCACACAATCCTCACCAGCCTCATCAAGAAGGCATTCCATGATGGCTGCCTACAGACTCCTGGCCCTCGGAACAGAAAGCAGCCTGCTGCAGGGCGGAGGCAGGGATGGCAGGGAACTTTGGCTGAGTGGCGGTCCCCTAGGGATAGTCACAGCCCCAACTGCAATCCCTTCAAGGGAAATGACACTGGGTGTGATTCTAACTGGTGTCACTCTCCCAGGAGAGAGCTCATCCCAGATAGATCTGTTGGGCCAGGAGGGAGCACTGTGGTTTACAGGGGTGAAGCAGCATAACTGAGGGGCCCTCTCACTCGTGTCCCCATTTCCGCATCTGCGCAATGGCACAATTCTGATCCACCAAATGCCCCTATTGACTGGACACTGCGTCAGGCCCTGGGGACACATAGATGAGCATGTCATGCTGTCTGTCCTTAAGGATCGCACAGTCCAACACAATGCCTCTCAAAATGCTGGGCAGACAAGAAGGCAAGGAGCTTGTGCCCTCATCACTAGGGACACTGTCTAGATCAACTGACTTTTCGATTTTTTTTAAAGATTTTATTTTATTTATTAGAGAGAGAGAGAGAGAGATTGAGAGTGCGCACGCACAAGGGGAGGGAGGGACAGGGGAGCAGGTAGAAGCAGGCTTCCGGCAGAGCAGGGAGCCTGACAACGCAGCGCTTGATCCCAGGACCCCGGGATCATGACCTGAGCTGAAGGCAGATGCTTAACCAACTAAGCCACCCCGGTGCCCCTCAATTGACTTTTTGTATAGCCAGACTTTCTCAATGAAGAAAGCAGGAGCTGGTTTACAAATTCTTTATTGCCGCTCTACTGCCCACCATGGAGTCATTGATTTCCCAAATATGGTCGAATAGTATTGCCTCGTCGTTTTGAGACTTATTCTAAGGGGATAGGAAGAAGTGAAACGTTTTGCTGGGAAAGCAATGGCAGGGGCTGTCGGGGCCCCCTCTCCATGTCCCGTAGGCACTCACAATTCTGGTCACGCAGCCAGTCTCCCCCCCGGCAGGCACATACGGTGTTGCATTCGAGGGCTTCTTCTGAGGGCCCCTGCCGGGGGAAAGCAGAAGTGCAGAGAGCTGATGCCCCAGGACTGCCCTTGGTCCATGAAAAGAATGTGGAGGAGAAATAGCCCAATGTTTTGCCCCTGGGGTGGGACAATCCTGAATGCATGTTCTCTGCTCTGTCTCAGAGGTCCCCAGCAAGACTACACCCCGGTCACCCACAAGGGTGAAATGCTTGCTAGAAAACCCTCTCTGCGCTCCTTCCCCTCCTCTCCAACTGCCCATGCTTCCTGAGATCTCCTCCCAATTAAACTATGGGCACTCACATTCTTGTCTCAGGACCTGCTGCTGGGGGAGCCCCATGAAAGACAGGGTTGTTTAATAATCCCAGGAATCAAACAGTGAAACTTGGGTTTGATAAGCCCTTTGGAAGCGATAGGAAAATGCTTTCTTAGAGCTGTTGCTGTACCCAGAAATCTTTCCATGGTTACTGTTACCACTTCCCTGCTCAGAGTTGCCCACTCCAAGTGTAAGGCTTGTATTGGATTAACTTTAAGGAAGCAATGGAATAGGACGTCCAGGAGCTGGACTCCAAAATAGAACTCTTGATTTTTTTTTAAGACTTTATTCATTCATTTGTCAGAGAAAGAGAAAAGCACAAGCAGGGAGAGGGGCGGGCAGAGGGAGAAGCAAGCTCCCCATTGAACAAGGATCCCGATGCAGGACTCAACCCAAGACCCTGGGATCATGACTTGAGCCAAAGGCAGACACTTAACTGAATGAGCCCACCCAGGCATCCCCAGAACTTGATTTTTGCCCCAACCTCCTCCTCTCTCCTGAGACAGTCCCGTCTGTCCAATAGCCCAAGCCCTAACCCTAACCCTTAGAGTCAGCCCTGACTTCTCCTTTCTCGGTGCCCTGCACAAACAATCTGTTGGTAAGGCCTTTTGCTTATGCCTTGGGAACCCAGTCAAAACTACTCAGCCCTCCCCAGGCCACCCCTTAATTCCAAGCCATCATCACCTCTGTCTAGGGACACACCAATGGTCTCCCAACTGGTCCCTCTCCCTCCATCTTACAATTTACAATCCAGTTTCCAGAAAACATCCAGAGAGTCCTAAGAAAACTCTAAATTGGATTATGCTATCCCTTGCTTAAAGCCTTTCAGTGACTCCTCATCTCAGTTGGAGAGATACCCAGACCCATTACCATGGCCTGTAAGGCCCTACAGGAGGTGGTTCCAGCCTGTCTCCAAACTTAGCTTCCTCCATTCCCCACTAAGTTCCAGTCAGTGACCCCCATTTAGTTCCTCCAATGTCCCCAGCTCTTTGATGACCCAGGGACTTTGCACACCCTGTCCTATGTGCCTGGAAGGCCCTTCCTTGGTCCTCACACAGCAATAGCAGCTCTTTGCATCTGTCAAGGTTAGTTCAAGTGTGACTCCTCTACCAGGCCTTCACCAGTCACCCTAACTAAAATGATCCCCCCTGCAACGTGCACCAGAAACCCCAATTACTTGCCACCATATTACCCTATTTATTACCTTTCTTTGGATTATTACTAATCTAAAATACCTTGCTTACCTGTTTATATTTTCCTGCCAACCTCCTCTACTGGAATGGAACCCCCAAGAGAGCCCCAGTTTAGGTCTCCTTTGCACGGCATTCCCAGCCCTTGGAGGGTGCCTAACATCTGGTGAGTGCTCAATACATTTTTTTTTAAGATTTTATTTATTTATTTAGAGAAGGGGGAGGGGAGAAGGAGGAGGAGAATCTTCACGCAGACTCCATGCTGAGCGCAGAGCCTGATGCGGGGCTCGATCTCACAACCCTGAGATCATGACCTGAGCAGAAATCAAGAGTCAGACCCTTAACCAACTGAGCCACCCAGGCGCCCCTCAATACATTTCTTTAAGTCACAATTGTTTAGAGTCCTGCTTCTGGCATTTAATATGTGACCTTGTACACATAAGCCTCAGTTTCTTCAAATGTAAAATGAGGGTGATACAGTAATTACCTTATAAAGCTTCTAACATGGTCTTATGCAGTGGGGAATCTGGCAAATGCTGGTTTATATCCATGTCCATCAGAAAACTTCAGCTGTGCAGAGCCAAACACTTCACTATGAGAGGACTCAACAATAAAGGGCCTCATTATCTCCCATACTTAGAACACCTGAGTTAGTGATGTCCTCAGTGGTGCCATCAGGGTCCCAGAGTCGTCTTCATGTTTCTGTGCCCCCTTCCACAGCACAATAGCTTGGTCCTAGGCTTGTTCCTGTGGCCACCAGTTGGCCACCGCAGTTCCCACATCACACATGACAACACATGGCAACACTGGGCTGAAGAAGAAGAGTATTTCCACCCATGCATCTCCTTCTATAGGGAGGGAAAGATTTCCCGGAACATACCAGCAAACTCCTCTTCTCATCAGTCCCAGGGGCCAGGACTGGAGCAAAGGAGAATGGGGAATCTCCCGTCTGGCCATGGCGGCCTCTCTGGGGCCAGAGGGGATGGAGAACGATTGGGGGATGTGCATCTAGAAGATTCCCCTGTGTCTTTCTTCTCTTTCCTGTCTGCTCCCCTTGCCTTGCCTTCTCCTAATGGGACAAGGCTGGGTTGGTTGTGAATTAGGGATTCCACGCATTCTGCTCAGCTGTGTTATTCCTTGTTTGAAAAGAAAAGCCTGTGGTTGTTATCTGGTGGGATCATGGGTGTTTTGAGCCTGAGACTAAGGATGCGGGGGGTCAGTAAGAAGGAGGTAGAAAGAGATCCAGATATCGCCAGCAGGGGAAGAAGACGGCACTGAGCAGCCTGGAGGAGATACCAAAACTGGACCCCAGAGGCAGGTAAGAGCCTGGGCCACCTTGAGCTCAACCTTTTCTGGGAACAAGGGAAGTGAGCAGAGGGAAAGCGCTTTTGTTGCCTAAACCTCAGGCTGGGTCTACTTTTCTTCCTCAAGCCGCCCTGACTTTCCTCTGCTCTGTCCTGTTCCATCTAGACACTGGTGCTTCTCAAAGCTCCTGGCTCCTGGTGCTCCAGCCTCTGGGGGCTGCGGGGAGGGCCCCCTCCCCGCTTCTCCTCTTCTTCTTTGGGACCCTGTCTGCTCCTAAGCCAGAAACGTCATTCCCAACAGCAGACACACGTGGTGCCGATGGGTTCAGACAGACTTCAGTGTGGCAGCGCTGAGAGGAGCCCCTGAGCCGTGGGGAAGGCCAGAGCTCTCCATCCTCATGATGGGAGAATGTGCAAGTTTAGCCGGCGGTCGTGAGTCCGCCGTTCTAACCCATTCCAGCCTGAGGGGTTCTGGGTTCTGGGAGCAGTGTTTAGTTACCACCTCCAGACCTGCCCTGTTATAATTAAGACATTGGCCTTGGCTAATAAGGACTGGAAAGCCAACTTGCCTATTTACCAGCTAAAGTGGACATTTGTCATTCCTTTTGGCCTCTAGAATCCAAACCCCTTTATTTTATGGTGAATCCTCCACCTGGAAATGGGAATCCTCTCTCCTGTAGAAGTGGAAAATGCCAGAAGCTCCCAGTCCCCAGCCCCCTCGCTGCTAAGGCCCAGGCACATGACCCGGGCCCCACAGAGTCCATCATGGAGTGCCTAGATCAAATCCCTCTCTACTTGAAAACCTGCTGCTTTCTGTTTTTCTGCCTGGGCACTCACTGACGCTGGCTAAGTCCAGTGTCCAATAGGACTCTGGGCATTTTTCATGGCCGCCAAGGTCCAAAACCAGGATCTCTGGCCCTCCCAATGACATTTGTTTCCTAGATTTATGAAGATAATTCTTTTTCGGCTTTATTGAGATGTAATTGACCTATAACATTACGTACGTTTAAGGTATACAATGTGAGGACTTGTTACACTTACTTATTGTGAAATGTTTACGGCAATGAAGTTAGTTAACTCATCCCTCACCCGACATAATTACCATTTGGCTGCTGCTGTTGGTTACAGTGAGAACACCGAAGCTATATTGTCTTAGCAATGTTCAAGCACGTGACACGTTACTGTTAACTGTAGTCTTGTTGTACCTTAGATCCCTGGAAGTTACTCAGCTTAGAACTGAAAGTTTGTACCCTTTGACCAACCTCACCCCATTTCCCCCACCCCCTGGTTAACCACCATGCTCTGTTTCTGCGGGTTTGGTGTTTTTAGATGCCACAGATAGGCGAGGTTATACCATATTCATCTTTCTCTGACTTACTCACTTAGTGTGTTGCTTTGGAGGTCACAGATGGCAAGATTTCCTTTTTATTTTTGTGTCTGTTTAACATGGTGTGTGTGTGTATGTGTATGTGTGTGATATCCCATTTCTTCATTCATCTGTTGATGGACACATAGTTTCCGTGTCTTGGCTACTGTGAATAATGCTGCCATGTATATGGGGGTGCAGATATCTGTCTGAGATAATTTCACCTTCTTCAGATACAGCCCTAGAAGTGGAATTGCCAGATCCTACGGTGGTTGTATTTTTAATTTTTTAACAACCTCCATACTTTTCGTTGTGGCCTCACCAATTTATACTCCTACCAACAGGGCACGAGGCTTCCCTTTTCTGCACATCCTTGCCCACACTTGTTATTTCTTGTCATTTTCAGACTAGCCATCCTGACAGGTGTGAGGTGTTAGCTCACCATGGTCTTGATTTGCATTTCCCCGAGGGCAAGTGATGTGGAACACATTTTCACGCACCCCTTGGCCATTTGTATTGAGGTATATTTTATACACTGTGATATTCACCCTTTATAAGTATAAAGCACTACAAATTTTGGCAAAATTATACAGTTGCATAACCATGCCCACAATCAAGATCTGGAACATCTCCTCCATACCAAAAAGTTCCCATGTGCCCCTTGGGGTCAGTCCCCTCCCCCTGCCCCCACACCCTGGCAATGATTTCCTTCTTGGTAGTTTGGCCTTTTGTAGAAGGCCATATAAATGGAATCATGCCGTATGCTGCCTTCTGAGCCCGGTTTCTGTCACTTACCATAATGCGTTTGAGAATATAAGAATACTTATATTATAAGTAGTCTGTTTTTTATGGCTGAAAAAAGTTTTCAGCTGCTCCACATTCTTGTCACCATTTGATATTGTCAGGTTTTTAAAATACGAGCCATTTTATTAGGCTCGTATTTAAATTCCATGTGTTTAATTAGAAATGCTGTTGAGCATCTTTTTGTGTGATTATTTACCATTCGTATACCTTGTTTGGTGATGTATCTGTTCAAATGATTGGCAGATTTGTTTTATTGGGTTATTATTAAGTTTTGAGAATTCTTTGTATGTTCTGGTTACTGGTCCTTTATCAGTTTTGTGTTTTGCAGACATTTTCTCCCAGTTTGTTGCTTGTCTTTTTATTTTCTTAAGTGTCTTTCAAAGAACAGAAGTTTTTCATTTGGATGAAATTCATTTTATAGATTTTTTTCTTTTATGATTCATGCTTTTTATGACTGAATCCAAAGTATCAGATTTTCTCTTGTTTTCTTCTAGAAGCCTTATAGCCTTATAGCCTTGACTTTTAGGTCTATAACCCATTTCAAATTAAATTTTGTATATGGTCTGATTGAGGGGTGTGGGGTTTTTTTATTTGGTTTGGTTCTTTGTTTTTGCATGTAGATATCCAATAGCGCCATTCATTGAAGACTGTCCTTTCTCCATTGAATTGCTCGACACTCATGTAAAAAAATCAGTTTCTGTATGGGTGTAGATCTGGGTTCTGTTTTTCTGTTCTATTGCTCTAGGTGCCTATCCTTTCACCAATACCAAGCTGTATTGATTGCTACAGTTACAAAGTAGATCTTGAAGTCTGATAATATGAGTCCTACAATACTATTCTTTGGCTACCTGAGGTGCTTTGCTTTTCTATATGAATATTAAAATCAGCTTTTCAATTTCTCCAAAGAAGCCTGCTGGGATTTTGATTAGGATTACGGTGAATCTGGAGATCAATTTAGGGAGAATTGGCATCTCAACAATATTGCATCTTTTGATCTATGAACACAGTATATGTCATTTATTTAAATCTTCTTTGATTTTTCTCATCAATTGCTTATAGTTTTTAGCTCACAAATCTTGCACATTATCCCAAAGTATTTCATGTTTTTGGTGCTACAGTAAATAGTATCTTTTTCAAATTTTTCCATTTCCACTCGTGTATTGCCAGCATATAAAGATACAATCAAATAAATGAATTAATTTTAATACATTGACCTTGTACCCTCCATTCTTGCTAAAGTCACTTGCTAGATAATAGCACCTTTGTAAATTCTTTGGACTTTTCTATGTAGATAACACTGTTGTCTACAGTTTTATTTCTTCCTTATCATTGTGCCTTTTATTGCTTTTTCTGGCCTTATTGCACTGCCTAGGATATTGAGAAGGAGTGATGAGAGCAACATCCTTGCCTTTCCCTCAGTCTTTGGGGAAAAGTGTGGAGCATCTCACCATTAAATAAGATGGTAGCTGTAGGGTTTTGTGGCTGCTTTTTGTTATGGTGAGGACGTTCCCATTTACCCCTAGTTCACTGAGTGTCTTTCTACCATGAATAGATGCTCAATGACCTTTCAATAGATTTATTTTCTACTTAAATCAGCTAGAGTTGGGGACACCTGTGTGGCTCAATGGGTTAAGCCTTTTCCTTCGGCTCAGGTTATGATCCCAGGGTCCTGGGATGGAGCCCCATATCTGGCTCTCTGCTCAGTGGGGAGCCCGCTTCCCCCTCTCTCTGCCTGCCTCTCTGCCTACTTGTGATCTCTCTCTGTCAAATAAATAAATAAAATCTTTTAAAAATCAGCTAGAGTTGGTTTCTGTTGCAAATAGATACCCTGACTGGAACACTACCTTGAAACATTGGGCAAGTTCCTTAACCTCACCTGAGCCAGGATCTAAATAGAAGTCTGGTAATGAAAATTTAAGCCCTTTTAATCGCTCCACCCTAAGAGAATAACCACAGTAAGCTTCAAGGCAATCCACTATGCTGTAGATGTACCTTGAGTTTATTATTTTTCTCCCTCTCCATCCTCAGTAACCTTGTTTATTATATATAATTATATAAATAATATATATTCATTGTAAAGAACCTGAACAATTTGTTAAAATCTAAAGAGAGTGAAGTCCACCAGACATCACTCCCCTGAGATCCCCACCATTATAATTCAATAATTACCTTTCAAGCCCCTCTGCATGTGACCTCACACATACATCCATAATCTCCCACAAGCAAACATACAGAACATACATGCTGTTTTATCATAGGATGCCACCATTACCCCTCCTCTCTCATATCTGAACCACCCCCTCCCATCGCCACATCTCTGATGGGTCATGGGATTGACTGGGCTCAGCCAGGCGGTTCTCATGTGGGGTCCCTCATGTATTTGCAACTGTATGTTGGCTGAAGCTGTGGTCTCAGAATGCTCATGAGGGCTGGAAGTCCTCCTTGCCTCTCTGTCATGGCCGGCGATTGGTGGGGTGTCAGCTAGGAGCTCAGCAGGGGCCATTGGTTGGAACACCTTGGGCTGCTCAAAGCAAGAAACCCAGGTTCTGAGAAGGAGGAGTCCAGGAATTCCAAAACACCCAGGTGGGACCTCTCATGCCTGAGCTTCAGAAATCCCAGAAGCCACTCTGTCATGTTGTTGGTCAAGCAAGTCAGTAAGGCAGGCTTGGATTCAGAGTATAAGGAATTAGACTCGGCTTTCCATGGGAGAATTAACAAAGAATTCGTGGCCATCTTTAACGTATCACACTTACAACAGTAAGTATATCTTGAGAACCTACTATGATCCGGGCACTGTTACAAGTGCTGGGGATACAGAGGTGAAAAGACAAAATTTCTGTGCTTATGGAAATTACTCTATAATGTGGGAACACAGACAATAAACAAGGGAGCAAATGAAGCTCCACAAAAATATTTTAATTCATTAAATCAATAAATTCAATGCTATCTCTCTGAAGTCCTGGGAGCTCTATCTGTGCTTTGCTGTGACACTCTTGCCTTCGTGCCTTCCATGTCAGGCGTCGCTCTACCAGTCCATGTCTGCGGGGGTAGATCACCACCATCTCCGCCATCTCTAAAGGTTGCACTGGGAGCAACACTGAGCAGGGACCATAGAGCCCGGTGATGAAGAACAGGAGGGTTTTGAAGCCACGAGGTGGATTCAAATCCCTGCTCCCGCCAATCTGCTCGCTGTGTGACCTTGGCAGCTAACTTCATTTCTCAGCTCCTCAGTTTTCCCATCTGTAAACTGAGGGACCGGGGCCAATAATAGAAGCCACGTTCTCAGGTTGCAGTGGGAACTGACCATTGTAAGCCCCTGCAATAGCGCCTGGCACACAGTAGGGGCTTTCTCCGTGTTTGTTGAATGAATGGACAGTTCCTTCAGCTTCTGACAACCCGAGTCAGCTCTTCTGCTGCAGGGAGTCCTGCCACCCACCTGCCCGCAGGCTAACCTCCAGCAGCATGTGCCAGAGCCAGGCTGAAGTGGGCTCCGCAGTGCTCATTCCCCAAGTCAGCTTTTACGGTGGTGTTAAGCAGGCCTGTTCCACCTGTCATTTCAGGAAAACTAAACAGACCTTCCCCTCCGGGGTTGCAAGAATTCTGGCTCACTCATGAGCACAGCCCTGTGAAGGCGTGCAGGTTCCAGGAGCAGAGGAGCAGGCCTCCTAAGTGATTAATGGCTCACAGCGTGGGCCTGACCTTCCCATGGAGCTTTGTGGTGCCATGTCTGAACCCCAAGTCCAGGCTGTGTGGCCCAGGACCAGGACCCACCCTTCCAGGTAATTTTGCCATGGACAGGCTGTTGGCTTATAGCCTGGCCGCTCTGTTGTTAAGCCAAGTGGCTTACCTCGTGTGTCATCCAGCCCCCGGGAAGTAGGCTAAGGCCAGCCTGGGAAGATTATTTGCAGGGAATTAGAGCAGGAGGGAGCAGGCTTAGGGACGCCTTCAGCCACTGGTGGCTCATCTGTACTGGCCATCTGCAAAGGATGGGGGCCATCTTTAGCTGAGAGCAAGCATGGACCAGGGGAAGAAACCACCAGGGGAGGGACCCTCACAGCCCTGGGCAGGTATGCCCTGCTTCCCGCCTCCCTCTCCTCTTCCCCCAGGACTGCTGACCAGCAGCACCAGTTCTGCAAAGGGCCGGCAAGTTCTGGCTGGGAATGAGGACACCCGAGTGCTCCCTACTTTGTCACTCACTGTGGGGCCTGGGTGAGCCACCGTCCCTTTCTGGACCTCTTTTTCCTCACTTATAAGAAGAGAGTTCTGGGCCAATGGAGCTGGCAGTCCCACCCATCTCTCCTTCTTGAGATAACACCATTCAAAGTGGGGGACATGCAGGAGAAAGGACCCATTTGGGATTATTACTGGGTTTGAAGGCCACAGCATGAAAAAGACAGAATTGTCACCTGGGGGGTGACAACTGGAGTTCAGTGTGGAAGGAAACAGTCAATGTGGATGACACACAGGACTGTCTCATGGCAACGCCTTCCTCCCAGAGACCTGGAACCAATGTAACTAAACTGACTTCTAAGGGAAAATTATATAATCCCCATAAAATGGATAAAATCAGAATTATTCAGATGCTTTAAATAACACGAATAGTATTTTTTTTCTTAAGATTTTATTTATTTATTTGACAGACAGAGATCACAAGTAGGCAGAGAGGCAGGCAGAGAGAGAGGGGGAAGCAGGCTCCCTGCTGAGCAGAGAGCCCAACACAGGGCTCGATCTCAGGACCCCGAGATCATGACTTGAGCCAAAGGCAGAGGCTTTAACCCACTGAGCCACCCAGGCGCCCCACGAATAGTATTTTTTGAACACTATTCACCAGACATTGTCCTTGGTGTATAACCTCACCCAACCCTCACAATAATGTAAAGTGGATAATAATTAGAAGCCCCAGTTTACAGATGGAGAAACCGAGGGGCAGCAATGTGCAAGACTAACCTTACAGTTTGGCTTTGGAGCCCACGGGCTAACATTTGCCAGTTTTGCCTCTGGGTCGCCAGGAAGGCGCTTGGGCCAGAGTAAGCCTTGGCCATAGCCTCACTGTGGCAGGGACTGTTTACCTGGAGCCCACCTCCATCACCCCCTCGGGGATAAGAGTCCTCCTCACCAAATAGGGCAGGAAATCTGAGCTTCGGACTCACTAGATTTTCCAGTCGGAAACCCTCGGCTTCCCCAGCTCTGCTATACCCATAAGTCAGCTACTTGATGCCCAGAGCCTGGCCACTGTGCTCCCCTTCCCACCACCCCCTATACCAACAGAGTCAGGCTGTGGGGGATCCCCAACCCCTGGCTCCCCAGGTCACACACAGACCTGGTCTGACTCCAGGATCCTTACCCCACCCAGCAGCACATTCCCTCAACATCCAGCCCTCAGGGGCCAGTATCAGGTTTGCCACAGGATGACGGCATGAACTGAGAGACCCCCCACGTCCTGCACAACATAGGGGCCTAGAGGTTTGGGGAAGAGATCGTGGTGAGCTCGGGTCCTCAAACTGGTTCCATGACTTAAAATTGGATTCAAGTAGGTACTGGCCTTTACCTGATCCCCAGGGCCGGGAGGGTTGAAAACTGATTAGTTGATTGAAGGACAAGTGATTTCAGGGACCCGTTCAGGGACCCATGCTGGTTCTAGGGCCCCACCTCCCCTGAAGCGTGTAAGGAGAGGATGTGCGGGAGGGCCAGCCTTGCAGGCAGAGCCGCCCCGAGATCGGTAGCTGTTCAGGGTGCACCAGACGTTCTACTGCAGGGCATCCTCTCATCGCAGTGAACTCGGACGGCAACAGGAGGGCTGGTCACTGTGCGGCGGACATGGCGAGGAGGCAATGCTGGAAGGGCAAGGATGGAAGTCAGGAACAACCCCAGTGAGGGAACGGAAGGAGAGTGGAGGCCCCCCAAATCTGAACCCTCCTACTTATGAGCTGAATGGCCCCTGGCCCGAGGAAGCCACCTCTGAGAAGGATCCCCCGTGAGATGCCGAAAAACAACACACGTGGAGAATCGTGAGGTACTCTACGACTGTTTCCTAATATGACGAGGAAAAACACAGCCCCGGACTGCTGTGTGGGGCCCATCTCAGCGCCAGGTCACGTGCAAAAGAAACCCCAAAACCATCTTTAGTTTCTTGGGGTGGCTGGTGGACTCAGAAGAGTGTGTGACTCTCCATCTCGGGATCGTGAGTTCGAACCCCACGTTGGGTGTAGAGATTACTTAAATAAAAACATTTTTTTTTTAAGTTTAGATCTGTAATCTCCTGAAAAATTCCAAAAAGGAATTCAGTGTCTCTCTTCCTTGTCCTATATGACACAAGTTGTATCTATCACTCTTTTCATGAATCCCCAAAACTTAAAAACAAACGACAGAACAGAAGAGCTACCCAGCCCAATGGATTTTCTCCTTTGTCTCAATCTCTCCCATTTCAACACCTACCCTTTTTCTCTTGCACGCAGACCTCTGCCCTTGCAAATAACTATGTTTTCTTCGCCCTTAAATTCTACAGTTCTATCGCCCATTGTAATTGACACACAACTGGGAAGGCCCAGAAGCCATCCCATAGCAAAGCATCCTTTCTCATGGGGGAGTGGGGAACCTGTGAATCCTTTCTGTTTCTGCCCTATAAATAATTCCCAGTGATCTCCTGACCTATCATATAGGCACTGTCGGATTTGAGATTGTCCAGTAAATATAATGGAAAGTCTAAGTTCTGGTGACTTAGATATTATTATATACATGTTATAGGAAAATCTATTCTTGCTGTTGTTGTTCTGAATGCCAAAATACTGTTTTGAGAAGATATATGCGCCTGAAAACATAATCAGTTGATGCTAATTCGGGAGGCTTATAAAGATCGCCAGAAGGAAACCAAAAAAAAAAAGAGTGAAAGATTTAACACAGATTTAACAGATGTAGTTGTTAAGGGGAAGGGTCTGAGATGTTGTTTTAAAAAAAGATAAAACTTTTTAAAGACCACTAAGAAGCAATGCATCTTGTTTAGAGGGCCAGGCACCTGCTGGGTCCCCACTAAGTTCTGGGAATCCGGAGGCTTCTCTCCACCCATCATGGGCTTTCAGACCCAATTCAACATCACGCTGGGGAATGAGCTCACCCAGAGAGCCTCTGCTGAGGTCCTGCAGCCCCTCCCCCTCTCTGTGGGGGGGCAAAACAGTGCCCCCCACCCCGAGATGTCCATGTCCTCATCCCTGGAGCCTATGAATATGGTACCTTCCATGGCAAATGGGATCTCACAGGTGATATTAAGGACCCTGAGAAGCAGAGATTATCCTGGATTACCCAGTTGGGCCCAGGGCATCCCAAAGGTCCTCACAAGAGAGAGGCAGGAGGTCAGGGAAGAGATGACAGCAGAGGCTGGAGTGACACAGTGTCACCCTGGACCACAGGCCTGGGGAATGCAGCAGCCTTTAGAAGCTGAGAAAGGAAAGGAAATGGATTTTCCTCTCGAGCTTCTGGAAGGAAAGTGTCTGGTGACACTTTGATTTTAGGTTGTGGAAACTCTGACCTCCAGAACTCTAACAAGTTGGTGTTATTTTAAGCCAAAAAAGAGCAATGCAGCTAGTCCTTATGGTCTGGAGGTTGTGAATATGTATCCACAGAGGAATTGTTCCCCAGGTCCCCAATGACAGTGTCAGGCATCTCCAGGAGTATAGACTGAGGCTCGGAGGACTCAGAGAAGAGCAGACAGATGTGGATGTCAAGGGACCCCCAGCAGAACTGGAATAACATCCTCCATGAAACCTGAGAGGAGAAAAAAAAAACAATTTCCAATCAGTAAAACCTTTAACTTATAACCTATAACCTATCAGTATAACCTATAAACATATATCTAAAGTATGATAGATATACGAGTGTGCATTTAAAAAACAAATCTTGGGGTACCTAGTTGGCTCAGTTGGTTGAATGACTGACCCCTGATTTGGGCTCCGGTCATGATCTCAGGGTGGTGAGGTCGGGCTCTGGCTCAGCACGAGTCAGCTGGACATTCTCTCTCTCCCTCTGCCCCTCCCCCTTCATGCACATTCTCTCATTCTCTCGCCCTCAAATCTTTTTTTTTTAAAGAATAAGTATTATAAACCCTTGACTATCTCTCTACAAATTTATATATTCAAGTTGGCCAAAAACATTGGCTTTTGGCTATTTGGTTGGTTGGTTGGCTGTGTTTGGGGGACGTTTTAACTCTTTTCACCGGGAAAATGGGGAATTGCTTTATATTTCGAGTTGCATACATGAACTGGGCACATACGGGCATGGCAAGAACAGAGGTAAAAGCCCGGAGTTCATGTTTTAGTCTTCAGGGAGCTAAAACCTGCACTTGCCTGAGGTTTTAGGAAGATGAATCTCCCAGATCATGGCAAAATTCTAGTGGGGGATGCCTTCCCTTGGGGGGGCCAGCCTCTCAGCATACTCGTTCTCTGGACTGCGACAAGGGCCAGGTGAGCCCCTTAACACGTTGTCATGGGAAGCACGAGGTCATGAATTCCTTCTCGAGACCTTTAGAAGACTGTGTTGGAGCAGTGGGAGGTCTCAGTTCAGCTTGTGCTGTCCTTTTCTTCGGAGATCTACTCTAGAGAGAAATGCGCTGTTTGACACAAAAGCCAGGTTTTCCCCAGTGTCCTTCAGAGATGGAGCGAGAAGAGCAGAGTGCGGGGAGCACAGAGGAGGCCCGGCTCAGCTCCCCGTGTCCTGCCTGTCTCTGCCCTCATGTGTGTAATCCATGACAGTCTCTTTCCTGGGATTCAGTGTCTATAGAGAATTTTCCAGATCAAGCATCAGCAAATTCTAATCCAACCTAACCCCTACCTCTATCCAGTAATTCCTCTTCCCTCCAACATTCAGAAACCTCTAGAAACCCAAACTCAATGTGCTGTCCTCCCCAAAGGGTCTACTTTGTGCTTCTCTTATAAGAAAAGAAAAAAAATTTTGAAGAAGTTCGGTGTTGTATTTTGCGGGGGGTGGAGGGAAATCTCTGACTTGGCAACATTTCTGCTTTACTTAGAATTCCACGAAGAATCATGATTTGTAAGCACGGTTTAGTTGGCATAGGTTTATGGTGTTTTGATTTTCAAAGGGTTTGTCTGTCTGTCTGTCCTGTTCAATCTCATCCGACAACACTGCCAGGTTAAGCAGGGAAGGTGCTGTCCACGGTTTGCGGGTCACAGAAGCTGAGATTTGGAGGGAAATGAAAGCCCATGCACATCCGTGTGGCTCTCTCCCAGTGGTTTGGTCTCATATGGCGGGCTCACTTCAGTCTGAACTCTTGTGTTCCTAATTTTATTTATTTTTTAAAAAATTTTTAATTTTTTTTCTTTTTTTTTGGTCAGAGAGAGAGCGAGAGAGTGAGAAAGATTGCATAAGCAGGGGGAGCGACAGGCAGAGGGAGAAGCGGGCTCCCCACCGAGCAAGAAGCCTGACATGTGACTCTATCCCAGAGCCCTAGGATTATGACCCGAGGCCAAGGCAGACGCCCAAATGACTGAGTCCCTTGTATTCCTAATTTTAGAAAAAGAACAGCTCAAACTAGTTTAAACAAATAAACCAAAAAAGGGAATTCATTGGTTCGTATAAGAAGTTCAAGGGGTTGGTTCAGAGGGTCTCAAACAATATCATGCATGCTTTTCCCCCCTCCCCTCCCCCATCCCTGTCCCCCACCACGCCCTTTGCCTCCATCCTTAGCTTTGTCCTGTGTTAGTGTCCTTCTCAGGCAGGCTGTCCCCGCAAGAAGCGGCAAAGAGGCAAAGATGACCAGTACGCAGAGGATTAGGCCCTCCAGTTCAGCAGCCTCATAGAAAGCACAATCCTTTCCCAGCAGCGTTTCAACCAAGTCCAGAGCTGGGCCTCTCTAGCCTGGCCTGAGTCTCAGTCCCAACCCTGTGCCAATCACTGTGGCAGGGGACATTGGTTATTCCCCTCCCAGGCAAGTGATACGAGAGCCCAGAAGGGATGGGTCTCCGAAAGCAATCCAGGCTCTGTTACGGCAGAAGAGAAAGTTGCTGGGGAGGCAAAAACTGTGCAAACCTATCACCTTAGCCATTATCATGATTCCGGTGAGACACGGGAGGCGGAGAAGCATGGTCCTGGGTCCCCGAGCCAGACCTGCCTCCAGATCCCGTGGCCTGTGTGCATGGGTGTGTGGGTCCACTGGGATGCCTCCAAGCGGCAGAGCTGACCTCAGTCCACCTGCTGCTCAGCTTGAAGTCCCTGCTCCCGTCAGGTATGCCAGCATCTCCTCATCTCACAGAGCTTCACACTGTTATCTCATCCCGCCCCCTGCACCCCTGTAAAGCATCACCTTTCATGTAGGAAGAATATATTCTTGGGGACACAGTAGGTCCATGGTCAGCTTCCTCATGTCCTTCCTTTCGATTTTCTGGGAGGCAAAGGAAAGCTGTCTAGACCCGAGCCACCATTTCTCTTTCTGAGGTTGGCCTACCCTACCCTGGCTTCCTTGCCATAAGCAGGTGCTCTGTGGTGCTCGCTCTTGTACGCCATCCCTCTTCCTGTCCTCCACCCTGCTCTTGGGCATCTGTCTGTTCTGATCTATTGAAAAGGCTGTTGTGTCTAGGTTCTCAAACATATATGATGTCCTTCAAGGGTTAATGCCCGGGACCGAGCCTTATTTCTCCTCTCCCCCTGAGTGGCCAGTTCAGCACTCTACATATGGTCATCCTTCACTAAAAAAGTGATTTGCGGGGCACCTGGGAGCTCAGTCGGTTAAGTGTTTGACTTCTGATCTCAGCTCAAGTCTTGATCTCAGGGTTATGAGTTCAAGCCCCAGGTGGAGCCCACTTAAAAAAAAATGCTACTGATTTGCACTAGACCATTTTTTGGGTGACATGAGGGTTAGCATTCAGTAGATTAAGAGAAAACATGGTGCATGGTAGAGGCATCACTCATTCCCATTTCTAAATTTTCCAATCAGAGATTGTTCCAGAAGCCCCAGATTGTTCCAGAATGGATAGGAGCAATTCCCTAAGCATTATATAGGGTCTGAATTTGTCTTAGGGTTATTTTTCTAATCAAAGCATCTTTCACTTGCTTTGCAGTATATTTTTTAGAAAGTAATTTCTCCCAAGGGTGCCCTTTCTTAGTTCCTCACAATTAAACCAAAAAAAAAAAAAAAACCCTCCTCTTTTACGTTTCTCTTTTCATTCTTTGAAATACTCATTTTTTCCGTAGATAGATACAGATGAATTAACATATTTCATTTCCCTCAAATTTTAATGTGTCTTCTTTAGATTCTATCCCCTACTTCAGGCTGAGAATAGGGAGTTAGATTACCCAGAGCATTAAAGATTTATCGTCTCCATCACTCTTTATAGGACGTCTCTTATTTCTGAGGAATAACTCATTTGCTTAGGTTATTTTGCAGCAGAAAGGGGAATTACGGTTTTCTGAAGCCCCTCAAGAATCTTCAAAAAATCTGTAGGATGGTGAGCTTTTAATAACTTCAACTAATTACCCTTTTAAAGATTAGACGTTAGGTTGAAGCCTTTAGGTGTACCACCATTGGAAATGACTAAGAAAACCAACTTACTATGGACAAAATGTGGTTTCGATACAAAAATACCTCCAGGGGACAGCCATTTGTACAAGAAAAAGCTTCCCCAGTTCAGATTTGAGGTCTGTCATAAATCCATCCAACAAAGGGATGTTGGTTCCAAGTGCTAAAATTATGTGAGCAGTTTTCCCCTTTGCTGAGAGCAGTGAGCTGAATTAATGTAATATTTGTTTTCTACCCACTGGGTTATAATGGTAATGAGAAAGGGGAGGGCCATGTGGAGGATGAGAGCTATAGGGACCCAGACAGGCATTCATTTGCCAGGTCTTGCTTTTATTACCTATTCCCCCATGGTGTTTTGGATCTAAACAATAGAATGCCATACCTGAAGAGCCACAATATTTTGACTTGGATGATAGAATCATAATGCAGAAGAGGGTCTTATTACCCCACCCACCCCAGGACCGTTTCAAAGGTAAATGAGGATCAGGAAGGACTAGAGATTTGGCCAAGGTTCCATAGAAGGTGACAGTTTCAAGCCTTCTGAATCTCCAGTGTTCTTTCTATACAGAGACACTCCTCGGTTCTCACTCATCATACTCATCACCCATTTGAGGCAGCCAAACTGGGGATGAGACCCAAACACTAGGACCAAACAAAGTGTACACGTTCTTAAACATCTCACTTGAAACCATATTTAACATCAGAACTTGTCCAGACTTAACAATTTTTAAAGGGCAATGGATCATATATTGGAAATGGGAGGAGCAGTGATCGTACTACGCAGTGAAGCTTTCCAAGACAGGGGCTCCTCTTACGGCCAGGGTAGGCAAGGGGAGAGCAATGAAAGCCAAGGCAGTGATGCTCAGGGGGAGTGCTTCCCTGCCTCCCTGCTTTCCTGCCCTGTCTCCTTCCTCTCCTGCTCTCTGAAGCTCTGTCCCACCCTGCACCACCAAAGGTTGCTGAGAAAGATGAGGTGAGACTTTTCAGGTGACATCTGCAATAGTTTCAGACTAATTACTCATTAAGGCAAAATAAAAGCTTTAGTAAAATTCATAAACTAAACACTGGGGGAGAAAGTTCACCTTTTTTTTTTAAGATTTTATTTATTTATTTGATAGAGACCACAAGTAGGCAGAGGCAGGCAGAGAGAGAGGAGGAAGCAGGCTCCCTGCTGAGCAGAGAACCCGATGTGGGGCTTGATCCCAGGACCCTGGGATCATGACCTGAGCTGAAGGCAGAGGCTTTAACCCACTGAGCCACCCAGGTGCCCCGGAAAGTCCACCTTTAATGCTGACCTGGATTAGAAGCTTCCCTCGGCCATTTGTCTGTGTAGTTTCACAAAAATGGCATCATATCTTCTCTATTGCTCTGAAATGGACTGTTTGTCATTTTAATATAACACAACCACCTTTCCAAGTCCGTAGGTAGTGTCAACCTATTGACCAAAATTATTTTTTAAAGATTTTATTTATTTTAGAGAGAAAGAGCATGGTGAGATGGGGAGAAGCTGAGGGACAGGGAGTGAGAATCAAAAGCAGACTTTGCAGTGAGAGTGGAGCTGAGATCACGACCTGAGCTGAAGCCAAGGGTCACAACTGAGCCCCTCAATTAATTAAAAATTGCTTTTTAAAAGAGGTCTTAACTCTTCCACTGTATGGCTACGCTGTAATAAACTATTCCCTATCCATGAATGTTCAGTGCCAATCAGGTTTACTATTGCAAAAAAAAAAAAAATGTACTAATAAAGTGCTTAGTCCATGAGCACCTGGGTGGCCCAGTCGGTTGAGCACCCGACTCTTGGTTTTGGCCCAGGTCGTGATCTCAGGGTCATGAGATTGAGCCTTTGTCCATCTCTGCGCTCAGCACAGAGTCTGCTTGAAATCTGTTCTCCCTCTCCCCCTTCCGCTCATGTGGTCTGTTTCTCAATCTCTTTCTCTCTCATAAACAAATCTTTAAGGGCACCTAGGTGGCTTAGTTGGTTAAGTGTCAGTCTCTTAATTTGGCTCAGGTCATGGTTTTGGATGAGCTTGACCCCTAGGCTGCATGTCTCCTCCATGCGTGTGTGCTCTCGCTCTCTCTCCCTCTATTAATCTCTAATATAAACAAATAAATCTTCAAAAAATAAAAATAAAGTGCCTGGCCCAGTGCCTGTGGTGTAGTGAGTCCATGTGTCTGGATCCCTATCTTCCTTACCTCTTGGTGCCTTTGTGATCAGAAAGAGAGTTATAATAGAAGTTAGGATTAGTGACGCCAAAGACCTGCTAATCATTTTGAACATCTCTGTTTGCTAAAGTCATGGGTTTTCCTTGGTTTCTGAATATGCATTTGACCCTAGTCCTTTCCCTACTTTATCTCAAAGGTGGAGATTTCAAAAATGTGAAATCTGCCTAGAAAGGCTCTAGCAGTAGCAGGAAAATGCTCCCAAAGTGGAACAGGGAAGCAGCGTGCTGCTGTGAAGCATTTACAACAGGGAAATCATCACATGATCCCTGATGACACACTAAGGCAACCCCTGCTTCTATTTTGAAAGGGTGGTGAGGAAAGCAGGTTGAAGCCCTGGGAATATCCAGACCCCGGAGCTTCAACAACGGTCAGAGAGGTATGGAGCATTCCTTCTCTGAAAGATACGAAATTGATTTGGTTTATGAACATCTTGACATCCACTGATGTTCTCTATTCAATCCATGCAGCTGACTCCTTCTTCTTTCCTGAACACCTATTTGTGGCCGCTCTGGGATAGGCCCTCAATGGTAGCCGCTCTTTAATCTGTCCCAGTCAAAGCCTATGGACTTTGGAATTCTCTGATCTGGTTGCATATCCCGGCTACGGCTCTTCACTCCTAGCAATTGACACCAGGAGAATGATGCTGTCCATCTGGCAGAGGCTGGGCTGTGAGGGTTCAGTGCAAGGAATGCAAGGCCAGGTCGTGTGGGATATGTAGTAAGCATTTGCTGGCAGTCGTCTTCGATCTGGGTCAGCAACTAACCAGGAACACAGATCCTTTCCCTCCCTGGTGCATTAAACAGTGCATAGCACACTCTTCCTGCAATTCATTCGCTGCCCTTCATCAGCTTCTGTAGGATTGCCAGTAGAAGTTAATCCTTTCTGAGCACTCGAGAGCTAAATAGGCTAATATTGGCCTCCCTTTTTAGGAAACTGAAGTCATGGAATGAAGAACTCACGTTGGGCTGGCTGCTGGAGGCTGATGTCTGTGCGTGAGTTTTGTACAGGTGCCACAATAGATGTTTTTTCCCCACTGTGAAACATCTTAATGATTACTGGTAACAAAGGAGTAAGAATGGTGGTTCTAACCAATCTTTTTAAAAAATGAGTTCTGGCTCCCTTGGGTTGGTCAGGGTCAAATGTGATCTCACAAAATTTCAGCGAGAGAAAACAAACAAAAAAAAAGAACGGGCACTTGGGTGACTCAGTTGGTTAAGCATCTGACTTCGGCTCAGGTCATGATCTCAGGGTCCCAGGTTTGAGCCCCACATCAGGCTCCCTGCTCAGTGGGGAGTGTGCTTGTCCCTCTCGCTCTGCCCCTCCACCCCCTTGTTATGTGTGTGTGTGCACTCTCTCTCTCTCTCAAATATATAAAATCTTTAAAAAAGAACAGAACTAGAGAGTATTATGCTAAGCAGAGTAAGGCAGTCAGAGAAAGACAAATACCATATGATTTCACTCATATGTGGAATTTAAGAAACATAACAGATGAACACGGGGGAAAAAGAAAAAGTGATGCAAACCAGAAAACAGACTCCTAACCCTCTTAACTGAGGGTTGCTGGTGGGAGGTGGGTGGAGGGGTGGGCTAGATGGGTGAGGGGGATTGAGGAGGGCACTGACTGTGATGAGCACTGGGTGTCGAATATAAGTGATGATGCACTAAATTCTGCACCTGAAGCCAATATTTTACTATATGTTAATGGGGGAGGCAGCAAGAAAAAATAAACATATAATTCACTTAGAAGATCATTCTCATGTAAGATGCTGAGGTTGGAAGCAGATTCTTGGACCATTATGTTTGGGAATTAGTGATGGGCACTGATGCTCCCATTCAGTGGTTGAATGACGAAGACTTAATTAACTTCTCTTTTTCAAAGACGCTTTACTGCACATTGAGTACCTAAAGCTGGGGGTCACTATCGGGAAGCTGAAGAACTGCAACTTCCCTGATGGCCAGCTTCTGGGATCTTAGAGTGAGCCTCAGCTGGTTTTTTTTTTTTTTGTTTTTTGTTTTTGTTTTTGGTAAGGTACCCTTTTCCCAAAAGTAATCCCTATGGCATACTCCAACCTACATCCTTGGTTCCTGTTTGCTATGGTTACCAGGCTATTCGACAAACTAGCTACCTACTAGGGACCTAACTCAGATATGACTATCCTCACAATGTGGTATTTTGTAATAGTGGCTCTTTGCCATTATGTGCGAGTATTAATATCACCATGATGCATGACTTTGTGAATAAATCTGTCTGCATTTCAGATTATGGAGAAAAATTGGAAACCATCCAACAATTGGGAAGAGCTAAACAAACAATGATACAGCCATATGATGGAGTATTTATAGCCACTAAAAGATATTTATAAACATGGGAAAATTTTCTCTAAAGGCACAATGAAAACTTACATATCAATTACATAAACATTTCATTTAAAAAAAGCTGGAAGGAGGCCAAAATGATAAAAAGTACTGCATTTAGTAAAAGATTTTTTTCCCTGTATCTCTGTCTTTCCTATGCCCTCTAAATCTTCTATAATATGTATTTATTACTTACTACAGAGAAAAGTTAGAAGGGAGGGGGAATGTCTACTGAAGGAAGGGCTCTAAACAGGGTCTTACCAATAGCATGAAGCAGAATCACTGTTTTTATTTTGAACACTTGATCAGCAATTAGTTCACTAGTCTGTTAGTACTATGGCCCTAATTCATTATCCTTTTTGGCATCCATCTTCATACTCAGTTTATAATACAATCAAATGCTTTTTTTTTTAACCTAGAATATTAGGGTTTTTTTTTTCCCCTCTCCATTATATATTTATTTATGCCATGGGTTTAGAAAGACAGGTGAAATTCCACTCTCTCAGATTTTGCCTGCAGTCCAGATTGTTAGGATCCCTGTAGGTACCAATTTTCTGTCTTCTTATACAAGAGCCTACTTCCTCCAGTGGCAGGTTATTTGCAAATTTCCTGAACCTGCTACCAATATCCTCAAACAGAAAAATTATAAAAATGTCCAGTTAAGGTAAGATGAGAACAGTCTGGTAATTCGGGCTAGCACATATCCATCGATGAGGCTTTGCAAATAGCTTTGGAAGGGTTAGAAGCCCCCTTGACCGGGGCACTTGTATGCTTCAGTTGGTTACACATCTGCTTTCAGCTCAGGTCATGATTGCAGGGTCTTGGGATTGAGCCCCGTGTAGGGCTCCCTGCTCAGTGGGGAGTCTGCTTCTCCCTCTCCCTCTGCCCCTCTACCTTCTTGTGCTCTCTCTCGCGCGCGCACGCTCTCAAATAAATAAAATCTTTTAAAAAAGAAAGAAAAGAAACCAACTTGACTAAATCCTAACCCAACCCCCATATCTCCCTCTTCTAAGTGTTAGACAGCATTTTGGAATTAATATATAAGCGTTCCTGGTTGAACATGTTCCCAGATTTGCAGGCTCGTTTTCCACCAAAGGATGCCTGTTTTTTTCTAATTCTATGGGAAATAGCATAAAATGCATGACAAGAAAAGATTCAGTATCTCCAGATTAATGCATTATCACTTTGACCAAAACAGAAAGTTTGCTGCGTTTAAATTATCTTAATAAATGTCTAAAGATAAAAATGGCTTAGATCGGGGCACCTGGGTGGCTTAGCCAGTTAAGTGTCTGCCTCTGGCTCAGGTCATGATTCCGGAGTCTTGGGATCAAGCCTCATGTCCAGCTCCCTGCTCAGCGGGGAGTATGCTTCTCCCTCTGCCCCTCTCCTCACTGACCCCCAACTCGTGTGTGTGTGCTCACTCTCTCTCTCTCTCTAACAAAACATCTTTAAAGGATTCTTGTCTAGAAGCTAAAAGTTTCTTAGAGGACCTTTTTGTAGATCAAGTGAGTTGGTGAAATAACCCTATCCACTATGGATCAGGTGTGTGATTTTGAATAAGCCACTTAGGAACTCCCTCCCCCAGAGCCAGCTTCTGTATTTGCAAAACCAGAGGTGAGATGAGCATTTAGGGTTGGAATGAAGTAAATAATGCAATATATGTGAAGGCAGCACTAAATAATTGTTAGCATTTGCTGAGGTGCTTACTACGTGCCAGACACTTCCTGGGCTTTGCATGTTTCATAGCATTTAATCCTCATGCAACCCTTAGAAATAGTACCATTCCCATTCCTGTACAGGCTCGGAGATATGACAAGTTTGGGTCTGGACAACCACAGCAAAGTGAATATTGCAATAAAGCAAGTCAAATGAATATTTTGGTTTCCCGGTGCCTATAAAGTTATGTTTATACCATAACTGTAGTCTATGAAGTGTGCAATAGCATTATGTCTAAAAGAAAATGTACGTACCTTAATTTAAAAACATATTTTATTGCTAAAAATTGCTAACCATTTTATCACTAAAAAAGGCTAACCCGAGCTTTCAGTGAGTTATAACCTTTTTGCTGGTAGAGGGTCTTGCCTCCGTGTTGATGGCCACTGACTGACCAGGGTGGGGGTTGCTGAAGGTGCCTGTGGCCATTTCTTTCTTTCTTTCTTTCTTTTTTTTAAAGATTTTATTTATTTATTTGACAGAGAGAGAGAGAGAGAGAGAGAGATCACAAGTGGAGAGGCAGGCAGAGAGAGGGGGAAGCAGGCTCCCTGCTGAACAGAGAGCCCGACGTGGGGCTCGATCCCAGGACCCCGAGATCATGACCCGAGCCGAAGGCAGAAGCCCCAACCCACTGAGCCACCCCAGGTGCCCCATGTGGCCATTTCTTTAAAAAAGAGAACAATGAAGTTTGACACATTGACTCTTCCTTTCACTTGAGCACTTAAGAGGCCACTGTAGGGTTATTAACCAACCTAATTTGTTGTGTCTCAAGGAATAGGGAAGCCCAAGGACAAGGACATGGGGTAATGGCATGGCCATTGGAACATGTCTGGTATACGCTATAATTAAGTTCACCATCCTATATGGTGCCCCCAAAGAATTACAATAGTAGTATCAAAGATCATTGATCACAGATCACCATCACTAGTTTAATAATAGGAAGGTTTGAAATTTTGTGAGGATTCCTAAAATGTGACACAGAGACACGAAGTGAGGGAATGCTGTTGGGAAAAACAGCTCCAAGACTGCTCGGCACAGGGTTACCGCAAACCTTCACTGTGTAAAAAACACAGTAACTGCCAAGTACAACAAAGGGAAGCACAAGAAAATGAAGCATGCCTGTGTATTTTAAGCATTTGGAAAGAAGGTTACTGGCCCAATCCCCACAGAAAGTGGCGCCCTAAGCATCTGAAGTCCTCGACTTCAGAGCCTGTGCCTCTAACTACTACATCTTCATAGACTGGGTATTGGGTCCTGCCTTCCAGTATCCTACCTTCCACCTTGAGGTAACAGCCCCTCAGGTTCTTGGGGTGAAGTTTCCCTCTCTGTGTCTAACCTTGGTGAGCCTGCCAACTAAGGGGTCCATCTCCAGCCACAGAGTCTGCTTGTAACAAAAGCCAGGCCAATGGTGGATTTCCCTAATGACTTTGTACAGTGAATAGCCAACTCATTTCCTCAGTGGTGACTTGAAAGGCTGTTGTGTTAGGTGCCTGGAGCCCAAGAGCTACTTGGGGTTTTTGTCCCAATAAGTTTTTTTTTTTTTTTCTAAGTTAGCCAGAGAGTTCTTTTGCTCAAGACCAAAGAACTGTATTAATATATCAAAACCACTACAGACTGTAATGCCTGTTCTGTGTGAGAGCTGGAGGACCATGGACGGACCAGACGCTTCATTTCCTCGTCTGTAAAATGGGGTAGCAACATCCCGCCCACAATCGTTAGGATTCAATGGGACAATACATATAAAGTACTTGGCATTGTATTTGGGATACCACTTTCTGAAAGGTAGGACCCGCGGAGAAGTGAATCTGAAGTGACAGGAAGATAGACTGTGGGGTGAGGGGCCAGCTCCTGGCAAGTGGTGGGGCAGCAGAGCACGAAATCAGAAATTTTAGAAGTCTGCTCCACTGAGGGACGTTGCTCAGAGGCTAAGCGGGGGTGGACCCCTCACGGGGACAGTGTGGTCTCAGGACCTGCAGGGTCACAGAAAGATCAAGGTTGTCTGAGTGTGGCAGAGCTGCCAGGTATCAGAGTGTGGAAGCAGGCTACAGAGATGGAGCTGAGAAATGAGCTCTCAGTTCTGGGTTGCCTTAAACCATGATCCAAGGCACAGTTGGACCACTGCTTTTCGAGCAGGGACCCCACAAGTGGCAGATCCAGGGAGACTCACCTTCCTCCTTCAGAGGAGCAGCACAGCAGGAATCTGCTGGGTTTGGAGACTCCAACCGGGGCCGTGCACCAGAGACAGTAATGCTCGGTCACAGGCTGGGTGAGCTTGGAGCACGCCAGAGACCAGGGAGATGGGAAGGACTGACTGCTTTTCTCTGAGGGCGCACTGAGTGGGGCCCCCAGCTCTCGGCTCCTTCGGGCCAGACACTGGGAAGCCGCCATCTTCATTCCCGTCCTCCAGAGCTCTACAGAAAGACTTCAGGGAACAAAAGCTCCCAAGAGCGAACCCGAGCAGATGAATTAGCCCAGCCCCTGGTAAGGGAGGTGCAATTCTGCCTCCCGCAAAGACATTTGAGAATCACTACAATAGGCCCCTCCCCCAGAAGACCAGCAAGAACATCCAGCCAAGACCAAGTTCACCAATCAAGGAAGAACAGCAGAACTCAGAGCTAGGGGAAAGCAATGCATGGAATTCATGGCTTTCTCCCCATGATCCTTTAGTCTTGCAAAGTTAAATTAAATTTTTAAAAAACTTTTTCTTATTCTAGGGGCACCTGGGTGGCTCAGTGGGTTAAGCCTCTGCCTTTGGCTCAGGTCATGATCTCAGGGGCCTGGGATCGAGCCCTGCATCAGGCTCTCTGCTCGGCGGTGAGCCTGCTTCCTCCTCTCTCTGCCTGCCTCTCTGCCTACTTGTGATATCTCTCTCTCTCTGTCAAATAAATTAAAAAAAAAATCTTAAAAATTTTTTTTCTTATTCTAATTTTTCTAACTTTTCCTCTTTCATCTTTTAACATTTTTTAACTAGTTTATCTTAACAATACCTTTCTTTTAAAAAATCTTTTTAAACCTTCATTATTATAGCCATACTTTATCCTTAATTGTATTTATCCTTATTTTTTGTATACATATAAGGTTTTTTTTTTTTTTTTCTAAAAAATTTTGGGATACAGTATTTTCTAATAGATTAAATATACCATAAAACTAGTACAGGGCTTTGTTCTAGTCTCCAGCCTGAGCACATTCTCTCCTTTTTTTTTTTTTCCCCTACTTTTTCCAACCAACTTATCAATTCCTTTTTTAGAATTTCTTTTTTTTTTAATTTTCAACTTTACTGTCATATTCCATCCCTTCATTGTGTTTACCCTTATTTTTGTATATATATAAGCTTTTCTTTCTTTAAAATTTTGGGAAGTAATTTCTTCTTGGAGACCAAAATACACCCAAAATCAAGTGTGTGGCTCTGTTCTATTCACCAGTCTAATATATATATACATATATATATATTTTTTAAATTTCTTTTTACCCACTTTCTTCTCCCCCCCCCCCAATTTGGGGTCTCCTCTTATTTGGTTAGTGTACATTTTTCTGGTGTCTTTGCCACCCTTTTAGTATTTTATCCTCCGTTCATATATTCTTATCTGGATAAAATGACAAGGCAGAAAATCTTACCACAAAAAAAAAGAACAAGAAGTAGTACTGATGGCTAGGGACCTAATCAATACCCACATTGGTAATATGTCAGATCTAGAGTTCAGAATGACAATTCTCAAGGTGTTAGCTGGGCTCGAAAAAGGCATGGAAAATATTGAGAGAAACCTGTCTGGAGAAATAAAATCCCTTTCTGGAGAAATAAAAGAACAAAAATCTAACCAAGCTGAAATCAAAAAAAGTATTAATGAGGTGCAACCAAGAATGGAGGCTCTTACTGCTAGGATTAATGAGGCAGAAGAGAGAATTAGTGATATAGAAGACCAAATGACGGGGAATAAAGAAGCTGAGCAAAAGAGAGAAAAACAACTACTGGACCATGAGGGGAGAATTCGAGAGATAAGTGATACCATAAGATGAAACCATATTAGAATAATTGGGATTCCAGAAGAAGAAGAAAGAGAGAGGGGGGCAGAAGGTATATTGGAGAGAATTATACTAGAGAATTTCCCTAATATGGCAAAGGGAACAAGCATCAAAATCCAGGAGGCACAGAGAACCCCCCTCAAAATAAACAAAAATAGGTCCACACCCCATCATCTAATAGCAAAACTTACAAGTCTTAGTGACAAAGAGAAAATCCTGAAAGCAGCTCGGGACAAGAAGTAACATACAATGGTAGAAATATTAGATTGGCAGCAGACTTTTCCACAGAGACCTGGCAGGCCAGAAAGGACTGACATGATATATCCAGAAAAATATGCAGCCAAGAATACTCTATCCAGCTAGGCTATCACTGAAAATAGAAGGAGAGATAAAAAGGTTCCAGGACAAACAAAAATTAAAAGAATTTGCAAACACCAAACCAGCCCTAAAGGAAATATTGAAAGGGGTCCTCTAAGCGAAGAGAGAGCCTAAAAGTAGTAGAAGAACAGAGACAATATACAGTAACAGTCAACTTATAGGCAATACAATGGCACTAAATTCATATCTTTCAATAGTTACTCTGAATGTAAATGGGCTAAATGCCCCAATCAAAAGACACAGGATATCAGAATGGATAAAAAACCAAAACCCATTGATATACTGTCTACAGGAAACTCATTTTATACCCAAAGACACCTCCAGATTTAAAGTGAGGGGGTGGAAAACAATTTACCATGCTAATGGACATCAAAAGAAAGCTGGGGTAGCAATCCTTATATCAGATAAATTAGATTTTAAGCCAAAGATTATAATAAGAGATGAGGAAGGACACTATATCATACTCAAAGGGTGTGTCCAAAAAAGAGATCTAACAATTTTAAATATCTATGCCCCTAACATGGGAGCAGCCAACTATATAAACCAATTAATAACAAAAATCAAAGAAACACATCAACAATAATACAATAATAGTAGGGGACTTTAACACCTGACCTCACTGAAATGGACAGATCATCCAAGCAAAAGATCAACAAGGAAATAAAGGCCTTAGATGACACACTGAACCAGATGGACATCACAGATACATTCAGAACATTCTATCCCAAAGCAACAGAATACACATTCTTCTCTGGTGCACATGGAACATTCTCCAGAATAGATCACATCCTGGGTCACAAATCAGGTCTCAACAGGTACCAAAAGATTGGGATCATTCCCTGCATATTTTCAGACCACAATGCTCTGAGGCTAGAACTCAATCATAAGAGGAAAGTTGGAAAGACCTCAAATACATGGAGACTAAAGAGCATCCTACTAGAGAATGAATGGGTCAACCAGGAAATTAACGAAGAATTGAAAAAATACATGGAAACAAATGATAATGAAAACACAACTGTTCAAAATATGTGGGATGCAGCAGGCTGTCCTGAGAGGAAAATATATAGCGATATAAGCCTTTCTCAAGAAATAAGAAAGGTCTCAAGTACACAACCTAACCCTACACCTAAAGAGCTGGAGAAAAAAACAGCAAAGAAAGCCTAAACCCAGCAGGAGAAGAGAAATCATAAAGATCAGAGAAGAAATCAATGAAAAAGAAACCAAAGAACAATAGAACAAATCAACAAAACTAGAAGCTGGTTCTTTGAAAGAATTAATAAGATTGATAAACCCCTGGCCAGACTTATCAAAAAGAAAAGAGAAAGGACCCAAATAAATAAAATCATGAATGAAAGAGGAGACATCACAACCAACACCAAAGAAATACAAACAATTATAATAACACATTATGAGCAACTATATGCCAGCAAATCTGACAATCCGGAAGAAATGGATGCATTCTTAGAGATGTATAAACTACCAAAACTGAACCAGGAAGAAATAGAAAACCTGAACAGACCCATAAAAAGTAAAGGAGATTGAAGCAGTCATCAAAAATCTCCCAACAAACGAGCCCAGGGACAGATGTCTTCCTAGGGGAATTCTACCAAACATTTAAAGAAGAATTGATACCTATTCTCCTGAAACTGTTCCAAAAAATAGAAATGGAAGGGAAACTTCCAAACTCATTTTATGAGGCCAGCATTACCTTGATCCCAAAACCAGACAAAGACCCCATCAAAAAAGAGAATTACAGGCCAATATCCTTGATGAACACAGGTGTGAAAATTCTCATCAAAATACTAGCCAATAGGATCCAACAGTACATTAAAAGGACTATTCACCACGACCAAGTTGGATTTATTCCTGGGCTGCAAGGTTGGTTCAACATCTGCAAATCAGTGTGACACAATACATTAATGAAAGAAAGAACAAGAACCATATGATACTCTCAATAGGTGCTGAAAAAGCATTTGACAAAATACAGCCTCCCCTCCTGATCAAAACTCTTCAAAGTGTAGGGATAGAGGGTACATATCATCAATATCATCAAAGCAATCTATAAAAAACCCACAGCGAATATCATTCTCAATGGGGAAAAACTGAGAGCTCTTCCACTAAGATAAGGAAGATGGCTGGGATGTCCACTATCACCACTGCTATTCAACATAGTACTAGAAGTCCTAGCCTCAGCAATCAGACAACAAAAAGAAATTAAAGGCATCCAAATCAGCAAAGAAGAAGTCAAACTATCACTCTTTGCAGATGATATGATACTTTATGTGGAAAACCCAAAAGACTCCACTCCAAAACTGCTAGAACTCATAAAGGAATTCAGTAAAGTGTCAGGATATAAAATCAATGCACAGAAATCAGTTGCATTTCTATACACTATCATCAAGACAGAAGAAAGAGAAATTAAAGAGTTGATCCCATTTACAATGGCACTGAAAACCATAAGATACCTAGGAATACACCTAATCAAAGAGGCAAAGAATCTGCTCTCAGAAAACTATAAAGTACTCATGAAAGAAATTGAGGAAGACACAAAGAAATGGAAAAATGTTCCATGCTCATGGGTTGGAAGAATATTGTGAAAATGTCTATGCTACCTAAAGCAAACCACACATTTAATGCAATCCCTATCAAAATACCATCAATTTTTTTCAGAGAAATGGAACAAATAAGCCTAAAATTTATATGGAACCAGAAAAGACCCCGAGTAGCCAGAGGAATGTTGAAAAAGAAAGCCAAAGTTGGTGGCATCACAATCCCGGACTTCAAGCTCTATTACAAAGCTGTCATCATCAAGACAGCATGGTACTGGCACAAAAACAGACACATAGATCAATGGAACAGAATAGAGAGCCCAGAAATAGACCCTCAACTCTATGGCCAACTAATCTGTGACAAAGCAGGAAAGAATGTCCAATGGAAAAAAGACAGTCCCTTCAACAAATGATGTGGGAATATTGGACAGCCACATACAGAAAAATGAAACTGGACCATTTCCTTACACCACACACAAAAAAGACTCCAAGTGGATGAAAGACCACAACGTGAGACAGGAATCCATCAACATCCTTGAGGAGAACACAAGCAGCCACCTCTTCGACCTCAGCCACAGCAACTTCTTCCTAGGAACATCGCCAAAGGCAAGGGAAGCAAGGGCAAAAATGAACTATTGGGACTTCACCAAGATCAAAAGCTTTTGCACAGCAAAGGAAACAGTTAACAAAACCAAAGACAACTGACAGAATGGGAGAAGATATTTGCAAACGACCTATCAGATAAAGGGCTAGTATCCAAAATCTATAAAGAACTTTTCAAACTCAACACCCAAAGAACAAATAATCCAATCAAGAAATGGGCAGAGGACATGAACAGACATTTCTGCAAAGAAGACATCCAGATGGCCAACAGACACATGAAAAAATGTTCAACATCACTCAGCATCAGGGAAATACAAATCAAAATCACAATAAGATACTACCTCACAACAGTCAGAATGGCTAAAATTAATGTCAGGAAATGACAGATGTTGGAGAGGATGCGGAGAAAGGGGAACCCTCCTAGACTGTTGGTGGGAATGCAAGCTGGTGCAGTCACTCTGGAAAACAGCATGGAGGTTCCTCAAAAAGTTAAAAATAGAGCTACCCTACAACCCAGCAATCGCACTACTGGGTATTTACCCTAAAGATACAAATGTAGTGATCCAAAGGGGCACGTGCACCCGAATGTTTATAGCAGCAATGTCCACAAGAGCCAAACTATGGAAAGAATGTAGATGTCCATCAACAGATGAATGGATAAAGAAGATGTGGTATATGTATACACAATGGAATACGATGCAGCCATCAAAAGAAATCTTGCCATTTGCAATGACGTGGACGGAACTAGAGGGTATTATGCTGAGCAAAATAAGTCAATCAGAGAAAGACAATTATCATATGAACTCGCTGATATGAGGAATTTGAGAGGTAGAGTGGGGGATTAGGGGGTAGGGAAGGGAAAAATGAAACAAGATGGGATCGGGAGGGAGACAAACCATAAGAGACTCTTAATCTCACAAAACAAACTGAGGGCTGCTGGGGGGAGGGAGAGGGGGGTGGGGTGATGGACATTGGGGAGGGTATGAGCTATGGTGAGTGCTGTGAAAGGTGTAAACCTGACAATTCACAGACCTGTACCCCTGAGGCAAGTAATACATTATATGTTAATAAAATTAATAATAAAAAAAAGGATGGGAAGACACTTGAGTCATGGCAGCCAGGTGCAAGGGACTGGGAGGAAAGCAGGCAGACCTGTGGTCAGACTGGTTAATCACAGGGGGCGTGAATAAGTGAATGTACTGAGGACTATGGGAGCCATATTTTTTACTATAGGGTAAAGGAGGTAAAAATAACAGGGGGGAGGGACTAGAATAGAACTTGTGGAAGAGGAATTGGAGATCTGTGTGCACGTATAGTTTTTAATATATAGAGATGGGTGAATGAGGAGCAAACATGGATGTGTATATTCCCTACTCTGCTCAGAAGACCTGGCAGCAATGATAGCACAGTGGCAATGAGCACAACCCAGCACCCAGATCTTGTTTCTAAATACCATTCTCCACTGGGGCACCTGGGTGGCTCAGTCACGTAAGCAACTGACTCTTGATTTTGGCTCAGGTCATGATCCCAGAGTTGTGAGATGGAGCCCCCGCATCGGGCTGCTTGAGTCTCTCTCTGCCTCCCTCTGCACCCTCTCACCTCTCTCTTGCTCTTAAAAAAAAAAAAAAAAAGTAAATACCATTCTCCACTAAACCAAAACAGGACTCTTTGGAGAAACATCTGATCCCAGGTTGGGATAGGAATAATACAAGATGGAACCTATAATACCTTGTGGTGCCTAAAAGGGAGAATAGGTGCAAAGAACCAGGGAGCCATTATGGAAAACTAGAAGTTCCTCAAAAACTTAAAAATAGAATTACTATATGACCCAGCAACTCCACTGGATACATAGCTCAGAGAATTGAAAGCCACATCTCCAAGAGATATTTGCACACCCACATTCATCACAGCATGAGCCATAACAGCAAAGGGGGAGAAGTGACGCAAATGTCCATTGACAGATAAATGGATAGAGAAAATGTGGTATAGGGCGCCTGGGTGGCTCAGTGGGTTAAAGCCTCTGCCTTCGGCTCAGGTCATGGTCTCAGGGTCCTGGGATTAAGCCCCGCATCCAGCTCTCTGCTCAGCAGGGAGCCTGCTTCCCTCTCTCTCTCTGCCTGCCTCTCTGCCTACTTGTGATCGCTCTGTCAAATAAATAAAAATCTTTAAATTAAAAAAGAAAAAGAGGGGCGCCTGGATGGCTCAGTGGGTTAAAGCCTCTGCCTTTGGTTCAGGTCATGATCCCAGGGTCCTGGGATCGAGCCCCGCATCGGGCTCTCTGCTCGGCAGGAAGCCTGCTTCCTCCTCTCTCTCTGCCTGCCTCTCTGCCTACTTGTGATCTCTGTCAAATAAATAAATAAAATCTTTAAAAAAAAAAAAAGAAAAAAGAAAAAAAAGTGGTATATCCATACAATGAAAAATACAGCCTTAAAAAGGAAGGAAAATTTTTAAGTAAAAAGGAAGGAAATCCTGTCACAAACTACAGTATGGGTGAGCCCAGAGGACATTTATGCTGAGTGAAATTAGCTAGTCACAAAAAAGATACTCTATGGTTCCACTCACAATCTAAAGCAGTCAAAAATCACAGAAACAAAGGAGAAAGGTGGTTACCTAGGGCTGGGAGGAGGGCCTGGGGGTTAGTGCTTAAGGGGTATGGAGACGCAGTGTTGCAAGACGGAAAAGTGCAAGTGCTCTGTTGCACAACAACATGAATACACTTAACTCTACTGAACTGTACACATGAAATGGTTAAGATGATGTAATGTTGTTTTTTTCACAAAAATTTTTTAAAAAAGGAAAAAAGAACCTGAGGCCATGTTCAAGAACACAGAAGCCAGCTTGAGAGTGCTCCCACTAGCCAGATCTAAGGAAACTGGAGACTGAGAATCAATCACGTTAGTTTGTAGATTATCAAACAGCATCCATGTTCCATACTGCCATAAATAAATAAGTGGGAGAGAAGATAAAGTATGACACTAGAATGCCCATTACATGTAGATGGCAAGAGTATAATTAGAAAGCCACCATTTGGCAATGTCCGATTCAGATAAGAATCATCGATGGATGCTAAAACCAGAGGATAAATATTTTACAAAAACAGATATTGATATAGTCCCAAAGCAGCTCCCCACAAGACACTTATTCCTCATTAATTAATAAGTACAAGATACTTATTAACTTCACAGTGGAAAACCCTTGCAGACATAACCAGTTATTAGCAATTAACATCACTTGTAACTGCAAAAACAGACACCAAACGCCTCCTGATAGAACACAGAGAACACAGCATCGTTTCTCTGCTTTTCCTGCCAAACATTCATAACCAGATTCTAACCATGAGGCATCAGACAACCCCAATGTAAGGGTTCATCCTACAAAGTAACGAGGCAGCCCTCTTCAAAAATATCAAGGTCTTTAAAAAATCTTGTTAAAGAAGGAGAAACCGAGGAAGTGCTCCAGGTTGTGGAAAAGAGGAGGGAAAACCTAACCAAGCACATGCAGCACCGTGGACAGGACCCTGGAGCAAAAATGCAAGGATTATCTTAAGGGCATTTTTAGAGTAAATGGTAGCATTTGCATGGGGGTCTGTAGATTAAATGGTAGAATTTTATAAGTACTGGTTTCCTGATTTTGATGGAATTACTCTAGTTATGGCTAATGGGACATCATAACCACAACTTAGTATCAAATAGTTAAAAAATTATGGAGAGAATAAGGTAAATAGGGCAAAATGTTAACAGAAGTGATATATAACTTTTTAAATTACTGTAAATTTTCTATCAGTTTAAAATTATTTCAAAGTAAGTTAAAGAATGAAATATATACAAAGTGATCTTTCAGCTACAAGTAATTTATTATACTGGTTTTTATTCTACTGGAGAAATCTCTGCTTGATGCTTTCATTATCTCAGGTAAACTATTCAAAAGAGTAGCTGAAATAAATGTGGAAGAAGCTTTTCTGAATGGACACTAATGTAGATAATAAAATCCTACTTAATAGTTAACAATGTACAATATTCTGAATCTTCATTAAACATGCTTCTTCTTACAGTAGTTTATCTCTTTGGAAAAAAAAAGTCACATATATGATACTGAAAAACCTTGAGAATTTGAGCCCTGTACATTCAAGTAATTTTTTCTCATAACTGATAAAGGATTTACACAGTCTCATTAGAGACTTATATCCTTTATTATTTAAATATGAAATTTAACCTAAACCATGACTTGTGTTAGAAATTAGATTATCTTTATGATTTCTGGTATATTCTGCTTTTAATTATAGTTTGGAATTAAGTGTTTAATATAAAAAATCTCCAATGGTAGCAAATGTCTGTCTATAGAAGAGGGTTTTTTTTTTTTTTTTTTTTTTTAATTTCCCCCCCCACCCCCATCATTTAGAGTCAAGTGATAATGTCATGTTGGGTCAAGACTGCAAGCTGTTTCTAAAATAATTTACATTCCTCATAAGCTTGGTAAATGAATCTAAAGAGAAAAGAGAGCTCCCAAAATATTAAAAACGAGGACTGCAGCAGCACCCTTGGAATAAAAACAGCTTTTTATAAAATAAAAAATAAAATAAAATAAAAACAGATTTGTTTGAAGGACTTCACTAGTTGTGAATGTACAATTTAGCCGAGCCTTAAAAACAAAATTTTCAGAGGAAAAAAGGAAATATGATCAGTTGAATATTAACATTACAATCAAGAAAAACTCAAAATGATGTAGTAAGACTTTATGAATCCTTTATACATTCTCCACTTGAGATTATCACTCAGTATCAAAAATTTGAGCAGGACCCATGGAATCCATGAACAATTTCACAAAAGAAAGCACATATACTTCAACTACAGTGAAGAGAAATTTAAAACTCCCCAAACTTCTATTTTGCTCCTTGAAATCATATTTTGACTTCAAGAAGTAAAACGAAATATGCCTGAGTCATAAATGAAAAGCACCCTCCCCCCAAGAAAGAGAGCTGTGTGTGCACGCTGCAGGGGTGGAGCGGGGAGAAAAAGGAGAGAACAAAGATACCCTCAACTTCCAGCAAAATCCTTGGTTTATTTATTTTGGGAATTTTGGGTATTTTCTCATAAATGCAACTAAGGTAGTTAAAAGAGATAGGCAAAAGGAGAAGAAAATTACCCCTCATTGATCTCTGCTCAAGTAGGCAGATCTGAATGTTCCTTGTCTAGTTCCCACTACATCTTCACTTTCATGTTCATTCTGTAGTTGTTGAATGGATGAATAAGAGGGGAAGGAGATGACAAGGAACAAGTAGCACCAGAACAGTCAACCTCTCAATCGCTAAAGTACTAATCACTAGTATTTACGCAAAGTGAATATAAACTAAGAAACGAAAACAGAGCCAGTGCAGAAGACAAGTAGTTGAAATTTATAGCCTTATACCTCATAATGTTACAGTAGGGACTGTGGAACTTATCTAGTTCAACACACTTATTTTAGGGTTCAGTGCATTCTGTAAGGATTCTAGATCAATGAAGGGATTCTATAAAGCTGGGTCCTGTTTCCACTCTGACCGGCTATGAGGCTCCCAAGCAAATCCCTTCCCTTCCTGAGGCCGATTCATCCAAAAGTAAAATAAGTGAGCTGAACTAGATGAATCCCAGTCTTCCTCAGCTGTAACACCGTATGATTTTAAGCTGTAAATTTCAACTACTTTTTTTCTCCCCTATGGGTTTTCCTGCAGACCCTGATAAGCTGATTCTAAAATTCACACTGACATTCAAAGAGAACCAGAAAAATCAAAACAATCTTGAAAGAGAACAAAGTTGGAGGACTCACACTTGCCAATCGCAAAACTTAATAAACAGGAATCCAGACAAGGTGGTACTGGCAAAAGGATGTATTACATAAATCAATGAGATAGAACTGAGAGTCCAAGAACAAACTCAAACATTTATGAGCAATGGATTTTCAACAAAGGTGATAAACCATGCTGGGACAATTGGATAGCCACAGGCGAAAGAATGAAATTGAACCCCTACCTCAAACCATATACAAAAATTAACTCTAAAGAATTTGAGGACTTCAAGAGTTTAAACTATAAAACTCATAGGAAAAAAACAGGTATAAATCTTTGTGACTCTGGATGAAGCAATGGTTTCTAAGATATGACACCAACAGCACATGGAACCAAAAGAAAAAAGCATAAAGCATAATTCATCAAAATTAAAAACTTTTATGCTACAAAGGACACAATTAAGACAGTGAAAAACAAAGAATGGGGAAAATGTTTGCAAATCACATATCTGATAAGGATTTAAGTATCCAAACTTTATTTAGAAACTACTAACTAATTCAACAACAAAAAAAGATAACTAAAAAATAGGCAGGAGAATCTGAACAGACCTTTCTCTAAAGACATGCAAATGGCCAATAAGCACAGAATAGATGCTCATTATCATTAGTCATTAAGGAAATTCAAATGAAAACCTCTACACACACACTAGGATGATTAAAATAAAAAACAGAGGGAGTAACAAGTGTCACCAAGGATGCGGAGAAACTGGAATCCTCGCAACCCGCTGGTGGGAATGTAAAATAGTATAGGCATTTTGGGAAGTAGTTTAGAAATAAAGTTTGGAAAACTGACAGTTTCTCAAGAGTTACCGTATTTATTACCCAGCAATTCTACTTTTAGGTATAAACCTCCCAAAGCTAAAAACATACATCCACATAAAAAACTTGATAGGAATGTTCATGGCAGCATTGTTTCTAAGAGCCAAAAGGTGGAAACAACCCAATGTCCATAAACTGAAGAATGGATAAACAAGATGTGGTGTATCCACACAATGGAGTATTGTTCAACCGCATAAAGGATGCTGATACAGGCTGTAATATCAATTTTGGAAATACTATACAAAGCGAAAGAAGTCAGACACAAAAGGCCACATATTGTAGGATTCCATTTTTATGAAATACTCAGAATAGGCAAATCCATACAGACAGAAAATAAACTGACGGTTGCCTGGGGCTGAGATGAAGGGAAAATGGGAAGTGACTGCTAATGGGTATAGAGCTCCTTTTGGGGAGGATGAAAATGTGCTGGAATTAGAGTGGTAAGGGTTGCACAACTCTACATATACTAAACCCAATGAATTATATACTTTAAAATAGTGAACTTTATGGTATGTGAATTTCAATTTTTTTTATAAAAGGCCCTCCTTAGAAAATTGATTTCCTCACTTCTATTTCAGACCACCTACTGGTTCATGAAAATAGAAACATTTGCAATGATACTTGACATTTATAATCCATTATAACAAATACTACAATAAAATTTCTTTTTAACCAAATTATTTATACATATCAGTTGATCGTCCACTTGTATTTAATTTGCCTCTAAACAAAATCTGAAAGTTCCTCTGAGTTCATGATTTGTTTTTTGAATTTATATTTTTCTTAAGTGACTAAAGCTAAACAAATGTCTTCCTTTTGAAATTTTAGCAATTCTGTCATCCAGAAACAGGTCAAAGTTTTGCTCTTGCAATGACATTCACACAGCCGTCTTCAAGCAGTACTTTGAAATTTAATTCCTTCTTCATAGGACAATAAGAAGGCTAAGCGAGCAACAATTTTTCAGTATCAGTATTGCAATATAATATGTATAACCAGATGCTTCAAGCCATGTAACAAATGCAGACTTTCTTTCCCCTGGAATATAAATAGGATTCCAGGCTTACTCTCTTCAGTAACAAGAATTTATGTGAAATTTTTTCAAAGCTCTCCAAAAAAAAAAAAATACTCTTTATCATCACCTTCTGTAATGTTGTTTTGCATTATGATTTTTGGTATCAGAAGACTGTAACTTTGTGTTAGCACTATAATCCACAATGAACTCTCCATCAGCTTTGAAATAAAATATTAATCCCAGTCTGATATCATTGGGTAGTACTATACTATACATAGATCCATATAAGTTAAACAGGAATGATCCTTCTAAAGATGCTAAGTATGTGGAAGAGGGCTTAAATACTTAAGAAATAAAGATCAAGGACGGCCACAATCAAGCTACACATGAAAAAGCATCAGCAGATTACAAGAGGGTAACATGATTTTCATTTTTAGGTTCAATGAAAATTGCATATGTTCAGTTTTTACTCTTAAACACAAGTGGCTTATACTGTACCAGGGCTGCCAGCCCCAAGAAAGACAGGAACACAGAAAGGATGACCTTAACCAACTTCAGTATTATTTTTGTATTTAGGTGTATAAAATCCATCCACTGCTTCAGCAACCTTAGGAGGGAGCAAGCCTAAGAGATGAAACATTTATACCTTTTGATTAAATTATACTATTACCTTATAAAATGATGTTCAACATCTGTTTCCTTAAAAACAGCACTGAGGGGTCTCCAATAAGTAACCTAGCTGATAGCTAAACTGCATAGAGAATCCTTAAGAGTGTAACATGGCAAGGAGTTCTTTTGCATTATGTGTATTCAAAGGATGGTGCTGTAGTTCTAACTGAACAACATCTTGATAAAACAAAAAATGGGAGAAATAAAAACTGATTTCTGAATCAAATGTGCACCACCTTCCAGTAGACTGAAGAGCTGGGAAATACAGGTAGGGTAAGGAGATATGCCCCATGTGAAGACAACGGCCTATCAGAATTCCAAAGAACAGTTAGAGCACAAACTGTTTTTTGTTTTTTAAACACATAGGCCTCAAAATTTTTCTTTTTATATAGCACATCTTTTCTAAATAATTCTCACTTTTCATTCCACAAAATGTAAGAAACCGTTTGCAAGAACTCACAACATGCAAACATGTTTCTCTAAGGCCATGAGCTGGTTTGCTAAGTTGCATTGTTTTATTCAAGTAAAAAGCCCTTCTAGAATAGGGGGTATGTAGAGGAAACCAATCACCCTCAATTCTCTGGCCTGCATACTTGTTAGGATCTCTATCACTCTGAAAGCCAAAAGGTAGAATGCTCACTTAAACATTAGCAAAATGGACTATATTTACACTTTTTTAAAAAAAACTAATGCATGTTAAATTTTGCTGGCAATTCTTTTTGTATGTTACAAAACAAAAAAGGAAAAGCTTAGTATAAGAATGCTTTTTCTTAGAAAGGTCAAACAGATACTTCTTGACATCATGTCCTTTACACAATGGCATACTGTTCATATAAAAGGTCTCTTATCCTATAAAAATCTTGACAAAGGCAGCCTTCTAATCCAATGCGTCCAGTTTCCGTCTAGAAAGTAAAAGTAAAAAAAAAAAAAACAAAAAAACAAAAAAAACTCTTTAGCACATTTCCTAATCATCAATATGCAGACATAATAAACAAGATATATTAACTGGGTTATTTGGTGATTGGTCTGGAATGGGTTGCTCTGCATAGAACACGGATAGAACATTCGAGTCATGAATCTAACATAGACATGTAAATGTCAGAATTCAAATAATAAAAATTTACAATAAAATTATACATCATTTCTTTGACAGTCCCTTTTAAAAGCCTTCAAGGTCATCATTATGAATATAAATTATGGTCTCCAGTTTGTGAAACTACCAGTCAAGAATTACAGAATTCAAAATGGCAACGCATCAGAAGGAAGTACTTGTTCAACTCATCCCTCATTAAAAACACACTTACTCTACGGACTGCTACTTGGTTGTTGCAAACAAGTACACCTCCTACAAATTCAGCTTGAATCCCCTCCCGTAAAAGAACTTGCTTGAAGTCTGACAGTCTTGGTTCGTTCATAAAAACTGACTGATGTCCAGGAACCTTAGAGAAGGTTAAAGGGGAAAGAATCACTTCAGATAAAACAGCAGACACACAGCTGTACTGAATAAAGTGAAGTAACTAACACAGGATCTCTAAGATACTTTCTGTCATTCTCTGAAGACCTCTGACAGATCGTATGAAGGCTGTAAATCACACTCCAAGTTGTTATTCTGAATTTTACCTCCTTATTTAACATTACAAAGCCCTTCAGATTTTCTGAATGTTTCCCAATCAATTTTTATTAGTCACGCCTCACAGAAACAGACATTTGCTGATGTGACGCTCTCCACTCACCCACTTGCCTGAGGGGGTCAAGGAGAGTGCCAGTAGGCAAAACTGAACCAAAAACTCGGTTTTCTAGATCCAACTCCTTCACTTAGTTCTGAGGGGTGTTCTCCCCTGATCCCACTTTCACCTTCCCTTCTCCCTGAGAGTGAATGCCAAAAGGTTTTAGAATCAGAAAAACAAGCGGCTCAACCTATTGCTGCTACTTGGAAATTGCCTTGAAGAGCACTAGCTTTAGCACACACAGAAAAAAAGATTCTTATTCCTCCCCCAATCTCAAGATCATCACTAGAAGGGAATCTAGTGACAGAGGCTGTCCCTCTACTCCTTACTGCACAGAAAGCCTGGAGTCCCCTGACATGCACACAGGACTCTGTTGACACAGTTTTAACACTGCTGTTGTAAGTTAATTACCAGAAATCTTTGCTAATTAGTGTTATCTCCTGAGTACATGTAAATACTAAATTAAAAATTTATCTGCGTTTAATAAAAGATTTCTAACTATATCAAAACCAAAAATGATTTCAGCTGAATTGACAACATACAAAAATGGAGGACAAGAGTTTCAGTCTTAGAAAACTATAAATCTTCTGACTGGAAGCAGGTATGTGATATAATCCTCACAATCAAAATTTAAATACTGAAAAAATAAATCATGAAACAATAATGTATCTTATAATATTTGTTAAAATTTCCTTTAAATTATCATTCCCTTGTCATCCAGGATATACACACACACAACCACATCTTAAGTAATCACTTTCTAAAACTCCAAAATCAGCCTACACCAAACACGTATTTTTATTTTTATTTTTTTTTAAGATTTTTATTTATTTATTTGACAGACAAAGATCACAAGTAAGCAGGCAGAGAGAGAGGGGGAAGCAGGCTCCCTTCCGAGCAGAGAGCCCGATTCGGGGCTCAATCCCAGGACCCTAGGATTATGACCCAAGCCGAAGGCAGAGGCCTTAACCCACTGAGCCACCCAGGTTGCCCCCAAGAACATATTTTAGAATTAAAAACATAAAAGAAAAATTCAAAGGATGGCAAATTAAGGAAGAGACAGAAGCAGCATGTGCGTGTTTACCTCGTGGGGGGGTAAGGGTTCCAAGGTTGGAATGATCTCGCTCTCTTCACCTGTCTCTTTCTCATCATCCCCGAAAAGACTCTTCATGGCCTTCTGTTGTGCTATAACGCTGGAATCCGAAGGAGCGTCCACTTGCATTTCTGAGTCCTCTCCATCATCCTTCAGTTCTCCTTCTTCTAAAATAACTCCTGTGTCCACTTTGGAAACTCTCATATCCAAGACACCATCTATCCAAGCTAATTCGGCATCTTTTGCCTTGCAAAACTGAAGGGAGCTGACAAGTGAATCTTTCAATCTCACCTAGACACGATGCAAAAGGGAGGGAGAGATGAAACCCTGAGTATAAATTAACAACAAAATATAGCCAGTTATTATTATTTCCTAATTCTGGTAATGCTTATTAAGATTCGAAAATCTTTCACTCGTCTGATCTTCACTGTGACTGGTAATGACCTAGTGACCTGTGAAATCATTAGGACCCCTGTCTACTTCCCAAAAGGTTCTTAACCCTTGGTTGCACCCTGGGATCACACGGCAATTTCTTAAAATACATGTTAATGCCAGGTTCTACTACCTTCAGTGACTTCCAACACAAATGGTGAGACTAAATCCAGAGCACTGAGTCCCCCCACCACCTTCCAAGTTCCCCAGATGGTTCTCATGTGCAGCCAACATTGAGAACCACTGATAAGCCTCATCCTCTAGTGGTTGCCGCTCTTCAGGAGTACTGAATTGCTTACTGTTTCCTTCATTACCATGAATTCACACATCCTTATTCTTGGAACGCTGCTTCCTCTTTTCTGCCCAGAATAACTTTGCTGCCTGGTGAATTCCAACCCATTTTTTCCAACCAAATCCAGACATCGCTCTTGCTTTAACTGACACCATCCCCCCTGCCCCCCACCAGATAAAAATCTAACCTCTCCTCTGTGCTACTCCTATTTTTTTATACCTGCCTCCATTTTTTTTTTCAATTAGGAATAGACCCTTGACATCAGTGAATTTTTATAAAACATCTGAATTCCTGAATACTCCCCATTCCCCTCACCTTCACACTTCTGCAAATGCTGTTCCCTCTGCCTGGAATACCCTTTCCCCCTCTCTATACCACCCTGATGACTGATCTAAACATCTGTTAGGCGTCAGCTTAGTTATCACTGCCTCTGGGAAATCTCTTCTAAGCTTCCAAATCTGGGCTGGGGTCTCACAACATCCTATACTTCCTCCATCAGAGGTAATAACAATGTGATAAATGATCTTTCCTTATTATAAGCCCCATAGACCGTAAGATCTACTAAGACAAGGGGACCATGTCTGTCTCACTCACCACTGAATTCCTAATATACCTGTCCTCATCTGCAACAAAAAGTCTTTGTTTCTGTGTGGCTCAAATGCCAGTGCACTTACCTGGTAGATGTGAGTTTCACTAGTGGCATCAACTGTTTCGTGTAGCTTTGGCATGTACACTTTAATATCTTTCCCACCGAATGCACGACAGCACTCTGCGAGATCCTGACTAGCCTCTGGTGGTCCGTGGACAATGATCAGCTGTCGTGGTTTCATCTGATTAATAATCTTTTTAATGGAATCTCCATCAGAGCGTCCTTCATAGTCTATATAAGTAACCCTGGCTCTGTAATTAGATAGGATAATTCAAACTTATTTTTCTATAAGTTAACTCCAAAACCAGGTTATTAATGGCTTTCATCAGGAAAGAAATGTATAGGATATATAAAATGAGGATTTTAGGAATACATGTGTCATACTGCTGATATGTATTTGAATGGGATTATTCAGTAGCTCTTAGAAAAAAAATAACTCACTATATAAAGAAAAATAAACCTAGATCCTGATCTAATGTCACATACAACAGCAGGTTGAGTTGAAACCGTAAAAGAGAAATGTAAAGATTTAAATTTAATAAAATAAGATGTACAAATTATGTTTGTGATCATGGACAAGGAGGGACTTCTTTATGTGATCACAAAACTGTAATAGAAAATATTATTTCATTACATCAAAATTAAAGGTATTTTTAAACAAAGTAGACCATGGACAACTCTTATAAATAAGTAACACAATGGGAGAGGATATTTGCATTGTCTGAAACCAACCAGGGCTAATATCCAAAATATACAATGAACCCCTGCAAGTAACAAAAAGGCAGCAACCTCTAGAGAAAAATGCACGAAGGCCACGCACTTGGAATTCACAGAAGACAAAAAAGGTAAGAAGCATTTGAAGAAGATAAACTAATAACCACAGTAAGACAAATTTAAACAATAGTGATATGTTACTCTATACCTACCAGGCTGGAAAGCTTTAGAATTAGATAATGCCAAATGTTGTTAGGGAAACAGGGATGAAAAAAGCCTTCTGCTCCACTAGCAAAAATATAAACTGATACAGCCATTCAGGAGAGAATTTTCTGATACTGTTAATATGCATTATTCAGATATCAGCTATACCCAAAAATACATACTAAAGAATAGCACTAGACAAATAAACCACTGTGCTCTCTAATGACTTAAAAAAAATTCCAGAATGTTGATTTACTGCTGTTACAAGCTGTAACAAACAAAAAAAGGTTTATTTACTACTTCAGGTTATAGTAACAATTTTAAGACATTGGGGCCCTAGAGATGTTTAAGGAGTATGTTTATGAACACTTAGAAAAATTAAACTTGTGACCTGCGTAAGTTCACATGCTACCAGACTTAATAGAAAGGCCAGAATGTGGGGCGCCTAGGCGGCTCAGTGGGTTAAAGCCTCTGCCTTTGGCTCAGGTCATGATCCCAGGGTCCTGGGATAGAGCCCCGCATTGGGCTCCCTGCTCAGCAGGGAGCCTGCTTCTCCCACCACCCTCTGCCTGCCTCTCTGCCTACTTGTTGTGATCTCTGTCAAATAAATAAATAAAATCTTAAAAAAAAAAAAAAAAAAAAGGCCAGGATGTTTCTTTGTATAAATATATAATTTAATGTTTAAACCCCACCTCACCACCCATTCAATCACACTGGAATTCAAATACCATTAATGAAAACAAAATGCCACCATACTTCACAGGTCTTTGCATGGAAAAAGAAATTAAATTTTAAAAGTACAAACTTACTAGAGGATATTCAGAAATTTCACTTTTGAAACAACGTAAGTTATGTAATTCAAGTTCTTAAAATTTTATCTTATAATCTAGTTTCAGAAATGCAACAAAAAGCACTTACTTTATTTCGATAGACTCTGTCGTAGAAATACACTTGGTAGGAACATCAGATAAATCCTGATCCATGGGTTCATCTCCGTTTGTCAAGCCAGATTCTAATTTGCTTTTCTCTTCTTCAGTTGCTTGAAGTTCTGGCACTAAGAAATCCTCTGGTCTAAATGATAAGTCTCTAATTAGAAGCAGTAACGAGCAAGCTAATATTACATAATATATGTAACTAGTAGATGGCAAAGTTTTAGACATCTCACGTATCTCAGATTTAAGTATACAACTTATGCAAAGCTAATGCAACTTTATAATATCAATTACCAAATGACCGCATATATTCTGTTCCTCCTGACCCCTGAGGAATGCTCTTTAAAACACACCATGGGGGCTAGTAAAGAAGCCTACACCATTAGAAGATCTCCGTGGCTACCTTAAGTACTATTACAACGTGGCCCTGCACCTTTCAGTCATTCTTTCTCTCCATCTCTATGGTTTCTCTTGCCAATTCCCAGTTCTTATAAATCCCAGCTTCTGATTTCTGTAAGAGCCCCACTTATCCCACCGGTGCCCAAAGAAAGTGTAGGACTCCCCGTTGGGACATTACCACGAAGACTGAGATACAAAATCACGAGCTCCCTCAAAAGCCTTTACTTTCATTTCAACGAAGCGTGAATGCACCTTTCTCTCCATTTTTACTTCTAGTATGAGAGAGAGTTGTATGTTAAAAGTAAAAAAACAGGGTCACCTGGGTGGCTCAGTTGGTTGAACAAATGACTGTTGGTTTTGGGTCAGGTCATAATCTCGGGGTCATGGGATCAAGCCCAGTGTTGGGCTCCCATGCTCAGCGCCAAGTTGGCTTGAGATCCTCTTTCTCCCTCTGCCCCTCACCACTCCCACACTCTCTCTCCCCTCTCTCTTTCTCTAAAGTAAATGTCTTTAAAACAAAAATTAAAAAACAAACTTAAAAATGTTCTTGCTCACCTCCCATAATTATCTACACCCCACCCCCAAATCCACTCACTCTCCTCTCTGGGAATGCAAGCCTCTGTTACCCAACACCTAGATTGCTATGGTAGCTTCTCAGATCCTGGAGTCCAACTTCTCCCTCTGTAATCCACATAATAGCAGTAGCAACCACTTAAAGGGCATTTACTAGGAGTCATGAGTCACAGGTCAGATTCTGTGCTAAGGGCCTTAAAAATATAACCTCACTTAAATCTTACCCCCACTTTTCAGATAAGGAAATTGAAGCAAAAGAACACTTGTCCATATGCTAAACAGACTGGACACTAACTGAGTGGAATGGTAAATAAACTCACTAATGCTATTTAGATTGTTATTTTCCCTCTGCACTATTTTAGAGGACCAAGTAATGCCCCACTTTCCCTCTCTTAAATGGGGAAAAAAAAGTCTTGCTCATCTTTTTAAACTTTTCACATACCTAGGTAATAAAACTGCTACTCTGCCTTTAAAATTCTTTAGATGTTCCCCAACCTCTCTTATTTTTTTTTTTTAAGATTTTATTTATTTATTTGACAGACGGAGATCACAAGTAGGCAGAGAGGCAGGCAGAGAGAGAGAGAGGAGGAAGCAGGCTCCCTGCAGAGCAGAGAGCCCGACGCGGGGCTCGATCCCAGGACCCTGGGATCATGACCTGAGCCGAAGGCAGAGGCTTAACCCACTGAGCCACCCAGGCGCCCCACCTCTCTATTTTTTTAAAGATTTTATTTATTCATTTTACAGAGAGAGAGATCACAAGTAGGCAGAGCAGCAGGCAGAGAGAGAGGGAAGCAGGCTCCCCGCTGAGCAGAGAGCCTGATGCAGGGCTCGATCCCAGGACCCTGAGACCATGACCTGAGCCGAAGGCAGAGGCTTAACCCACTGAGCCACCCAGATGCCCCACAACCTTCCTATTTTATACTATACTTTCACACTATACAAGTCCTCTGTATCTTTCAAAGTGGGGTACTCAGAAACTATCAAAGTACATGATATGACCAGAAAGTCCAAATTTATTGAGTTCTAATGATACACTGAGTTACACACAAACTACACAGTCTAATCTGGAAGAAAGAAATAGTTGTTTTGTTTACATACTTGATAATTTCTCCATATTCATCCCATTTAATTCTTTCTTCCGGGGCAGGAAACATAGGGTAAGACTTTTTAGCTTGTTTGAAGAAACTTCCTTTACGACTACCTTCACCTTTCATCATCAGGTCATGTTTAGTCTTGTGAGCCGATGGCTGATCAATGTCTTCCTCAACATCACTCTCATCACTGGAATCTATGTCTGCCCTAAGAAGATTGTAGAATAGATAAAGGTCATCAAGTCCCCACAAGATTTTGAATTAATATTTACAAAATTATTTTTTAATTAATTCAATGATAATTTTATTGGATTGGTAATTTTGTAAAATAGCATTAACTGTCAGTTAATAAATACACATTAATACTAGCACTGAAAGTCTCGATGATACTCAAAAAAAATTTTAGTAACACAACACACTAAGGTACATCATAATCAGTGAAGGAAAATGCATGCACACACACATACTACAGAGGAACAAAGAAAACAGTGACAGCATTGTCTGAAACTGCCTGCCAGAAACAAAGGAGTGAAGTCTGTAAACTGCTAATCCGTATTCCCAGTAAAAATATCATTCAAAAAAAAATATAATTTTGCCAGACTAAAACAAACAAAAAAACCCAGAAAAATCTGATGGAGGATATTGCCTGCAGATACGCAGTCCATGAAACAAATATCAAAGGCATTCCTTCAGAGAAGAGAGGATGATACCATGTGGCAGTATGTCCACACAAGGGAGGAATGAGAATAAGAAATTAGAAATATATGTGCAATATAAGTCATTTAAAAAAATTTCTTTTAAAAATAAAATTGATTTTTTTTTAAAGATTTTATTTATTTATTTGACAGAGATTACAAGTAGTCAGAGGGGCAGGCAGAGAGAGAGGAGGAAGCAGGCTCCCTGCAGGGCAGAGAGCCCGATGCTGGGCTCCATCCCAGGACCCTGAGACCATGACCTGAGCCGAAGGCAGAGGCTTTAACCCACTGAGCCACCCAGATGCCCCTAAAATTGATTTTTTAAAAACAAAACAAAAAAAAATTGGCACTAGAAGAACTTGGCATTCTAGCACCATTTAAAAATGTTCGCAAAAAGAATGAAGTCAACAGAAAATTTAAATACATATTCTTTTTAATTTAAATTCAAGTTAGTTAACATACAGTGTATTATTAGGTTCAGAGTACAGTTTAGTGATTTATCAGTTGCATACAACACCCAAGGCTCGTCATGTTACTTGCCCTCCTTAATGCCCACCACCCAGTTACCCCATTACCCCTCCCATCTCCCCTTCAGTGACCTTCAGTTTGTTCCCTATAATCAAGAGTCTCTTAGGTTTGTCTCCCCCTCTTTATCTTATTTTTCCTTCCCTTCCCCTATGTGCATCTGTTTTGTTTCTCAAAGAAAATTTAAATATTTTCAAATAAACTTTTGTATCTTAGAAATAAGTTCTTAAATTATATGTAATTTACATATAAGCTTCTAATCTGTCTGAAAATAACTCACTCTTTTGACTGCTCTAGTTTTTTCGCCGCTTCTTTCTTTAGTTTCTCTTTTTCTAAGTATTCTTCTAGTTCCTTCCCTTCAAGCTTCACACGTTTCCTCAACTGGAGAAAAACAGCAGAGAGAAGGAAGCATCGTTATCAGGGGTTAGGTGGTGGGGTGTGAGATGTAACACATCTGTGAATTTACCATCTTAAATTTGAAATTATTCAAGTTCCCATTACATGCAATTACAGATCCTCCTTAGATTAAGACCAAAATTGAGCTGCCACATCTCTAGGCTGGGTTTAATTTAAACTGGTTAAAAATCACCAATCAGGAAAAGAAAATACTAAGTATTTTTATAATTTGGAGTAGGTGAGGCCTACGCAAGACATAAAACCCAAAAGCCACAAAGGAAAAGATGAATAAATATGGCAACGTGAAAAAAAAAATACATCTCTTTGACATTTAAAAATTTCATACAATTATAGGGAATGGAGAAAATTATCTGCAGCACTACTTGACTATCAGAGGCTCTTTTTTCCTAAGAGCTCTTCCCAATCAGTTAAGAAAAAGATGATCAATATGTCAAAAAAGGACAAATCCATATATAAGCAACTTACAAAATAAGAAAAACAAGTAACCAGCAGCTATGAAAAGATGTCTCACTTTGCCGGTTTTTAAAAAATGCAATTTTTTTGAAACGTAATACCATTAAGATTTTATTTATTTATTTATTGGGGGGGTGGACATGAGGAGGCAGAAAGGGAGAAGCAGACTCCCCACTGAGAAGGGAACCTGACGTGGGGCTCAATCCCAGAACCCGGGGATCATGACCTGAACTGAAGGCAGAGACACTTAACCTAGTGAGCCACCCAGGCACTCTGTAATACCATTGCAAAATCTTTTAGATTGGCAATGCTAATTACTATATATCTATGGAAGAATTAGCACAAATATGGTAGAAGGCGATTTGCCATAAAAATGTGCCTGTAATTTAACACTGCATTTCTACTTCTAGGAATTTATCCTACGGAAACAATCCCAAGTGTAAGGAAAAAAGTACAATTGCAGCTATGTTTGTAACAGTAAAAAACCAGACTCAAGTTTAAAATCCACCAACATGGGATGATTAAATCAGTAGATTTCTCCAACATTTTGATCTCTAGATTGCCTTGGACTCTTAAAAATTACTGAGAACCCCAGAGTTTTTGTGGTTTTTTTGTAGATTACATATATTAATGTCTACCATATCAGAAATCAAGAATGAGAAAGCTTTAAAGTACTCATCTGTTCACTAAAAAATAAAATCATTGCATATTATCATATCTTTGCAAAAGGTAACTATATTTTCTAAAGCAAAAAAATATTGGAGAGCACGGCATTATTTTACATTTTTGCAAGTCTCACATAACATCTAGCTTCATAGAAGACAGCTGGATCCTCACATCTGCTGAATTCAATCTCTTGCAATATGTTGTTTTGGTTAAAGCATATGAAGAAAATGCAGCCTCACACAGATGTATAATTGGAAAAGGGAAAAATATTTAAATAGCTTTTCCATGAATATTCCTTGGTATTCCATCAAAACTCAAAAACTGGTGGTTTCTTAAAGATTAGTTGTAACGTGGAATCTGAAACCAACAACTTTTTATGCTGTTATATTAAAATATACTGATTTATCTTGCACTTTGAATGGCTCTTTTAGCGGAGCACTATTTTGTACCTACAGGCATTGGTTATTTGCAAAATACTAGTGCACCAAGTTACACAGCTCTTACAAATGTTGACAATATTTTAAAAATCACATTTGCAAATATCACCACCAAACTCAATCAGCAAAGCCGCCTAAGTTTCAGTTGTCATTCTCACAGTGATGGGCATCCCTTTCTAAGATTCTAATTTTCAACTTCGAAGCTTAAATTTTATCAGACGTAGGCAACCAATGCTATCAGTTGTTTTCCTTAGAGTGACAAGCTCAACTTACTCATCTTTGGGGGGGTATCTGTCGAATACCCAGGTCTGAATAACCATGTCATTATTTCAAATAAAAATGGTGTTCCAAGAAAAAAGTGGCTAGTTAACTCAATTACACACGTGGCTTTCCTCAAGGCAAACATCGTGTGTTAGTAAACAACACAGGGGCTGTGTGCGTACTGCCCATCCTGCCATCCAGATTATTTTTTAAAAACCTTTTACTAAAAGGATTTAATAAAATTAATAACTTTTACTGCTTCATCAAGAACATTCTTAAGTGAAACGGACCCTTCTGGAACTTTGTGTGCTGATGTATGATGCGACAGCTGTGGCAGTGGCTGGCGGCTGGTGCCACTGCTGGATTTACGCTGAGGCACCAGCACTTTTCCCACCACTGCTTTGACTCTGCAATGTTAAATGTAGGCACAGTGAAATGGCAAGCAATAGCTTCATATTCCTATCAGAAGTAGTTTTGACCCTTGGCGCTCCCTGAAAGGGTCTCAGGGACCCCCTCCCAGGGGCCCTCACACCATACCCTGGGAACCACTGGATTCAATAATCACTGTATATACACACACATGTGCAATTATAAAGTCACTAAAATGAGTTCGTTTATTTGAAAACACTTGAATGTTTATAATATAGCCATCTGTGCATGAGAAGTCAGGAGAGAGTTTCCCTCGGAGGGGAAGGTTCTGGAAGGGGATGTATGAGGTACTGCTGATATTCCTTGGTCTGGGTACAGACCAGACAGGTGTCTCTCACGCACACTTCCAGTTATGTTACATGGCAATGGACACTGAAAAAAATCTGTACTTTTTTGGCTACAGTAAATCTGTGGAAAGTGCTGCTATTGTCTGAAATGAGGAAGACTCAGAGAAGAGTTAAGTCTGGGACTAGGGGGAGAAGAAAGAGTACAGTGTTTTGCAGATGACCTTGTAGAGGGAAACACTGATAGGTCATGGAGAGAGAAGGTGTGATTATAGAAGAAACACCCCTATGAGGGGAAAAGGAAAAGAATCCTAAGTGTTAGTACTACTTATTAAAAAGTCAAAACCTAATGTTTCAAGTTATACCTCCAAATGTCCTTTCCTATTTTTTTCAAACTGAAATAGCTTTTTTAAAATTTTTTTTGAAAGAGCTTTTAATATTCTCTTTATTAATTCCTCAAATGGCCTATGCCTATCAACCTTAATTGAATTTCTAGTAATTATTATTTTCAAATTCACTATTTCGTATCTGATGAAACTATTTCACAAGTATTTCAAAGAGCTCTTTTCATTTTCTCTTAAAGATTTATTTATTTATTTTAGAGAAAGAGAGAGTGATTGTATGCACATGGTGGGGGGGCCAGAGGGAGAGGGAGAATTTCAAGCCGACTCCCCGCTGAGCACAGGAGCCTAACCTGGGACTCCACTCCATCACACAATCTCACAACCCTGAGATTATGACCTGAACTAAAATCAAAAGCTGGCCGCTTAACGAGCTAAGACACCCAGGTGCCCCTGAGCTCTTTTAATTTTTAAAGAAAACTCCATGTTTCTAAGCTATTAAATAACCCAAATGACAGTTTTTTCTTTGATATGTTTGCTCTGCATCCTTCCTTAATAATTCTGTATTTATAGTGAAGGTATAGGAGATTTCAGTTACTATTTTTGTGCTTTTCTTGAGTAGAGTTAAAGACTAAGTTATGCTTATCACTCAGCCTCTAACAAACAACATTCCTTAACATGTCTACTAGGAAGGAAAAATGAAAGAATCATCTGCAACTGTCCCCAACTGTGGCAGTTATTAGCCCATTCAGTATCCACTACTACAGATTTCAGTTAATGATACTAGCTTTGGAAAACTGACAGATGTGCTGGTTGGTTATTAAGCAAAATGATCTTTTGGCATACCGTTCACCTGGCTACTGTTTTGTGCTGGTTAACAAGAGCTAAAGCAGCAAATGCGGATATAGAAACAAGTTAGGCTATTTAGTGGGTAGAAGATATGGGGATTTTTGTCTGACTGCTTCTACTTCTTAGCTAAGTTCGAAACAAATTCATGTGCTACGGGTGAGGGCTGAGTTGAGTTGTGGGATATTTGAAGAAAAGGGGGGTATAAAGCTATCTAACTGGAGAGTAGGAAAAAAGAGTATCTTAGAGAATGTTGGACTGGTGCTGGGTACCCGTCTGAGATGTGACATCGCAAATGTGAAGGGCAATCTGCCCACACAGTAGTGTGTTTAACGCCAGTAACATAAGGTTGCTTGGGTATAAGCACAGTTAAGCAAATGGTTTAACTAGGGTCAAAGCTTTGCCAGGTGAGTACAATAAATAGGAGGGTAACAGAGATAAAAGTGTTTGTAAGTAATGATGGACCACTGACTAGAAGCTGGAGCAATGATGGATAGTAGTAGAAGTGGCAAGGTTCACAAATTAAAAGTCCCAATGGAACCAAAGAATTGTTGGCATGGGGCTATCAGAGTAAGTCCGAGGTAAGATCAGAGTGGGATGCTTGAGGTGGAGATCTTCAGAGGTAACCCGTAACAAGGTGAAGGGTACGATCACAAGAGTAGATAGCATGATTGTGGGAAGGGATGGCAAAGATGAAATGGAGGAAAAGATCATTAAGAAATAAGGTGTGAAGGGACTGAGAGGGCTGAGGACTTGGCCAGATCACACGTACGGATGCTAGAGTCATCAAGAATGCAGTCCTGAGTGCGTGCACAGGAAGACTGTGGACCAGGATTAAAGTCACCAATGAAGGACAGAGAACAACCAAGGGATCAGTAAATGTCAGAAGGGGTCAGAGTATTGTCAAGTCTGATGGCACGACCTAGAAAGGGAAGAGAAATGGCTTGAAAGCACAAAAAGGATCCCTGCCGCACCCAAAGTTCATGAAGCATGAAAGAGAACAAGAGCATCTACTTGAGAGACCTACAGGAAAAAGGTCATTGTTACGAAACAGCTAGATTTCAATTAGGGAAAGGATGTGAAAAGAACTTTTCAAAGAGTGCTTGAAAATATAGGGTACGTACGTGGCACCTTCTGGGCATGGTTCCAGTGGATACCATGGAAGGGTTAAAGAATGAGGATTTCCCATTAGGAAGCTCAGATCTGTGCTATTAAAGGCTCTCTACTGTTACTCTGGCAAAAATCTGGAAACAATTTCAAGTTTCATTTTTGGTCACTGATTTCTATAAACATCACACATGTGTCTCCCAAACACTTTTAAGATAAAATTCACATACAAGCACTTACCTCTATTTCTGTAATTTTTTCGGAAGGATTATCAATTAAGAAACGGGCTAAAGTCCCAGGAGTAGTTCTGTAAGTTAGAATGATTGAGTTTTTAGGGTCCTGACACCACTGAATGAAGAGATCCCTTGAAAATCCGCATTCCAGGTCAGGCTGGCTGGCGAGTACCACTTTGGGGCTAGGTACCCGAGCCAAGTCAGAAAGACCGTGACATAAAGAGAGATGGCGAAACTGAAATGGATTATTTCTTTTGTCTTCAAAACATCTCATCAATTTGTCACTCATCCATTCTACCTATAGGGGCAAAGGATGACCATAATTAGAAAATACTAGATTATAATTGCAATGTCTTCTTCAAGGTCTAAAAGTTCATGATCTGTCTTCTTTTAAGTATTTACCACCAATAGTTCATAAAACTTGTACCATTCTGATAAGCAGCTTATTTTCTGTTCTGTTGCCCCATCATATCCTTCCACCCCATAGCTCATCCCTAAAAATCCAATTCTGCACTGTATTTCAGTTACAAGTCACCTTAACTCTTACTGAGAAAGCAGAGAGTTAAGTTTTAAATAAATATCTTACCCAAGATTGCTATTTCAGGGGAAAGAGCTTATTCAGAAAGAAGAGAAAAATGGATTCCAACATTTATATCCTATGAGGTAGCTTCTACTTTTGTCCTCATTTTACAAATTGTGATACCAAGTGTTAAAGGAGAAGCAACTTGCCCAATCTGTAAGATGGCAACAAAAACAGAACCTACTTCATAGGGTCTAGAAGGACTAAATGAAATATCCCATGTGAACACAGAGAACAAGTGGTTCATTACCATTATCATCATCAACCTCTTTCACAGGAAAATAAAATCCAAAGAGGAACTCAATTGTTTTCTAGAAGTCCAATTTCTGTAGAAAACTTCTACAATACAAATGACACCATGAAAACAAACCTGGGACTTGGAAAACTCCACCACATTATAGCTGACATTATTTAGGAGTGCCAGCGAGTAGACACCCAGGCCTGCATCTTTAGTTCTCCAGATTTGATCAAGGAGTTGAGCAAGTTCCAAAACTCTGCCTGCAGTGTCCACTGCTATTAATACATTCCCATCACCTCGAAGTGTTTCCAGGACATTTGCTAGAAAACAAGAATGTAAAATCCATAGACAACATAACAATACTTTGCTACAAAATTAAAGAAGACTTTATCTCCAGTATAAAGACTGTAACTTATAGATAAGCGATTGTTGGGCCAGGTACACAATTTTAAAAATTCCACTCAGGTTATTACAACTAGTTTTTATTCTGTGAATGTAAGTTCATAGGGATGAAAGACAATGCCATTCATTCTCAATTTTTTTTCCACTGAAAAAGCGTAAATGAGTGGTCCCAGCCCTCTTCACCCACAGTACACATAGAAAATGACATTCTTATAGTATACTGTGGCTATTTAAAACTTTGTTATAAATGATTCCCAAATTTATACACCCTAATACACACATTCATACTCTCTATTTTATACATACACATTTTGTATGTTTGCATGCCTACACAATAAAATATAGATCCAATTCCCTCTTCCAACAAAAGTATCTTTATGAGTAGATATCCTCACTCTACATTAAAGTTGGCTTGGAAACATTTGGTAAAACCAAACTCTAGCAAAAACAAACAAAAAAAATACAAACTGATACCTTCTTAAAGTGAAAACAATATAGTACACAAATTCTGCCTTTTTTTTAAGATATTACTTATTTGTCAGAGAAGAGTGCATGTGCCCAAGCAGGGGGAGCAGCAGCCAGAGGGAGAAACAGGCTCCCCGCTGCGCAAGGAGCCCAACCTGGGACTCAGTCCCAGAATGCTAGGATCATGACCGGAGCCGAAGGCAGATGCTCAACCGACTAAGCCACCCAGGTGCCCCACAAGCTCTGCTTTTTAAGTAGACAAATGAAAGCAGTGGTTTCAAACATGTTTAAAAGTAGAATCTAGGGGCGCCTGGGTGGCTCAGTGGGTTAAAGCCTCTGCCTCCGGCTCAGGTCATGATCTCAGGATCCTGGGATCAAGCCCTGCATCGGGCTCTCTGCTCGGCAGGGAGCCTGCTTCCCCCCTCTCTCTGCCTGCCTCTCTGCCTACTTGTGATCTCTGTCAAATAAATAAAATCCTTAAAAAAAAAAAAAAAAAAAAAGTAGAATCCAATTTTCCTGTTGAAATCCTGTGTAGCTTATAAAAAAAGAGTAAGAAGGTAAAGCAGCTGGAGCCAAAGCAGAAGCAATGAGGGATGGCCCAGAGGCTCCTCTTTAGAACTGAGACTACTAGATTAGAGTGTTAAGACACCCAACATAAAAAATCAGTGAACTATTTGCACCCTCAGGTATCACCTTTGCTCATTTTTCTTTTAAAGTGTAAGTGTTTTGCTAATGGATTTTTTTTTTTTTTAAGTTTTTATTTAAGAGAGAGAGGGAATAAGAGAGTGAGCACCCAAGCAGGAGGAGCAGCAGGGGAGGGAGAGGGGAGAAACAGACTCCCTGCTGAGCAGAGAGCCCAATGTGGGGCTCGATCTCAGGATCCTGGGATCATGACCTAAGCTGAAGGCAGAGGCTTAACCCACTGAGCCATCTAGGCACCCTTTTTTAACAGATTTCTATGAGCTCTTTCTATATTCTGGCATTCCCTAGACATGTATCAGCGAATGCCAGGTAGAGCTAGCTATGTGCTGAATGACAAGGAGAAGTCAATCTCAACACCTATCCCACAAAAGCTGAATTCAAATGAACTAAAGTATCTTTTTCTACAAAATATGGTCACATAATATTTTTTCAAAAATATTAGAGTTAGGGGAGCCTGGCTGAGTTAGTTAAGCACCTGACTCTTGATTTTGACTCAGGTCATGAACTCAGTGTCATGAGATTGAGTCCCACAACAGGTTCCACACTGGGTGTGGAGGCGGCTTAAGATTCTCTCTCTCCCTGTGCCCCTCCCCAACCTCTCACTCTCTTTAAAAAAAAAAAAAAAAAAAAAAAATTAGAGTTAATCAATCTCTCATGACAAGAAGTGTTAAACAAAATAGAAGAAACTGTAACTCATACCACCATGCCCCTCCATGGAGGACATTACTACGTAATACGTACTCAGAAGTTGCTCATCTCTCTGTTTTCTCCTAGGCTGCACATATGTGGCGTTAAAGGAATCTGTGATAAGCAGGGAGGGTCTGCTTAGCATTTCCAAGGAACATCCATTTAAATGACTATAATAAAGTTGAAGAAGAAGAATATTATATCATTTCAAATAAACAACTGCTTATCTCACCCAAAAATATAAGCAACTTTCTTTTATAAGATTTTTCCTTCCCTAACTATAAAAGGACACGTGCTCATTAATAAGAAATCTAGTACATTTAAAAAAAAAAAAAAAAGGAAAATCAAGATCTTCTAGAGTACCACCACTCAGAGAAATTGATATATTTTGGTATATATCCTTCTAAGCACACAAATACACTTTTCTAGGCATATATATGTGAATATATTTTACAAAACAGGTATCTCATGTATGTCTCTATACTCAGTTCTATAGCCTGGTTTTCTCCCAATGATACTAAAACTGGTTTCTAAATCTATTTTTTAACAATTGTAAAAACCTCTGCCTAGGTTACTTTTTCTCATCATTATAAATAATCTCAAAGAACATTTTTGCAAGAAGCTTCAATTGCATTTCTGTTTTAGGACACATTCCTAGAATTTACTATAATATACAATTTTGCTAAATGGCTTTCCAGAAAGATTTAATCTTTTTCAGAAAGCTCTCTCTTTTCCAGAAGGAATGAGCAATTCATTGAATATCTCCTAGGAGAATACTACCACTTAAAAATCATTTTAATGATACTTAATTTTAAAAAGAATTATGGTTTAAATTTTTTGATTTTCATAACTTTTGTCCATTTTGTAACTGGCATCTTTTTAATTGGTTAAAACCTAGTCTTACACATGTAAGCTTTTAGGCAAAATGCTACAAATAATCTCCCTACTTTATTGTTCTTTAGTTTATTGTTTCAGATGTTTTAAATCTGTATGTAATCAAATCTATCAAAGTTTTCCTTTGTAACTTGGTCCACTGCCTTTATACTCAGAAAACCCTTTTTCATATCAAAGATTAGACTCACCTGTATTGTTTCATTTTCTATTTAACTCCAATCCATCTGAAATTTATTTGTTATGTGGTAAAAAACAAACAAAAAACCCACAAACTGACTTTTTCCCAAAATGTTTAAATACCATTTGTTCGAATACCCATACGTTCCTCATTATCCTATGATTACAAGAGCCTAAAACTTATTAGTCTTATATATTTCTAAATATAAGATACAAAAGATCTTGAGGCTACTGTAATCTCATATAAAACAACTATGAACTTAATGTACAGAAATTACAAAAGAAACCTCTATGAAACTAAACACCAAACAATTTTATACTAATGCTGTGAGTACAAAATGAAGTATTTAAAATTACAACTACTGTGTCCCCTTTTAAAAGGACTCTGACTTTAAAAATAGTTATATCATAGTCACTAACTTTACCAAAAAAAAAAAAAAAAAAAACCCACAAAGTTCCTTTAAATAGTAGGTCAAGTAGCATATAAAATATAATCCTATGTACAAAAATTCATCTCCTTTACAACATCTCCAGAGTGATATCTGCTTTATATAGTGGATACTTACATGCCAATTTATAAAATACATTATCTCTTATATCAAAGTTTCCCCCTTACAATGCAAAAAAATTCACTATTTGAGACTTTTAAGTAGTTCAAGATTTCTGGCTAAAAAGAACTTTTTAGTTTAATTTTCCCTCCAAAGAATGAAACAATATCAACTGCATTTCCATTAGCTTTTGTCTTGATATACCTACATCTCCCTCTTGTGGTTAAAGTCAACTGCGTAGACAATTTCTTCTTCTCCATCTTTGACTATTTTCCATATTGTTCCACCTATCATATGACCAGCTGGCAGAGGTGTGATAGACAAGCCATGTCCTTTACCTGTGTCAATAAGATATTGACAATACTCAGATTTCTTTTACAAGCCTAAAGAAAGCTTATTTATTTGTAAGCTATTTTTAATAGCTAATATATGCAGTGATACAAAATCCCAAAGTAAAAAGGCAAACAGTGAAAATGCAAATCTCACTCTTATGCCCCCCAGTTACTCCATTCCCTCCCTATAGACACTCTTGTTTTGTTATGAGTTCTTGGAGACATACCTGTGTTCATAAATTGAAATATTACAAAGAGATTGGACCCAATACCCCATTAAATTACTTAGTATGAACAAATAAATGTGAATATTTATTCACATACACAATCATCAAATGTTTCCATTTTTGCGAACCTCTAAACTGACGAAGTAACAATTCAAATCTCATGGTAAACAATTTATCCTATAGAAAAATTAAGTACAAGTCAAACTGTTGTGATGCTGGTATTTCTTGGCTAAATCATCAGAGTCCACCGTGGCACCATTTTCTCAATTTCAAAGCAAGGCTTCATATTTAATACATCTCCCTCCACAGATGAGAAATCTATACTTAACAGACAACTTCCTGACCTAATTAAATAATAAACTTCTTAATATCCATTTCTAGAATTCCATTATCTTCTACTATGCTGCCAGAGCACTGCACTTCCTTCAAGACTTCGATCACTACATTTAGTCATCTGAGCCCCTCAACCTAACTGAACTCCCAGGAGGACCTGGCCATGTTACCTTTGCGCATCATACACAGTAAACACTAAAGTCTTTCCCAAGTTACATGTCAAAAGGTTTGAGCTATTAATGTTGTGTTAGTATTTAGTCTGAAATATTTTAAAATCCAAATGACTTGGGAGAAGTTCAGATTTACATATCTGAACATGCTAATCTCTTCTTTTTCAGAGCACAGGGCCTATGATTTTTACTACAAATTCCCCTTGTACTTTTCAAAGTCAGTTAAACCCCATTAGTCCAATTACTTACTACTGGAAACATTTTTTACCTTTCAAATTCACAATCTGAGAGAATTTTAACTGCTGTATTTTATCAAAGGCTGCATCCACATCATCTAACGTAAAGAGGGTAAAGTCTTCCGTATTGTGTCGAGACTAAAAGAACACAAACCAGAGGTTAAACATGGTCACTGCTGGAGTGTAAAAAGCATTTTTTAACTGTGTGAGTTACCTGGTAAAGATCATACATGAACATCTGTCCCATTTTATAAACAGGAATGGTCGCATAGATGGCACAGTTCAGACCCAGCTTCCCGACTGCATAGGGGAGGGCACCGAGATGAAGAGGATCAGGGTGGGACAAAAGTACTGCATCAATTTGGTGAACATGCCTAGGAAAACATGATCAAAAGGCCTTCTCAATTTCTCCAATCTTGTTTTTAAGAGTAAAGAGTAGGTTGGGGTAAAAGAGCAAAGGGGCTGAAATTATGATACCTATCAGTATCAATTATTATTACCCCGTCCTGCATAGATATCAAAAGTATGGTGTGTTCCACAAAATAGATGATGTCTATACACATAAAAAAAGAGAAGGAAAAAGAAAAGAGAACCAGTCGATACCACACATAAGCTGATTTTGAATGACTACTTCATATACTATTTATTAAAATCCAAGAACTCAACTTAGAATTTCAGAAATGGTTAGGGAGAAGATATTTATTTATTTGTTTTTATTTTACATTTTATTAACATATAATGTATTATTTGTTTCAGAGAGGGAGAGGATATTTAAATGGCCACATTTTTATTATGAATTTTTACCTCTGCTTTTCAGCATGGCAACGGAAAGCATATTCACTACAGTGAAACCTCAATTAATAAAACGTGCAGTCTCACTGACAGAAGAAATTAGAAAAAAAAATGTTTTGCTACAAGTTCTATGTTTTTAAATATTTAAGTTATCTTTCCTTCCATAATTAGTACAATATGACAGCGTAACCGAATTCTTTTTTTGATGGATTAGTATCCTTTTGTATCTCATGGTCATTATTCTGGGCACCAAAGCTCAGTATGGAGGATCAAAAGATAAAGAAGTAAGCTAATGTGATCTGCTGGCAGACCCTCCATGTGGAAGGTTTATCCTCTCCTCAAATTCTTGTAAATTTACTCTTCTCTCAAATTAGGTGCAAAGTCTCTACTGAGATTCATTAGCTGAGTAACACTTAACATTTTACTGAATTTCAATAAACACAGCTCATAATGCAATCAAAACTTTACAAATGGAAACAGTCAGTGTTTGGATCTTTGGAGAAAGTAAAACTCGGTCTTTTACTATGAATTAAAACAGAGGAAGGAAAGCAAACACTGTGTAACACAAAATGGTATTACAGTGTAGAAAAGAGAAGCTGATTTAATAAAAGTCTAGATATATGAAAAGTAACTTACTTCCTCAGGGAATCTATAATATCCATAGAAAAGTGCTCATCCCAGCCACAGTCCAACAGAAATCTAAACTCATCAACTTGCAGAAGATAGCAAAGAGCAGACTCTTCTTGAACCCCAGAGAGGGTAGTTAATTTGATAATAGATGTCATTTTGGTCCAATAACAATCCAAAAAGTCTTTTCAAAAGAAATAAAAATATAATTAAACATACATCATAGGCTCCCAAACATAACATACAAATCAAGATTATAACAGGTTTCTATTTTTTTTTTTAAAACATGGAATGGCTTAGACATCAAGTCTACCGTTTTTTGTTTTTTTTTTTTAAGATTTTATTTATTTATTTGACAGACAGAGATCACAAGTAGGCAGAGAGGCAGGCAGAGAGAGAGGAGGAAGCAGGCTCCGCACTGAGCAGAGAGCCTGATGCGGGGCTCAATCCCAGGACCCTGAGACCATGACCTGAGCCGAAGGCTGAGGCTTTAACCCACTGAGCCACCCAGGTGCCCCATAACAGGTTTCTAAGTGGGCAGAAATTCCATAAACATACAAAGCAAATGCTTTATTTGTTTTTTAAAAAAAAAAAGATTTTATTTATTTGAGAGACAAAGAAAGAGAGCAAGCGAGCACGAGTAGGAGTAGGGGAGAAGCAGACTCCACGCTGAACAAAGAGCAGATGCAGGGCTTGATCCCAGGACACGGGACACACGACTTGAATTGAAAGGCAGACACTCAACCAACTCAGCCACCAAGGCACCCCAGAAAGCAAACACTTTAAAAGCCCTATTTCCATCACTGCTAAGTTTGAAAGTACAAACATGATCTTACATAATCTTGTTTACAATAAGCCCTTCAGTGGCTCCCCAGTGAAGCTTAATGAAAAGTGATAGACTTTACAATCAGTTTCAGATTTGAAACTACTACCAGGTGGTTCTAAGCAATTAATTAACCTTTCCTCACTTTATGTACCCTCACCTGTAAACATGAGTATTAACAACACATATAAAAAGGGGTGCCTGGGTGGAGCAGTGGGTTAAGCCTCTGGCTTTGGCTCAGGTCATAATCTCAGGGTCCTGGGATGGAGCCCCACATTGGGCTCTCTGCTCAGTGGGGAGCCTGCTTCTCCCTCTCTCTCTGCCTGCCTCTCCACCTACTTGTGATCTCTGTCAAATAAATGGATAAAATCTTAAAAAAAAAAAAAAAAAAAAAAAAAAAAAAAAGCCGGGGGGCCGCCTTGGCACAGTTGGTTATGCATCTGACTCTTGGTTTCAGCTCCGATAAGGATTCTCAGGGTCATGAGTTAGAGCCCTGCATGGGGCTCCAAGCTCAGCTCTCCACCCTCCCCACCCCAAAGAGCATGCTTTCTGTGTCTCTAAAATAAATAAATCAATCTTATGGGGCACCGGGGTGGCTCAGTTGGTTAAATGTCTGCCTTCAGCTCAGGTCATGATCCCAGGGTCCAGGATCTAGCCCTGTGTGGGGCTCCCTACTCAGTGGGGAGCCTGCTTCTCTCTTTTCCCTGCTCATGCTTTCTCTTTCTCTACCTGTCTCTCTCTCAAATGAAATCTTTAAAAATAAATCAATCATTAATAATACACATAAAAAGGATGCTGGAAGATTTCAAATAATGTGTAAATTACCTAGAATGGAGACTACCAAGTTCCTCAATAAATAACTACATAATGAATTAATGAACTCATTCTTCAAGGTGAATTTGTGCTTCCTTTATTTTTCTGTGATGGCAATGATTTCATTGCATTACAATGATTAGCTTTCATGTCTCTCTCTCCTATTAGACCACTGGTCCTTAAATAAATAGACCCCCTGAGAATCTGATAAAAAGCTATGGACTATTCCTTCTCCCCTCAGTCGTCCAAAAACAAACAAGGTGCACATACACATAGAAACCCACATACTTTTCAGGTGTTGAATGTTAAAAATGCTTGCACTAGAAAGTAAGCAACTAAAAAAACAGGTAGAATCTCATGTTTGCAATTCCTAAAAGAGAACTTGACACAGATGGTATTCAACATATATTTGATGGAATTTATGTTGGGATGCCTATTACATATAGTTCAAGGAGATATAACATGAACACAATTACTGGGATTTAAGACCTAGAATTGTGTGCTATTAAGCAGATGTTACAAAAACATTCATTAGCAAAGTACAACTCCACAGCAGTATTTCAGATCTGCACTCCTTGAAGTAAATTAGCCTATTCAAGAAGGAAAGATCAAGCACACCTGACGACCTCTTACCAGCTACCGAAGGTCCTATCAATAAACTCAGGTAAACTGTCACCTTTCATGACAGGGTGTCAGAAGACCAATCCCACCACATCTACCATTCTTCTTCTTCCCAGTCACAGACGAAGACCCAAGACTCCTGGATTGTCCATTATCACTGATGTGCACGTCTGCCAGTCGGATCCACTCCTCTACTTTCTATCCTTCCCAAGTCCTTCCAGTAGGCCCTCTGTAATGATGCCACTTACCCTCACCTGTAACTGCACCGAAGGTTCTCTTCACCAAAACGACTTCTCCTGCAGTGTTCCCCAGGGTTTTTTCCCTGTACACCCCCTGTGCCTCCAAAGCAGGACGTTCATGCTCCTTGCTCCTCCCCGCAGCTCCCAAACCAGATCTTCTCCTTCCTCCGCCATATACTCCGGGCCCTGCCAGCTAGTTCACCAGGAGCCTTCCCACTTTCCTCCTCACTGCTGACGTGGGTTAATTGGACCTCATTCACTGCAGACTTTAGTTCCTGACTCCCCGTCTTCCTCAGTAACTCAACTACTGACTCTAATCCCCCGACTTTCTCAATTCCAATAACCTCATCTCACTTCAACCCCTGGACCTCATCACACCTAAGCTGCACCATTTCCAAACATTCACCTTCTGGTGTCTCATGCTGTCATTCCTGCCCTGCTTACTCAGTAACCCCACTTCGAAAATCCTTCGGACTCACTGAATCTCTAACCCATCCCCCACTCTTTCACCCTCTCCTGTCTCCATTCATGTCCTTCCTGCTGATCCACAATCCATCACGAGTATCTTGAAAACACTATCAGGCATCTGGCTGCTCTGGTCTTCTTTGTAGCAGCCTGGTAGAACTCCCAACTCCGACTGATTCCAATCCTTCACTTTGCCTATTCCAGAAACTGAATGTTGCCAGAGGAAAAAAGAACCCCAAGACTGTGCTATTTGCTCTTTAAATTCATGGTCAAAAATCTCAAATGGAAAAAATATATATATACGTGTATCAAACAGGCACTAAGCACTACCTATCAATCTGAGTTTTTGTAGTAGGTTGACTATCTCTGAGACTGTGATTTTACACTGCCTCCTCTGCTCAAGCATCATGTTCCACTCCCTCCACCCGACTCTCAGCTGATAACCTCGCCTCATTCTTCAACTAGAAAACTAAGCCGTTAGACAATAACCCATTTTCCAATACCAACTCTATTAATGCATCTGCATGAACATTGTTGTCTCCAATTACATGGAATCGATAGCCTTGCTCTCATCCAAGGCCAATCCCCATGAGTACTCTGGATCCCATTCTAATTTTTTGTCTTCTAGAGGACTGAACCTCTTCAGTCACCCCTTCTTTTCCCTGCATTATCCATGTATCACTGATGTACCACTCCTATTAGCAGACGCAGATCGTCTAGAATTTCCCAATTTAAAAGAACCCTCTCTTAATCCTACAATCCCCCGCAAGTACTTCATCATTTCTATGCTCCCCTTTCACAGCAGAGGTTCTCAGAATATTTGTCCACAAATGTGTCTCCACTCTCTCACCTCTCAAAGCTGGCATCTTTCTCCACCAACCCATCAGAAGTGCTTTCATCAAGGTCACTGACCAACCTCTATGTAATTTAAGCCACTGGGCATTTATTCCTCTGGCCACAACTGGCGGAAACCAGAGCAGCATTCAGCAAAAGTAAGTGTTCGGCCTCCTTGAAATGTTCTCCTCACTCTGCCTCCGTGTCAACCCTCTCCTGGTTTTCCTTGTATCTAACTTAGGTCACTCGCCCATCTCCTTTGCTAGTTACTGTCTTTCTTCAACCTCTAAACACAGCAGGGCTCTTCAGTAGGACTTTTTTTTTTTTTTCTTTCCAGGTAATCTCACCAGTTCCACAGCTATAAATTATCATCTGACCTCTGATGGCATCATCGTTGAGTCCTGCCTTTCCTTTGTATTCCACATCCAGTCTCTCTTGAAGTGCTGCATTTTTACCTCCATGCGATTTCTCAAGTTTCCTTCTACCTCCACTGTCACGAAGATCTCTAGCTAGTTTGTATATTTTCCCTGCCTCAAATTTATTCTGAGATGGTTTTCTAACAACCCTAACGTCCTTGCCTACCTGTTACATGCTGTAACATCACCCCGCTTCCCTCAAAAGACTTACTGCTCGCTATTACCTGCTCTTTATTTACTTGCTTTGCCCACTCCCATCTCTCCTGCTCACCCCAGCAGTAGATTATGGACTCCATGTAAAAATAGACCTTATCTATTTTGGGTACAGTTACCCTCCAATGCCTCTATAGTGTCTAACACATAGTGGGGGGGTCAATAAAAGCTTATTAAATGAATGAAGCATGGCTAGTGTCAAGTGAGCTTAGTGCCCTTACTGCACCATTAACAGTTACCCATTTATATGCACTTCTCCTTGCTTGGGAGAGGTCTCTTGGATGCAAGCCAGGTTTGACCCATGTTTGTATCCTACTATATTAGCACATGTTTTAAACACACAGCAGTTGTTCAGTAAAGAACTGATGAAATAAAGAAGTTAAAATTAAAAATATATTGGCTTAGCATGTTCCTATTCATAAGGTAGGAGAAATACGAAGATTAATATCTTTGTAAATACAAAGATATTAATGGAAAGAATCCTTTGGAAAGGATCTAAAGAAAATTCTCCCTGCCAAAAAGCTTCCTGTGCGACAATTATATTAATGGTCTAAGAGAAACCCTTTTTTACTCAAATCCACTTTAACTTCCACTTTCTTTAGATTATGAAGTGAAAATACAAAAGATCTTGCAGACAGAAGTAAATTAGTTCATGTTAAAGCTCTGCACACAGACCCAGATTTCAACAGGTGAAAAGATATTTTTAATACAATTGCTCATCATTACTTACTGATATCTCAGTTGTACATAGGGTGAGACACCATGAATTCAAGGGAAGAGTTCTTTGTAAATCTAAAAAATAAAGAGAGTCTGATGAATGTGGTGTAACAAATTTACTTCTGTTTTTACTTATGGTGTTTAACTTCTATGTCTTGCCCTAAGATGAACACCATGAGCAGCAGCAAGCAGTGTAATAAACGGTCCTTTTTTAAAAAAAAGAAACTTGTTATAATTTTAGGAAGCTAAAGCTTACATAAAACAGAGATAATAAAAGGATAATAAAAGACAAAAATAATAATGTACCAAATTGGTCATAATCACAAGCTAAAATAATGCAGTTTAGGAAACAAGATTTTAAAAACCAACATTAGCTCATATTATTAAGAATCATAAGAGGTGGGATCTTAAATTACTTGCTAAGGATTAGGAGTACCTGAGGAGACAAAGAGAAAAGGTATTGAAAACGGGGGAATAACATGATCAAAGGCACATAAGAACTGACAGAGTTTTAGTGGAAAAACCAGCTGGGCACACTTTCATATAAGCAAAAAATGAAAGAAAAGCCCTAATGAATAGAAAAGGGCCAGATAATGGAAGGTCTTGGACTCTAGACCTAGCTCTTCAGGCAAGAGAGAAACATTTTAAGATCTACTATGAAGTAAGATGACACAATACAGGAAACTCCGTATTTCTGGAAAATTACCTGGTGGGTATGACTGATTAGATAAGATACAGAAAGCAAGGAGATAAAAAGGAAGACTATTTAGCAGATCACTTCCTCCTTCCAACTTTGCTGATTCTATTTTGAGACTAAATTCCTTTAACCTCAAAGGTACTTTATAATTCTCTGACATGAATTCATTAGTCCTCATCTAACCAAGGCTACTTCTTGAGTAGTCTGTTACCAACTCCTGATTCTTTTCCCCTCAAAATGCCTCACCTGTGTATCACCCCCTTTCCCTTCCCATCACCAGTACCTTAAAGCAGGGCCTCATCACCTTATATTTGGGTTTCTGTTTCTCTCCCTCCAGGCTTTCTTCCCTTCATCTCAACCTAAACATGACGGTCAGAATAATCTACTGAAACACCTCTCCACATATTAACCCTTGCTCAGAAACCTCTGAAAGCTTCTCACTGCTTGAAAAAACAAAAACCTGAATGCCTTAACTAGCAACGGGGGGCACCAGCAAGCTGCTGACATCCCTGCTCACCGCTGTCTCAAGGCCCAGCTCAAATTGCACCTCCGTATGAATTCCTAGACTACATTGGCTTTGCCCAACAAAAATACAACGCAAGCCACAAACGTAATTAAAACTTTTTTTCATAGCCACACTGAGAAGTTTGACAGGTGAAGTTAATCTTAATATACCTTATTGAGCCCAACTTATTCAAAATATAATTTTCCTATGAACCTATTAGTTATTGAGATATTTTACCTTTTCATACCAAGTCTTTGAAATCCAGTGTGTATTTTATATTTACAGCACATCTCAATTCAATCTAACCACAATTTCAAGGGCTCCACAGCTACATGCAGCTAGTGGCTACTGTAATAGCACAAATCTAGACTAAAATCAATGCTTTGTACCGTACTCTGCTGTGCTCAGCCACTCCATAAGGTGCAGGTTGGCACCACCCTATTTTTATGTACATATCTTGGGCTTGATTTTAATGGAATCACCAACCATTTAGTCTTCTGGACCAAAACCCCTGGAGTCCCCTGGAGTCCCCCTCCATCTACCGAACTGCTGCCACCTGTTGAATCCTATTTGCCATTTCAGAAAGGTCTCTCTCACACCCTTCACTATCCTATTTCAACTGAGGCAATCATTACCTTACCTCAGTGACAATTTCCTCTTACCTAGTTTTCCTGTTCCCAGCTGATCCTCCATACAGCTGTCAGAGACCACCCTAAAAAAAACAAATATACTCATGCCCTTTCCTTGTGCAAAGTATGCACTTTCTAACAAATGAAATCTGAACTCCTTAGCTGGAAATCAAGGTCCTTCACAAGCTGCTTTCAATCTCCCCCTTCCTTCACCAACCACCCTTGCACTGCATGCTCAAGGACGTTTATCCTCCCACTCTCTCTCAGTATGCCAAGCTTGCCCAAGTCTCTAGATTCAGGAATGACCTTCTCCTGAGTCTTGTAAATTCCTTCTGACCCTTCAAGACCCAGCTGAAATAGTTCTCCTTTACGAAGCTTTTTTCGTAGTCTCAGGAGGTTATTTTTTTTCACCTTGCGCAAAAGGGGAACCAAGAATATTTGTTGAATGGATGCTGAATGTATCCGCAAAGAGCAAAAGCGATCATTTTTGTATTGCCAAATTCAAGCACAGCACTCAAAGCGACATACATGTGTGCTTAAAAGAATGAACGCCAACGATCATCAATTCCTTCCTGACGGATACTACTACATCTCAATTATCTTTCACAGTTACTTGCGAGAGAAATGACCTTGCGTGTTGGAGACAGCTAAAGGGAACTAGGCAAAAATCAAAGGGAAAACGAAGGAATCTGGATTGGCCCCCGAGCTTACGGAGTCCAAAAAGTCTCTTCCTGGTCAGTTCGGGAAGAAAACTGGCTTTCTAAAAAAAAAAAAAAAAATTATATATATATATATATATATATATATACACACACACACACACACACATATATATGTGCATATATATATATATATATATATATCTCACAGGGGTTATAAGATAAAAAATTAGGGTATGGGCAATTGATAATTCATGTTCGGCTGGTGACAGGAGGCCGGACTCGACGGGGTTAAGGCTAGTCTGACTTCCTGCTTACCTAAGAGCAAATAAAACAGAGATGGAAGCGCTCGAGGGCAAAGGGAGCCTGAGCTGGGGAGCTGGGGGTAGCGGGAGGAGCAGAAGGCCGAGACCATTTTAATAAAGCACAGTAACATCTTAAAAGGTCCCTGGAATCGACTAACTAAAAAAGAACGCCTTCTTTGCGCCCAGTGCTTAGCTACCTCGTGGTCTCTGAACCCGAGACCACGCAAGACTCCCAGCCAGGAGGCTAAAAAACACGGCAACGACGAGGGCCAAAGGCGCCAAAGCTGGCGCCGGATTAACTCATCCAGCCGGGGAACAGCAAAAAAGAGGGAAGGAGAACACACGAGTGAATCGTGCGGATTGCCACAAAGACCGGGGGCTTTAGACCCACGGAGAAATCACATCTCTCCCTCGATAAGCACTTCTGCCACGCCGGGCCAGGACAGTCGCCACCGAAATCCCGGGAGCATGTCCCCAGCGCAGACCCGGACAAGGTGGAGCCAGGGTCTCCCTGAAGGCCGAGGACGCCCCCTCCCCCATCCAAAGGCTCACTCCTTCCCTCCGCCCCCACTTGCCTCGTCAGTCCTCCCCCAACGCCGTCCACTGCCCTTCCCAACCCCTAGTCGAATCCAGGTTCAAGAGCGAGACAAGCTGATACTCGCTCAACACCACCCGTGAAGACCAGCCAGCAGAAGCCCCCTAATGGCGGCCGCCATTTTGAAAGGGGAGGCGAGCCTCTGAGGCGGGTAATGCCCAGGGCGATACCATGTTCGGGGGGGTGGGGACGAAGCTGTGGAAAGATGGTTCTTACGACAACAAGTCTCGTCACCTTGCGCCGAAGTCTTATTTTTAAACAATTTATAATGCTTAAAAGCTAAAATAAGTACTATAAGATCCCAACATCCCAAGGGAGAAGAGGTACAGTTTCGCAGCTCCACCCCTCTCTTTGACCCGGCATGGCGAATGGCAGGTCCCAAGGCCGCAGCTTCCGCCGGCGCCGGTGACTGAGTTCGTCGCTGCCCTTGGTTGTGGGGTCGTTTTTGGCACCAAGGGCGCAGGTGGGTCCTGGGTCCAGGATGGCCCGAGGCGCTGCGGGTCCCCGTTGTGTAGACAGGGAGGGTCCACCTCTAGGGAAGCCCTCGGCGGCGGTGTGTTTAGGCGAGGGGTGGTCTGGAGGTTCCCCCCGGGGCTTGCGAGCGGTGGAGACGGGAAAGGGAAATAGGGCTTTCTTCACGTAGACAGCTGGGCTCATGTTTTGCACCTGACGGCTTTTGGGAAGGGGAGTGGGAGGTTGTCGTTATTGGAAAACGTCCTTAGGGAACATCAGGTGACCGTCCCTGACCTGCCTGAAGAGAAGACAGGCCGGTATCACGTCCCTAGGCTGGAGGGAAGGCGGGAGCATCACAGATGGGTCGAAGTTTTCAGCGTTCTGTCTCTTGGTTGCTCAGGATTGGAAACTAACGTCAGTCTCTTCCAAATCGCAAGTCTTCTTGAGCCGACCATTCCACACACAAAAATCACTTTTTAAAAACATAATGTTTAATTTGCACTAGGTTAAGACACGGTTCCAGACCTCAAGGAGTTCAGTTTCTCCGTGCATCCAGCACTGCTTTTCATAGATTGTATGTATTGTTAAAAAAAAAAAAGTCCATCTAAAATGCTGTGGGGACCAATTAGAGATTAGGACTTAATTTTTGAAATATCTGTTCATCTACGTTTTAGAACATGAATTGACTTACAAAAATACACTCCAGATACATTTTTCTTTTTCTTTTTTTTTTAGTTAGGCGGGAAAAATTGGTTAAAGAAAAAGTAATGTTAGGGGGCGCCTGGGTGGCTCAGTGGGTTAAGCCTCTGCTTTCCGCTCAGGTCATGGTCTCAGGGTCCTAGGATTGAGCCCCACATCAGGCTCTCTGCTCAGCGGGGAGCCTGCTTCCCCCTCTCTCTCTGCCTGCCTCTTTGCCTACTTGTGATCTCTCTCTGTCAAATAAATGGATAAAATCTTAAAAAAAAAAAAAAGTAATGTTAGGGAAAATAAGTTAACACTGAGTGAGGTCAATCTAAATGTTCACCTCTGTAGTTACCCTAGCAATCAATAAAACACAAATAGCTTGAACCAAGAAGCCAGACTGCCTGAATGTTAATACTGGCTGTGCTACTTAACTGCATCTGTGACCTTAAGCAAGTCCATTGCCCTGGATTTCCTCATCTGAAAAAAATATGCCTACTAAATTGGGGACATTAGTGAATACATGGTATAGAATTGGGAAGATTACGTGAGTTAGCGATTATGAAAAGCAGTAAGAACTGTACCTGATAGTGCTATAAGAGCTCTTTCTAGAGCTACGGCAAAACATTTTAAACATTGGTAACAAAGGAGGGGTGATCAGTTACGTGATTCCTTGAGTCCATAAGACAAAAACAGATTAGTTTTAATTAGGAATACCATAGCAAGTCCCAGTTGTGATGTAAAAGGATTTTTCATGAGTCTTATAAAGCAGACACTACTGGAGCACCTAGGTGGCCCAGTTGATTAAGCATCAGAGTCTTGATTATGGCTCAGGTCATGATCTCAGGGGCATACGCTGGTGCCCCATGTTTGCTGAGCATGGAGCCTGCTTAAGAGCCTCACTCTCTCCCCCTTTGCTCCCTGCCCCCTCAAAAAAACCAAAACAAAACACTAATATGTACAGTGGCCTCATGGGCACCCATGTGGATGTCACTGTTCATCCACACTTCAGGGCTTGTTTCATTGGAGCTTGTCCGAGGACCTCACTGATCTTTGCCTAACAGATAAAGTCCCCTATGGTCTTGGGCTCATGACGAGAGCCTGTCTATACTCTCCCTCCTATCCATTCTCCAAGAAATCATTCTAGCTCACTTCTTAGGTCCATAAATCTTTGTTCTCCCTAGTCATTCACTCAGTGAAATACAGAGAACAAATTATGCTAAATGCCACGGCTCCCAAAGTCCGTTAGATTATACAAGTGTAATACGAAATGTCTCTGGGACTAAGATTTGTTATTTACCTGTTAGCGATGGAATCATGGTAGCTGAACCCAACTCTGGATTTTGAGTACACAGAATCCTTTTATCAGTCTTCACCTGTAGAGTGTATATAAGAGCTTATGTGCCGCCAGTCTCCAGGGTTTGTCTCCCCTCTTAGATTCTCAGAGTAGAGCCAGACAAAAGTAGCTACTTGCCCTGTTGGAAGAATGCCAACAACAATAATGGCTTATAACCCACAGGTGGCCATGGGCTTATTTAGAACAGTCTTGGGCTAAGTCAACAAGCACTTTTGTCGTTGGTTAAAGTACATACAGTATCTGACTCACCTGTGCTGAGGGTTAGGCTTGACCCCCACAACACCCCTATTAAGAAATTTGAGGAACCTATGAGGACAGGTGACCGAATACATGACCGCTTGAGTTCTACAGAGACCAATACTGTCTAGTATTTTGCAGTTTTGTGCTTTCAAAGTTATATTAGTTGATTAAGGCATGTTTTGTTATTCTTATCCTTGACTGGCTCAAATTTATTAAACAAGTTAAGTGGCTAATCTGGCGGGCACCTGGTCAGATTCACGAAGAGAGCTTCAGTATCTAAATGCAAATAACGTTACTTAAGGCATAGTGCTGAGAGAGCCACCATCTTCTAAGAAATAAGTTTGCCCAAGAACTGTTTGCATCAAATCAGATAACAAATTCTTTCAACTAGATTTTTCCAGCCCCACAAGGAAGGAGGATCAAAAGTACCTATTTTGTTAGTTTTAAAGATTTATTTACTAGAGCACTCGATCACAGCAGGGTGTTGGGTGTGTGGTGGCAGAGGGAGAGAATCTTGATACAGACTGACTGCTGAGTGGGGAGCCCCAACTGGGACCCAATCCCGCAACACATGAGATCACGACCGGAGCTGAAACCAAGAGCCCAATGCTCAATTGACTGAGCCACCCAGTCTCCCCCACCCCAAAATAAGTCCTTATTTTGATAAAGGCTCCCCAGACGCTTTTGATGTGCAGATAGGTTTGAAAATTCCAGCTGTAGGAGGTAGACTAAAACTTTAATGACTAAACTGTAAGTTATATATTTTAAATAACTTGTTAACTTTACATAATTTTCCTGCTGTGTGTAATATGCTTTATCAAGTAGAGTATGGGGTAATTGTGCAACTTTTAACTTTATGGCCATTTTCCAACCCGGTGTCTTTAGATAGTGATGAAGTTTGAGAAATACAGATTTGGAATGTGTAAATGTGAGAACCAGTGTCTTAGGAGAGGCAGGAATCTGGTCTCCCTAACCCTAGCACAGTTGAGTGCTGAGCACTTTTGTTGGCAGGCCTGTATTCTCTCACCGTATTGTCATACACCTTCTCAGCCATTGTATATGATGAATTCATCTTAGATTCGTGCATAGGCAGATGTATTTTGATTTCATCTTTAGATACAAATTTTTGCAGAAACTTTTTTTTTTAATTAAGGCAAATTTATTTTCCATATGGTGACTTCTAGTTCTATTCTTCCTCCTGTACCTTTCAGAAACTCTTAGAACTTAAAAGCCCCTAAGTACCATAAATTTTAATTCAAGAAGAGGTCTTTTAGAGAGGTATTGAGATCTAATAGAAAAAGAGCTTTGGAGCAAACCTAAGCTTGAATTTCAGCTCTGTATTTAATACCTATTTAGGTGAAGCCGTTTTCTAGTCTATAAAATGAGGATAATAATAATGATTTCATGTTATATATAAGATGATATGATGGCTCTGGTACCTAGTAGTCATTCTATAAAAGTAAATTCCCTTCTGTCCTTATTATTTGTTAAATCTTCGAATTGATACTGAAATCTACCATGATGTCGTTGAGTGAAGTTTTTTAAAATTTCATTTCCTTTCAAAAATTAGTTTTCAGCTTTGTGCACTAGCAGTATTGTAGCTAATGGGGTTTATCTGAGTCAGAATTACTGCTAATTGAAAAATTAGTTTTCAATAATGATAGCTTAACTAAAGAATTCTGCTTTTGGCATACTAGTGTAGTTATATTTGTTTTAGCATCATAAGACATTCTAAAAATATTTTACACATGTGTAAAAGTTTTAAATTAATTGTAGGAGGGTGCAAATATCCAACTTTTACAGGTAGAATTTTTTTATACTCTCCATTTCTCTGCACTGTACCATATCAGTTCACTAGTAGAGCTAGGGAAAAAGTTAATAAATTGATTTTTAATGCAGTGCAATTTTTATACAAATCATTGTCACCTGTATAATTGTCATCAAGTAGATTTTAAGTTGTATACTACATCCTGGTCCCAAGCAAATTTGAAGAGGCTTCCTATGTTTTAACATCGATCTCCTATATTCAGGGCTATCTTTCTGTTTCAGATGCAGTTTTTCAAGATACTACAAAGGCGGTTATATTTCTGATCATTGTTTTTCCCCCTAGCACTCAGGATGAATATAATTCAGATCGTTCGTGACCACTGGGTACATATACTTGTGCCTGTGGGGTTTGTATTTGGATGCTATCTAGACAGAAGGAATGATGAAACGCTGACCGCCTTCCGGAACCAGAGTTTGTTGTTTAAAAGGTTAGTTTGTGCGCTTCTTTTAAACGAACAATTCCTGAGCTCTTGGAAGTAATTTTTTAATATCAGATATGCCAAAAATAAATAGAAGGGCTGAGTTGTCTCTCCCCCGCCCCCCAAGTAATATTAACTTTACATTATTTTGCAGCATTTGTTACTGTTTAATCCTTTTACAAAACTGTATGATTACCTTTGGACGGCCAACAAGTGTTCAGTTTATGAACAGGCTATTTCAAATGTTTGAAAATGTTTATTTTGGCGTTCAGGATGCACTGTAATCTAGAAACAATGTTATAAACCAGCTCACCAAAGCCTTTAATAAAGCTTTCATATATTATCTTACTTAAGCCAGAATGTAGCTGAAATCTATGGTACTAATAGTGGCTTGGTGCCATGTTCCCAGCAATACTGCTGGAGAGCTCTAGGTGTGGTGGCTGAGTGATCAGAAGGCAGCTGGCAGCTCCTGGTACCACGCTGTGTCTCTGGAGACGGCTCTTTTGGCAGCAGAGTGAGTTGACATGTCTGCCACTGGGAGTGCAGCTAAGTGGGAAGAAGCTCAAGGAACCGAGGCTTGAGCAACATTCACAGTCGATATGAAGAGGAGGTTTACAGTTAAGGATTTCCAGAAAGAAAATGAGTTAGAAAAGGTTTAGAAAACCTCAAATGAACTCTTTGAGAGGATAATAGCTTTCATACAGCCTAAGAAATTGCAGTTCCTTAATGGGGAAAAATGAAATTGAAGGGATGGTAAAAGTTCAAAATCATGAGAGACTAGAATGAGTATGTTGAGTCTATATAAAAATTTTAATGGGTCAATTTAATAGAATATAAAATATTGAGCTCTTACTCCTTTGACTCTTTACCCCCCTCCATAAAAATTTAATTTATACTTTTTCCTTTCCTTCCTTTTTAATTTCCACACAGGGAATTGAGACCCAATGAAGAAATCACCTGGAAGTAAAGGTTGTGACTGAATTACAGAATGTTCACATTTTAAAAATTAGGAGAGAAATAAAAACACATTCATTATTTAATTTGAAGTATGAGTCTTTCTTTGCTATAGCAGTCCACGTTTTAACTAATAGGCACACTTAGCTTAAAAATAAATCATTATTGAGTATTTGAGGATATTGATATTAAATTTACAGTCAGTGTTTCATTTTCTTTTCCTCATTTTAAACCATAGTACTATTAAATCATATAGCCAATTTTTTCCTCAGATATTTTTCAGAATTTTTTTTTTCGAGCTGTGTGCTTTAGAAGGATGATACTAGCAGAAAATTTTAGTGACCTTCAGTTTGGCAAAGATCTCTTAAATGCAACACATAAAGCATGAACTAGTTTTAAAATTTTTCGCTCTTCAAAAGACACGAAAATGAAAATGCAGCCATAAACTGGGAGAAAGTATTTGCAAAATGTAATATATAGCAAAGAACTTATATCTAGAATATGTAAAGAATCCTTATAGCTTAATAAGACAACCCAGTTTTGGGCGGCTGGGTGGCTCAGTGGGTTAAAGCCTCTGCCTTCGGCTCAGGTCATGGTCTCGGTCCTGGGATCGAGCCCCGCATCAGGCTCTCTCTTTCTGCCTACTTGTGATCTTTCTGTCAAATAAATAAATAAAATCTTCAAAAAAAAAAAAAAAAAAGACAACCCAGTTTTAAAAAATTATTCCTTTACTTAATCTCTACACCCAACATGGGGCTCAAACTCAACCCTGAGTTTAAGAGTCAAGTGTTCAGCCAACTGAGCCAACTGGGCACCCAGTCCAATTTTTTTAAATGAGGAAAAGAATTTTTTTTTATAGATTTTATTTATTTGAGAGAGAGAACACAAGCAGAGGCAGTGGCAGACAGAGAAGCAGGCTCCCTGCTCTCCCAATGTGGGGCAGGCCTGATCCCAGGACCCAGGGATCATGACCTAAGCCTAAGGTTAACCAACTGAGCCACCCAGGTACTCAAGAGCAAAAGATTTTAAGAGACACTTTGCAAAAAAAGATAGGATGGTAACTAAAACATATGAAAAGATTCCTAACATCAGTAGTAATTAGGGAAATGCAAATTTAAGCCACAATGAGATACCAGCACACACCTATTAGAATAGTTAAAATCAAAAGACTGATGCTATTCCTGGTATTGGCTAGGGTGCAGAGTAAGTGGACCTCACAGTGCTGTCAGGAATGTAAAATGTAGCTGCCAGGAGTTGTACCCCTTTGGGAATCAGTTTAGCAGTTTCAAATGAAAATAACACCTCCCGTATGACCCAGCCATCCCACTCTGAGGTACTCATCCAAGATAAAGGAAGGTGTATGTTCACACAAAGGCTTACATGAATGTTCGTAGCAGCTTCATTTGTAATAGCCAAAAATTAGAGCTAGCCCAAATGTACATCAAGTAGCTAAACTGTTAAATCCTTATAATGGAATATTACTCAGCATTTAAAAAGGAATATCTATTGCTATGACACTGGTGAATTTCAAATTAATTATACTGGATGAAAGAGGCCAGACAGAAAGTACACACTTTTGGTTCCATTTATATAAATAATGTTGACACTGTAAACTATGGTAACAAAGCAGACTAGTGGTTGCCTGGAGGAACATGGTCTAGAAAGGGTTAGAAGTAAGAATTACAAGGGGGAGGACACCTGGGTGGCTCAATTGGTTGATCAGCTACCTTCGGCTTAGGCCATCATGATCCCAGAGTCTTGGGATTGAGCCCCACATGGGGCTCCCTGCTCAGTGGGGAGTCTGCTTCTCCCCCTGCCTCTCACCCTGCTCATGCTCACTCACTCTTACTAAATAATAAATTTTTAAAAATCTTAAAAGAATTACAAGGGGGCACAAGGAAACTTCGGAGTATACGTTGTTCATTTGCCTATGATGGTTCCATTTATGCATACATGTTATCTGTTGTATTCAACTACCTCTTCTCAGAAAACATTTTGTTTTAGGTAATACTGAGTTTAGGAGAAGTAAAATTACAATAAAGTGGTAGTCCCTAATTATCACTGATAGGGTCTTTGACAGTATAATTAAAGATCTCAGTATGAAATCACCCTGGATTAGGGCAGGATCTAAATCCAATCATTGGTACTTATAAGAGGAGAGGACAGAGACACAAAAGGAAAAAGGCCACATGAAAACCAAGGTTGGAGTTCTGCAACCACAAGCCAGCTCATGCCAGGCACAGCTCGAAGTTGGAAGAAGTGAGGAAAGAATTCTTCCTGTCACCATGGAGCATGACCCTGCTAACACCTTGGTTTCAGACTTGTGGCCTCAAGAACAGTGAGAGAATAAATTTCTGTTTTTAGCCACCAAGTTTGTGATGATTTGGTGCAGGAGCCATAGCAAATGAATACAATTTTTTTTTTCTGAGAATCTAATACATTAAATATTTGAAAAATCAAGAATAAAACTGTATACTGTGAAAAGTCTCGTTTCCACCCCTGTCTCCTATTGCCTAGTTCTCTTCCCATCTCAAACACATGCATAACCTCAGGATTTCTTGAATATTCTTCCACAGATTTGTAATGTATATCAACAACAAAAAGATATGTGTTTCTGTACACATTCACTTTCTTTAAAAATAAACCAGGAGGGACACCTGGGTGGCTCCATTAGTTAGGCATCTGCCTTTGGCTTGGGTCATGATCCCAGGGTCCTGGAATTGAGTCTAGCATCTGGCTCCTTGTTCAGGGGGGAACCTGCTTCCTCTGTATGCTGCTCCCCCTGCTTGTGCATGCGGTCTTTCTGTTAAATAAGATCTTTTAAAAATTAAATAAATAAAAATAATAAATCAGGAAAAAATGTTTTGCATATTTTTTCACTTCTTGAGACCCTGATTTGTTTCCCCAGTTAGGCCACAGTTCCTTAAGAACATGCATATACTGTTCCCCCAATAAGGAAATGTGGACTGTGCACCCAGGAGCATTCAGTAAAGGGTAACTAGGTAACACTGAGCACCTGGTCCTCACTAGTACTCTCTATTTCCTTACCTCCCGCTGCCCATTCTGTTCCTCTGAGACTACACTCGCTGATGTCCCCAGTGGTCTCCATAGCAACAATTTAGTGGACTCTTATAAGTCCTTATGTTGCTGGACCCCTTAGCAGCAACTGACAATGATTCTTGAAACATTCCTTTCTTGGGTCTTTGGTAATGTTACACCCTCCTGCTTTTCCTCCCTTCTCCTTGGCTATTCCTTCTCTACCCTCAGGGTTCTACTCTAAAGCCTCTTCAATCTCTTCCTTTTCCCCTAAATGATTTTATTCACTCCTGTGAATAACTCCCCATTCTACAGCAAAACCAAGCCCCTGAATCGAGACCATTTATATAGAAAGAAAGATAGATAACATCCACTCATTATTTGTCTTACAGATCATAGGTATACCCCCAAACCTTGCCCCTTCCTCCAGTATTCCCTATCTCACTGAATACTATTCCTGCCACAGAGGCTGCCTAGGGCAGAAACCCAGACATCATTCCTAACATTTCTGTGTCCTTCACTCTCCACTCTCACCAAGTTCTGTTGAGTCTCCCCACTTCCTAATCATCTCTCAAAATGGTTTCCTCTCCACTGCAGGTCATTACTCTAGCCCAAACACCACCATCTCTCCCAAGATTCCTTCCACAGCATCAGCTCTTTTCTGCAGCTAGAGTGATCTTAATAAAATGCAAATCTGAGCATCTCTTCGTTAAAAATTTTATATAACTCCCCAACTGTCTTTAAAAACATAACTTCCTTAATCTAATTTCAAGGTGCAAAATCTACTATTTTCCTACTCCTTCAGCTTCATCAAACCCCTTCCTCCACTTCACTGAACTTTCAGTTCCCCCAATTCATGCTACTTTTTCAGGGTCAGAACACAGACACTTAGTAACAAGGTGTCTGGATTTGGACCCCAGCAAGGGCAACTCACTAGCTGACCTTGGAGTCCCTTCTTTTCTTAACCTCCCTGTGCATCAGTGCCCTCGTGTAAAACAGGGATCATAACAACACCTATGTCAAAGGTTGTTGTATTAAATACGTTAATATATGCAAAGTAGTTAGAATGCCTACCTTACAGTAAGCTCTCTATAAATATTGTATTTTTACACAAGCGCTAGTGTTGGGGAATGCAATGATGTCTGCTTAATCAGGCTTTCACTGGGGTAGGAGGAGAAAGATATTAAATAGTTTAACGCAGATACAAGCAGAAAGTACAAAGTGGAAAACATAAAAGAACATAGAACCCAAGTGTTCCTCACCCAGACCCCTTAACAGCCTAAAAATCCATGGCAATGGGTGGGAAGCAGAGAAATTCCTCCAGACCGTAGGTGGCGCTGCAACACCCCCAGCCCGGCCGATAGAGGGATATGGAGGACGCGCTACAAAGGTCACGTGCGCTTGCATTTACCGCCCCGGCGTTCACTTGCTCTTCGTTCCACGTGATTCATACCCTTGGGGATGATTGGTCTGTGCAAGGCACGTGGGCGGGGGCGGCTCGAGGCGGGGCGGGGCGGGGTGGGAGGAGGGGTGGGGCCCAGGGGCGGGGCTGGAGGGGGGTGGTTCGGCGCGGGGGCCGTTGGCTCCAGACAAATAAACATGGAGTCCATCTTCCACGAGAAAGTGAGTGTCCGCGTTCGGTGGGGAGCTGTCTGCGGTGCGGTGGCTGCGGTGGGGCACGGTACCTCCTCCTGTCCGAGCGCTGGCGGGGGCCCCCGTCGCCCCCGTCCCAGTCTTGCCGGGCGGAGGAGCTTCATAGGGCGGGGAGCTTCACCGACGCCCCCACCGCACCTTGTGCCCCAGAGGCGGGTGCCGGTGGAGTCCCGGGCAGGGAGCGCCGGGGAGCTGCGAGGGAATGAAGCAGGGCCGGGGGCGCCATGGGGCACGGGAGCGGGGTGGCACCGAATGGGTTAGCTTCTGCGCTTCCCCTCCACTTTCCGTGGGATTCGTTCTCCAGTCCCTTCTCCTTCACTCTCCTAGGTTTCTAGCTGTTCACCTCTTCGACAAGTCCCTCAATCCTTGCCAACTCCATCCCACTCCTCCAGTCCTGCTCCTGGCAGAATTAACTTTTCCTTCTCTGGGCTCCTCAATTCTTTGTTGGAACCTCCCATACACTTAGATCTCTGGGGTTGTGTTCTTGTTCGCCTGCACTAGGTCCCGGAGCCTCCCGAGGGCGGGGTCCTTGGCTTGTCCCCTGTAGGGGCTGACACTTAGGGAAGTGAGGTAGGAAATCCTCCGCGCCCCTAAATAGGGAAGTCGTCACAAGAGATTTTGTTACGGGATGTTTAGGTTTCGTTTCTTTTGGTAGTTGCATCTTTCCGGATCAGGAGGCCAGCTCTCTTATTAGGTATTAGGAGTGGACTGGAATAATTGTGTTGTGGTCCGCCTAGTGTTTTTGTTTTATTCTTGGATGACCACGCACTTGATACTGTTTGTGGCTTGTGGAGAAACTCGTCTTTTCTCACATACAGTAAACAAGCTATTTGGGTGTGAGTGAAACCTTCCTCAGGACAACTTTGGCACATAATATGTTGTTTCATAATAGTTTCATGTTTGGAAAGGGTTGCTAGTGAGGTTATTATGTAGTAAGAGCAAAAGAGTTTTGTTAAGTACTTGTAAACTTTCATTTATCCATTTAAAAAGTCACACAATTCAGAGCCATCAAAGATGAAAGAGGCACAGAATAAATCTAAACGAGTGGTTAAGTAGAATGCTTTTCTTTGTAGAAAACATTTTAGCACATTTTAACACTGGAGTAGACTAGTTTTTATGTGTGGGTAAGGGCTCAGTGGTATAGTTATCACTAAACTTTTGACTTAATTGACATGATTTATGAATCTTGCACAAGAGAAATTTAGTTGCTTAAGGAGATTGGGTGATGAAACCCTACATATACATATTTTTATTATTACTTTTCAAAAGTTTAGTGTAGGACCAGATGTTTCAAATGGAAGACTTTAAACATTTCCACACCACCTCTTGAGATTCATATAATGTGTTTTTACAAATATTGATTGGTGGGTATGGGGCGCTATTTGGATAGATTTCAGTGAAGGTAACAACTGAACCACCAGATCAGAAGAAGCTGTGTGCTAGCCTCATAAAGGTGTCCTTTCCTGAAAGAACTCACTATCCAGGGGTGCCTGGGTGGCTCAGTCTGTCGAGCCTCTCTGCCTTTGGCTGGAGTCATGATTCTCGGGTCCTGGGATCCAGTCCTGCATCAGGCTCCTTGTTCAGCCGGGATCCTGCTTCTCATTCTGCCTGCCACTCCTCCTGCTTGTGCAGTCCTTCTTTGACAAATAAATAAAATCTTTAAAAAAAAAGTCACAATAAGCATCTGTGTAGGCTTAAAGATACTTAAAACGTACAATTTACCTTGGTCATCAACTTAAATGTACTTAATAGATGAGGCTGGTAAGGTTTGGGGGCATATTTCAAGAATGGAAAGCACCTGTGATCATAGGGCCCATTGTTAGTTTTGTACACAGCCCATTCTGGGAATGTTTAAGCTTAATATGCCATTTTCTAGCACATTCCCTTCCCCTATGCCACACACATTTAACCTTTGCTAGAGTCAGAGAACCAGCTTTGACTCTAATGAAGCTATGTATGTAGAGATACCTGCCTACAACAGGCCTTGCAATTGCTTTCTGTGAGGTGTTGGTTTCCCCATTTTCAGAGTTACCATTTTGAGTGTCCTTTTTAAAGATAGAATCTAAGCTTAACAGTTGCTTGGTGATCTGTCCCCGGTGCCTAAGACAGTGCCTGGCACATAGTAATTGCTCAATAAATATTTGACTGACTCAAGAATTTCTTGAGCTTCTAAGATGTGTGTGGTGCTATTTATCTAAAGTAAATAATTTCTTTTTACATATTTTAGGCTTTCTAGGCTATCTATGGTATCTCACATATCCTTGTTTGATGTGTGTATGGGTGTGTTACCCAGCCATCTAAGATCATAAAACCTGGGGCACCTGGGTAGCTCGGTCAGTTGCATAGCTGGTTCTTGGTCTTAGCTCAGGTCATGATCTCAGGGGTTATGTGGTCCAGGCCCATGTGGGGCTCCGTACTGAGCACAGAGTCTGCTTCAGATTCTTTCTCCCTCTCCCCCATCCTTCTCCCTCCTTAGATGCACGCTCCCTCTCTCTAAAATAAATAAAAACATCTTTAAAAATTTTTTAAAAATAAAATCGTAAAAACCATTCTTAGCTACTGGAGCAGGTTGTATTTATCTATGGGCTAGAGTTTGCCAACCCCTAGCTTAAATCCTAATACTAATTGGCCACTAACTACTGGGTGTTTTTTCTCGTGTCTGCTGTCATTTTTGTTACTACTTCTGTTGCTGCCTGCTCTTGGTACAGTCACTGTGCCATCTCAATTGGTACTTTTAATGTAATGAAAACTGAGAATGATAATCAAAGTTTTGGGGATTGTATTTGAAAATACTTAAAAGATGCTGAGCTTTGACTATGATATTCATTTTGCCCTTCGGTGATTGTTGGTTCATAATTGTATTTAGGATAGTTTGGGTTTGGGAATAACCAAATTCCAAATGAGTGGTTTGAGGAAGTAATAATATCATAGACATGAAACTTCTGCCTGAGTTTGAATCCCAGCTCTGCCATTTACTACCCATACGATCTTGGGCAAGTTACTTGTTATGTCTCTCTGCTCCAGTTTCCTCCTCTGTGGTGCAAGGATAGTAAAGTGTCCACCTCAGTTATAAGCACTTGGAAGGCTTCCTAGCCAGCAGTATAGACATACTGGCTGTTGTTGTTATTTAGATGCATGTGTTTGCTGAACCTCATAATAGGGAGTGAGACCTTATCATCCCTGAGATGGGATGAAGATCTGCTAGGTTGATGGCGTGGCCCTCTAGGTTAGGCCATTTCCGAGCACACACTCTTAGGTTTATGCCTTGTTTCTATTGTAATCTGTTGTAAACAGTAGTATCTCTGGGAATTTGAACTAGTGGCAGGTTGGTCCTGAAGACTTTGGGGACAGTAAGGGAGTGATGTGGTTCCAGTTACTATTCATGGTTTTGGGTTTTTTTCTTTTTTTTTTTTTTTTGAAGATTTTATTTATTTATTTGACAGACAGAGATCACAAGTAGGCAGAGAGGCAGGCAGAGGGGGAGGGGGAAGCAGGCTTCTTGCTGAGCAGAGAGCCCGATGTGGGGCTTGATCCCAGGACCCTGGGATTATGACCTGAGCTGAAGGCAGAGGCTTTAACCCACTGAGCCACCCAGGTGCCTCACTATTTATGGTTTTATAAAACACCTTGATAGGGACATCTAGGGGGCTCAGTGGGTTAAGCATCTGCCTTCAGCTCAGGCCTGATCTCAGGGTCCTGGGATTGAGCCCTGCATGGGTCTCCTTGTTCAGTGGGGAGTCTTCTTTTCCCTCTTCCTCTCCCTGTGCTTTCTCTCTCTCTCTCTCAAATAAATAAATAAAATCTTTTTTTTTAAGATTTTATTTATTTATTTGACAGATAGAGATCACAAGTAGGCAGAGAGGCAGGCAGAGAGAGAGGGAGGAAGCAGGCTCCCTGCTGAGCAGAGAGACGGATTTGGGGCTCAATCCCAGGACCTGAGATCATGACCTGAGCTGAAGGCAGAGGCTTAACCTATTGAGCCACCCAGGCGCCCCATCAAATAAATAAATAAAATTTTAAAAATAAAATATCTTAGTTTGTTCATCCTCTGATCCCAGCACAATAAGTCTGGGCCTGAAATCATGGAATTTCAGTACTACTGAATTTTGACTATGGCACAGCTAAACTTCTATCTAACTTTGGTTGAAGTTCCATGAGAAAGAGGTGGGTGGGGATAAGTTGGGCACAGGGATGCATCTTAGGTGGGGCCATTGTGCAATTTTTTTTGGTTCATACAGAATTTGATTCATCTTGTGACTTTAAAAAATGATTTTAAATTTGTACAGAACAGTTCTTTTCTTCCATTAAATCATATTAGAAGTACAGAACTTGATGTTTCCTATAGCACTACAGTTTTACTTAGACAAGGTTTGATATTAAATGCTTACTTTTTTTTAATTTCAAGGCTTTTTTATAGAGACTTTCTTCAGTTTTTTATAGAGAGAATTTTTAAACTAATAGTTGGATTCACAATTTCAATGTATGTATTCAGTGTGATGACTGTAGTTTGAGAGTACCAAGCTGAGGCATGTAGCCTGTCAGCTGGACAGAAAATTTGCATTAAAACTGTTCCCAGAAAATCCAGTGTCTGGTCACCGTAGTAGGGAGCTCTTGATATGTGAAAATAGCTGTATCTTAGCAGAGGTCTTTTTGTTGTTACTTGAATTTTCTTAAGTGTAACAAAAACAGGTTAGGGGCACACAGATCATCAGAGTACAGCTCAGTGAGGTCTCACCAAGTGAACACATAAATGTAAATAATTCTTAGATTGGGTAACAGAACATTTATCTGCATTCTATAAGCTCCCCTTAGGCCATCTTCCAGATACTCTCCCTCTGCCCCAGCTTCACCCCTGCAAGGTTAATTGCTATGCTGAATTCTAATGTCATAGATGAGTTTTGCCTCTTTTTGAGCTTTGTAAATAGAATCATATAGTGTGTGTTCTTTTGAGTCTGTCGTCGTCGTCGTCTTCTTTTTTTTTTTTAAGATTTTATTTAGAGAGAAAGTTTGAGCACGGGGAGGGGCAGAGGGAGTAGGAGAGAGAATCTCAAGCACACTGTGCTGAGAGCAGAGCCCGATGCAGGGCTCAATCCCATGACCCTGAGATCATGACCTGAGCTGAAGTTAAAAGTCAGATGCTGGGGCCCCTGGGTGGCTCAGTGGGTTAAGCCTCTGCCTTCGGCTCGGGTCATGGTCTCAGGCTCCTGGGATCGAGCTCCACATCGGGCTCTCTGCTCCGTGGAGAGCCTGTTTCCTCCTCTCTCTCTCTGCCTGCCTTTCTGCCTACTTGTGATCTCTGTCTGTCAAATAAATAAATAAAATCTTTAAAAAAAAAAAAAGTTGGATGCTTAACCAACTGAGCTACCCAGGTGCCCCTTGAATCTGTCTTCTTTAACATTGATTGATCCATACTGTTGCAGGTGGCTGTAGTTAATTCATTGTCATTGTCATATAGTATTCCCTTGTGAATATAACACAACCTACTGTGATGGCATCTGGGTGGTTTGGGTTGGGAACGTTACGAATAGTGGCTCTTTTATAGATGTCTTTTGATAAATGTATGTTTACATTTCTAATGTTGGCATTATGCACGTAGTTGTGGAATTGCTAGATCATAGGGTTGGTATATGTTAAGTTTTAGTAGATACTCCAAATAGTTTGCCCAAGTGGGTGTGCAATTTAATGTCCACCAGCGGTATACAGTAGTTTTAATGTTTCTAATCTCCAACATTTTAGGCATTTTGGAGAGTCTGTAGTAGTAACGTTGTGGTTTTACTATGTCATTCCCTGATGGTTAATGAAGTGGAACATCTTTTTGTGTTTTTTAGCCATTTGGCTATCTTCTTTTGAATACTTGTCTTGCCCATCTTTCAGTACAGTAGAATATTATTAGTAGGATGTCTGTGTATCCCTTCAATTCACATTTTATTTTTAAGGAGTTGCTTTTTGGCAATAGGAATACGGTAGGAGGGAAACAAGGTCAAGATAAGTTCTCTCTCACTATGTAGCTGTGACTTGAGGGAAAGATTGTGTCTTCACCTTCAGGTGAAGTACCTATTCTGTGCTAGAATTTGAAGATGAGTTTATGTCAGTCCCCTATTGCACACTCAGATGGTCTCAATGCTCCCATCCTGTTCTGTTGTATACATATACCCTGTATCATTTTCAGAAGCTGAATCTTGTTCCTAGAAAATTAATTCATTAGGAAAAATATGTATCTTGCAAAGTGTTGCTCTCTGGGGCCACCATCTCTTGAGTAACATAGCTCAGAACAGATTGCACAAGGTAAGACAGGCTGGGGAAGACTTTACTGGGGAAAAAGAACTAGAGGGCAGGGTCAGCAGGAAAAGAAAAGTGTTGTCATCTTCTTCCATCATCCCGCAGAGGGATCTGTGTTCACAGGAAGGGATCTCACTCACCAGTCTGTCTCCCTTCTTACAAGGCAAGCGTGGGAGAGTGGCCTTGTTGCGGGGAGCAGGGTGATAGGCAGACCGCTCGGTGCCAGGCGGCTTGGATTTAGATTTGGGGAGCCAGCGGTGTGAGAGCCAGCCGCCCAGCACCGGAAGACCCTGGGCCCGTGGGAAGTTACTCCCTCCACCCCGCACCATAGGAAGGTGGTGATATCGAAGATCCTGTGGTTTCGTGGATGCAGCTCTCCTTGCTGGCTTGTCTGGAAATGAGCTCCAGGGGTGGTTTTTGGAAGTTTTGCCCATTGTACTGTACTATATACACATTTTGTGCAGAGTTCCCCAAAGAGAACCTTGGCTCTCTTAGCTACAGTCTTCATTAACATCAAATGGGATCTTTCTTACCTGTATCAATTCTTGAAATTCTTTTGTTCACTGATTTCAAATTCCTTGAATAAGCATTTTTTTTTTTTTTAAGATTTTATTTATTTATTTGACAGACAGAGACACAGCGAGAGAGGGAACACAGGCAGGGGGAGTGGGAGAGGAAGAAGCTGGCTTCCAGCTAAGCAGGGAGTCAGATGCGGGATCATGACCTGAGCGGAAGGCAGACGCTTAATGACTGAACCACCCAGGCGCCCCTCCTTGAATAAGCATTTAGATTGGGTAAAATGTCTTGATAAAAGAATACAAATGTTCTAGGGATTAAAATTCCCTTTCAGCATTTTTAATTTGTGTTGGAGCCTCCGAAGATGTATGTATTTTAGGTACTGAAAATGAGAGGTGCTAATGCTTTTTATAGAGTAGTTTCTAATAAAGTATGAAATTGGACATATCTGATAGAGAGTGATATTTGTTTAATATAAATCATTCTTAAGGGGCACCTGGGTGGCTCAGTGGGTTAAGCCTCTGCGTTCTGTTCAGGTCATGATCTCCTGGGATTGATCCCCCACATAGGGCTCTCTGCTCAGCAGGGAGCCTGCTCTCCCCTCTCTCTCTCTCTCTGCCTGCCTCTCTGTCTGCTTATGATCTGTATCAAATAAAAAAAAAAATCTAAAAAAAAAATCATTCTCAGGTTTTTGTTCATATAGCTAAATAATTATAGTTTTATTAGTGGTAAAATAATGAAATAAGTGTTAGCAAGTGAAAACTCCTGCATTTATGTTAATCATACTTATCTAAAGCCAAACGGTTCTATTTGGCTGCATTAAGTTAATGATTAAATTCCTCTTTAGAGGAAGCTACTGTACAAATCTGTTAAACCAGTCACATTTGAATTTTTTCTTTTGGAAATATTAGCAAGAAGGCTCACTTTGTGCCCAACATTGCTTGAATAATCTATTGCAAGGAGAATATTTTAGCCCTGTGGAATTATCTTCAATTGCACATCAGCTAGATGAAGAAGAGAGGATGAGAATGGCAGAAGGAGGTGTTACTAGTGAAGACTATCGCACATTTTTACAGGTACTGATTTTAAACCCACTAAATCATGTTTTTGTTTTTTGTTTTTTAATGTGGGTACTGTTTAGAAAAGGATGCGCCATTCTTCCTATGGGGCTCTGACTTGTTAATTATAATTGTGCTCTTGACTGTGTAAATGGGAACGCACAAGATGTTATTTTAAATATGCACACTAATGACAGTTTTTATCCTTCTCTCCCCACCCTCAACCTCGGCCTCAACTACCTATCCAAATTAAACAGCAGCCTTCTGGAAATATGGATGACAGTGGTTTTTTCTCTATTCAAGTAAGTAGTCAAAGCGTGTTCTAAGGGTTGTTTATGTCCCAGGCACTGTTCAAGTTAAGGATAGGGTTGATGTGAATATCTTTTCACAGCCTTTCATGGTCAGTGTAATGATATGACCTTCAGAAATTCCTCCGGTAGATGGTGTCTAAGAGTATACGATTATTAAAAAAATAAAAATGAGGGACACCTGGGTGGCTCAGTGGGTTAAGCCTCTGCCTTCATTCAGCTCAGGACATGATCTCAGGGTCCTGGGATCAAGCCTGGCATTGGGCTCTCTGCTCGGCATTTTGGCCCCCCCTTCTTGTGATCTCTGTCTGTCAAATAAACAAATAAAATCTTTTTAAAAAAAATAAATAAATAAAAAGTAAAAATGAGCTATAGAGCACAAGAAAAAAACTGGAAAAAAGTGTAAGATTATACTCTAGAGTACTAGATTTTTATAGAGATAAACATGAAAATTAGGATCGTAGATGCTTCATTTTATTTTATTTTATTTTATTACTCTTTATTTATTTTTATTTATTTATTTTTATTTTTTATTTATTTTTTTTTTAAAGAGAGCAGAGAGCCCGATGTGGGGCTCGGTCCCAGGACACTGGGATCATGACCTGAGCCGAAGGCAGAGGCTTTAACCCACTGAGCCAGCCAGGCGCCCCACTTCTTATTTTTTTAAGTAGGCTCCATGCCCAACCTGGATCCCAGTGTGAGGCTTGAACTCACAACCCTGAGATCAAGACCTGAGTTGAAATCAAGAGTCAGACACTTAACCGACTGAGCTACCCAAGCGCCCCAGAACCTTCATTTTTAGAGTAGGGCTTTTTGAAAGGAGACTATTTAATTTACATCTGGATGCTGATAACTATAATTCCAATAAGTTGCAGTATTTCATGCTTCCTACTTGTGTAAATTTGAGAAAACGTAACACCTCACTGCCTTCCATTTAAATCCACCTACCAGGATTGGATTCCTTTATTATGGTCTATGGCTTCTGTTGGTTTTCTTTTTTGCAACTTAAGTCTCCCCTTGAATTCTGTGGGTGATTGTACATGTACTGGTGAGATCTTTCATCTTCTCTTTGGATCTTTCATTCTGTTTCTGACCCCTGAGAGGTTGAGAGGTGTGTCCAGAGTTCTTTCAGAAGCTCTCATGAGGAGTCCGTTTATACACATATCTCTGTCGCACTCCCCTGTGCTGTCCTGCTGGACTCCTTATACAGCGGCCTGTCCGCCCAGCGCTCCATGGTGGCCTGCAGCCCTCCGTGGCTGCTGCAGAACTGGAGGAGGCCAGGGCAGGCCCAGCACCTGCTGTTGCCTGTGCGTACAGTGCTGTTCTTGGTGCCTGCTCACATGTGCCCACTGTACTGCGTTCACTGTGTGTCGACGCAGGTATGTGCTTCACTTCAGGCTCTGTTGGCTGCCTTGGAGGGCAGAGGGTGAATTCTCAGAAAGCTTTTTGTTTTCTCAGTTTGAAGTAATCAGGTATGTTTTTTGGGGTTTTTTCCCCCTACAAATTACAAACCCATGATAACAGAAGCTTAAATTCTGAAAGCTTCCGTTAAATTCCCAGAAAAAATTCTTTTTAATAGACAGAATTTTTATCACTACTGAAACCTCTAGATAGTGAGTTGAATATAACTTTTCTAAAGCAGGACCCGTAGCAGCCAAATTACCGCATGTGTATATTGGACTAGTTTTAAGAGTAGTACCCACTGGGATAGAATGTACATCTGGATTTTTGAGGCACTTCTATCTAGGAATTGCGTGCTTCTCTAGAACGTTCCAGAAACCTAGTGTAAATAGCACTCTCTTAATGCTATGTTTGTTCTTCTGTGGATTTAGTGATGCAGCTATACACACACTTTTTAAAAAACCATAACCTTCTGGGGAAAATTATATATAAAATATAGTTGTTTATACCCTAACATGCCTACACTACTTAAATTTGTAATTGATGGTTTAGCTTATGGAAAGTTGCTATTTTTTTTTTAACAGGTTATAAGCAATGCCTTGAAAGTTTGGGGTTTAGAACTAATTCTCTTCAACAGTCCAGAGTATCAGAGGCTCAGGATCGATCCCATGTAAGATTTTATTTTGCTTTTCCTAAATTTGATTTTTTAAAGTTAAAATTTCCTAAAGAAGAAATGTTTATTCTGCATGCTTTTGTTTTGATGATCCCTGTTTCATTCCCTCGGTTTCCCATTACATTTTTTGGGGATGTCGTGAACATCTGCCCACTGAGCCTTCCCCACACCTCAGTGTTGGAGCTGATGTTAAATGCTGTGCGAGGCCAATGTGTGTGCCTGGCACCACTAATCTGTAGAGAGATTTATACTGTTTTGTAATTTCTTGAAAACCAGTGATCCCTGTGAGCATAATCCTAATGTTTTTTATAATACTTGCCAGTAGATAAAGTAAATGAATATGAACTCTACTATTTCAACTTGTGTATGTATCTTTTTCTTTTTCTAGAAATGAAAGATCATTTATATGCAATTACAAAGAACACTGGTTTACAGTTAGAAAATTAGGGAAACAGGTAATGTTTCTCCCCTTCCCTCTCTTTTTTCTCATTTTCTCATTTTGCACTCCATTTGCAACTATAATGTAAAGGATTGGTACCTTAAAGGTGAAGAAACTTACCAGTAATGTGTGTATATGGTACGGTTTCAATCTTGATAGATTTGCTATTTCTTTTTTTTTTTTTTTAATTGAGATTTTACTTATTTGACAGAAAGAGACAGTGAGAAAGGGAATATAAGCAGAGGGAGTGGGAGAGGGAGATGCAGGCTTCCTGCTGAACAGAGAGCCTGATGTGGGGCTCGATCCCAGGACTCTGGGATCATGACTTGAGCTGAAGGCAGACGCTTAACAACTGAGCCACTCAAGCGCTCCAAGATTTCCTATCTTAAAAGACAGTATCAGTTTCCTTAGGGCACCTGGGTGGCTCAGTCGTTAAGCGTCTGCCTTCAGCTCAGGTCATGATCCCAGGGTTCTGGGATCGAACCCCACATCAGGCTCCCTGCTCTGTGAGAAGCCTGCTTCTCCCTCTCCCACTCCCCCTGCTTGTGTTCCCTCTCTCGCTGTCTCTCTCTCTCTGTTAAAAATAAAATCTTAAAAAAAAAAAAAAGACAGTATCAGTTTCCCTTATAGATTTATTTATAACAACCATGCAGAGTTGGCTCTTGAACAGCATGAGTTTGAACTACATGGGTCCACTTACACATGGATTTTTTTTTTTTACAGTAGAATACTGTAAATGTATTCTCTGTATGGTTTTCATAGTAACATTTTCTTTTCTCTAGCTTTATTGTAAAAATAAGTATATAAGGGGCACTTGGCTGGTTGTAGAGCATGCAACTCTTAGTTTCAGAGTTGCGAGTTCAAGGCCCATGTTGTACATGGAGACTACTTAAAAAAAAAAAGGTACATAATACATTATACAAAATACATGTAAATTGTTCATGTTAGCAGTAAGGCATCTAGTCACCAGTAGGCTATTAGTAGTTGAGTTTCTTGAGGAGTCAAAAGTTACATGTGAATTTTCAACTGTGGAAGGGGTCAGCACCCCGAGCCATGGTGAACTGCACAATTTAACTATATCATAAGAAAAAGTTTCTATTTAATACAGATGTGGTTACTTTTAGTGGGTTTTTATGTAATAAAGATGTTAATCCAGTTAATGGTGACTTTTATAGATTTGTGTTTAGTGTATAATAGTGTAATGAAGCCTAAAACAATGTCCAACATGAGTAAAATTTTTTCAGTTATGTTCGCTTTAGCGTATCAGGATTATTCACATGCCAAAATGCCATGTGATACATATATCTACATGAAGTCATTTCTGGTTTTGGGTGGGGGGCAGTTTCAAAAAAGAATATCAAGAAATATACTTAAAATCAAGAAATGTACTTAAGATATCATTTTTGTAAACAGTAACCAAAGATCTTTATATACATGATACCACTTTTGAAACAATTATTTAAAGTCTTTTTTTTTTTTTAGAATTTAGAATTTTCAAAAGAGGGTTATTGTAAATGATCAAATATAAAAAGAAATGAACTATTGGTATGTTCAATAACATGGATGGATCTAAAAATAATTAAGCTGAGTGAAAGAAGCCAGACACGAAATACTACGTAGTGGATGTTTCTATTACATAAAGGTCTAGAAGATTCAAGCTAACCTATAGAGACAGAAAACAGATTGACCAGTGGTTGCCTGGGGATGAGGAAGGCAAGGAGCAGTGAGAGATTAGGTTTATATGGGGCACCAGAAACTCGGTTGTGGTGATGGTTTCTTAGGTGTATAGATATGATAAACTTCAAATTGGACATTTTAAATGTGTGCGATTTCTTGCATGTCAGTTACATCCCCATAAAACTTTAAAAAAAAATGATACAGGGCAGGGGCACCTGGGTGGCTCAGTGGGTTAAACCTCTGCCTTCAGCTCAGGTCATGATCTCAGGGTTCTGGAATCAAACCCCGCATCGGGCTCTCTGCCTGGCGGGGAGCCTTCTTCCTCCTCTCTCTCTGCCTGCTGCTCTGCCTACTTGTGATATCTGTCTCTCTCTGTCAAATAAATAAATCTTTAAAAAAATAATACAGAACAAAAAAATGAAGTCAAAAATGAGTGCATTTAATTAAATCAATGAGATCATTCAAAAGCAGGAACTGTACTGTTACCTTTTAAGTCAGCTACCTAGAGGCAGCTTCATATGACATGGTTATCCCTAAAGGTCCCTCTTAAGGTACAAAGAGCAGGGAAGGGGCTGTGGCGCATTAGGGGTGAACTGAATGGGGATCAACTCTAGGGAAAGACAGTGGAGGATGCTGCCAAGATTATTTAACCTCTGGCTTTTATTTATATTTTTTTAAAAATGCAATTAAGTATTCCTTACTTTTTCTGTATAAGGTAATCACTAGATGTCTTTAAGATCTGAAAACTTAGGTCCCAGAAGTTCCTTTATATTGATTTGCATATAAACTTAACATCATTATTTTGATAGGTTGTAAAAATTTTAGTTCTTAATTTTTTTAAGATTTTATTTATCTATTTGTCAGAGAGAGAAAGAATGCAAGAGAGCACACAAGCAGGGGGAGAAGCAGGCTCCCCACTGAGCAAGGAACCCAATGTGGGGCTCAGGCCCAAGAACTTGGGATCATGACCTGAGCTGAGGGTAGACACTTGACTGACTGAGCCACAGAGCCATCCCCCAAATTTTAGTTCTTTAAAATTGAACTTTTAGGGTGCCTGGGTGGCTCAGTCAGTTAACTGTCCAAGTCCTGATTTTGGCTCAAGTCTGATCTCATGATTCGTGAAATCCAGCCCGCTGAGCAAGGAGCGTGCTCGAGCATTCTCTTTCCCTCTGGCCCTCCCCACACACTCCCACTCTCTCTCTTTCTTTCTCAAATAAATAAATAAAACTTGAAAAAAAATTAGTAAATAAAACTGAGTTTTCACATTTTAAATTACTTTATCTTTGACAAATACAAGAAATGCTATCACTTTGATTTATCTTTGGCTCTAATTTCTATTTTTGTTTATAGTTCTGTTTCTCGTTACATAGTCTTTTGTATGAGGTTCTTGTATTACGAAAAAGATGACGGGAAAAGTTTCTTTTTTTTTTCCTGTGTATGTTTTTTATTCCGGTGTAGTTAACGTGCAGCGTCTCAGTGTGCAGTGTAGTGAATCAGCGACTCTGCGCTACCCAGTGCTGCTCACAGTCCGCGTGTTCATCACCTTCACCCGTTTCACCCATCCCTTCAGTTTGTTCTTTGTAGTTAAGAGTCTGCTTTTGGGGCACCCGGGTGGTGCAGTGGGTCAGGCCTCTGCCTTCAGCCCAGGTCATGGTCTCAGGGTCCTGGGATCGAGCCTCACATCAGGCTCTCTGCTCAGCTGGAGGTCTGCTTCCCTACCTCTCTCTCTCTGCCTGCTGCTCTGCCTACTTGTGATCTCTCTCTGTCAAATAAATAAATAAAATCTTTAAAAAAAAAAACAGTCTGTTTTTGGTTTGTCTCTCTTTTCTTTGTTCCTTTGTTCTGTTTCTTAAATTCCACATATGAGTGAAATTATATATTATTTGTCTTTCTCTGACTGATTTCACTTTTTTTTTTTTTTATTTGACAGAGATCACAAGCAGGCAGAGAGGCGGGCAGAGGGGGGGGGGGGAAGCAGGCGCCCCACTGAGCAGAGAGCCTGTGCGGGGCTCGATCCCAGGACCCTGAGATCATGACCTGAGCCGAAGGCAGAGGCTTTAACCCACTGAGTCACCCAGGCGCCCCCTTTTTTTTTTTTAATGATTTCACTTATTATACTCTCTAGATCCATCCATGTTGTGGCAAGTAGCAAGAGTTCTTCTTCTTTTTTTTTTTTTCTTTTCAGATTTATTTATTTAGAGAGAGAAAGCATGAGTTGGGGGGGAGAGCCAAAGGGGGAGAGCCAGAGGGGGAGGGAGAGAGAGTCTTAAGCAGACTCTGATCTAAGCACAGAGCTAGACTTAGGGCTTGACCTCTTGACCCCCAGATCATGACCTAAGCCAAAATCAACAGTCGGAGGCTTACCAACTGAGCCCCCCAGGTGCCCCAAGATTTCATTCTTTTTTATGGCTGAGTAATATCCCAAGTGTGTGTTTGTGTGTGTGTGTGTGTGTGTGTGTGTATCTTCTATCTTCAGCCATTCGTGTGTCGGTGGATACTTGGGCTGCTTCCATAATTTGGCTCTTGTAAATAATGCTGCAGTAAACATAGAGGTGCATATATCTTTTCAAAGTAGCGTTCGGTATTCTTTGGGTAAATATCCAGTAGTGGAATTACTGGATTGTAGGGTAGTTCTATTTTTAATTTTTTGAGGAACCTCCATACTGTTTTCCACAGTGGCTGCACCAGCTTGCATTCCCACCAGCAGAGCACAAGGGTTCCTCTTTCACCTCATCCTTGTCAACACTTGTTGTTTCTTGTGTGTTTGATTTTAGCCATTCTGACAGCTGGTATCTCATGGTAGTTTTGATATGCATTTCTGTGATGATGAATGATGTTGAGCATCTTTTCATGTGTCTGTTGGCCATCGGCATGTTGTCTTTGGCAAAATAAATGACTGGAAAAGCATTGTATCTGTCAAAATCAAGGAAACCTAATAGGTCATGATGCTGAGTCATTTTTGAAACTTCTGGATCTTGTGGGTTAAATTAGGAGTCCTGTGAAGTAGTGACTAAATGATCTTAATTACATGTGATAGGGGCTTAGTGATGTTTGTAAGATAATTGGCGATTATGAATTCTCTTCCTGGAATGTCTAGTTCTCTCACAACTGAAATCTTTTTAAATTTTATTTACTTGAGAAAGAGGGAGAGCATGTGCAGGAGCAGGAAGAGGGGCGGGGGGAGAGAGAATCCTTGAGTAGAGTCTGCATTGAACCTGGAGCCGAACATGGGGCTCCATCTCATAGCCCTGAGATCATTACCTGAGCTGAGACCAAGAGTCAGACACTTAACTGACTGAGCCACCCAGGCACCCCTGAAATCTCTTGACCAAAATTATCAGCAGTGGGAAAATTTTGTGTAGTTTATTTTTCTTCAGTATAATGTGATAAGGATTTGTTGGGCCAATACTTTGAAAAAAGATTCAGTTACACCTATCAATAAAGATACTTTAAAGTACTGATTTAGTTTCTATACTCTTTTTGGGAGTGGGAGATTTAGAATTTATGACTTAAAGCACAATTCTATTTTTAAACATTTTTTAAAGGCATTTAATATTGATAAATCTGCAATGCTTATCTCAGTTCTTAAAAATCACATTATTACTTTTAAAAAATCTTGGTTTAACAGTGTTTTCAGTATTTAGATAGTTTTAATATGTTTAGACGTGTTATATTCTTAACACATGGAACTCCCTTATTACTTATAATGTACATTAACTTAAATATTTACAATTTTTTTTCCAGTGGTTCAACTTGAATTCTCTCTTGACGGGTCCAGAATTAATATCAGACACATACCTTGCACTTTTCTTGGCTCAATTACAACAGGAAGGTAAATAAAGACCTAAATTTTTATAATGTTATCTTTCGAAGTACCTAAATAAAACTAGTTCTATTAGGTTTAAGTATAAAAAGAACTTTAGGGCAGTGAAATCATCTTGGTGAACTTTAATCTGTGATTTGGATGACACCGTCCAGGCAGAATTTTCACTGATACTTTGCGCTCACCTGAGGATGCTGCTTCCTTAGTAGCCCCACTAAGTGTAGCTTTTTTTCCTTACAGACCCCACAGACCCCCATGGCTAAGGGTTGGGGGTGGGTAATCTTCCTGCTTCTCCTTGCCCCTCTTGGGCCACTGTCCTTTGCTGAAAACTCTAGCTCCTTTAAAATATGTGACCCTAAAAAATTAATTAATTAATTAATTAAAAAGCTAAAATAAAACCCTTCGCACGAGTAAACTCTCCCTTCTGTTCTGTTGCATTTATCTGTGATCCTCCTTTTCCACAGAAGATTTTTAGAGTCTGGCTCGCTGTTTTCTCTCAACTTCAACTCCTTTCGTCATTCTTAAGTGATTTCTACATCAAAATAGGAACCACATCAGCAACACCTTGACTGGGTTTTGAGCCTTGGTTTCCCAGTTCCTGTTTTCAGCAAGGAGGGGGTTGTGTGTGCGTGCGCCCGTGAGTGTGTGCGTGCATACGTGTGCATAAGGTTGGAGGGGGTCAGCTGTTTCTACAGATGATTCATTTTACCCATATTTCACATTATTACATTACATTATCTGGCTGTATCCTTACAACAGCCCTCTGAGGAAGGTACCAGTATCATTAGTCTAACAGTGGCAAAAACTGAGATGTAGCCGATTACACTGATTGACCAAAGACCATGCTCAGTCTTGGAATTGGAAGAGCTAGGACCAAAACCCTGGCCATCTGATTCCAAATTCCTTGCTCTTCCCCACTCCTTTACCTGCCTCCCTGTTAGCATTTAGTGAGTAGTCTCCTTGGTCACACATTCTCTTGGTAGGGCCCTTTGCAAACATTATTTCATTTATTCCTCACAGTCACTCTATGAGATGGCTATTCCCATCTTGCAGATGAAGAAAGTGGGGCTTCGAAACTTTCAGTAGTTTGTCCTAGATCACCCTGCCAGTAAGTGTAAGAACCATTATTTGAACCCAGGTCTTTCCCACCCTTCAGCTTGTATTCTTTCCACTCTACTGTGCTGCCTTTCCATCTGCTGTCATTTTAAACCTATTTTTAATCTCTTACTAGCTGTTTTAGTGTATTTTTGCCTTTTTTTTAGGTTATTCTATATTTGTTGTTAAGGGTGACCTGCCAGATTGTGAAGCCGACCAACTTCTACAGATGATCAGGGTCCAACAGATGCAGAGACCAAGACTCATTGGAGAAGAACTAGCACAACTGAAAGAACAGAGGTAAAATTGGGCCTGCAGTATGGAGTATATGATAGTATTTCATCACAAGAATTACATTTCTTTCTTTTTCTTTAAAGATTTTGTTTTTTTCAGTAATCTCTATATCCAGTATGAGGCTTGTACTCACAAGGCCGAGATCAAGAGCTGCAAGCTCTACTGACTAAGTCAGCCAGGGGCCCCAAGAATTACATTTTCATGCTTGTTTTGGGTATGTGGTCCTTTTATTGTTGGTGATTTTTTTTCTTTTTAGACTTGTTATATTTTTAGTGAAGTTTTTTGGTTCAAACTTGAATCGGTTCTTTGAATTACTTAATTAGCTTAGATCCAAATCACAGCATGATCTTTTTATTTTTTAAAAAAGATTTTTATTTACTTATTTATTTAACAGAGAGAGAGATCACAAGCAGGCAGAGAGGCAGGCAGAGAGAGAGAGAAAGGGAAGCAGGCCCCCCGCCGAGCAGAGAGCCCAATGTGGGGCTCGATCCCAGGACCCTGAGAACATGACCCGAGCCGAAGGCAGAGGCTTAACATACTGAGCCACCCAGGCACCCCAGCATGATCTTTATATTATGAGATGCTCTGCCAGAAAACGTGTAATTCTTGACTTACATAGACTCTTTGGGGGCAACTGGCTGGCTCAGTCATTGGATCATGTAACTCTCGATATCGGGGTTGTGAGTTCAAACCCCACATTGGATGTAGAGATTACTTAAAAATAAAATCTTAAAAAATTATTAAAAAAAGTTTTTCATTTATAAGTGTCTCTATTGTTCATCCAAACCAGGAAGACTGATCTGCAGTTACTATCTGTTTTTGTTCTTCAGAGTCCAGAAAACAGATCTGGAACGAGTCTTAGAAACAAATGACGGGTCGGCCACGTTAGACGAAGATGAGGAAGATTTGCAGAGGGCTTTGGCACTAAGTCGCCAAGAAATTGACATGGAAGATGAAGAAGCAGATCTCCGCAGGGCTATTCAGCTCAGTATGCAAGGTCGTGATGTTTGGATGTGTACTTCATTTGTTGTCTAAGGGCTGATTCCGATCATTCTTTGTTCCCCTGGTAGTAAACGTACTGTTGGTAAAAGTTCTTTGACAATTACTGCAAGAGCAGTAACTATGTACATACAGTCAGCTATTCTTTGAGCTTTCTTAAAATACAAATAACTTTTTACAACCTAAATTATATTAGGACTATTTATGTTTTTATGCTGGTTTTTCTGTTTGGTTATAACAAATGGAAGCACAACAATAGCACAACAATAAATGGAGCTTAATCTTTTTGGGCAAAAAGCAGGGAGGCCCTTCCCAGACCAGCTCTTCTGTAAACATATGCTGTTGGATACAAAGGAAGGCCTGGGCAGAAAATATTTAAAAAGTCTAACTTAGGGGCTGTGCAACTTAACAGCTTAAGCCCACTTGGATGGGTCTGCCTTGACAGTGACATAAGGAGAATGAAGATGTATCCCCCAGGGAGTCCAGGCAGAGGGAATTGTCTGGGATATAGCTCAGAGAGGCTTCCTGAAAGGTGTGCGTGGTTTTTTTTGGCTGTTTTGTTTTCATCCAATTAATGTGAATTTGCCTGCTGCTTAATGAGATTACTCAATGGAATTTCTTAAATATCTAAACAAAATTGAAGTTATGTTACTATGAAGATTATCCTTTCTATCCTGAATTCTCCTGCCTCCTGTCACATCTTGGAGTGCTTCATATGTGTGCAATCAAGCTTTGTGCAGTGGCAGTATCGTAGCCAATGAGGTTTATCTGAGGCGCGATTATTGCTAATTGAAAACTTTTCCCATATGTGTGCAATCCCACTTTTGATTAGTAGAGCCCTGCTCGATTAGCCCAACAATGAACAGATAGCAGCTTTTGTAATTTTAGATATTTTGGGGACCTTCACTTTTCTTCCTGCTTTATTTCACCATCTGAGCAGGATCTCTGCTTGGTGCAGTTATTAAGTGAGAACAGGGACACACACTTCCTTGACTTGGTATATAGCGTGCGAGTATTTTAGGTTAGAGGAATACAGAGAATGGTTTCCAGTCAACCACTTTAAGTTGTTTCTAGTTGAAAGGGCCCATTTCTTTCTAGTAAGTTAAAGATGGCGCATACATGTGATGTTAATGGCTCTTCCTTCCGTGTTGGCTTTTGGACTTGAATCCTCACATCTGCTATGTCACAGATGGGTGTGGACATGGATTATATTTGAACTGCCTTATTCAGATTTGTCCTTGAAAGTTTCAGAGCCTTTCTTATATTTATAGAATAGTAGCACAATGTTTTTAAGAGGAAAACTTTTCAAAAACTTGCTCAAATAAGTATAAACATAGGGTTGCTTAAATTGGTAAATAAAGGGGGCGCCTGGGTGGCTCATTTGTTTAACTGACTGCCTTCGGCTCAGGTCGTGATCCTGGAGTCCTGGGATCGAGTCCCACATCATCTCCCTGCTCAGCAGGGAGTCTGCTTCTCCCTCTGACCCTCCCCCTTCTCATGCTCTCTTTCTCTCTCATTCTCTCTCTCTCTTTCTCAAATAAATAAATAGAATCTTTTAAAAAAAATTTTTAGTTTTTAATCTTTAAAAAAAAATTAGTTTTTTATTCTGTTTTCTTTTGTTTTCAGGTAGTTCCAGAAGCATATCTCAAGATACTCCACACACCTCAGATACACATCTGACTTCAGAAGAGCTCCGGAAGAGAAGAGAAGCCTACTTTGAAAAGTAAAGTAGTTGGTACAATATTAAAATTGCATATTTAATGTGTGCTTTGTCTGTTGTGTCTACAGTTTATACGTGTAGAGCTTTGGTTTAAACTATTTTATTTAGGATTCTCGCCTTTCAAAAGATTGGTTACCCCCTGAACCCTGTGAACATCTAAGTGTATTTTTTTTTTTAATTTATGATGAATGATCTGAAATGATAAGTAGTTTTAGGGAAAACCTTTGCCTTGATACCAATTAAGTTTATATGAAATAAGGTGAAGGAAACCCATTTGAATTTCAGTCATCAAAAGAAAATGGACCAAAGCAAGAACAATGCCTGGTGATCCTCTGGATATGCTTCTTGGTTATCTGACCAACCCTGCAAAGTTCTTCTATCACTTAGCAGTGAAAACAGCATTGCGGTCAGGAAGCGCACTCCCATCTCAGATAGAGGTGGTGGTTCATTGTTCTGATGGTCACTTGAGGGGTTATTGCAGGCCTATTGGCATAGGGACATGGGGGCAAACCATAAATCTGAATCATCAGCTCCCAAAATCCATCTGCTTAAGTGCTCTCAAATTAGAAAATAAAAATGTCATCCTTCCCAGTAATAACCATGCACAAGTTGTCTTCCCTTTTTCTTCTTTTAAGGATAAAACTTTATTTTAAAGGTTACACAGTAAAGTAAAGGTTACACAGATAGATAAATACTCAGATCCTCTGATCCCAGACCAGAAACCAGGAGGCCAGTGGCTGAATCTGGCCTGTTCACTGTGTTTCATCAATTCTGAGATGTATGTATTTTCACATTTCAACATCTCCACAATTAAGCATCTCACAATCATAATTGGCAGTATTAGAGGAATCTAAAATATTGGTGCATTTTACATTTGATGGTGTAATGAAGATAATATTTACTTTGTTTTCTGTTTTGTTTTGTTTTTTTTTAAGTCACAGCTCAGAAGTATGTGAAGGAAAGTTCTGATCAGCTGACATCCTCTTAATGTGAGATATTTCTAGTCTTTATTCAGTGATAGATTAATGGATTTAATTATATAAAATTTCAAAATAGCGCTTATTAGTGCTTCACTTCCCTTCAAATTTTTAATTTTCTTACTTTTTAATTTTGATAAACTTCAGATATCTATAAAAGTAGAGAAACCAGCATAATGAACCCCTGTTTACTTAACGTTGCCCAGTTTTAACCAATGTCAGCACATGGCCAGTGTAGTTTTCTGTGCCCCCATCTCCCCTGCTTTCTCCTCTCCTACTACCAAGCTGGGATTATTTTGTGACATCTAAATTATTTTATCCTTTCATCCATTTTTTTGGAATATAGTGAAATGTTATTGTCACACTATAATATTAATAATTACCACATGATAATTGTTGGTAATTCTACAGTATCATCAAACATCTAGTTAGTGTTAAAAATAAGGGGTGCTTGTCTGGCTTAGTCAGTGAAGCAGATGACTCTTGACCTTGGAGTTAAGTTTGAGCCCCACATTGGGTATGCATATTATTTATAAAGTCTTTTTTTTTTTTTAAGATTTTATTTAATTATTTGACAGAGAGATCACAAGTATGCAGAGAGGCAGGCAGAAAGGGAGAGGGAAGCAGGCTCCCTGCTGAGCAGAGAGCCCGATGGGGGTCTCGATCCCAGAACCCCGAGATCATGACCTGAGCCAAAGGCAGAGGCTTTAACCCACAGAGCCACACATGCGCCCCTATTTATAAAATCTTAAAAAAAAAACAAACAAAAACTCCAAACTGTTTAATTAGATAAAAACCAATATTCTAGAAAATTTCAGACATATCAAAATTAAAGGAAAACAATCCTAGGCCTTAAAAATTAATGTTATTATTTTGACACATTCTCTTCTAGTCACACACATGTATATTGTATGTTAGTTACATCCATTTTTAGTCTTTATAATAGGCTGTGTGGTATTTCATAAAATGAATGTATATATCATAATTTATATGTGAACCTTTGACTTTTACTATTACAATTAATAGTGCAATGAATAATGTTTGTATTAACCCTGTGGCTCAAACCTCTCATCATTTCTTCCAGTTATTCTGAGATTTTTGGGTCAAAGGACAGAAACATTTTTTTAAGGTCTTGGTACAGATTTCTAAACTGCTTTTCAGAACGTTCCCAAATGATACTTCTATCATGCTTATTTCACATTCCATTTTTTGCCAGATTAAATTGGTCCAAACAGATATACTTTATTTTTTTTAAAGATTTTATTTATTTATTTGACAGAGAGATCACAAGTAGGCAGAGAGGCAAGCAGAAAGGGAGAGGGAAGCAGGCTCCCTGCTGAGCAGAAAGCCCAATGCAGGGCTTGATCCCAGGACCCTGAGACCATGACCCGAGCTGAAGGCAGAGGCTTAACCCACTGAGCCACCCAATTGCCCCAAACAGATATACTTTATAGCAAAACTACAAAATTCACAAGTAGACCTAAGAAAAAGAAAAATTTTTATACTTTAAAAAACAAATCCCTTTTTTATTTTTTTAAAAAAATTTTCTTTTAGTTTTTTTTTTATTTTTTTTTGTGGCAGTTGGGCGGGTTGAAAATGTGGAACTTTAATACATGTCATCTTTATCGTAGAGAGGATTTAAAATGTTTGAGTGTCAGTGCAGCTCCTTCCAGGTTGGAGGATAGTTGACTGGGTAGGAAGATGTGCAGTGATGGTTTCCAGCTTCAGTTTCATCATCTGCCTCCTGATTTGATCTTGAAAATATTGCTGGGAACTTAAGGAGAACTAGAGAATGTTTTACAGTCACATATTGCTGAAAAGAGTTAAGAGCTGACTTCTTGATGTTTCTTTTCAGCATTGTCTAGCATTCAGAATCTTGTAAGACTCGTTAGTAAAGGAGCTGAGAAACAGTATTAATCTCTAATATTAGGCCTTTCACTAGAATTCCTGATTACTTAGACTACAAGCTTCAGTCTTTGGGAACTGAGCTCTAAGGTTATTGAGCTCTTTGTTCCTGCTGACCCTCTCTAAATGGGCCCTGGTGCTAACTTGTTATTCAAACAAATTTTGAATTCAAAATAAGGGTTTTTTTTTTTTTTCCCATTTAAAGGGTTTATGATTCATTCAAATAGCTTTTTTCGCCCCGTACGGTATTTGAAGTTCATGCCTAATGTAGTAAACCACAGTATTCATGCACCAAGCATAAAAGTACTGTTTAAAAACCTACTTGTTAAAAAGTCATAGTCAATGGGGGCACTTGGGTGGCTCATTTGGCTAAGTGTCCAACTCTTTTGATTTCTGCTGAGGTCATGATCTCAGGGTTGTGAGATCCAGCGCTGCATTGGGCTCCCCGCTCAGCAGAGAGTCTGCTTCTCTCTCTCTCCCATTGCCCCCATATGCACATATGTGCATTCTCTCTCCCTCTCACTGAAATAAATCTTAAAAACAAACCAACAAAGTCATTGTTAATGAGTATTAAGTAATATGTTCATAGCCAAGATATATTTTCCAGTAGTAATCTCTAAACCCATTACCTATTACTACACCCCAGGTAAAACTCTTACTATATATCCGCAATGTCACTATAAAACCTACCTTAAAAACTCACAAATTGAGTGTCAAATTAGACAAAGTGTGTAAAGCTATTGTGTAAACTGTAAAGTATTCCACAAATACCTTAATTCCCAAGAATTTTTAATTCTTCTCCACGTGTAGCTCTGAAATGATACAAATTCTTTCCTCTGTTACTAAAAAACCATTTCCCAACAAAGAGGGAATTGCTGGCATTGTCTTCATGGTCATGGATTGGTGTGATTTTTTTCATTATTTAACACTTGAGCTCAGTGCCCAGTGGCATGGCATAACAGGATTCAGTTTAAGAAACAAGCTAGTAGAGGTATTTTAAGCAGGAAAATACTTAGTACAGAAACTCAGCGCTTACCCAGTCTTAGGAAGAGCTGGAGGAACAGTCTTTAGGCCAGGCTTCCAGAATTCCAAAGACCAGCTTGTTTGAAGAGCTGTGTTCACTGCCCCAGTTGTCATCATGGGGAATTGGGATATATGGAGTTGAAGAACAGACTGCTATGGCTGTCATCCTAGGATCAGGAAGCTGCCACCACAGTTGCCTAGACATGGGAACACAAAATCTGGCCCCCACTGCAGCTGGCATGAAGCAGAATCCTGGCATGGCAGCTCCCTGACTTGACTTGCCAGCAGAGAACAGCCAAAGCAGCAGGAGGATGGTTGTGTCTCATTTCTGCGAGTGCTTAATTGATAACCAGAATCCTAGCTGTACAGAGACCTAAGATGATGTTTTTAGCTTTCTAGCCTCCGATTCCGAGGGCACATTCAAAGCCACAGTGAAAATGGTGCCGCTTTGCTGTTCAAACATGTTGCATATTACTGTGTCATCAAATATGAAAAGTGTCAAAATTGTTTCAAGGTTGGCAACTCATTTACTTCTCACTTTTCATAAATTTAAAGTAGAATAAAGGTTATCCCTCTTAAGGTCACTGCCTCACCTACCATGCTCCTGTGTTCTGACATACTGTCTTGATTGAAGGGGGAAAGGGCATGGAGAGAGAGCTGATGGGCCAAGATTTTCCTCCTGCCTCGCAAGCCTGTCTCGTGCACATTCCAGACTCAGGGTATGCTGGTGGGAGCATTCTGCCATCTTAGGCATCATTAGCCCCGCATGCCTGAGATTAAACTGAGACAAATGTCGGTATACTTGGGTTTTCTTTGTTACTCATATTTAAAACAGAAGATTGAGACTCTAAGGGGAAAGAAGTATGCTATTCTATTAATAGTGTTACTGGTAAATTTAAAATACTGGTTCCTTTAAAAATCCTTCTGAACATTTATTTTTAAAGCTATGGCTTCTCAGAGTATCAGCTCTTTGTAAGGTTCATCTAATTTTCAACATATATATCTGCATATGATGTGAAATAATTCGAAATTTATGTAAAAGCAGAACTAGTTAATAGAATTCCTTTATACCTTTTGTCCAAATTCCCCAATTGTTGACATTTCTGAGGGGTTTGAACATAACTTGCAGACATGATCTCCCATTACATCTCATTATTTCAGTATGTATTTTTTTACATACAAGGACACTGTCCTACATATATATTTATTTATTTATTTATTTATTTTTTAAAGATTTTATTTATTTATTTGACTGACGGAGATCACAAGTATGCAGAGAGGCAGGCAGAGAGAGAGGAGGAAGCAGCCCCCCCTACCCCCTGCCGAGCAGAGAGCCCGATGTGGGGCTCGATCCCAGGACCCTGGGACCGTGACCTGAGCCGAAGGCAGAGGCTTTAACCCACTAAGCCACCCAGGCGCTCCTGTCCTACATATTTAGATCATAACCACCATGTTAAAAGTTTTAAAATGTGGATTTTTCTGACATTGTTTTTCTGTCTGAAAAAATACAGGGAAAATTTATTTTAACGCAATAAATGGTACTGAAACTTGATCATGCATCTTAAAGTTACATTCTTTCATTGATCAAGTATTTGGTGAATGCCTGCTAACATGACAGGCACTATTTTAGGCACTTGGGAAACAAGATAAAGTATGTGCTCTTGTTAGCTGATGCTCGAAAGAGACACAGTATATCAGATGGTGATAAGTTGATGCCAGAAATTGAAAGGGAGCAGCGATGAGATAATGAGAGTACTTGGAGACTGCTGCAGGTGGCTGGTCAGGAAAGGTCTCTCGGAGGACATGCTGAACCTCAGAGCTGGAGGACAAGGAGGAGCTGGCCATGGAAAGATAATGTTAACTTGCGTGGTAGTTGGGATGTTTCATATTCTCAAAGGTGCTTATTTTTAGTGACTTCAACAATATTAAGGATCTGTAAACCAACATGTTTGCATAAGAATAGCTACCAGCAAATGCTTACGTTGATGTGTTATTTTGTGGTGAAAATTTTTCCTATTAATTTGATAATTCAGATTTTGTATCTAGGTTTCCTAGGATCGGCACTGTGATACTTTCAAGTAACGTAAATCGGACTGGTTGCTCTGGAATTCTTTTGTGGAGTCGTGACAATGACTCTTGTTTTGTGGAACTTTATATTTTCCATATGAATACTTTTTCTCATGGCATATTTATTCTTAGGGTTTGTTTTTTTAATGTACATTCACTTTTGACTTGTTTCAGGCGGCAGCAGCAGCAGCAGCAGCAGCAGGGTCCTCCCGGACAGCTGTCACAGCCGTGTGAGAGACCGACCACAAGTTCAGGAGCACCGGTTAGTGATCCAGGTATGCATCTCTACCCATGCTCTGACACAGGCTCCCTGTGATCTTGGCTTTACAGGCTTTTTTTCTCCCCTCCTTAATATACTGAAACTCTTGTATAACTTCGTAATCTACTAAATCCTTAGATTAAGAAGCAGGCAGACTAGAGTACTCAGTGAATATGTTTCTTTAGAATTACAAACAACAGGGCACCTGGGTGGCTCAGTCATTAGGTGTCTGCCTTTAGGTTGGATCATCCCAGGGTCCTGTTGGGCTCCCTGCTCAGCGGGAAGCCTACTTCTCCCTCTCCCGCTCCCCCTGCTCATGTTCCCTCTCTCGCTGTCTCTCTGTCAAATAAATAAATAAAATCTTTAAAAAAATAATAATAAACAACACTTGCAATTTAGAGTAATTAATAATTCTCCAAAAATTCCTCAGATATAATGGATACTAGTAGTTGGAAGATGAATACATTTTACCCCCTGGAAAACTAAAATGCCCAAGGGTAGTCTAGAATTATTTATCAGGCCTTGGTTTAATAGGTCTTAAACTTTGGTCAATTATTGGTAGTACAAGTTGAGTAAGAAAACAACTGTATGTGACAAAGGCCAAGAAAATTCAGATGGGCAAAGATTTGAATAGCTCCTTCACCAAACATATGGTTGACAAAGAAGCCCATGAAAATATGGTCACTATTAATAATCATTAGGGAAATGTAAATTAAAATACAAAGAGATACCATTACACACCTTATTATAAGAATGGTTTAAATAAATGTGAATAAAATGTAAAAAAAAAAAAAAAGAATGGTTTAATAAAAAACAAAATCGAGAGTACCAAATGCTGGCTAGGATCAGAGCAATTAGACACCCTTACATTGTTGGTAGGAATATAAAATGGTACAGCAACTTTGGAAAACGGTTTAGTATTTTCTTACAAATTTAAATGTACACTTAACCATATGATTCAGTAGGCCCCATTCCTAGGTATATAACCAAGAAAAAAAAGAAAACATAAGTTCCCAGAAAAACTTGCAGGTGAATGTTCACAGCAGCTTCATTTTTAATTGTCAGAATCTAGAAGTTACCTAACTGTGGTCCTTCAGTGGTGAGTGAATGCACAAACTGTGGTACTTGCAAACAGTGGACTACTATTTCACAATAAAAAGAAATGAACTGGGGCTTTTCCCTATTCTCCTGCTATTTACAGCTAATAACCTGGACATTTATAACAAACGTAAGAAAATTCTGAAAGGCAGAGAGAAGACAGGCTGTATAGGAGGCTCAAGGACCAGAGGAATGACACAGTAATGTGTAGCCTGGATTTTCTTTTTGTCTCACATATTCTGGACTTGGTGCTGAAGAAGCCACAGTAAGGATGAAGTAATAAAGCCTGTTCTGTATGGTCAAAAGGGACTACTTAGCAAGTAAAAACTTTTGAGATAATAAATACTCTATTCCAGCCAAACAGGATTAGGTAAATAAACTGGCCTTACTGTCACCCCACCCCATTGACACAGACCAGGTAGGAGGGTAGACTGGTATCCCAGCTGCCAGGAACGAGGTGTACCTCCTGCTTCCCCTGGCTAGGGTGGTGTCAGAGAAAGCCACGTGGGAAGCTGGGACTTTAGGTCCCTCCAGGAGACAACGAGGGGCTCTTTCCCATGGTGTCCATGGTTGTAGGGAGCCTACACTTCCCACCCACCAATACAATGTGGAGGCGTCCCTCTGGCTTCCTGCCTGGCTGGTTTCAAAAGAGGCCCAGTGGAGAATTGGAGTTAGTGATTTGAGGCACTAAAGAGGCCATACCCAGAATGTTGGTGAGAGGCGATAAGGAAGCATTCCTGCCCCTTCTGGTCAAGGAGCTAGCAGTTGAGAACAGTGAGGAGCCAGAACCCCCACATGGGCACAGAAGTAATGATCACACACACGCTCCCCGTCTCGGGCTGCAGCAGGGCAGTGCCCCTCTCCCCCACTTGGTGCTGTGTCAGAAGAAGCCTCCTAAAAGAAAAGATTTAAGTAAGACTTACAGTCTTATAAAATGCAACACCACAGATGTTTAGGATGTGATCAGAAGTGTTACCATACCAAGAGCCAGGGAAAATTCAGCTTGACTGAGAAAAGACAGTTCATAGATACCATCACCAAAATGACACTGGTATCAGAATAAATTCTCACAAGGCTTTTTAAAGCAGCCATCCTAAAAATGCTACACTAAGCAACTATGAACATGCTTAAAACAAATGAAGAAACAGAAAGCTTCAAGAAAGAAATAGAAGATGAACTAAATGGAAATTTTAGAGCTGAAAAATAATAATACCTGAAATTTGAAAGTGCAGTGATTGGATTCAACAGGTGAATGGAAGGACAGAGGAGAGAATCCATGAACTTGAGGACTGTTGCCCATTCTGAGCAACAGCGAGAATTAGACTGGAAAAAATTAACAAAACCTGTGGGACTATAGTAGAAGATCTAATGTGCCATGGGAATCCTAGGAGATGAGGAGAGTGGGGCTGAAAAGATATTTGAAGACATAATGGCTGAAAATCCCCAGCTTTGGCAAAAGATCTAAAATTACAGAATCAGGGTACTTGGGTGGCTCACTAGGTTAAGCGTCTGACTCTTGATTTTGGCTCAGGTCATGGTCTCAGGATGTAAGATCAAGCCCCATGTTTGACTCCACACTGTGAAGCCTGCTTAAGATTCTCCCTCCCTCCCTCCTCCTCTCTCTGCCCCTCCCTGCCTAATAAATAAATAAATAAAGTAATTAATTAAATAAAACAAACTGCAGAATTAAGAAGCCAAGTGAAGCTCTGACAGTTAAGCGAAAGAAATTTATGCCAGAACATCATAGTCTAACTTCTGAAAACTGAACAAAAGAGGAAAATCTTGAAACCAACTAGAAACATCTTGCCTATAGCAATTTGTATGATAGCACATTTCTCACCTGAAATCACGGATATCAGTAGAAAGTGGCACAACTTCTTTTTTTTTTTAAGATTTATTTATTTTACAATCTTCAAGCATGCATGAGCAGGCAGAGGCAGAGAGAGAATCTTCAAGCAGATTCTCCACTGAGCACAGAGCCTGATCTCGTGACCCTGAGATCCTGACCTGAGCCAAAATCAAGAGTCAGATGCTTAACCAACTGAGCCACCCAGGCACCCTTCATTTTTCAAGTGTTGGAAAGAAAAAACAACCCAGGGGCACCTGGGTGGCTCAGTCGGTTAAGCATATGCCTTTGGCTCAGGTCATGATCCCGGACTTCTGGGATTGAGTCCTGAGTCAGGCTCCCTACTTGGTAAGGAGTCTGCTTCTCTCTCTCCCTCCGCCCCTCCCCCTCACTGGTAGTTCCTCTCCCTCCCTTTCTCAAATAAATAAAATCTTAAAAAAAAAAAAAGAGAAAAAAAAAAGGAACCCTAGAATTCCCAGTGAAAATTTTTTTCAGGAATGAAGAGAAAAATTAAGAGAATTTTCATTGGTAGACCCATCCTAAAATAATGGCTAAAGGAAGCTTTCTAAACAGAAATAATGGGGGCGCCTGGGTGGCTCAGTCATTAGGAGTCTGCCTTCAGCTCAGGTCATGATCCCAGGGTCCTGGGATCGAGCCCCACGTTGGGCTCCTTGCTCAGCGCCTGGTTCTCCCTCTCCCACTCTCCCTGCTTGTGTTCTCTCTCTCGCTGTATCTGTCAAATAAATAAATGAAATCTTTAAAAAAAGAAAAAAAAAACAATAAGAATTAATCTGGGAACATTAGAAAAAAAGAATAGTAGTAAGAGTAAAAATATGGGTAAGCAATAGATACTCCTCTCCTTTTGAGTTTTCTAAATTATGTTGGATGATTGAAGCAAGAATGTTTTTAGTGTACATGTAGAAAATATTTAAGGCAATTACATTATAAATGGTAGAGTAAAGGGAGGTGAAATTTCTATGTTTTTCACCTGTTACAGTCATTCTGGAAAATAGTTTGTCAATTTCTTTAAAAATTGAACTTGTACCTACCATACAACCCAGCAGTTACACTCCTGGACATTTATCTCAGAGAAAGGAACACTTAACCTGTCCATGCAAAAACCTGTACACAAATGTTCATAGCAGTTTTATTTCTCATAATGAAAATCTGGAGACAACCAAAATGTTCTACAGAAAGGCAGAGAAGTTTAAACAAGTGGTAGTATATCTATGAAATACTACTCAGGACTAAAAAAGAAACCAGCTCTTGATACATGAGCAGTTTGGTTGTGCCTCAAGGGCACTATGCTAAGTGCAGGAAAGATCTGTTACAGTGTGGTTATAGTTGTGTAACATTCTAAAAATGACAAATTTGGGGGCACCTGGGTGGTTCAGTCGGTTAAGCATCCGCCTTCGGCTCAGGTCATGATCCCAGGGTCCCAGGATTGAGTCATGCATAGGGCTCCCTGCTCAGCCAGGGAGTCTGCTTATCTCTCTGCCTCTCCCCCACTTGTGTTCTCTCTCTCTGTCAAATAAATTAATAAAATCTTCAAAAAAATAAATAAATAAAAATGACAAATTTGTAGAGATGGAGAACAAATTAGTGGCTGCCTGCAGTTAGGGAAGTTGGGGGCAGAGAAGTGGGTATGAATCAGAAGGGACAGCAGGAAAGAAATCTTTGTGGTAGTTGAACAGTTCTCCGTCCTGGTTGTGGTGCTGGTGGTTACACAAATCTACACATATGACGACATAGCATAGAACTACACACAGCTTTGTACCAATGTCAATATCCAAGTTTGGGGTTAAACTGTAGTTCCCTAGGATTTAACTATTGGGTGAAATTGAGCCAAAATGTACACAGGAACCCTTTGAACTATCTTTGTAACTTGCTGTAAATAAATTGTTTAAAAACAAGATCTAGGTAACAAATTATGTATATGTATGTATACACACACACACACACAAACTAAGTTTAATTTTTCATTTAGCATAATGCACTTGTTTTGAAATACAGAATAAATGTATTATGGGGATTGACCACAAAGGGGCAGCACGTGCAAATTTGGGAGAGCAGTGGGCAGGTCTGGATCTGGTGGTGATGGTAGTTATATGGCTCTGTGCATTTGTCAAAACTTATAAAACTGTAAGAGAGTGCATGTTACTTTATTTAAGTATAAGAAATTTAAAAAGGAAGCTATAGTAGTCAAATGTATTTTCTAAGAGCTCACCTTTTGATGACTTTTAGAATTTTCCAGAAACGTCTAAGAGAGATGCTTGTTTTCTTTCCCAACAGGAGATGCTATGAGTGAAGAAGACATGCTTCAGGCAGCCGTGACCATGTCTTTAGAAACTGTTAGAAATAATTTCAAAACAGAAGGGAAAAAATAATACCTTTTACAAATCATTTAGATATTCATATTTTCCAACATTATTATTCTGTGTGGTTAGAGCATAGAGGGTCCATTTTAGTAATGTGTCAAACAATGTTCAACAGAGGAGATAAGACTGTTAGGTGGTTTGCAACAAAAAGATGAGAAAGTGGAAAAATGCGCCAGTTGTGGGACTAAATAGTGATCTTCCAAACACTAGCCAACGAGGCATTTAGCAATTAAAGAAACTTAAAATAGTTTTCTAAATGTTCCTTTTTCTTTCTGAGTGTGCAATATCTCTCATGTCTAAAATTAGGGCATTTTTCTTGGATCTTTTTGCAGACCAACTAATTAGCTCTTGCCACAGAACATTTTCCATACATGTTCTTCTCATCCTTTCTGTTCAGGTCGTTTGACTCACTTTCCATCACCTCATAGTTGCTTTTCTTTCTCATTAACCAAGTTAACCTTTTAGGACAGTGTCTCTTTTCTGTGTTGATAGTAGTAACAGTTCCAGAAAGATCCACTGCTTTCCCTCCAATTATGTAGCTTGCCCTGGGATGTTTTCTTATGTTATTTCTCTAATCACAGTTTCTTTGCTACTTGGTTTTCCTTACTTTTCTACAGCTCTTTTGAAAGATGGTAATCTTTCTGGAGGTTTTGCTTTTTAAGCCCTCTAAGATGGGATCATTAGTTCATGATTCTGGTGCATTCCAAAACGCTGAAATCAACAAGTATTTGAGAATAAATGAGAATTTTTTTTAATGTGTGAGCACATCCTTTTCTAGATGTTTTCTAGACTGTCACAGCTCTGCTGTGACTTTTTCTCCTGCACCTTGATATTTCCTTTTCTCCAGCTGAGAAAAAATAGGAGAAGCACAGTATGCAAGCAAGTTTCCTTCTGTGTCAGACTTCACAAATAATACCCACCATGAATGTATGAGAGACAAAGTTTGGCTTTCAATTTAGCGGCAGCTTCATTTTATTCTCTCTTGTGACCGGAGCTCTCTTGTTTACGGTGGAGTCATGGAACATAGATGTCTGCTTCTGCTGCATATCTTGTAGTAGGTATTATTTGCCAGAGATGATGATCTGGAACATGAAATTAATCTACTAACAAAAGTACATTTACATTTATACTGTGATTTGACACTGACATCATGTTTAAATAGCTTAAGAATTACAGAAGTCACACAGTACTTAATGGGTCTGTAAATAAGAAAGCCTTTAGTTTTGATAAACATTCTTTAATTGGGATGCACAGAAAGTTTCTTGCTGTGTCAGTACAGTGGTATGATTTTGGTGAAAATTAACTATGTCTCTCTGAAATGGACATTTTGGATTCTGTCATTTACTCCCCATCCCTCATTCTCCACCCCCTTTGAAGCCCTTTGAAATGCTGAATTATTCATAAGCTAAAGGTTAGGAAATTTCAGCTAACAACATAGAAAATTAAAGTATGATATGTTGCCATGACTAGTGTATGGCTACACATTTTATCAGGGAAATTTTTTTGACCTAGGATTTATTGCTGAGTTGAAAGGAGATGAAAAATATGCCTTTTATGATTATGAAATAGTTTTTTTTTTTTGGATAGAGACAGATTTTTTTAGTCATTATTTTGTGCCAAATAACATTTTCTGAAGTTTACCTTGCAAAAGTAGACTGTTTTACTTTAAAGTTTTCTTTTGAGAATTGAAAATGTTTCAGAAGAGTTATAAAACTTTAGAATTGCAAGGGACATTGGCGTTAGTACTGCTCCCTCGAGATTTATAAACCAAAATATTTTAAGATTGAACATTTCTGTAGTAATCCCCAATATACTTGTCCTATTTTCCATGGATATTAGTTTTTATCTTATCCCATTGGAAAAATACATTAAATTTTTCATACACGAATGGGTGACTTACCTAATATAAAAATGAGAAAAGAAATATGCATTTGAAAGTTTTAACCTTAGAGTTTATAAAGTTCTTATATTACATGCCTTTCTTAAAGCACTTAAGGAAATATGGTATGTTGACCTTCATTTAGGGATTTTTTTTTCCCTCTGCAGCAGAGTTGAGCACACACTGAATACGTTTGAATGTGTTTAGTTTATTTTGAATATTGCATTTGGCAGGCAGATCCAGAATGACTAGAGAACTGCCAGATTTTTGGATTGGCTTAAACTTAATTTAGATTCCATCCCTTAATTGATTGGCCAGTATGAAAAGATGCCAATGCTCATAATTACAGTATCAGAAAACTTAGTTATACAAAGGTATAGTTCACACATGAGGAACTGTTATTTACTGTAAGCAACCTGCAAGAAAGTCAGAAACAATGAAATTCACAATAGCAGTCCTGCTCAGAACTCTATATAAAGATTTCCATTCTGTTTTACCAATTGGGAACACCTTAATGTTTAATATTTAAACTACTGGTATCATTTTTCTAATGTATAAATTGCGTTACCAGGATAAAATACGTACAGTGGTTATGCTAGTGTTTAAACACGTTTTAGAAACACCACTTTCATATTTTGAGATGTCAAAAATATAATAAGTAGTTATTTATGTTTTAAAAATTCACAGTAGTTTAAAGAAATTAACAGTAATTAACCTCTGCTCTAAAATCATCAATAAACATTTTTACAGTAATTCACATGCAGATATTTCAGTAACGTAAATTGAAAAGATTGCTGCAGGCAAACTGTATTTTAACTTTTAAGATCCTGATCGAATAATTTACAATTCACAGAATATTTAAGGAGGTGCTTTTTTTTCTTTAAAACTTAATTTTTCTTAATTAAGACTTTATTCATGCCAAAGTTAATGAAAAAAGTTCAACACTGGTTGAGGGTCATTATAGGCAAAACTACCAATAGTCTGTGGTTTTTCATGTAATACTAAGTTGAATAAAGTAAATTTTATTCCTGAATGATGAATCACATTTTTAATGTCTGCATGTTTGATACTCTTTTTAAATAGTATCATGCCAGTGCCAAGATTTACTAAATGTGTTAAAATTGGCCTATTGGGCCCACACAAATTTAAAGAAGATTGAGTCAGTGCGTAAGCAAAATATAGTGATAGAAATTAAAATATCTCCAGTTGAAATAAATCTCGATGTCGAGAATTCAATCATATTGATGCCTTCCTATTTAAAACTTTATGTGCAACTGGAAAGCCCAATGACTACTACTCTAAAAGTAAATAGTTTGTTGTATCTGGGCCCTAACAAGTACGGAGATATTATATATGTGACCTTAATTAAGAAAAAACAGATTGGATCAACTAATCATTTCAGCAGTGTCAATAATTTTTCGTATTAAAAAAAAAAAAAAAAAACTTTCCTTTGTTCCTGGTCCCTCTATGAACAAGCATCTTCTGCTAAAGAGATGAACTGGCTTGTATTTTTTAAAGTCTTACATTAGCAAAAATGTTTTGTTTCATTTTACTTTCATGAATGAAAAGATTATTGACACAGTTTAATCCTTGAATTTTGATTTGTTTTTATTTGAAGAAAATCTTTGCTTTTAATTTTGCAAAATGTTCTGGCATTTTAAGAATACTAGTAACATAATTTCTAAATTTACAGTAATTGGCATGTTTAACAATAGTGTATCAGTAAATATATTAAGACTGTGGATTCATAGACAAGGAATGGGAAGCAATAGTGAAATGTATGTAAAAATTCCTGATTCATTTAGGAAGCACTTCACCTTCTTGCATAGTTCAAAGGTGAATGTCTCCAGGAACTTTTAAAAATTTTTTTAAAAGAGAAAGATGTACATTGGAATGTGAAAAATTAATTTCTGTAACACTGGACTACTAGAAATAACTTTGTAAAAATTACTGTTCTGTATAAACTATTTGAAATTCAAGTACAAAGAAAACACCTGAAATCATTGTCTTTTGGCCATGACACCAGTGCACTGTGGCGGTGCCATTTGCTCAGGACCCAACCCCATAGCCCTCTCTGTGTGTGCCCTCCCTCCAAGTTCTGTTGCAGTTACTACACACACAGGTCTTCCTGTCTGGTCCTTAGAAAAGCCGGGCTTCCAAAGCACTGTTGAACACTGAGGATTCTATTGTTAATGTGGATGTTCGATGAGTTGTATTTTAAATATCAAAGATTATTAAATAAAGATAATGTTTGCTTTTTTTATTTCTGTTTTTATTTGTGCTGACGGGTTAATTCCTAGCCTTGCTAATTAAGCAAAGGATGGTGGGAAGACCAGCCGCCTCTGCACCACCTGAGAGCTTTCCAGAAATGCAGAGCTTTAGGCCACACCTACTGACTCAGGACCTGTGTTTTTAACAAGACCCCCAAGGAATCACATGCAGATTCAAGTATGAGAGGCTTGTTTTATGGGCAGTTTGTGACAAATAAAAGGGGTGGGGCACTGATAATCCATTCCAGCTCACTGCTGCCCAAGGGCCCACTATTACTAGAACCTCTCATCGTTTCTTAGAGATGCTAGGTCCAAAGTTTTACTTGAAATCTGATTTTTAAATGGTTGCTCCACTGCTTCTATAATCCTGAGGGCCAAACAAAGCACGCTGGTAACAATTTTTAGGAGTGCTGTTTTTTCCTCATCCAACTCTGGACACCAGAATCCAACTGTAGTAATTGGAATCCACTTGGACGGATGGAAGGTTCTAGAATCCTCAAACCATAATGAGGGTTATATATCCATTTTATCCTTAATTAGGGTTGGGCATGAATATTGAAATATAAAATGTTCAAACTGATCACATGAATCTTAGCAAAACCTCATAGCTTAGTGCTTAGAAGGACCGTTTCATTGAATTTGGATGCCACCAAATGGCTCTGATCTCATCAATACCTACTTGTGGGCCCCATGAATTTTAAGTTGACCCATTTTATATGTTAGTTGATATAAAAGGGAATTTGAGGGTTGTCTTTATCCCCAAGATTTGCATGTTTGAGGACTCTTTAACCATTTTGTCACCAAATGCTCAAAAGTTCATTCTTTAGGGGCGCCTGGGTGGCTCAGTGGGTTAAAGCCTCTTCCTTTGGCTCAGGTCATGATCCCAGGGTCCTGGAATTGAGCCCCGCATCAGCAGGGAGCCTGCTTCCTCCCCTCTCTCTGCCTCCTTCTCTGCCTACTTGTGATCTCTGTCAAATAAATAAAATCTTCAAAAAAAAAAACAAAGTTCATTCTTTAACTAATTTGGGTTGGGCTGACCTACGCTCTTGACGTTTCCCCTTTACACACTGTGGTCCTAGCAGGCCTCCTTGTGGGTCTTTCCCACCCCCCGGGTGCTCCCTAACATTCTCCTCGCTCCCTTCCCTTTGCTCATTTGATATCCCTGCCCCAGAAGTCTGTTGGCCACCCCCTTACTGGGAGGGCTCTTTCAACGGGGCTACCACCCTTTGCTGTGCCCTGTTCTCCCCTACCATCGTTCCAGTGCTTTCTGTGTTGGGAATGGCAGCCACCCTCTGTCTCAGGCTGCTAGCAAGAAACAATCACTGTGGCATTCATTCACTCATTCAGCAAAACATCTGAGCACTCCCTGTGTGCCAGGCATGGTTCTGGGTCCTTGGAAATAAGAGTCATGAGTCAGATACTGTGCTCTTGTCCTTGCATTCTGGCTGGCTGTTGCGCAGAGGAAACGTTTCATGAGCATAACTTCACAACATGTAAAGAACTGTGCTTGTTCTGTGAGCTCCGAAGACAAACAGGGTGATGCACTGGAGTGTGATTGAGAGGGAGGACTGCTCATTCTGGATGAAAGGAAAGGCCTGCGCAGAGGTGACTTTCACACAAACACCTGGTAACTCCTGAGGCCTCCCTGCAAAGGTGAAGGGCGTGAGACCGGCCTGAGGAAACGGCAAGCACAGCAGCTCTGAGGTGAGGGCTGGTTGTGTCCGAGGAACGGAGAGAAAGCTGGAAGAGGCTAGCAGGTAGTGAAGAGAGATGGAATTAGGATGTAGACAATTTCTGTAAGCTTTTATAAATACAGATAAGTTTGTATTGTATTGTTCTATTTATACCAAGCCATCTGCTTCCATTTTCTAAAATATTCCCCACTTCTTTCTAGAATAGTCCCAAGACTTTTTTAGGATTTATTAGAGAGAGAGAGCGCATGCACGAGCTTGAGCAGCGGGGAGGGGCAGACAGAGAGAATGAATCTCAGGCGGACACCCATCTGAGAACAGAGCCTCACTCCGGCTCAATCCCCTGACCCTGAGATCGTGACCTGAGCCAAAATCAAGAGTCAGACACTTAACTGACTGAACCACCCAGGTGCCCCCCAAAAAATAATCTTTTAAAAGGTTTATTAACTACATCTACCAAAGATCATGCCAGTGCTCACCTTCAGCAACACCAGAAACTGGCTGTATTTTAGCATTAAAGATACTGCTTAACATACCTGAGATCAGGATTTCAGGCAAGCCTCCCATTCCCCACCTGTGCATTTTGTTTTTCTTCCTCTCATATCTATGCAATTGTTTCATCACTATCAGACAACTATAGTTCGTTTTGAAATCTTAGCGTCATATTTTGGTTGGTAATCCACATCAACTGTAGTGATTAATATCCAGATATCTCCCTTTCGTCCTGTGCATTTCGTCCAGGACGCCATCATATTATGGTAAGCATGAGCAACAATATCATAGCTCTTCACTTGGACTTCAGCCTTTAGATTTGGTTGTCGGAGAAAAACAATATAACAGTGACTTTATTAGCTCTAAGTTTTTTCTCTCTCAGCTTAAGAAAACCAGAACTGATTGGGCATTACACAGTGTAAAGAATTTTTTTTTTTTTTTTCTTACAATCTGCTTTCTGGCGGCACCTAGGTGGCTTAGTCCGTTAAGCCTCTGCCTTTAGCTCAGGTCATGATCTCAAGGTCCTGCGAGTAGGCTCCCTACTCAGCGGCAAGCTGCTTCTCCCTCTCATCCCCAGCTCGTGCTCTCTATAGATATCTCTGTGTCTCTCTCAAATAAATAAATTTTTAAAAAATCTTTAAAAGAATCTGCTTTCTGTATTCTTGCTTTACATACATGGATGGCTTCATTGCTAAGATCGATTCATGGTTCAAGAAAGCTGCTGCAGGCGGGGCCCATGATTACATCTGCATCCCAGCAAACAGAAAGCAAAAGGAGGATGGAAGAAGGCCATGTGCCCATCCTTTTTTTAAATAATATCTATGCTTAAAGTGGGACTCGAATTCACGACTCTGAGATCAAGTGTCCCATGCTCTACTGAATGAGCCAGCCAGGTGCCCCCATGTGCCTTTTCCTTAAGGTTACCTCCTTGAAGTTGCATACACCATTTCCACTTAAGTTTACATGGGCCAGAACTGAATCCCATGTCCCTTTCCAGCTATAAGATGGTTTTTATTTGGGTTGGTCATGAGTCTTAGCTTGGGCATCCTAGAGGCAGACTCTGAGATGGGGATTCCTGTGAAAGTGATTTTTTTTTTAAAGTGTTTCCAGGGGCACCTGGGTGGCTCAGTCAGTTAAGCATCTGACTTCATTTCGGGTCATGATCTCAGGGTCCTGGGATTGAGTCCCCTTATTGAGCCCTGTATAAGCCCCGCACTGGGCTCGCCGCTCAGCAGGGAGTCTGGTTCTCCCTTTCCCTCTGCCCTACCCACTCATGCACTCTCTCTCTCAAATAAATAAAATCTTTAAAAAGAAAAAAAGTAATTCCAGGAAGAAAGGGAAGGGGGCATAGTGGGGTAAGAAAGTGGAATAAGGAAAGGAAGCCAAGCAAGGGTATAACAATAAGCAAAGGCTTAATCATGCAGACAGATCCGGTCGGATACAGTATATTCACATCTTGGAGTTACTACATCGTGGGCAGGGAGCTGCATCATTTTGTTTTTTTTTTTAAGATTTTACTTATTTATTTGACAGAGAGAGAGAGTAGGGGGGTGGGTAGCAGGATCCCCGCTGAGCAGAGAGCCCGATGCAGGGCTCGATCCCAGGACCCTGAGATCATGACCTGAGCCAAAGGCAGAGGCTTAACCCACTGAGCCACCCAGGCGCCCCTCATTTTAAATACTACTACACGGGGTTGTCTCAGCATCTCTGGGAACACACACAATTCCTCCAGCAGAGGAACACCTGTTGAGAGTGAAAGCACCCCAAGAAAAGGTGTGCACAAAAGAAGTAAAAGGATGAAGGGGTCAGGAGGGGGCCCCGGCATTTTCTGCTATACCACGCATCCAGGCAACAAGGGAAGGTTTAATAACTGCGCGTGAAGTGGAGAACAGACTCTGGGAAACGATTAGCCACTGCTAGGTGAGGCGACCGCAGAAGTGAGATGTGTGGCATTTTGGGCAAAGATGGAAAGTCTGTACAGGACTGAGCAGAGCTGAGGAGACCGAACACTGTGTTGAAGAGAGGTACACGCAATAGCAAACAGGAGACAAAAGCAACAACTATCTTGGAAGGTGGGGGTGAGATGTGGACTGAAATCAAGAGGATTAATTTAAATTCTCTAAAACTAGCAGAGACCCCACAGAGGAGGCACTAACCAATTAAAACAAAACCACAACGCTTTTAAATAATTTGCTGAACTAAAAGACATAGTTTTTTAAAGTGTTTGCTGGATGCCCAGCATAATGAATGAAACTACAAACAACCGATTGCAAAACACATCATTATTAATTTCAGAGCATCAGGGGCACCTGGGTGGCTCAGTCGGTTAAGCCTCTGCCTTCAGCTCAGGTCATGATCCCAGGGTCCTGGGATTAAGCCCCTTGTCTGGGCTCCCTGCTCATCAGGGGGCCTGCTTCATGCTCTACCTGCCACTCCCCTGCTTGTGCTCTCTCTCTGATAAATAAACAAACAAATTAATTAATTAATTAAATATTTAAAGTGAAATAAAGTGGGTTTTTTGCTTTACACTTGCATAAATAAACCCATTTAGATAGTTTTCTCACAAGAAAGGAACTTTTTTTTTTTTTTCTGGAGATGTATTGATGATCCCACCACTTGAGAAACCAGGTTCCAGCTGATAATACTGTTGTTTCCTTTTTTTTTTTTTTTTTTGTTTCCAGCCATTGAGATTTCAAAACTCCTAGGTTCAGGGGGTGCCTAGGTGGCTCAGTCATTTAAGAGTCCAACTCTTGGTTTCAGACCAGGTCATGATCTCAGGGTCATGAGTCAGCCCTGCATCGGGCTCTGCAATGGGTATGGAGCTTGCTTAAGAGTCTCTCTCTGGGGATGCCTGGGTGGCTCAGTGGGTTAAAGCCTCTGCCTTTGGCTCAGGTCATGATCCCAGGGTCCTGGGATCGAGCCTCACATGGGGCTCTCTGCTTGGCAGGAAGCCTGCTTCTCTCTCTCTCTGCCTGCCTCTCTGCCTGCTTGTAATCTCCATCTGTCAGATAAATAAATAAAATCTTTAAAAAAAATTTAAAAAAAAGAGTCTCTCTCTCTCTCTGCCTCTGCACCACCCCCTCTCCAGCCCCTAAATAGCATGCTTGTGCTCTCTTTAAAAAAAAAAAAATCCTAGGTTCAGAATTTCAGGTAATCAACCTAGCCCATCACCTAGAGCCACTCAGGTTCATGGGCTCTCTCCGATGTGGTATGTTTGATTGTGCAGGGGTGGTTTTGCTACTCATTGTGTGATAACGAACATCCATGTTAGCTACAGGGATATTTGGCAGGAAAAGGAGAAGTTATCTTCAGCCCTTCAGCCCAAACTTCATTAAACTTGGATGTCCTCTAACTTTTTATTATAAAAAAATTTCAAATACATGCAAAAGTAAAAGACTATTATAACGAACCTCTGTGTACCCAGCTTCAATAACGATCAATCCCTGGCAATTACTGTTTCATCTACTCTGCTCCCATTATTTTGCAGCACATCCCAAACATCATGGTATTTATCAGAATCACTCTTTAAGTCTCTTGGGCCATAGTTCATCCCACAGGAAAAAAAATACCCCATAAGGAACTTATAGGACATAGCTTTTTATGCTAATTACTTCAAAATGATGTAAATACATATAATTGTTCTTGTTTTCTTCATTAATTGCAGCATCTTTGTGGCATGACATGAATTTACAGGATGGCTCTCCATAGAATGTACAGCTGTAGGCAATAAAAGCTTGATTTACACTAGCTAAACTTTTCACTGTGGTCCAGAAACTCACAACTTCATGTGACTCCTCTGTTCAGAGCAGTTTCCCACTCTGCTAATACCGCCCGATCCTACTCAGTAAAAGCCAGAGTCCTTACAATATAGCCTACCAGGCCCTATGTGATCTGTGCCCTCCCACTCTGACTTCTTGGTTCTTATCACTTAACCAGCCTTCCCCACCCCACTCTACTCCAACCATCCTTGCCTTTTTGCTATTCCTCTAACCTGCCAAAGACCCTCCCACCTCAGGACCTTTGCATTAGCTGTTATTTCCTGCCTGTACCCCTCTTTTCCATATATATCCACATATCTCAAATTTTTCTTTTCCTAAGTAAGCTTACTTAGGCCCTATGTGGAGCTTAAACTCACAACCCTGAGATCAAGAGGTACATGCTCTACCGACTGAACCATCAAGGTGCCCTGACATTTCTCATTCTCTTAATTCCTTCAAGTATCTGTTCAAATATCACCATATCAGTGAGGCCTTCCCTGATTACCTTCTATAACATTACAAGTGCCCTCTCTCCTATCTTTTCCATATGACCCTTACCCTGTGTTTTCTTCCTCCAAGTGGTCATCACTACTTGTCTGTATTTACTATATTTTATTTATCGTTTATCCCTTTCCAGTAGAATGCAAGCTCCATTAGACCAGGAGCTACATGTTTTTTTCTCCTGCCATACTCCCAGTACCCACATCAACAGGTCATCCGGATGCCACATTTTTGAAACTTTATAAATACTTAAATAGAACTCACCAGGTACCAGGCACTGTTCCAAGCTCTTAAAAATATCACCCTATTTAATCCTCCTAATGACCCCACCCAGTAGACACTATTATTATCATTTTCCATTTTACAAAAGAGAAACTGATGCACAGAGAGGTTAAGTAACCCACCCAAGGTCGTACGTACAGCTAATAAGTAACAGCTCCAGGCAGTCAGGCCCTGGAGCCTGCATATGCAACTCTTGGGCACTGATGTCTTACCCAGAATAGGATGCAATTTTCTTTTAAAAGCATTCAGATTTCAGGGAGAACTACTATTGCCTGGTGCCATCAGATTCTCAATAGTGGAGGCATTCCCAATGTTCCAGTCACAAACAGTGTACTCCGTGGTGACTCCTCCTGTAAATAAAATCAGAGAGAAAGATGCCAGTATTTAGTGGTATGCTTAAAAGAACTGCAGACCTATTCTTTTTAAAGCAAAAAACGTCATCGTCTCTCTGGCCAGGTAATGTGCGTCGCGTACCATTGCGTCAAGTACCTGTAAGTCACGTGACTTTTCTTCCTCTGGGGAGTAAAGCAAGCGAGGCGGGACACTCCGCTGTGTGCACCCACTCGTGTAACAGGGCTGAGAGGGATGGGGACTTGCACAGTTAGTGCAACACCATAGAAGAGTTTCTGTTAGAACAGCATTTCTTCATAGTAAGTTGTCCCGCTGTCCTTTACTGAGTTATTATTTTTTAAAGGTGTTCTGTGTTTTAACTTCATGGGTTAGTTATATCGGCTTCCTGAACAAAGCGCTTGGTGTATTAGAGAAGGCAGGATTTCAGTGACGCGTTGTAAAGTTACCAGGGAAAATGACTACTGTGGAGAGTAACAACGTGTGTTTCTTGCCTGGACATGAGTTTGCTGCTCATCGCTTCTATCTGTGTATCCTGAGTCCCTACCCCAGCGGAGGGCACAGAGCAGCCGGAGACCCTGATGCAGAATAAACATAGGAACTGTGCTAAGTAAAACCGTTTGCTGTGCAGTGCAGCGACCCCGCCACCTGAGTGCCCTTGCACCGCGGCAGTCAGAATTAAAACTCAGGTTTCACCGACACCGCGAAGGTTCAGCGGCTTCCCGGGGCACGTCCGCTTCCAGGGGCCCCCACTCACGAACGGCTCGGCCTGAAGCGCAGGTGCAGCGGGCGGGGACAGCCGCGTCACCCCTGGCTCTTGAGACCACTCCCCCAGAGGCCAAAGCCGGCGCTCTACGTGGAGGCTGACCTTGCCCGGCTCCGGAGGTAGGCAGCCCCAGCCAGCCGCTCTCGGTCCTCCGCGATCCCATGCTCCCTTGCGCCAAGGACACGTCCGGCAGCTCCGCAGAGCCCTTCTACGCCAGCGCGGCGCCTCTCTATGATCCATTGCCGCGTTCAGAGTGGCTGTCATGGCGGCCGGCGTCGAGTTGGCAGGAGTTGCCCTCGGAACTGGGGAAAGTCACTAAAGCAGAGGAAGAAGTGGCCTATCCCGGACGCGGGGAAGTCCTGGGAATGAGCAGAGGCTTCTCGGGGTTGACAGTGGCACCGGAGGCGGGCCCCCGGTAACGTGCCAGGTCAGGCCTCTGCGTTTCTAGGCAGAGTCCGGCCGTTGATGGGAGCCCCCCGAAGCCGGCGTTGCCTAGGAACCCTTCATTGTGTTATCGAATCTGGAGTGTTTTGATTTGGACTGGTTCGGTGAAGGCTGCGGCTCGAGGACATCTGGCGGGATCGTCCGACGACGCCGGACGCTTTTCTCGGAGCGGACCAGGTCGTTCTCTAAACCGCAGCGATGTCGTCCTGGCTTGGGGGCCTCGGCTCCGGCTTGGGCCAGTCTCTGGGTCAAGTCGGAGGCAGCCTGGCTTCCCTCACTGGCCAGATTTCAAATTTTACAAAAGATATGCTGATGGAGGGCACGGAGGAAGTGGAAGGTAACAGCTGGAGCGGTGGGAGGGAGGGCTTTTATGGGACCCCGGGAGCGCCGGTTTGGTTCCCACTTCCATCCGTCTGGAGTGTCACTCCTCCTTTTTTTTCTTTCCACTTCTGTTGCCTCTTCTTAACGGATTTTCTCTGATGAAAGACACTGGAGTCCGGGGAAGAGTTCTGCCTCTTCTCCCACTGAATACTGTGGGAATCTCAGAGCAGAGTGAAACTGCTTCTACATCGAATGGTTTATTTTTGTTTGGTTCTTCCACGCCCACCGCTTACTTTGCCTTTACCTTGGGGGCGGATCTGATTTTGATCCTTTTCCTTTATACTGACACAGTTAAAAAGTATCTGTGCATGGCACATAGTCACCTTTTCCCTTCGAGTTTTGTAACAATTGAAGCAACTCATTAAAATACTTAGTGAATCGTAAGCCCTTTCTGACTTGACATATTGTTAAACATGGCTCTAAGTTTTTCCTATTAGTTACCTTGTATTTTTGCTTATTCTGGTGACACAACGTTCCAGCTGAAATGTATTTTTGTGCCTAATTGCCCATCCTACCCATTATTTCGACAATAAAACAAGGAAGATATACTACCTGTTCTTAGTAACTTTCACTCATTTTTGAAGTCCTTGTTTTACTAATGAGTAGTGACCCAGAGTTACAGAGTAATCGGTAGTTAGGTTAATATTTTGATTTCTTGATATTTCTTTCCACAAGTAGTATTTAGATCTAAAGAGTACTTTGTTTTTGTTTGTTTGTTTGTTTGTTTATTAAAGAGTACTTTAATTCCAGTGGAAGTCTGCCTCCACAGAGATGATGGGCTGGTCTTTTGGAAGAGAGCACCTCCTTGGATAACTTTATTTCTTATAAGTTAATTAGCATTATGGTTTAATTTTTTTATCCTGATGTAATTGAAACTTCCAGTTTATTGGGTTGAAGTAGAGAAAGATAGTTTGAGAAAAAGTATATTTAGAATGTTTGTCTTTTAGAAAGCAGAAGCATTGGAGAGCTGCTGAAACCCATTTTACTGCTTGGAGTATACCTTGGGTGGGAGTTGCATCAGGTGGGACATGTTGGGGGTAAGAGTGAAAGGGATTCTCCCTCCCTGTGTTCGGTAGAGGGTCGTGTGACCTTGAAATTTAGAAAGAAGATGAGCTGGATGACATGGAAATGACTAGTCTCTCCTTGTATCCTAGTTAGGGGAAAACAGTTGGCTATTCCTAGAAAATATGCATCCCCCCCACCCCCACCAACCTGACTGTCCTATAGGCTTAAGGTGGAATGCATTTGTTCTTCCTTCCAAATCTACTCCTATATTCTCATTCTTAATGGTTTCATCATCTGCCCAATCTCCTAAACTAGAAATCTTTGTCACCTTTGTTTTGCCTCTATCTTTTCCATTTCGTTTCCAGTTGGTCACCAAACCTTGTTCATCGACTATGCCAGATTTGTTTCTTATATTTGTTCCTTCCTTTTTTACCCCTGTGTTCTTTGATTCACACCCCCCTTCTCTCTCCCGTGCACATTCTCCTTCCCATCCTGTCACACGTTTCTCTGGACTCCACTCCCATTTTCTCTGTGTTGCCAATTTTCTAAAACATAGGTGCTGTAGAATCTTTTAGCTCTGTTCCTTTCAGAACATTCATTGGATGAAATCCAATCCGCTTAGTTTTGGGAGACCAGAAACCTATCCTGTCTGAGATCAACCTCCCTTTTTTAGTTTTAACCTCTTATTCCCTCCCCTTCTCTTCAAATTGCCATACATATGCATGTTCACACACATACGCGCTTGCACCCAGAGGTTTTGCCACATGGAACTTTTAGAAGTACCTACACAACTCCAAACCTCTGCTGGAAAGCCCTTCCTTTTCTACTTTCTCCTCTGTCCTTCTTTGCTTGGAAACAGTTTTTTCCTGTATGACCTTGCTCATGTGCCAGGTACTTGGTGAAACCATACTCATTCCATGGCAGGCTGAGTGGATTGCATGTGATCTTGAGGATCTCTGTGAGAGCACTTAACCATGTGGAGTTATAATTTACCTCTGTTCTTGATGCCCAAGGTGGGGACTGTGTGTGTGTGTGTGTGTGTGTGTGTGTGTGTGTATAAATATATATAAATAATTCTTATATCACCAGTATTTGGAACCTTCCATGATACATTGTAGATGCTCAGTTAAAAAAAAAATTGCTGAGTATTAAAAATCTGCAAAGTTGCTTAATGCTTTTATTATTTCCCTTTCTATTAAAATAGGACTTGTTTAACACCTAATTTATTGATTTTGCAAATCATTTAAAGGGTCAGAGTACAGTTCATGTATTCATTTAACAAGTATTTATTGGACATCTACCCTGTGCCAGCAGTGAACAAGATAACAGTTCCAACATAGCTCTGTTGGTACAGCTTGAAAGATTATCTGTCTTTGCAATAGCAGAAAGTTGCTCTTGTACCAGAAACTGTACTGATTTATTCAGGGTTAGGAACTTGGGCTTTTCAATTAGACATGGGTTGAAATCCCACTTCCATGCATTATAGATTGTGGGTCTTTGGCAAATTCTTAAATACTTAGCCTCTATAGAGCAGAGTTTCCTTATCAAATAGAGGTAGTCATACCTATCATGGGGTTGGGAGGATTAAATGAAATCATGAGGGTAAAATGCTTGGCAGATGGTAAGCATTAATAAAGAGTACCTTTTGTTTTATTTTCCCTCAGCAAGAAAGAATTTTTGGGTCTGCATAACATCTCCCCTTTATCCTTAAGAAGACCAGGTTTTTGTTTGTTTGTTTGTTTGTTTTGGAGGGAGGCAAGAGAGGAGGGCTGCATGAGTCTATTTTTATTTCTCTTTAAAACATTTCTGCTTCTAACAATGACCCTCCTAAACAGACTGGATTATAATTTGTTCTCTTCTGAGTAGCAATTAGACAGTCCTGTCAGAGTTTTAAGCAAGATGTATGAGCAACCACAGAAGCACCTGCACCTGGTGATTTTCAAAACAAGAAGAGTGGGTTTGCCACTATTCTTTATTGGATGTCACTTGTATTTCCTTTTGATTTAAACTGTAAATCAGGGAAGTTCTTTCTTTTTTCCTCCCCAACAGAGAAGTTATTTCTTTAGTATTAAAGTGCTGTGACTAATGAAAAATATGGCACCTAGAAAAAAATCTTAACTGATGATGATGTTCTGGTAGCCTCAGCAGTGCCATTTTGACGGAGCTGACCTCTGATTCTGTTTTTTGTTTTCTGTGTTTGTTTTTTTTTTTAATTTTTAATTATGATTTTTTTTTAGAAGATTTTATTTATTTATTTGACAGAGATCACAAGTAGGCAGAGAGAGAGAGAGGAGGAAGCAGGTTCTCCACTGAGCAGAGAGCCCGACGTGGGACTCGATCCCAGGACCCTGAGATCATGACCTGAGCCGAAGGCAGAGGCTTAACCACTGAGCCACCCAGGCGCCCTAATTATGATTTTTTAAGTAAACTCTGCACCCAACGTGGGGCTTGAACTCACGACCCTGAGATCAAGAGTCTCACGCTGCACCGGCTGAGCCAGCCAGGTGCCCTGTCCCTGACTCTCCATTTAAATGAAAATGTACAAAAGCAGACTGAGCTCATCCCCATTTTAAATAGATAGTGCCCATGTTACTTGACCTAAGTGTTCTTTTAGTACATTTTCTTCTTTATTCAGGGGTCATTATTATTTGATAGTATTGGGAGCAGAAGTTAGAAATAAGGCCTCAACCCCAGTTGTGTAAGTTTCATCTAAAATTAAACTAAACCCAAAGAGAGAATTAATTTGTAAAACTCAGTTTTCCATAATAAAATCTTACTGAACACTTCCAAGGGGGAAATGTAGATGTCTTACCTAGGTCCAGAAGATAGGCAAAAAGAACGATTTACATGATAATAAAGTACATACGTGGCAATAGGAAATTGTGATAAAAATCAAGTGGTTCTGTCTTCTGAGTTTGTTCTCAGATCAGCATACCATTCTGTTGAAAGCTCAGTGAAATACATGTACTTTAAAATGCCTGTTTATTCACATGGTGTTTATCATATATTCAGTGTATGCTGTTTCTTTTGTATAGCAGAATTACCTCATTCTAGAAGAAAGGAAATTGAAGCCATTCATTCAGTCTTAAGATCAGAGGTAAGGAAAATTAAAGACTGTTACTGAACTTAGATTTTTTTTCTTTTTTGAAGGCATGGCAGTAACTCTTTTTCAGCTCTCTGTTTTTACTACACTGCTTACCACTTCTGTCTCTTCCCCTTTGTCCCAGTTCTTTTTAGTGTTATCATCTTTCAGATGAAGAACATATTTACATGTTACTCCACTTTCTTGTTTCATATTCCCGTCATCTTTTACATGCTGGTAAATGGCCTGGGGTAGAAGAACTAGTGTCAGCAGTTTATCTAGGAAAATTACCATGTTCTGACAGTGTGCACAACTGCAGTAGTACATTTCTTGAAGTATAATGTGAAGAATGCAATTCTACTTAATCTAGACCCTTTTAATCTGCTAACATGAGAAAAGGTGTGGTATTTGTAAACAAAGAAGTTTAAAATATAGATCTAACTAATTTTACCATTTTCCGCCCATTGTTAGTGCCTCGTGGTAACTACCTCTGGACATTGTACTTAATGGAGATGAGGAAAACTTGGGAAGGGTTCAAAGGAAAGCCATAAAGAAAATGAAATGATTTAAAATAGGATCTATTATAAAGTACTAAAGACACTCAACTATTTAGCTTATGGGTAAGAACAGTGAGGGAACACAATATTTCATTAAAAGGTATTTTTAGAGGACTGTGGTAAGCATGTTTTCCTTTTGCTAAGTCCATAAACAGAGAAAATTGAATTGAAAATATTTACTGACAAGCAGTATTGAATTCTGGCCCAGATTACCAAGGTGGACGTAGAGGGACCTCTCAAGAGGGACTGTCTCGGTATTCTGTCTCAATTCAAGATGGCTGTTTGGTGACACTTGAGACGTTAGGTATAATTACCTAATAAGTAGATGCTTCGGTGACAGATGAACTTAATAACTTCTTTCTTTGTACGGCTGAGAAAATTGTTCCTGTAATCCCTAAAGAAATTCTTGAGAAGGCATTCATTAATTAGTACAGACCCACCCAGAAAAAGTAAATGGCAGAGGTGTGTGTAGTGGCATTAATTTAGGTAAATTCTCCAGTGTCCATTTGGGGGAAAAAAGTAAGTAGGGTGAATCTGCTTGGTGACTGACTGCTCTCTGTTGAGCTTGAGAAGGGAGAGAGAATTCTTCTGTCCCTCTGTTGATCTCACTTCTAATCTCACGGCGTTAAGGTAAGCATGATTCTAGTGTTTAGAAATATTTTTGGTATCATGCATCCCCAGATGAAAGCCACCTTTCTCATTTGATGCTTATTCACAGTATCTTGAGCTACTCATGTGCTAGAAGAAAAGGTACTGTTGGATTTCCCAAGGGCTTTGTTTTCTAAGGTGACTTTGATTCTTGCTGTGTGTTGGCACAGAAGCACTTCATACCCTCACCCTGTACATGATTATGTAATAAGGGAATAAGGTGATTAAAGCCATCAGGAAACTAAAAAATATAAAATCCTATTTAGAAAGTCTTAGATTTATTTATCTATTTTAGAGAAAGAAAGAAAGCAAGAGTGGAGGAGGGGCAGAGGGAGAAGGAGGGAGAATCTCATACAGGCTCCAAGATGTGGAGCTTGATCCCTCAACCCTGACATCATGACCTAGCCAGAACCAAGAGTTAGATGCTTAACCAACTGAGCCACCCAGGCAGCCCTATTTAGAAAGTTTTAGTATAGACAGAGGGCATTGTGTTTTCCAGAGGAGATAAGATTTATTTACAGACATTAATATTTCAAGCTGACTGAATTAGTTAGGTTTCTTCAATTTAACCTCTATGCCAAGAAAAAAAAATCTCATATACATTTACCGTCTGGATCCAGTGAACTCTTAAATTTTTTTATAGTAAATCATTTTGTAAGAAAGTTACAGAAGTAGGAATAAAGTGATAGTGAAAAACTTCTTCAGAAATTTTAGTAAGAACTTATTTATGGCAAGGCCATATTTTTATTCCATATGTTTCTGGTTTTGAAAACATATATACTCAAAATAGACAGTGTCTGAATGCAGTTAACTGCTTTTTAACTCTTATGCATGAACCAAAATGCTTGTTATTTTGTAAATACTGATTCCAGATTTCATTTACATCTCTAGTAGGTTTCAGCTGATCCTGACTTCTGGTTCTTGTGTCATTAAAACCAATATTTTTGCAAACTTTGATGGCTCATGATTTTGTTGAAGAGACGATGACTGTCATCTTTGCTCCATAATTACAGAGCTAATTTATAAATATCAATTAGATTTATAAATACCAATTAGATATATAAATGCCAGTTAGAATGATCAGTCCACTGAATTTTTTTCACTTTATGTCATTTTTTTCTTACCAGGCACCTTTGTATACACACCTGCCTACAGCATTTGTCCACCTATGGACTGTATCAAGTAAATGTTGGTGTACAAATATATACATAGTGAAAGAATACCATCACATAGCCCTTTAGCGAAGTGGGATGGTTCAGGTCCTTGTCACAAAATATTGTGAAGTAAAATCTTTTCCTATCGAATGACTAACTTGATGAGAACACCATATATTTTTTTTGTTCTTAGAAATATATTGGGGGCACCTGGGTGGCTCATTCTGTTAAGTGTCTGTCTTTGGCTTAGGTCATGATCTCAGGGTCCTGGGATCAAGCCCCGAGTCCGAGTCTGGCTCTCTGCTCAGCAGGAAGTCTGCTTCTCCCTCTGTGCTCAAGCGCAGTCTTTCTCTCTCTCAAATAAATAAAAAAATCTTGTAAAGAAAATTAGTAAAAAGAAATACATTGTTCACTCATCAATTTTGGAGTTTGAGAATATTCCTCTAGGATGCTTTTGTTTGAAGACTTGGCTGGGATTTTACCTCTACAGCCTGCTCACCACAACCATCAGACTCCAGAATGCTGTTTTCTGTCTCTTCATATTTGTCTTCTGGGTTGTGTTAATAACTGAAGTGTTTTCCTCTGTCCATTTTCTTTTCTTTGTGGAAACAAAAGTTCTGAATTTTCAGATGTGTTCAATAAAAGTGAAAAACAACAAAACCAAAAAGACACTACAAAGTGGGTGTCTCTAGCTTTTTCCTTTCTGAAAGGTGTTACAGTACTTTGGGCACTGCAGTCTGAAAACTTGGTTTCAGTCTTGCATCATTCTTCTGAGTGAGTCTGTCAGTCTTCTGTTTTCTTAATATATACGACTTTTTTTTTTTTTTAAGATTTTATTTATTTATTTGACAGAGATCACAAGTAGGCAGAGAGGCAGGCAGAGAGAGAGGAAGGGAAGAAGGCTCCCCGCTGAGCAGAGAGCCTGATGCAGGGCTGGATCCCAGGACCCTGGGATCGTGACCTGAGCCAAAGGCAGAAGCTTTAACCCACTGAGCCACCCAGGTGCCCCTATATAAGACTTTTTTTTTTTAGCCTACTTGAGAATAATTGGTGAATAATGATAAAATATATAATTTTTAGAATGACAAAATATCAAAATGTTTCAAAGACAGAAGAACAAGGTCATTATAATCTCGTGAAAATTCTTAGATTTTTAAAGGGTTCAACGTCCCTTTATGGTAATTGCACGATAGAATAAGTTACATATATACTTTTAAGTAATATACATATTACTTAAATTACTTAAAGTTACTTAAAAATAAAATCATGATTTTATTTTTAAGTAATCTCTACTCCCAATGGGGGGCTTAAACTCACAACCTCGAGATCAAGAATTGCACGCTCCACCAACTGGGCCAGCCAGGAGCTCTGAGTTTTATTTTTATTTAAAAAAATAAGTACTTTTACAGAGTGCCTGGGTGGCTCAGTGGGTTAACTGTCTGTCTGCCTTTGACTCAGGTCACCATCCCAAGGTTCTGGGATTGAGCTCCATGTCAGGCTCCCTGCTCACCAGAGAGTTTGCTTCTCCCCTTTCCCGTTCTCCCTGCTTGTGCTCTCTCACCCGCTCTCTCTTTCTCTGTCAAATAAATAAATTCTTTAAAAAAATTTTATTTTTCTCCATTAGAGGACATCTAAGAAAGAATAAAAGTCTTAAATATCTGTCCTTACAGATAGTTAGGACTGCTCAAAAAGAAACTCAGAAAGTAATGTTGGTTCTAGTAGACCATGATGGTATAACAGTGTTGAGCAGGATGGAATAATTTTTTTTTTTAAGATTTTATTTATTTGGGGTGCCTGGGTGGCTCAGTGGATTAAAGCCTCTGCCTTCGGCTCAGGTCATGATCCCAGGGTCCTGGGATCGAGCCTGCATCGGGCTCTCTGCTCAGCGGGGAGCCTGCTTCCTCTTCTCTCTGCCTGCCTCTCTGCCTACTTATGATCTCTGTCTGTCAAATAAATAAATAAAATCTTTAAAAAAAATGATTTTATTTATTTATTTGACAGAGAGGCAGCAAGAGAGGAAACCCAAGCAGAGGGAGCAGGAGAGGGAGAAGTACGCTTCCTGCTGAGCGGGGAGCCTGATGCGCGGGGCTCCCAGGACCCTGGGATCATGACCTGAGCCAAAGGCAGATGCTTAACAGTTGAGCCACCCAGGTGCCCCCCAGGATGGAATAATTTAAGAATATGAGAATCTCATGGATTTCAAGGGCAGAAATCGTAACCAGATTTTAGAAAGGGGATGCAAGCAGAACTTCAGACCACCAGGGATTTGTCTCTCTCATTTTTACCCCTCTCTGTTCTTGTTGTGTGTCTATTCGTTTTCCTTTCACCTCCTGGTTCCATATTCCATGTAATAAGAAATCTGGGGGCGCTTGGTTGGCTCAGTGGGTTAAAGCCTCTGCCTTCGGCTCAGGTCATGACCCCAGGGTCCTGGGATTGAGCCCCGCATCGGGCTCTCTGCTTGGTGGGGAGCCTGCTTCCCCTCTCTCTCTGCCTGCCTTTCTGCCTCCTTGTGATCTCTGTCAAATAAATAAAATCTTAAAAAAAAAAAAAGAAAGAAATCTGGCCACTGACATGTAATGTTATATAGATCAGCCACATGAAGAGAATCTGTTCTTCATGTACTTTGTCAACCTTTGTGACTCACATGGCTAGGGACATGAGGGCAGACAAGCAATTAGATATTGGCCAAATAGGAAGTTTTCAAGTTCTAGTTATTCACCAGAGTTCAACAAATAGCCTTAGTTAGTTTTATCTGAAAAAGTCTCGAGTGGACTTTTCTGACTGGGTTTTGACTTCACTATATCATGTTGCTTCAGTTGTGTTGGTGCTTTTCATGTTAAAAGTTCACAGAAAGTCACACAAAATCCACCAGTAGAATAGAAGGTAATTAGTTGTGTGGGCCTCTGTCTTATTTCTATTTCTTCAAGATAACCAGAGTCTGCATTAGATTTCTGGAGACAGACCCCCAGACTAGGGTTTATGTTTGTTCCTTTGATTTTTTTCTGCATACTTATGTAATCTCCCTGGATCATACTTTCACATCTGTTGTTGTAAGAAATTCCTAGACTCTAAGAAAGTGAAAAAGTCTTCATCTTCTAGCAGGAACTTTTTCCCCCACCACAGCTATCACCTTTCTCTCAGTTTTCATTGTTAAACTATGTTTGTAGATATATTAGTAGAATTCTTAGTAAGTTATCTGTGACAATTTGTAAATTCTTTTGCAAAAAGCTTTAGTGCCCATTTATCTTGCTCCATGTCCTTATTCATTAAGGTAATTTAATGTTTGAGTACATAGAATTTAAGTAAATTTTTAAAAGATTTATTTATTTGAGAGAGAGAGTGCGTGTACGTACTAGCATGGGAGGGGTACAGAGGGAGAGAATATTTCAAGCAGACTCCCCACTGAGCAGGGACCTCAACACAGGCCTCCATCCCATGACCCACGAGATCATGACTTGAGTTAAAACCAAGTCAGATAATTAACTGAGCCACTCAGGTGCCCCAAAATTTAAGTAATTTTTAAAACATATTTTCTAAAATCTTAGAACAAAAGACTATGATATCTTGATTCATTGAGTTAGAATATTTTGTGTACTTGTAACTAGTTTTTGAACTGAACTCTAGTACGGTTTTCAAATTGGAATTTTCAGAGGCACCTCAGAAGCCTGACAGGTAGGTAGTATGAAGGTATGATAGGTAATATGAAGCTTTGGCCTCCTACTTATACTTCCATCAAGAAGTATTTTTTAAAAAGATTTCTTTTAAAAAGTTATGTTTGGGAAGAAAACAAAAGTTGAAATGTGTAATCTAGTTTATTCATTAACCAGACATGGATTGCCTGTTATATGCTAGACCCTGGACACACAGAGATGGGGGAAATATAGATCATTGGATAAGATTTACTTTTTTTTTTTTTAACTCTGGTTCAGAATTTTACATAATCTCTATAAACGTGCTTATTGCACTTGTAGCTTTAATTAAAACTATTTCAAAGGTCAGAATTCTGAGAACTTCTGTATTTTATACCTTTTTCTGTATAAAGTGATACGGTTTTCATGGTGCCATGCACATAACTGTTACTGACATGTTTTACTTTTAGTCTTTTTGTTGAAAATACTTTTTTCTTTGTTTCTAGAATGAGAGACTCAAAAAACTTTGTACTGATTTAGAAGAGAAGCATGAAGCGTCAGAGCTTCAAATAAAGCAGCAATCTACAAGTTATCGAAATCAACTACAACAGAAGGAGGTAAAAGTTACTAAAGTTACTTCATATTTATTTCCTTGTAATGTTTTTAGGAAGGTTTTTAAGAGTTATAAATCAGGCTATCATTATTTTATCAGGCTATACCATTATTTTAAGAATTTTAAGCTTTTCTGTTAAATTTGTATTTTATAAGCTAACCTTTACTTCCTACTTTCCAAAAGAGGAAACCCCTTTCAATAAAGTATCTTCAGGCATCTGTTGTTTGTAATTTCTGATTTTATGAAACCTAATTTTTCCTCTGTTCACTTAAAATTGTGAATCAGTGTGATAATTGTTAATGGCATTTCGTTTTTAAAAATGATTTTGACTACCAGTGTTCATATAATTGAGTTGGCATTTATTTGACTTTCCATGAAAAAACAGTATTAAGTATATTAAGTTGAATTACATCGTTCTATAAATATTTTTTCCCTTTAGTTTATTAGAAACGTTTATTTTTGAATTGGCTTTTTTCTTTGCCATGCTGATAATAGATATTATATACTTTAAACAGCATTATAATGAATTCTTAAAATATAGACGATGTCTCCATGTTTCATTTTGTTGTTGAAATATCTTCAGTGTTTAGTACATAAATGGAATTTAGTTCTTCTTTTGAATTGAGCTATTTCTTGTTTTGTTAATCATTGGGGTTTTCTTTAGTTGATTAAATATTTGTTTCTATCATAATTTCATATATGAGGTTTTTTAAAAGGTTTATTTTATCACTTCTTGGCCTTTTGTCTAAGATCAAGTGTAAGATTTACTTATTTTTGAGAGAGAGAGCATGTGTGAGAGGGGGAGGGGCAGATGGAGAGAGAATCTCAAGCAGACTCTGCACTGAGCATGGAGCCTGACACCATTCTCAGACTCATGACCTTGAAATCGTGACCTGAACCGAGACCAGGAGTCAGATGCTCAATCAGCTGAGCCACCCAGGCATCCCCATATTTGAGGTTTTAAAATTTAGATGTATTGAGTTTTAGTTCTTTCAGTAACATACTGAGATGGAAAGTAAAAGCAAGCTGCATTACAGGTAAACATTTAAAGAAGAGCTTAAATTTCCAATCTGTTGGGAATTGATTTCATGAAATATTATAAAAATAAATGACTACAAAAATAAAATGAGTCTAAAAAAGGAAAATTACAAGTTCTAGTTAAAGCTAAAAGCCCACTTTTAAGAAAGATTTAACAGATTATAAAATTGCTCTGTCAAATTGTTTTAAAAGACTTTAAGCCTTATTTTTGAAACTTATGTACGTATCACAGATTGGTAGTAAATATTCATGCCTTTAGTCCACAGACCACACTTTGATCAGCACTGACTTATAAATATTACAGTAGTGTAGTAGTTCTCACCCAGGGGTTTACAGCTGAATCATCCATGATACTTTAAATTATGCCCTCCAGGACATTATGATTTTGGTTTACTGTGAAGGGGCCCTGGTATTGGTATTTTTCAGAAACTCCATAGGTGACTCTGATGCTTACATTCTAATTGGAAACACTACTGTGGAAAATCTGTAATTTTATTTTCTACTTAACTATTGCTATTAGAGGGCAAATAAAGCATTTTAGTTTAGAAATGCTTTTCTTTGTTACTAATTTGCATTTTTTAACTCAATAACTTGGTATTAATACCAGTTTTAAAATGAGAAATTTCTTTATATTAAAATTACTCTTGGGGGCACCTGGGTGGCTCAGTTGGTTAAGTGACTGGGTTCAGCTCAGGTCATGATCCTAGAGTGCCAGGACTGAGTCCACATCAGGCTCCCTGCCCAGCAGGAAGTCTGCTTCTCCCTCTGACCCTCCCCCCTCTCATGCTCTGTCTTTCTCTCTCTCAAATAAATAAATACAATCTTTAAAAGAAAAAAAGTTACACTTGAAAATAATTTTGTTTTTCAAAATTTCAGTATTTTTTACTAGAATGAAAGATAATATATGAATATACTTAAGATCTACAGTTTTCTGCCCTCATTATGATGCTCATATTCCAGAGATGGAATTTACGTCATGTCATTTATGGGCAAATGAATGAAATGTGTATGCTACCCATACATTTTAGAGAAGGGGCTCTGGTACAAGAAACCTGTTATGACACTTGACGTAATTGTATTTGGTTTTTATTTGTCTAATTGCTTGGTTGTACATGTGTAGAAATACTGTTACTGGTCAGCTAACTCCCAGTATCATATTCCCCGTTGTGGCAGGGTGTCTTCTGAGGTAGGTATTTTACAGAAAGCTTATCTCAATTCTCCTTAGCTTACTCACTTTTGTATTTTGAATAATCTCTCACTGAGTAATGATATGGTGTTGTGGTAAGTCCATATATTTGTAATTTCTTTTGACAATGAGTTGGTATTGCCAGTCCTTAGTTAAAACTCCACTAAAGGTTTCAGAATTTTTATATTATTCTTTCCCTGAGTAAGTCAAATTTTCACTGGTTCCTTTTTGCCAAGGCTAAAGCCAGGGCCTTTTTCATTGTGTGATTTCTTTCTAAGACTCAAAGGCTAATAATAACTTTTATCTAAGAATGGATTAATAAAGCATTCTTCCAGCTTTTGAACAGACCAGCACAAAGCTACTACTGATTCATGGTGCATTTTAAGCCTAAATTCCGCCATAATCGGTAACATCAGACTACTCCAACAGATGCTCCAAAGAAACTTGCTCATACACAGACTGCTACAGCTTTCACTTTCCCATCACTTATGGTTTGATAATACAGATAGAACCCATGAGAATTGTCTGTACTGCTGGATACACAGAAGATAGTAAACCCATGTTCAAATGAGAATTTCGTTGCTCCAGTTAACACACGAGTGAGATATTCTGATCTTTTTACTATTTGAAACATTATCTGTATTTTAACTGGTAAATCACTTTTGGTTTTTAAATAAAGGTTTTCTGGTTGGGGTGTTATAGAAGACTTGGATGCAGCTGAAGGAGTTACCATCATTGGATAATCTTAAATTAATACAACTTTTAACATTATGGGTCTATAAAGATGTCAGTATGGTTATTTTAAAGTACCTTCTCTAAAATACAGATTATAAATGTGTAGGTAGAAATCAGCCATCTTAAAGCAAGACAGATTGCGCTGCAGGATCAGCTGCTGAAGCTGCAGTCCGCTGCTCAGTGCACACAGTCCGCTGGCGGAGGACCGGCAGCCCCTGCGTCCTCTGCGTTCGGCTACCGTGTCAGCCAGCATGCTTCGGGTTTCCACGATGACGACATGGACTTTGGTGACATAATTTCATCACAACAAGAAATAAATAGATTGTCAAACCAAGTTTCAAGACTTGAGTCTGAAGTTGGTCATTGGAGGCATATTGCTCAGGTAGGTAAAATTATCATGAGTCTTTGGAAACTGTTACTGAGGAAAAATAGTGGTTTTATACGTAGAGCTTTTAGTATCAGAAAGAACCTTGGACTAGGAAATTGAATACTTGTGTTCTAATTCTGCCAGTGATTTTCTGAGTGATTTTGGTCAGGTCATTTTTTTCTCAGCCTCCATTTCCCCCTCTATGAAATATTTGGAAGAAATTTTCAAAAAAATTGAAAGCTGAGGTGCCTGAATGGCTCAGTCAGTTAAGCATCCACCTTTGGATCAGGTCATGATCCTGGGATCGAGTCCTACATCAGGCTCCCTGCTCAGCGGGGAGCCTGCTTCTCCCTCTCCCTCTGCCTGCCACTCCCCCTGCTTGTACTCTCAGTCTGCCAAATAAAGAAATAAAATCTTAAAAAAAAAATTTTTTTTTTTTTTGAGAGCAACAGAACCATGTCTTAAAATAGTTACAAGTCCAGTACTTACAAGACAGAAAAATGGAGTTGCTGTGGTTGAACCAGTGTCTTCCCCTAGAGTCCCTGAGGCTTCTTAGATGGCAAGTCCAGCACTCTAAGACCCCGGGTTTGAAACTACTTGTGTAGATGTTCTCTGAGGTTCCTCTTATCAGTTACGTGTAAAATGGAAATCTGATCATTGGCGTAAAATACATTAAAAGAACCTTTGTGTTGTTTTTTGTACATTAGAAATTAAATCCTTGCTATTTGAGGCATAAACTTTGAAGGAACACTTTTCACCTTACATATCGGATCGTATGTGCTATTGACATCACTCGACATGAGACCCAAAGGAAACTGGAACATTGTACATTTGGATTTCATTTCATCAGTGTAGAGAAAATGTATATAAGTAAAGAAATTATTTTCTTTTTGTGAGTGTGATCTAGTTATATAAAGGAGAAATCATACCAATTAAAATTACCTTTTTGCTTCCCAAGTTGCTAGACATTCCCAATATCCAAAATAAATCTTAGAATGATCAGTTTGTCCATCTTATCTCTAAAAATGTAGTAGTTCTTAAAGTACCATAGAATTGTAGATTCTCTGTCCAGCCTTTAGAGATGAGGATTTCATAGCCTATTTTAGAGCCTTGGGAATTGTATTCAAACAAGTAAATTCCTCAGGTGATTCTGATACACATTTTAGGAAACATTGCCTAGGATAAGATTTAGTAGGGAAGAGGTGTGTTTTTGGTATGTATATTTAAGCATATCTTGAATATTTACTGTATTATATAGATCGTAGTAGGATATAAAGGTGGAAAAGGCATAATTGGGATCTTTCAGGGGACTCAAGTCTTTAGCAAGCCATACTAAACCTTATTTGTATTGTATTTTACAAATGTTTCAATAGGTGCTATCCTCATATATATTAATCTTCATAACCGTGTGAGGTATTTATTATCTCTGTTTTACAGATAAGCAAAGTAGAAGTTTAATATACTTACTGTCACCCTAATTAAGTTGTAATTTAAACAGGCATCTTTTGACTTCAAATCCCGTGTTTCTGGTGGACTATGTTCCTTTTTTATCCAGACAGTAGCTTTTGGTTCCTTAACACACTATATAGTAAATAAGTTAATAAAGATAAATCGACTAAAAAATAAAAAATAAATGGAGAACATTTGGCTTTGAATGTGAAGAGAAGAATCCAAAAGTTCTTTGAATTGTCAGACCAAAGGGTGCTTTGAATTGAGGTAGGGATCCTCTGGATAAAATCATTTAAAAAAGATTTTAACTGGGTTTTTAGGAGAATTAATGTGGTTGGGTAATTTTTTGGAGGTTTAGAAATTTTTTTAGAATTTTAGAATTTTTAAATTTAGAATTTTAGAAATTTTGTTTTAGGAAGCTGCTTGTTTATCATCAAATTTACATTTTGTTAAGCTAAGTAAAGTATTCTCTGGTGTTTTTCTTAACATTGGTTATTTTGTGAAGGTGTCCCCCTAGTTAGATAACAAACTCTTAAAAATTATGTTTTGTTTCCTTTTTTTTTTTTTAGAAGGAGAGCGTTGGGGGAGGGGCAGGGGGAGAGTGAGAATATCAAGCAGGCTTCATGTTCAAAGGGGAGCCTGATTTAGGGCTCAGTCTCACAACCCTGAGATCATGTGTGACTTGAGCCGAAATCAACAGTCGGATGCTTAATTGACTGAGCCTGGACACCCTTTGAAAATTATCTTTTATTTGTTATGTATTACTCACAATTGGACTGGGTTCTTTAAAAGGTGCTTGGTATTCTTAATCAGGATTTGCCTGGGAAATGCTCCTTTAAAAAAAATTATATATATATATGTATATATGTGTATACATATATATATATGATTTTACTTATTTATGAGAGAGAGAGAGAGAGAGAATGAACAGGGTGAGAGAGAAGCGGACTCCCAGTTGAGCAGGAAGCCCGACACAGGGCTCCGTCCCAGGACCCTGGGATCATGACCTGACCTGAAGGCAGTTGCTTAACTGACTGAGCCACCTAGGCACTCCTGAAAAATATTTTTTAGTAAAATTATTTTGTAACTTTCTCTTTTATAAGAAAGCCAGTACAATTTTCTGTTTGTTTTTCTGATCTAGACTTCTAAAGCACAAGGATCAAACAACTCTGATCAAAACGAAATCTGCAAACTGCAAAATATCATTAAGGTAAGGAGGTTGTTGGAACAATGCCTTTTTTAAAGATTTAATTAATTTATTTATTTGAGTGAGAGCAAGAGAGAGAGAGAAGGAGCGGGGTGGTGGGGGAAGAGGGAGGGAGAAGCAGATGCCCTGCTGAGCAGGGAGCCCAATTTGGGGCTTGATTCAGGACCCTGGGATCAGGACTTGCGCCGAAGCCACCCACGTGCCTGCAACAATGGCTATTACACATCTAAAATTTGCTTATTAAAAGTAAAAGTAAAATTTACTTATTAAAAGTCTGGGGTGCCTGGATGGCTTAATCAGTTAAGCGTCTGCCTTCTGCTTGGGTCATGATCTTGGCGTCCTTGGATCCAGCCCTGCGTGGGGCTCCCTGCTTAGCAGGGAGTCTACTTTTCCCTCTCCCTCTGCCTACCACCCCTTCTGCTTGTGCTCACTCTAATAAATGAATAAAAATCTCTTAAAAAAAAGTATAAGTCTAAAGAAGGCTCAGTTATAAAGCTAATTATATAGATTATGATCGTTTGTTTTTACCATTTTGTGTTTTCATACTTTACGACAGCAAGGTATATAAAAATGTCTCTTCCAAAATCATTTAGTTTTGAACACTTGTTTTTTTTAAGTAGTTTATATTTCATTAGTGTCTACTTGCTATTGCATCTTGTAAAATTGTCTTTTTTTTTTTTTTTAAGATTTTGTTCATCAGAGAGTGAGTGGGAGGGAGAGCGAGATAATCTGAAGGAGACTCTGCGCTGAGCACAGAGCCTGATGCAGTGTTTGATCCCATGACCGTAAGGTCATGACCTGAGCTGAAATCAAGAGTCATATGATTAACCAAATGAGCCACCAAGGCTCCCCAAAATGATTTTTATTAAACATTTCCGAGGTTGCTTAAGTTTCAGGTTTTAGGGTTAAAGGATATTGACAAAATAAAATGTTAATACTGTTCATTGTAAATAATTTTCCCATAATGGTGGAATTTTGCTACTTTGTCTCAGTTACTATTTCTTTTAAGAAAAGTGTTAGTTACATACTTTTATCATATGGCAGTGAATTGTTTTTAGTGTATAAATTATTGGTATCTGGGTGGCTCAGTCTAAGTGTCTTCCTTCAGCTCAGGTCATGATCCCAGGGTCCCGGATTGAGCCCCATGTTGGGATTCCTGTTCAGTGGAGAATCTGCTTCTCCTGCTCTCTTTGCTCCTCCCCCCACACACCCTGCTTGTACTCTTCTTGCATGCATGTTCTCTCACTCTCTAAAATCTTTAAAATAAAAAAAAAAATTATTGTCAGGTATAGAATTTTTTGGTTTTGGTTTTACTATTATAATAATACTAATATGGGTATGCTCCCAAACTGTAAAGACTTGTGTTTGAATCCTGACTCTCCTGTTTACCATCTGTTATACTTTGAGCAAGTTACTTAATCTTTCCAGGCTTCCATTTTACCATCAGGGTAGTAGATTTCATAATACCTTCGTTGTAGGGTCGTTTTAAGGTTTAAATGTGAAGCTGCTTGCCAAGTGCTGGCACATAAATAAGTGCACAGGATTGAAGAGTAAATTTACTGGTCTTCTCAGGAAGTAGAAGCTAATTTATTGATTAGGATTCTTGGTTACAAGCAACAAAACCCGTCTCTGGCAAAGGAAAGCAAAAGAGGTTTTACTGGAAGGACCCAGGGTAGTCTGTTCCCAGGATTAAAAGACGAATTGAGCATTCTGGTCTTGGGCAGGACAGGAATGGGAATAGCATCAGGATCTAGATAGTGGGACACAGTGGACAGACTTTTCTGGGTGCAGCTATCACAATGCTTGTGGTCCTAACAATTTCCCTTTTTGAAGGACTAAGCTCAAGATCCACATTCCTAGGAGAGAGACTGGTGGTCTCAACTTGGGTAGCAAGATATTTTTACTCATCTTCTGTTTCATTTTTTTTTTTTCTTGCTGGCATTCCGTCATTAAATAGAAAAACTGTTCTTAAGGCCCAAGAAAGAAAGGGGACCCGGGTGGCTCAGTTGGTTAAGTGTCTGCCTTTGGCTCAGGTCATGATCTCAGGGTCCTTGGATTGAGCCACATGTCTGGCTCCCTGCTGGGGAGTCTGCTTCTTCCTTTCTCTCTGCCTTTCCCTTCCTGCTCATGCTCACTCTCTCTCTTGAATAAATAAATAAAATCTTTAAAAAAAAAAAGACTCAGGAAAGGGTAGAATTTTTCGGGAGTTGTCCAGATTTGGGGTCTTTATTTAAAATCTTAGCGTGTTCAGAGAATTACTTTTAATACAGGCTTTTGCACAACAATGAAATGGCTTAGGTATATTGTTGACTATAAATGTAGTTTACTTTGCTTTTATTTTTTTAAGGAACTCAAACAGACTCGAAGTCAGGAAATTGATGACCATCAACATGAAATGTCAGTTTTGCAGAACGCACATCAGCAGAAATTGACAGAAATAAGTCGTCGTCATCGAGAAGAATTAAGTGACTATGAAGAACGAATTGAAGAACTGGAAAACCTGTTACAACAAGGTTGTTCATTGTTTTTGTATTTTTAAGATTTTATTTATTTATTTGAGAGATCGAGAGAACATGAATAGAGGGAAGGGCAGAGGAAGAAGCTGGCTCCGCACTGAGCAGAAAGCCCAATTCGGTGCTCGATCCCAGGAACCTAAGATCATGACCCAAGTCAAAGGCAGCTGCTTGATCAGTTGAGCCACCCAGGCGCCCAAAGATTGTTAGTTTTATTAACTTAATGGATTAGGTGACATAATTAGATGACAAGCCTAGTACTGTAAAACCAACACACTGGTGTAAACTTGGACTACATTCTAAAGAATGAATGAATGACTAGTTCTGTTCATCTGCCTGAAATTTGCAGTGGCATCACTGTTGCAAGATTATGCAGAAATGGAAAGGTCCTTTTGCTTTTTTGGCGAATAGTTACATGGATTTCTTTGCATTGTTTGGTGATGATAGTTTGTTAATAAATGATTAGAAATATTTTTCCTTTCTTTAAAACTCCTATAAATAGGTGTTTTAGTGGTTGATTCAAATAGTTTTCCTCAACTATTTATTTAAAAATGCTTTATTATGGGGGTGCCTGGCTGGCTCAGGAAGTAGAATGTATAACTCTTGATCTTGGGGTCATGAGTTTGAGCCCCACATTGAGGGTAGAGATTACCTAAAACATTTTTATTCAAATTTTTATTTTGGTAATTTAACTTTTTGTGTATTTATTTTTATTTTTTATTTTATTTTTTAAAAAGATTTTATTTATTTGACACAGAGGGAGATCAATAAGTAGGCAGAGAACCAGGCAGAGAGAGAGGGGGAAGCAGGCTCCCCACTGAGCAGAGAGCTCCATGCAGGGCTCAATGCCAGGACCCTGAGACCATGGACTGAACCGAAGGCAGAGGCTTAACCACTGAGCCACCCATAATTTAACTTCTTAAAAGACTTTCTTTTCATAACAAAATTGAGAAGGAAGTACAGAGATTTCCCATATACCCATGCCCTGATATGGGTACATCATCAGAATGGTACATTTTTTTACCAAGATGAACCTGCATTGACAGATCATGATCCCTCAGCATGTGTGTTTTACCTTAGGGTTCACTCTTGGTGTGTACATTCTCTGGGTTGGACAGATATATGACACATATTCATCATTATAATATACAGAGTTGTTTCAGTGCTCTTAAAATCCTCTATGCTCTGCCTCCTCACTTCCCACCCACCCTCCCCCACAGTCTTTGTATTGTGTCTATTGTTTTGCCTTTTCCAGAATGTCACATAGTTGGAATCACACAGTATGTAGTCTTTTCGTATTGATTTCTTTCACTTAGTAATTTGCATTCGAGTTTTCTCCATGTTTTTTTCATTGCTTGACACCTCAATTCTTTTTTTTTAAAGTTTTTTTTTTTTTTTTTTTAAGATTTTATGTATTTATTTGACAGAGATCACAAGTAGGCAGAGAGGCAGGCAGAAAGAGAGAGAGGAGGAAGCAGGCTCCCCGCTGAGCAGATGCAGGGCTTGATTCCAGGACCCTGAGATCATGACCTGAGCTGAAGGCAGAGGCTTTAACCCAGTGGGCCACCCAGGCGCCCCTACACCTCAATTCTTTTTAATGCTGAATAGTTTTCCATTGCCTGGATGTACCGGAGTTTATCCATTCACCCACTGAAGGACATCTCTCCCAAGTTTTGGCAGTTATGAATAAAGCTGCTATAAATATCATTGTTTAGGTTTTTATGTGGATTAGAGTTTTTAGTTCCTTTGAATAAATACCAGCAAGTGCAATTGCTGATCATATCATAAGGGTGTGTTTTGTTAGAGACTGCTGAACTGTCTTCCAAAAGTCTTGCATTTTGCCGGGAATGAATGAGAATTCGTTCTGCTTCACATGTTCACCAGCGTTCGGTGTTGTGAGTGTTCTGAATCTTGGCCCTTTTGATAGGAGTGTAATGATATCTCATTGTTGTCTTAACTTTTTAAGTTTTTTCAAGTTCCCAAGTCTGTTAAATCTCCTAGTTGTGTATAGAAAGCTACTTATCTCTCAGTAATTGACACTGGCTGTGCTTAATTTTCTGTTTATGTTCTAGATGGCTCAGGAATTGTAATAACTGATCACTCAAAAATCCATGAAATGCAAAAAACCGTACAGGATCTACAAAATGAAAAAGTAGCATCTATTAAAAAAATTGAAGAGCTTGAGGATAAAATTAAAGACATAAATGACAAATTATCTTCTGCAGAAAATGACAGAGATATTTTGAGGAAAGAACAAAAACGCCTAAATGTTGAAAACAGACAAATAACAGAAGAATGTGAAAGCTTAAAACTGAAATGTAGTAAATTGCAGCCTGATGCTGTGAAGCAAAGTGATACCGTGACAGAAAAAGAAAAAATCCTTCCACAGAGTCCATCGGTGGAAGAGGAAGTGCTCAAACTGCAGCAAGCGCTGTCTGGTATAAAATGTTTGGAACTTATCTATGATTGGTGTTTATTGCATACTAGTTTTTATTTGTTTGACAGAAATTACAAGTAAGCAGAGAGGCAGGCAGAGAGAGAGGGGGAAGAAGGCTCCCTTCTGAGCAGAGAGTCCAATGCGGGGCTCGATCCCAGGACCCTGAGACCATGACCTGAGCCAAAGGCAGAGGCTCAACCCACTGAGCCACCCAGGCACCCCTGCATCCTAATTTTTAAAGACAAACTGAGTACTTTATGGAAATGGAGTATTCATGCAAATTGGCTGTAGAAGTTGAGTTGAATTGTTTGGTTTTGGATTTAGTGCCATAATTAATGGATCACAAATGGAAAGTTTCTACTAAAAGGCTTGGTTGTTGACTGGATGTCTCTCAACCTCCCTTTCTCATCCTTTAAGTAGTTACATGGAACTCATTGATGTCAGAAGCCATGTAGATTTCTGAGAAGTATATATGTAGCTATTTACTGGGAGGAGGTATGGGCCTATTTCTGTTAGTCTGCATAGAACCAGATACTTTGTGGAACTCTAAAGTTCCAGGCCCTCCAATTAGGGAATGCAATCTTCCTTGTTCAGAATTCTTTATTTTTGAAATGATGTCCTCTATCTAAGCAGACATGAGAATGATAAGAGCCATCAGTCCTTCACCGTTTTCCATGCTCAAGATGATATTTAGTTACATGTGTTCTGTAAGAAAAAGTAAGTTAGTAAACGAAATATGCCAAATACCGGTGTTCGTTCATGCCAGGAAAACATAATGGGAGCTTTTTACTGTGAAGATATATTTTATTTTGCACTTTTGTCTTCTCACAATACAAACTCTCACTTTATGAACTGGTTCATTGCTCCTCTGGAGGTTTCTAGCCCTTGTGTGCTGTTCTCCACCCCCTCCCCCAACCCCCCTTGGCTAGGTCTTTATCGTGAGCTTCTGACCCAGATGGCCAACTCTATAAACTTCAATTAGAGTTAGGTTTGAAGTCACCATGTCCTCCTCCTCCTCTTCCTCTTCCTACCTTGGTGATTTACCAGTCTGCCCAAACAGAAAATTCGAAGTCATCACCTAGTGTATCCTGTAGGTTCTATTTCCTTAGCTTCTCTGATTCAGTAATATTTCAGGATTGTACCCCTGTTTCTTAGAAGGGCCTCAGTCGGGAGCTGCCATGAAGGCAAAGAGAAAGTTGTCACTAGGGTTCTAGACTTCTCTCTCATTTGACTTCCAAGTAGCTCTGCTCCTTTCAAAATACGTATTGGATGACTCGTGGGTTTATTTGCTTTAAAAACACCTGCTGTCCTAGTCCTTCCTCTTTTTCTCATTTCCATTGCCACTGAATAACTTCAGCCAGTCATAATTTCTTTTGCCTGGTTATCTATAGCTGTTTCGTTTTGTTTCTTTCCTTTCCTTTCTTTCTTTTTTTTTTTTTAAGACTTTATTTATTTATTTATTTATTCGTTAGAGAACATAAGCAGGGGGAGCAGCAGGCAGGAGAAGTAGACTCCCTGCTGAGCAAGGAGCCCTGTGCAGGACTCATCTCTGAACCCTGGGATCATGACTTGAGCCAGGGGCAGACCCTTAACCCACTGAGCCACCCAGGCGTCTTGTCTATAGCCATTTCTTAATGTAGGGAAATAGCTGAGTGGTTAAGAATATGACTGAATTGGAATCCAGCTCCATCATTATTAGCTGATCTTGGACAAGTTAACATCTCTGTGCTTTGGTTTTTCCATCCCTATGGTTAGGATCATACTCCTATCTTCTTCATAGTTGCAGTAGTAGTAATGGGGAGTCTATGAGTTACTAGATCCAGAGTTCTCTTTAGAACAGGGGCTATCCCATTTTAAGTATTATAAAAGTATTTGCTGTTATTATTCTCTGGTTTCCATGATTCCTTCAATTTTTTTTTTTTTCTATCTGTCCAGAAAGGGTTTTTCAGAAACACGCATCAGGTTTAACTCCCCTGATCATAGTACTTTGTGGCTCCCTCTGAACTTCAGGATAAAGTCTTTCACGGTCTGGTCTGTTTCCCTCTTTAGTTTCACCTCACATGCTAAGCATTAGCCATACTGAACTTTGTACCTAGCTCCTAGAATCAGTGACTTTGTCTATTAGCTCTGTTGTCTTTACACTTGCTGCTCTGTTTGTGTGGAGGGTGTCTGTTTCTCTCTGCTGAGTCTTAAGTATATTATGATTCATTGAGGTATTGTGTCTGCGGAGAGGTACCTCTGCTGCTGCTTTCCTGGCCTGCCTTAGCCCCCATCCCCCCAGTCTGGAGTAGGTGTTGGCCCTTTCTGCTCTAGTAGCACCTTGTGCTCCCTGTATCCTACTGTCCAGGAGTCATGTGTTTCCTTTCTCTCTGAATTGAAAGCTGCTTGAGAGCAAGCAGGGACTAAATGTTTTCATCTTGTTGTCTAGCAACTAACTGATTTCATAGAAAATGCTTAGTGTTATCTGAATGAAAGTTGAATGAATTACTTCAGCTGAACTAATGGTATTCTGTCTTTGTATTCTTCTAGAACCACTTCTATATATGGATCTATCTGTAATACCAGCTTGAATGGTCTTTTTTTTCTCTTGTTATATCTAAGTCACTTTAGAGAATTGAGAGATTATTATATCATTACAAGAATAAAAAATATACATTTTTGTTCCATTTCCCCCACTCTCAGTCCTTTTACTATTTCCTGCTACGCAAACTAATCAGCTTATTTTGAAACATTGTTATTAATGTTTTTATCAAAGCAATAACTTCAGAGTCATCCAGAATACGATTATAATTCTTTCTTCTGTTCCATAGGACTGCATTTTAATGGAGCATCTAACTGGCATTTATGTTATGATTTCTTTGATATGTCAAATAGAAGTATAAAACAACAAGCCATTTGAGCTTGCCGATTGTGCTTATAAATATACTTTAAGATTTTATTTATTTATTTGACAGACAGAGATCACAAGTAGGCAGAGAGGCAGGCAGAGAGAGAGAGAGGAGGAAGCAGGCTCCCTGCAGAGCAGAGAGCCCAATGTGGGGCTTGATCCCAGGACTCTGGGATCATGACCTGAGCCGAAGGCAGAGGCTTAACCCACTGAGCCACCCAGGCGCCCCTAAATATACTTTATTTTAATTGAGTTTTATTCCTGAGTTTAATATAACAGGTAATTATTAAGTTGCAGAGTTTTAATGTCATTCATTATTGTTTTTACAGATGCTGAAAATGAAATTATGAGATTGAGTAATTTAAACCAGGTAAACTAATTTTAAGAGAAAAGCTTTTGGCTTTGATTTATCAAGAAAAACTGTTTTGATTATTGTAGTTGCTTATTTTGTGTTTTTTACAAATTCACTTGAACTTATCCTGGGTACTTGCATCTTAGTAATTTTATGTTTGCTGATTAATAACAAACTTCTTGAATCATAAATTGACATCATTTTAAAAGTTACATAATTTGAAAAATGCAAGTATATCATTTTCAGGATTAATTTGACAGACATTATGTTTCTAGATAGTGGAAGCAGATTTTCCACCACAGTGAGGAATGCGTTTTGATTTCCCTTAAGGAATTCAGAGAGTTGCTTCTGTTGCTAATGATTATAGGCTACTTTGTAAATGTGTTTATTTTTTGAAATGTAATAAAATTCTAAGAATATTTATAAAATGTATGACTGGCTTTGGGCAGTCCAGTGTTGCTTGCCTATAATTTTTATATATCACTGCAGAAATGCTGAGTACAAATGTACAGTAGTACAGCTTGTGTACTTTTTTGTAAACTTGAAATTTATCTGAAAACACACTGTTTTAACATTTTGTAGGATAACAGTCTCACTGAAGACAATCTGAAACTTAAAATGCATGTTGAAACTTTAGAAAAACAGAAGTCCTTATTGAGTCAAGAAAAGGTGGGTACAGTAAAAGTGGGGGGCATAATTAAAATGTATGACTATAGGTCATAGCCAAGGGCCACTTTGTATCAAAATGGAACGTTTAGGTCTTGAGAGTCCTGAGGGTAAAACTGATGTCACTGATGCTTGTCAGACCAGGATGAAATATTTAGGGCAAAGTTCGAGAATGAGAGGCTGGCCAGAGTTCACATTTACAGATAAGGGAGCCGGTAGGCATACATATATGAGCAGAAAAGATAGGTAAAGACTCTGCTTTGGTTTCCGATGAAGTCCTGACAGCAGCAACACACACAGGTGGTTCTAGAGTCTGGAGTGGTGGTAGTGGCATCCTACAGAATCTATTAACTGCTTCTCTGTCCTGGAACCTATCTAGTGTGGTGGAGTTTCTTAATGGTGAGGGATGAAGAGGGAATACATTCTCAGTGGCAGAGATAGAGTCTTTGTGTATGTTGGTAGCAGGTTTGGAATAAGGTTCTATAATGCAGTGTTGGGAATGAGGAGAGGTATTTTTATTACGTACTCGGTGATAATTCCTTGGCTAAGACAGGTGCTTAAATATAGTATGGCTGTGAGCTGATATTATTAAGTTATAGGCCAGTGTCTTAACTCAGTTGAAAAAATTGATTTTTAAAAAATAATACATATATTCACTGATGTACAAATTCAGTAATTCATATGGAAGACCTTTAAATGGTACAAATGGCATATCCTTTGCACCTCTTTTGGTTGGCCTCTTTTTTTTAAGATTTTATTTACTTATTTGAAAGAGGAGAGAGAGAGAGAGAGAACACATGCAGGGTAGGGGTAGAGGGAGAGGAAGAAGCAGACTCCCTGCTGAGCAGGAAACCCCCCCCCCCAACGTGGGGCTTGATCCCAAGACCCTGAGATCATGACCTGAGCTGAAGGCAGATGCTTTACTGACTGAGTCACTCAGCTGCCCCTGAAGGCAGTCTTTCTTACCAGTTTCTTGTATGTCCATCCTTCTAGACTACACTTATGGTGTATGATTATATAAATAGCTTTAAAAAAATACAACTTTTAGCTGCCTATACATACTATTCATATATACCTTAACATATTTTCAGCATCCTTCCACATTAGCATATACACAGTGTTTCTCTGAGGGATGCTGTCAGCATGGAAAATTCTTAGTTTTGTGCACTGTCGTATGCATGGTGGGATCCTTGCCTCCACCCTTTCTGTTTACTAAAAACCAGTGTCTCCTCCTCTTTCTTAATTCCTATATTATCTCTATTTTCTCTGTTGTTTTCTGCTCTCTTTGCATTCCGCTTTTTCAGTTCCTCCTTTCTCTAACTGGCTTAGGTATACTTCATAGTTTGCAGATCTCTGCACATATCTGATAGTATCTGTAACCTTGCCATGATATTTTTGGATTCTGTAGCCATTCCTAATAGCTCTTGGTCCTTTCTTTCAATGTTATATAAGCCTTCTTAACTTTTCCTGTAAGTTTCTCTGATGCACGTCTACTCACTGCTTAAGAACCTACCTGCAGGGCCATGCATGGTTTTTTTGTTTGTTTGTTTTGTTTTTTTAAAAAGATTTTATTTATTTGACAGAGATCACAAGTAGGCAGAGAGGGGTGGAAGCAGACTCCCTTCTGAGCAGAGAGCCTGATTCGGGGTTCGATCCCAGGATCTTGAGATCATGACCTGAGCCAAAGGCAGAGGCTTAACCCAGTGAGCCACCCAGGCGCCCCAAGGCCATGCATATTCTTAACATCTATCTGAGAAAAGCTTGCGGTTCCCCTGATTGAACACATAACTTTATTATTTTTTTAAAATTTAAACTCAATTAGCCAACATATAGTATAGTATATAGTATGCCATTAGTTTCAGATGTAGAGTTCAGTAATTCATCAGTGCCTATCACCCAGTTACCCCATCCCCCACCCCCCGTTGCCCATGTAACTTTTAGAAAGGCATTAGAAAATGCTGTTTTCATTAACCGTAGTTCAGAATAAACTTTTGAATTGGAACTAAAATGGAATTTTGAGGGAGATGTTCTGGTTTTCCCTGGTCTCTTTGTAAGGTATGTATAGTTGCTTTATTTGTAGATGTTTAGGATTCTTATTTGCTTTAAAGTAGAGTCCATAGAAATTTGATTATTTTCTATTGGTGAAAGAAAGCTTTAAACTTTTCTTGTAGCACAAGCATCACAATGAGAGGTTGAAACAGTGTTGGAGCATAGAGAACTGTCCCACTTCTGGAGTTTAGAGGAAAAGCATTAAATACCTCTAGAACAGAATATAAAATATAGTTTAAAAATCATACATATATAGATAGATAAATCTTTAGGACTGTTAAGAGTTGAGAGAGAGGAACCTAGTCTCAGGTTGGATGGCAAAGGAAGGAAGGAGTCTACTTTCTTGGGTCAAAGGAGAGTTTCATGTGCTGACAGGAGCCAGTAATAAGGGAAATTCCTTTAATGAGAGAAAAGAAGCATTTTATTTTCTAACTAGAGAATGAATGAATGTTGATTTTTATAGATGTTTATTTATTTAGTTTACGGTTGTTGGTGACTGGACATTAGGGGAATGGAAGTGCAGAGAACCAGGACACTTGGGACATTTTGAAGAGACTGTGTAGGGTGAGAGAAGCAGCAGACAGAAGGGAAGCTGAGTGGGAGTGGGATTAGGAAGGCTCCCACATGGGAAAGTTTTTGTATAAAGAAGCTGGAGCTGGATGAACTTTAACAGTCATTCCATCTTGTCTAGTGTTACAGAAATGTTTTTTTTCTTCTTCTTTTTTTTTTTTAAGATTTTATTTATTTATTTGACAGAGATTACAAGTAGGCAGAGAGGCAGGCGGAGAGAGAGAGGAGGAAGCAGGCTCCCCGCTGAGCAGAGAACCCAATGTGGGGCTCGATCCCGGGACCCTGGGATCATGACCCGAGCTGAAAGCAGAGGCTTTAACCCACTGAGCCACCCAGGCACCCCCAGAAATGTTTTTCTTGAAGCTACTCATAAAATCGCACATGAGTGAAGGCTGTGATTTGTTGAATTTTATGTATCGTTGCTGAAGTCTTACTCAGTATTGTTTCTGACACAGGCATCTGAGAATAGATTCCCGTGTGTGTGTGTGTGTTTATGTATGTATGTCTGTGTGTGTGTCTGTATATATATAAAACTTTTTGGTGTCTTCTTTCAATTGACAATATATGTTGTTTTTCCCCGTTTTTATTATTTAAGGAAGAGCTTCAGGTATCACTTTTAAAATTGAACAATGAATATGAAGTAATTAAAAGTACAGTTGTGAGAGACACGGATTTGAATTCAACACTACATGACTTAAGACTGACTTTGGAAGCAAAGGAACAGGAGCTCAATCAGAGTCTCACTGAGAAGGAAATACTGGTAGCTGAGTTAGAGGAATTGGACAGACAGAACCAGGAAGCTACAAAGGTAACACGATGTGAAAACCAGAGTGGCACACATTCTTTTTAGTACATTGAAGATTGGAATAACAAGTGAAAATGATGGGTGTGATTTAAACCTGTGATCTCATCAATATTTTGCTTCATTGATAATCTAATCACAGAGGCTGGCAAACTTCTTCTGTAAAGGGTGAGATAGTAAATATTTTTTGGCCCTGCAGGCCGTATAGTGGTCTCAGTTGTACTCAACTCCGCTCTTGCGATACGTAAACAATGAACGGTGGCTGTATCCCAGTAAGACTTGATCTATAAAAACAGGTGGCTGGCCTGATTTGGTTCATTGGCTGTATGACTCCTGCTTCAGTGATGAAGAGTTGAAATTGGACAATATATATCATTTACCTTCTCTGGTTTTAAATTGTAGTCTCTAGGATAATGAAATAGATTTGCTGTAAGTTGTTAGTAATTTTGTTGATTTTTTTTAAAAAAAGATTTATTTATTTTAGAGAGAGAGAGAGAGAATGTGCATGCATGTAAACAAGGCAAGGGCAGGGGGAGGGAGAGTCTCAAGCCGGCTCCGCACTAAGCATGGAGCCTGACGTAGGGCTCAGTCCCACGACCCTGAGATCATGACCTGAGCTAAAACCAAGAGTCGGACGCTTAACCAACTGCGCCACCTAGGCGCTCCTAAATGTTGGGATTTTTTAAAAAGTTTAAGAAGGATTAGAAGTATCTGAGGAGTATTCTTTATTATTTATGACATTTTACCAAATTTTCGTTAGGTACTAAAATGAGAGCTTGTCTTAAAGTTATCATTCAAATTATTTTTCTTTCAGCATATGATTCTGATAAAAGATCAGCTATCAAAACAACAAAGTGAGGGAGACAGCATCATTAGTAAACTGAGACAAGAGCTAACTGATGAAAACAGGAGAGTCCATCAACTTGAAGATGATAATATGAACATGACTAAAGAGCTGGATGTGCAGAAAGAAAAGTTAGTTCAAAGTGAACGTGTCCTAAATGATTTGCATTTAGCCAAGCAGAAGCTTGAGGAGAAAGTGGAAGATTTAGTAGATCAACTAAATAAATCACAGAACAGTAACTTAAACATGCAGAAGGAGAACTTTGGACTTAAGGAACATATTAAACAGAATGAGAAAGAGCTTTCTAGAGTCAGGGATGAGTTAACTCGGTCTCTGAATCGAGACTCCGGCAGTGATTTTAAGGATGACTTATTTAAAGAAAAGGAGGCCGAAGTCAGAAACTTAAAGCAGAAACTTTCAGAAATAGAACAGCTCAATGACCATTTAAACAAAGTTGCCTTTGATCTGAAAATGGAAAATGAAAAGCTGGTTTTAGCATGTAAGGATGTAAGACATGAGTTAGAAGAATCCATTGCTGGTAGCAATCAGATTTCTCTGGAAAGAAACACTTTTGTGGAGGCTCTAAAAATGGAGAAAGGTCAGTTAGAAGCAGAATTGAGTCGGGCCGAACAGAGGCTGGTAGAAGAAGCAAATAAGTATGAGCAGATGATCGAAGAACTATCTAAGGCACGTGATTTGAGTACTTCTGCTTTACAGCTGGAACAGCAGCGTTTAATGAAACTTAGTCAAGAGAAAGACTTCGAAATAGCGGAACTCAAAAAGAACCTTGAACAAATGGATACGCACCATAAAGAAACTAAGGAGATTTTGTCCTCTAGTTTAGAAGAGCAGAAGCACTTGTCCCAACTTATAAGTGAGAAGGACGTTTTTATTGAAAAACTTAAAGAAAGAAGTTCAGTGCTTCAGGAGGAATTAGATAAATGTACTGAGGCCTTAAGAAAAAATGAAATTTTAAAGCAAACCATGGAGGAAAAAGACCGAAGTCTTGGGTCCATGAAAGAAGAAAACAATCATCTCAAAGAAGAACTGGAACGGCTCCGTGAACAGCACAGTCGGGCTGCGCCTGTGGTGGAGCCTAAGCCCCTGGATAGCGTTACAGAGCTAGAGTCTGAGGTGTTGCAGCTGAATATTATAAAGGGGAATCTTGAGGAGGAAATAAAACGTCATCAAAAGATAATTGAAGATCAAAACCAGAGTAAAATGCAGCTGCTTCAGTCGTTGGAGGAGCAAAAGAAGGAAATGGCTGAGTTTAAGAGCCAGCATGAGCAAATGAATGTCACACACACCCAGCTCTTCTTAGAGAAGGATGAAGAAATTAAGAATTTGCAAAAAACAGTTGAACAAATCAAAACCCAGTTGCACGAAGAAAGACAGGGCGTTCCAACGGAGAATTCTGAGATCTTTCACGAAACGAAGGTACAGAGCCTTAATATAGAAAACGGCAGCGAAAAACATGATTTATCTAAAGCCGACACTGAGAGATTAGTAAAAGGAATAAAAGAACGAGAATTGGAGATTAAGCTCCTAAACGAAAAGAATATATCTTTAACAAAACAGATTGATCAGTTGTCCAAAGATGAGGTTGGTAAACTCACTCAGATCATCCAGCAGAAAGACTTGGAGATACAAGCTCTTCACGCTAGAATTTCTTCCGCTTCCTACACCCAGGATGTTGTCTACCTTCAGCAGCAGCTGCAGGCCTACGCTAAGGAGAGAGAACAGGTATTAGCTGTTTTGAGTGAGAAGACTAGGGAAAATAGCCATCTGAAAGCGGAGTACCACAAAATGATGGATATCGTTGCCGCCAAAGAGGCCGCTCTCGTGAAGCTGCAGGAGGACAATCAAAAATTGTCCACTCGATCCGAGGGTGGTGGCCAGGATATGTTTAGAGAAACTGTACAGAATTTGTCGCGTATCATTCGAGAAAAAGACATTGAGATAGATGCATTAAGTCAGAAATGCCAGACCTTGTTGACGGTTTTACAGACATCCAGCACTGGCAGTGAGGTCGGAGGCGTTAACAGCAATCAGTTTGAGGAGCTTCTGCAGGAACGCGACAAACTCAAGCAGCAAGTGAAGAAGATGGAAGAGTGGAAGCAGCAGGTGATGACCACGGTCCAGAATATGCAGCACGAGTCCGCCCAGCTTCAGGAGGAGCTCCATCAGCTTCAGGCACAGGTTCTGGTTGACAGCGATAACAATTCTAAATTGCAAGTGGACTATACTGGCCTGATCCAAAGTTATGAGCAGAATGAAACCAAACTTAAAACTTTTGGACAGGAGCTAGCACAAGTTCAGCACAGCATCGGGCAGCTGTGCAGCACCAAGGAGCTGCTTCTAGGAAAACTTGATAGTATTTCGCCCCAACTCTCCTCCGGATCTTCGTCGCCTTCCCAGCCAGCAGAGTCTCTTGGCCCGGTGAAACCCGATAGATCGAGGGAGTCTTCGAAACAGGAGCTAGAAGAGCTAAGAAAGTCACTGCAGGAGAAAGATGCAACAATTAAAACGCTCCAGGAAAACAATCACAGATTGTCTGATTCCATTGCTGCTACCTCAGAGCTGGAAAGAAAAGAACACGAACAGACAGACTCAGAAATGAAGCAGCTCAGGGAGAAACAAGAGGTCTTACAGAAGTCACTGAAGGAGAAAGACCTCTTAATCAAAGCCAAAAGTGATCAGTTACTTTCTTTAAATGAAAATTTCGCCAACAAAGTGAATGAAAACGAACTTTTGAGGCAGGCAGTAACCAACCTGAAGGAGCGGATATTAATTTTAGAAATGGACATCTGTAAACTGAAAGAAGAAAATGAAAGAATAGTAGAAACAACCAGGGAAAAGGAAACGGAGTATCAGGCGTTACAGGAGACTAATACGAAGTTTTCCATGATGCTTCGAGAAAAAGAGTTTGAGTGCCATTCAATGAAGGAAAAGGCTCTCGCGTTTGAGCAGTTGCTGAAAGAAAAGGAGCAGGTATGTTGGGGATGGAATTTTTTATACAGGAAAGTTGGGGTGGGAAAGATTTTCCAATGGGTTGCTTACTTTATAGGTAATTGTGTTTGAAGGGGAATGTGAAGTTGTTCATTCAGAAATCCCCTTTCAGGGTTTTGTGACTTCATTCTGAGCAAATTTTCCTTAGAGGTACCTGGAGGTTTCTCGCCTAAATTACTAGATTTTTCTAAACCTTTTTAGCAGCAGGTTAATTTAAATAGAAAAAAAAAAAAGAGACTTTAGTAGCAATATTTTTCTTTAGAAAACGGAAGTGTTGGAATGACTTCCCTGTCTTTTCTTTGCCAGCGACTTGCACTTTCTGAGGAACAGTTGTGCATGCCTGATGAAGGAACGCACACACACACACAGCTCTCTCTCATACTCTTTTGATTGATTTTGGGATCTGTGAACATTTTGTTGTATAGAGTAAATTTGAAGAGATTGTGTCTTTTGAATTCTTTTGAAAACTTTTCTGATAACTTTTTCTTCCAGAATAGTTTGATTGTTTTGAAAAAATTGTAAAGATTATAGAGTTCCCTTATGCCTCACACCCAGTTTCCCTTGTTTGTTAACATCTCAGATTACTATGATGCATTTGTAACAGCTAATTCACCAATATTGATGTATTAACTGAAGTTCCTACTTTATTTGAATTTTTTTTTTTTTACTAAAAAAATGACTACACGTCTTCTTTCTGTTCAGGGTGCCATTCAGGATAACACATTGTATTTAGTTGTCATGTCTCCTTAGGCTTCCCTAGACTGACAGTTTCTCAGATTCTGTTTTTGATGACCTTGATATGGTTAGCTATATCTCAAAATTAATTATTTAATGAAGAAAATGTGTCTTTTTTAAATGTATCTTTCTTAAAGCTAAACTTATTTCTTTCCAAAAGGGCAAGACTGGGGAGTTAAATCAGCTTTTAAATGCAGTTAAGTCAATGCAGGAGAAGACAGTTAAGTTTCAACAGGAGAGAGACCAGGTCATGTTGGCCCTGAAACAGAAACAAATGGAAAACAGTACTTTACAGAATGAGGTATGCTTTTACTCTAAAGAAATTGATTGAAGCAATAAGCTTAGTAATCATTACGAAAACTAGAACGATTTATCAAAATTAATTTCTCTATTAGGTGATTTTTTTTCTGTCTTCCTCTGATGTGTTATTGTAGGATTTTGATCTCCAGGGGCATATGTTATTTGTTTTCAAAGGTAAAAACTATAGCATATCTTGGGTATTAAAAAAAATTTCCACTGATGCAATCACTGTAGAAACAGGTATGCAGATTCCCCCCAAAAAATTAACCACAGAAATAACATATACTCCAGTAGTCCATTACTGAGTATTTACTCCCCAAAAATGAAAACACTAAATCAGAAAGGTAACCTGCATCCTTATGCTGACTGCACGTTATTTACAATAGCTAAGATAGGGAAGCAACCCAAGTGTCCATTGATAGACGAACAGATAAAGAGGGGGGTATAAATGGAATATTACTCAGCCATAAAAAGAAATGAGATCTTGCTGTTTGCAACAACATGGATGGACCTAGAGGGTATATTAAGCTAAGTGAAGTAAGTCAGACAGAGAAAGGAAAATACTATATGATTTCACTTATGTAGAATCTAAAAAAACAGTGAAACAGAGACAGAATCATAAACATGGGGAACAAACTGGTCGTTGCTGGAGGGGTTGGGTTTAGGGAGGATGGGCAAAAAAGGTCAAGGGGATTTAGAGGTGAAAATTTCTAGTTATAAATTAAGTCACAGGGCTGAAAAATACGTCATAAGTAATAGAGTCAGTAATATTGTAATAATGTCTGATGACAGATGACAACTGCATGTACTGTGGGAGCAGAGTGTAACATGTAGAGTTGTTGAATCACTGTTTTGTATACTTGAAACTAGTATAACCTTGTCTTCAGCTTAAAAAGAAATTCTCACCTGTGATATATGAAAAAATGAGATTTTTCACTGAAAAAGTAGTGTATCAAAAAGAGGCATATACTTGGTACAATTCCATTTTTCATTAAAAGCCATGGGGAATGAGCTCTTACAAAATAAAACTTCAGATGAAACGTCAGGTTGATTTTCGGTGACTTTTTTTTCCTAATATAAATACATCTTGCAATATGAGAAATTAGTATGTAATTAATATACTTCAATAATGGGCAAAAGATTTGATAACAGAGTGTCTTGTAGAGGGGAAAAGGGAACATTTTATAGAAAAAAAATAAAGAGGTGTTCTCTGCCTAGGTTCAACATTTACGTGACAAAGAAATACGGTTAAACCAGGAGCTAGAGAGATTGCGTAACCATCTTTTAGAATCAGAGGATTCTTACACCCGAGAAGCTTTGGCTGCAGAAGACAGAGAGGCCAAACTGAGAAAGAAAGTTACAGTATTGGAGGAAAAGCTAGTTTCATCTTCTAATGCAATGGAAAATGCAAGGTAACTTTTCCCTGTTTTTAGCACTTACATTAGTTGAACCCTCCTTGAGTGTCAGAATCAGAAAACGTTTTTCCTGGCTTACCTTGTTTTACTCTTAAGAAATTCATTCTCTCCGGGGCGCCTGGGTGGCTCAGTGGATTAAGCCGCTGCCTTCAGCTCAGGTCATGATCTCAGGGTCTTGGGATCGAGTCCCGTATCGGGTTCTCTGCTCGCAGGGATCCTGCTTCCCTCTCTCTCTCTCTGCCTGCCTCTCTGCCTACTTGTGATCTCTCTCTGTCAAATAAATAAATAAAATCTTAAAAAAGAAAAAACTCATTCTCTCCAAATGATAGATGAAGATACTGAAGGTAGAGAGGGTTAGTAAGCTGCCCAAGGTCAGACCCAGAGTATGTTTGCGGGTTTCACGTTTGGGTCTGTAACTCTTGATACCAGATCTGGCATTCAAATAGCTCTCTCTAAATCTTTCTTTCTTCTTTTTTTTTTTTTTTAATAATTTTATTTACGTATTTATTATTTTCTTATCCTAAGTGTACTAGCTCTCTCTGAATCTTAACTGCTACCCTAGATAATTGCCTCTCATTGTTTTAAGAGTTTAGACTTAAATTCTGACTGATTTTTTTTTCCTGACAGATTTTAGCTTTGTCACGCTCCCAAAGAAATAATTTGACTTACGTGATTTTACTCTTGATTAAATGATTTAGATTGAATAAGGTTTGGATATTAGAAGGGAGAGAGTAAAGGAAGTAGCACGGTGAAGACCTAAGTCAGCATGAATTAACTCCTAGTTTGTTGAAACTTTTGAATTATTAGATCCCTACCTACATATTTTTATTTTATTTTTACTAGAGTAGTAGTTTATTATAAAAGGCTTTAACTCAGGAACAGCAGATGGAGGAGATAGGTAGGGCAAGGCATGGGATAGGGGTGCACAGCTTCCAGCTCCCTTCCAGCAAGCAGCTGTCCCCATAGCTCTCAGTGCTCATGAGCCCAGAAGCTTTCCAGACCCTCTCGTTGTGAGGTTTTATGGAGAGTTCATTATAGAGACATGATTGACTCCCTACTTATATAATTTAAAATTTTATTTCTCTCAATAAAATGTTGTGTATTCTTGGGATGCCAGGGTCCTGGAATTGAACCCCACATCAGGCTCCTGCTCAGCGGGGAACCAGCTTCTCCCTCTCCCTCTTCTACTCCCCCTGTTTGTGCTCTCTCTCTCTCACATAAATAAAATCTTTTAAAAATAAGGTATTTTCTTCTCTTTCTACCCTTTTTATTATAAAATCCTATTTGTACTTCAGGAAAATTACAATATTTTCTTCGAATTTTTGGGTTTTTATTTTCTCTAATTAAAATAGTTTCTGGGCTCTCTGCACCCTCATTAGCCTTATTTTGCACTATCACCTACATCCAGCCAAACCGTCTTATTCATTCCTTTCACAGAGCTACTATTTTCCTATGTCTTCTCCTTTTTCTATGCTTTTCTTTAAGATTTACTTATTAGCAGTGTGTGGGGGCACACACGTGAGCAGGGAGGAGGAGGGTGGGAGAGAAAAATCTACAGGAGACTCCCCACAGAGCCTGATGTGGGACTTGATCTCATGACCCTGAGTTCATGACTTGAGCCAAAATCTAGAGGTGGATGCTTAACCACTGACTGAACCACTGAGTCGCCCCATCTTCTACCTTTTCGTTTCATATTCTTCTGCCTTGAGTGGGCCTGATTCCTAACAGTTTTTCTATTAGTCCCACCTTCTTCAAATAGCATTTCCTTTGTAAAGAATGCTTTAGTTAGCATCCTGCTCCTCAAATTCAAAACCAAACCCTGGTGTGATGTTTTTCTTTTGAACCTGCTTAATCCTTTGTTTGAGTCTTTGGTAGCGCACTTACATTTTACTTTAGGGTACGTAAGTAATTGTTGACCCATCTTATATCTTACACCTTCTCCCATACAGTGAAATATAAGGCCACTGGGAGTGGGCGTGATGCCATTTATTTATTTATTTATTTACTTACTTACTTACTTATTTATTTAACATTTTAGTCATTTATTTGACAGAGAGCACAAGCAGGGAAATGACAGGCAGAGGGAAAGAGAGAAACAGACTCCCTGTGTATCATGGAGCCTGACACAGGGCTTGATCCCAGGACCCTGGGATCATGACCTGAGCCAAAGGCAGACACTTAACCGACTGAGCCATCCAGGTGTTCTGATGCCATTTATTTTGTACCCTTCCCACAGCATATCTTCTTACACAGAGTTAATAGATGTGCAGTAATATTTTTGAATGAGTGACTCAGATCTACAAGTCAGATTATCGTGTTTTGAGCCCTTAATTAGCTGTAGTAATCCCTGGTGTTTATTAACTTTTTGAGTGACATCATAGCTCATTTCATCCTTGCAATGACTTGTTCCATGGCATGCCTACCAGCAAAGTTGTATAAAATCCAGGAACACTTGAGGGCAGTCTCCTGATTATCAATTTACTGCTTTTCCCACAAGAGGGTGCTGTTGGGTAAAGTTTCCTCAGAGTGCATGGTGCTTAAAGGACTTTAATGGACCGCTCCTGAATAAGAATTTATTAACTGGATATTAAAAACCCAGGAAAGACTATTGCAATATTTTGTTTGTAATCATTATACATTAAGGAGGTACATCAATGATATAATCCTGGGTCAGTAAATCTCTAACCTATCTCTGATTTATTATTTGGGGCAGGTGTAGGGGTTATTATATTGAATGTAAAGAGAAAGAAAGATGATAGTGAAAAATAATTAGTAATTAGAGCATTTTGTCAATGGATAGCCTTTGGAAACTTGGGAGGGTCAAAAGCCAAGGAAGTTTCAGAATCCATTGCTTATTGGGTTGGAAGCTGGACAAAATGACTTCCAAGGTCCTTGCAACTTAGAGTTTTTTGATAAATTACATCTTAGAGTTTTAGCCTGAAAACATGAATGTTGCAGGCTGTTTGTAAATTTTTATTATACTGACGTTTCTTGTTTAGTTCAGCTTTTAATCTTTAAAATGACTGCCATTTGTTCAAAGTCATTTTATTATTTATATTTTATATTGTTATTAACAAAAGAGGGAGAATGAAGATCGAACTCTTCAAGTTTCTTTGAAATCTAATGTGAATGCAATGAAATGTAAGGAAGGTCAAATTCATAGAGTCAGAAGGTAGAACAGTGCTTACTGGGGGAGAGGGTACTGCTTACTGGATATGGAGCTTCCCTTTGGGAGGATGAAGTTCTGGAGATGGATGGTGGTGATGCTTGTACAACATTGTGAATGTTATGTATATATTTACACAATTTTTAAAAAAAGTAGGGAGGAGATTTCATCTTGTTAAAGTAATAGAAACAGTTGGACTTTTATTCTTTTTCTTTGGTGGGCGGGGGCAGAGAGAGAGAGAATCTTAAGCAAGCTCCATGACGTGGGGGCACGATCTCACAACCCTGAGATATTACCTGAGCCGAAAGCAGAAGTCGGACAGCTTAACTGACTGAGCCATCCAGGCACCCCTGACTTTTATTCTTTTTGTTGGAAGCCATCAGGCCAGTTTGCAGGTGGAGTCACTGCAGGAGCAATTGAATGTGGTCTCCAAGCAAAGGGATGAAACCACCCTGCAGCTTTCTGTCTCTCGGGAACAAGTAAAGCAGTACGCCCTGTCACTGTCCAACCTCCAGATGGTGCTGGAGCATTTCCAGCAGGGTGAGTTGTGCAGTCGGCCTTCCAGGGAAGAAGAATTATTGTGTTATTGGGAATTCTGGCTTATTTCAGTGCTATTTTGAAATAGGCACAGGGAAATCTTTGAAAGGTTACCCCACTTGTAGGAGGAAAAGATAAGTTGCCCTCAAAAAGTTAACATAGACTCCTTTTACAGTTAAGACTAGAGAATGCGACGTAGGAATTATTAAAGATATGTTTAAGTATCATATTATGACCAATGAAGGTGAGAATTGGGGAAGGATAAGGATAACATAGGAAGGATAGTCACGTGATAAAGAGGGGCCCATGTAGAAGCAATACTTAAGTTTTGAGATATAGGTCAAAGGTTGAATCTACTTCATAGAGTTAATCATCAGTAATTACTGTCCTTTGAAATATTGACTGACTTGTTCTTAGCTGTTCATATACCTTGAGGTAACTACATTTCTAGTCCCGGTGGAAAATATTTCTCTAGAGACGTAGTAACAATCACCAGAGAGCAGTATTCCTCTGATAACCAAGTACGCTTTTTCACATCTACCTCCCACCCTCACATTTACTTCCTTTAGATCATTCATTTCACCCATCTGTTTATAATGATTGGCAGTGAATTTACTGCTGGTAGGGGCAGGTGATGGGGGATATGAGGGTCATGAAGTAACGGGTTAGTTTTGTGCTGAAGCAAAACTTTGAATTTGCATGTATGTTGATCTTCAGGCTTACTCATGGTTGAAATCTTGAATTTTAAGATAAGAATTCTCAAGGTCCATTGTACCTAATACTTTCTAGAATGGACAGGTGTACAAAGTAGTATGGCCGTAGGGAAGGCTTTACTGAAGAGGAGTTACCTGAGTGGAGTTCTGAAGGGAGGGAAGAGTTTGCATGATGAACAAAGTGGAGAAGGGTTTAGGCAGAGGAAACCAATCTCTTTCATTCTAGCTCACATGATCTAAGGCAGAGGAAACTAATCTCTTTAATTCCTGCTCACATGATCGCATGATTTTCTTGCTGAGAGATTTGAATTGTTAAAATTTCAAGAGGTATAAAATTCTAATTTTATCACAAAATTGCAGAATACTAATGTAACTTTATTTTCTCTTTAGAGGAAAAAGCTATGTATTCTGCTGAACTAGAAAAGCACAAACAGCTTGTAGCTGAATGGAAGAAAAAGGCAGAAAATCTGGAAGGAAAACTAATGTCATTACAGGTTGGTCAAAATAATTTTCTCTTGTAAATATTATTATTCATGAACAATTACTTGTTGAATCTGTATCTTGAAATAATTTCCTAAACAATTTTAGTAAAATCTGGTTACTTATCCTATGCTGGGATCTAGCGGGGAACAAGATTTCAGGACTTTCCCTTATAGTTTAGACACAACAAATATGAGATGATGGGAAATTTTAATTCTTTAGCACAGATGGGTATTTTTCTCTTTTCAGCAAGATATATCAGGCACTCTATTTCACATGGATTAGAATAATGTATATAATCCTTTATCTCTTTTTCTTTTGTGGTATAATCCTTTAAATACCATAGTCCTTTAAAGTATCTTTCTTTGGATGTTCCCCGGGTGGCTCAGTCAGTTAGTTAAGTGGCCGCGTTCAGGTCAGGTCACGATCCCAGAGAGGGATTGAGCTCTACATCTTCCTCTGCCTGCTCTGCCTGCCCTGCCTGCTGCTGCTCCTGCTTGTGCTCTCTCTGACAAATAAATAAATAAAATCTTAAAAAAAAAACAAAAACAAAAACAAAAAACTTTGTTATAGTTCATATGAAGAATTTTATAAAATATAAATATATATTTAAAAAATATACAAATATATATTATATATAAAATACATATTTATATAATATATAATAATATAAAATGTAAAATATAGAAAACATAAATATATCAAATATAAATAAAATGAATCCCCATGAAGAGATATGACATGAAAGTAACTTGCTTTTAGAATTAGGATGAACTTTTCTTTTCTTTTTTTTTTTTAATATATATATTTTTTAATATTTTATTTATTTATTTGACAGACAGAGATCACAAGTAGGCAGAGAGGCAGGCAGAGAGGGAGGAGGAAGGCTCCCTGCTGAGCAGAGAGCCCGATGCAAGGCTCGATCCCAGGACCCTGGGATCATGACCTGAGCCGAAGGCAGGGGCCTTAACCCACTGAGCCACCCAGGCGCCCCTAGGATGAACTTTTCTAAGTTATAAGTAGACTTTGTTGATGCCTAATAGTAATAAAATTTGTTTACCTGTCATAGTCGTCATTAGTTGTGAATATGCTGTTCAGCCATGTTAGTATTCCTAATAAAAGAAGACCTATTTCCTTTAAAGTTTTGAAATTTTTATTAAATATTGAGTAGCTGCAAAACAGTATTTAGATAATACATATAAGATAATAGCAGTCCTGCAGCTACTTTCGTACTTGCCCACCCAGTATAAGAAGAATGTCATCCTTAGAAGTCCTGACGTGCCCTCCATATCTCATCCCCTTCTTGTTTTTTAAGATTTTATTTATTTATCAAAGAGGGAGAGAGAGAGAGAGAGAGAGAGCTGGGGGGAGGGGCAGAGGGAGAAGCAAACTTCCCACTGAGCACGGAGCCAGCCCAACGTGAGGCTCAATCCCAGGACCTGGAAATCATGGCCTGAGCTGAAGGCAGATGCTTAACCCACTGAGCCACCCAGGTGCCCCCTCATCCCCTTCTTATCATTTCATAGAGATCGAGTCTAGATTGTTATATTTATCACCCCTTATTTTTCTTTATGGTTTTATCACATGTATTTGAATCTCCAAAAGATACATTGTATGGTTTTACATAATTTTGAGCTCTGTGTAAATGGAATTTTGAAATTAATATAAATTTAATAATTCTCCTGAAACTTGCTTTTTTTTTTCACCTAGTATTATATTCATGAGTTTTAACTGTGTTACTGTGTGTTGTTATATGTGCATGGCTTATTACTTTCATCACTGTATTTATTGCATGAATGTATAATTTATTTACCTATTTTACTGATAGAAGACCTTGCCATTGTTTGCTTTACAAACAATGTGGTTCTGAGCTCCCTTGTTTACATCTCCTGGTGCACACGTTCGGAAGTTTCTTCCGGGCATGGATCTTAATCGGAATTGCTGAGTCCTGAGATATATATGGGCACTTTCAACTTTATTCAGTGATGGCAAGTTGTTTTATAGCAGTAGTGCTAGTGTCCTCCTACCAGTGGTGCGTAAGAGTTCTTGGTCTGCATCCTTGGCAGTACTTGGCCTTAGTAGAATTTTTAAGTTTTTGCCACTGTAGTGGGAAGGGCTATCATCTACGGTTTTAATTTGCATTTGTCTGACTGCTAACAAGATTAAGCATCTTTTAATATCTTTATTGACCATTTATGCTTACTTTCTGGTCAGCTCTTTAATATGTTTAAAAAGATACTTTATCTAACACTTAGTTGTTTTCAGTAGGTCTAGAGTATGTCGTCTGCCATACTGTTAGAAGTCCAGATCTTCTTTTTAAACTGGCTTTATTTTTAATTTAAAATATAGCATATACTTAGAAAACAAATAAAAGAAACTAAGAGGGAATTAGTAAAAATAAAAGCTGGAATTGGTGAAATAAAACCCAAACAAATGGTAGAAAGAATAATGAAGTCTAAATGTTAATTTTAGAAAAAAATCTTAGTTTAGTTTTGAAATTTAATAATTTCTTAAATAGAAATCCTGTGATGGGCGTCTGGGTGACTCAGTCATTGGGCGTCTGCCTTTGGCTCCGGTCACGATCCCAGGGTTCTGGGATCAAGCCCCGCATTGGGCTCCCTGATCTGCAGGAGGCCTGCTTCTCCCTCTCCCATTCCCCCTGCTTGTGTTCACTCTCTCACTGTCTCCCTCTTTCTCTGTCAAATAAATAAATAAAATCTTAAAAAAGAAGAAATACTGTGAAGTTTAAAAAAATTATTTGAAGATTTATTTAAATTTCCTTTATACTGAATTTAGTTTTGTGGACTTTGAATATTAAAAGTTTTATTTAAAATGTTTTGTTTCAGTCCCTTTGTGTATCAGTTAGGGTTCAACCTGAGAAGCAAAACCAGTAGGGAGGGGGTGTTGTGTGTGTACACACACACACACACACACACACACACACACACATTGATAAATCTATGAGATTTATTATAAGGAATTGGCAGTGCGATCATGGGAGTTGGTAGTCAAAATCCGAAGATCCCATCACAGGCACGGGCCAGAGTGGTTCTCCACAGATGGTCAGGAAAGAAAATCAGAAGCAGGATATATGACTCCGTGGGAGGGGCTGAAGTTGTAGTCCGGCAGGAATTTTTTCTTTTTCTGGGGAATGCTCATCCTTGCTTTCCAGGACTTTTAACTAGCTCAGCCCCAACCCTGATTATTCATGCCTTCCTTAAATTCAGCTGTTTAGGCACTTTGATTACATTTGCAAAGTACCTTCACAGCAACATCTAGATAGTGGTTGATGAGGTAACTCAGGACTGTAGCCTAAGATGACACATCAAAAAAACTGTCACTTTGCTTCAGGATGGTAAAATTTGACCTACATGGGTGAATTCACAAAAATAGCCAAGAAGATAGAAAGAACAACAGTGAGAGCGTCTTCCTACTAAAGATCAAAAGAGAGCCATTAATCAACAGTGTATTGGCTAGATTGGTCAAACAGAAGGAGAATCCAGAAGCAGAGTGTAAGATGGATTTGAGAATTTAAAACCAAATCCTAAACTAATTTTAATTTAATGAAAAAAGGTTAGATTATCTAATAAATGATGTTGCCACAGCTGGCTGTCTATATGGGAGAAAATAAGATTGGATCCCTTATACCATATGCAACAATAAATTCCAATTGTATTAAAGCTCAGATTGTCACCTGGGAGTGTTGCTAGAAAACGGGGCTATTTTTGCTCACTACAGTGACAGGATATAGTGGGCAGGGGCCAAAAATGCCAAAATCACACCCATTGAGAAACACTGTTGGAAAGATTTAAATGTTAAAAACAAAACAAAAAACCTTGCCAGAAAATCTGGAAGAGTGCATTTAGAGTCTGGGGGCAGGGAGGAGCCTACCCAAGACTGAAACTCAAGAAACTGTGAAAACAGAGGGAGGACATGTTTGTATACAATTTAAATACTTTTATATGGCAGTAGGTATCATGCAGTCAATAGACAAATGGCAGATCTGGCAAATAATACTTCTAGACTGATGACAAAGGGTTCACGTCTACTCTACAAGGTAAGCTCAGAAACAGACAAGAGAAAGCTCACTAGAAAGACAAGGTAGGCAAATTTTCACAGAAAAGCAGCTCTAGCTGTCCTGTAAACATGGAAGAATACTCAAATTCTTTAGTAGTGAGGGAAATAAAAATTAATCAAGTAGTAATGAAATGTCATTTTATACCATCAGACTTTCAGAAATTAAAAAGACCATTTGTTGTATTTCTTGACCTTTTGTATCTGCTTTTTGTAGTGTTTATGCTCTTATTATTGTCCTTTTTAAAAAACTTTTGTCACCATATCTTAAGTAGCATCTTCTCTTTTATTTAGTTCTGAGGAAGACAGTATTGTGCTGTGAAGTATGGGCTCTGTCTTGGATACTTACCCTGTGAACTTGCCCGAGGTCACAGAGGCACAGCTTCATCAGCTGAATGGAGGAGGTGGACTGACTTTGGCTTCCAGCTATGTAGTTTGTGAGGTGGTTTTTGTATGCACTTTTTAATGGACTTTTCTTCCTTAGGAGCGTTTTGACGAAGCAAATGCTGCATTGGATTCGGCATCAAGACTTACAGAACAGTTAGATTTAAAAGAAGAAAAAATTGAAGAACTTAAAAAACAAAGTAGGTGTTTCTTTATCATTTTTTCCGTATAACACCCATGTTGAATCAGAGGTAGTCTTCCCCCTTGCGTCCGTGTGGTTGAGTGAGACCAACTTCCACTGGGTGTGACTTCCATTTCTTTGTCCCATGACCAGCTTGCTTCAATTTTAATACGGTCCTAGTGAAACCAGAGTCGAAAGTTGGCCCTGGCTGTCCACTTAGTTTTCCTGTATATGGAAGCAAGCCGGTTGTGTTGGTTGTCACTCTGTTGACCGTCACTGGGAAGTGGTTTTACTGACCCAACTTTTTATGGTTAGGACTTCTCTCTGATCATTGTGTTCATCCATGGGATATATTAGGACAATATTCTCGAGAAAAAGAGTAACTTCTTATGGAATGAATGTTTGAGTATAACTAGCTTTTTATGATAATAGATGGTGCTTTATATCTAGGCACTCACTCTGTAATTGTGTGGTGCTTGTAAGATAAAAGCCTTGCCACTTTCCTCAGGTGAGTGCTATGCTTAGCATTTTCCGTTGGGTCTCAAGTAATCAGGTGATTCATAATGCTTTGTTGAATCTAACAGCTAAGATTGCATGTCTGTTTAATCTCTGATTTAAGGGTCTGTGGAAGTTGAGCTCTTCTAGAGCTGCATTCAGTAGGTAATGATTTAAGGTGATCATGGAATCATGATGCTTTTGGGTATCTGTGTTGGGCACAGGCAGTAATTAAGGAATTAAGAAGTGCCACTTAACATAAAATAGAAATTAGAAATAGGCAAAATTAGGAGGTGGCACAACAGAGATGCTGTCAGATGAAAGAAACAGTGACTTGGACACTAGGAAGGCAAACAAGCAGGATTCACTGAAGCCTGGGTACCAGCGGATGAGCCAGAGGAAGTCGTCCTGCCTCTAACAGCAGATAGCAGATGAGAGATTTTAGGACTACGAAAAACAGCTTCGTCATTTGAGGTAGGTATCTTCAAGCTAGCTTGATTCTGAGCAGATTACTGCTCGCTCTTTGTCAGGCTTGGCCAGTTTTGGAACTCTAAATCTCGGAGGGGCCAGAAATGGGCAGCAAGGAAACAGTTACATACTTGAGTATCATCGGCGTTTTATGTAACATATACTGCATTATATTTAGTCTTCTCTTATTTACTCTTTACAAGCATTTCTAGAGTAGGTGATAAGAGTTTCATTTTATAAGTCAATGAAACTGAGATTTGAGCTCTGATCTTCTTACCCTTGACCAAAGCTCATGATGTTTCCATGTTACTTTATTTCGTCCTGTCAGAAGAATGGTTATTTATAGCGTGACTTGTATTTTGTTTTGTGTATCTTCATCTCCTTTAAAGATAGGGCAGCATCATTTATATTGTGTCCTAAATGTTGATATGGTTGCTCTTATGGGCAGGCCGTATTTATTGGGAAAATGCCAGAGCATTATACTATAGCATTATCTGCAGACACATGGCCAGCCCAGAGAAGATGCACTGGTTACCCAAGAAGTAGAGAGAGAATTGACAGCTTAGGGTAGCGCTGCACTAATGGAGGTGAACACCTAGTATTGTGAGCCAGCCCATTGGTCCTGTGACACCCCAATGCATTGTGGCATGCTGCTGTATAATGTTTAAGGCCGCATCCCTTTTTATGTATCTACCTGAGTCATTTCCGGTAGATGATGCTAAGATAAAAAAAATGCCGTAACTTACTGTAGTTGGTAAATTATTTTCAGACTCCCTGCACTCCTTAGGATTTGTTCAGGCACTCATTTAAACCCCCAGGAGTAGACTGTTTCAGAGTTAGATTGTATCTGACAAGGCTTAGGTGGCTTAGGTCCCTATTGATATAAAAAAATGACAATTGTCATTCAGTGTAAATGTATGGAAACTTCGGACTCATTATGTGGGGTGTATATTAGCTACAGGGAGCTCTGATTATGCTTACACAACTGGTGTTTGAGAGGACAGGCAAGAGTCCAGTGTTTCACAGACAGGAAGGGGAGTGAGGAGATCATTCTGTTGTGTCTTTAAGTCATTCTTGCCATTTACATTCTTGTCTCTTCTTTACGATGTTTTCTTTTATTACCTCAGTGCTTATTATTGCTTTTATATCTATAAACACAAATGTGATTTTATTTTCCCAAAGCTGCACTCTTGATTTGATAATATAAATAAACCTTGATTGGCTTGGTTGTTTCAAAAGAATCACTGTATATTTTCTTTCGTAGATCATTAAGTACTTTAAATGCTGATTGATGTTGTAACACTGTACTTTATTTTTAACACGAAACTTGGCCAGACAGCAAGAGTATTTGCCAGGAGAAACAGATTTGAAAAAGACAGATTGGCTTTTGTTGCAAGAAAGTACCTAGAGACTTAAATTGTAGAAGCAAAGTATTGTTTTATTTCTAAGCATCTGCAGACTGATGATTAGTTGAAATGCAGTTTCAACATTTAAACAATATTGGGAAGCTTACTTTCAAAGTGGTATTTTATTCAAAATACTTGTTATGCTCTTGCTACTGGAGATGAGATGATTCATTGTGGTCAAACGTATGAAAAGGGAGCCATTACATATAACACCAACATGAAAACAGTAGATCATTGATGATTTTGGTATTCTTAGAGTACATAATTGTGTATGTACTTGGAACTGTAGTTCTAGGTTCAGGTATCTACAGGCCTTGTATGAAAAACATGAAGATACCTTATCAGGCATTAAGTAATTAATGAGAACCGACTAGTTGGCCTCATACTAGATGCTGTGTGAGACCCTAGCTAGTAACATGTGGCATAGGTCCCGCATAGGTTCACAATGTAAGATAGTGGCTCACAGCTGTGGTCATGAGACATGCATATTTACCTCTCTAAGAATCTCCTTGAGTGTCAGGGGCATGCCACTGAAGAAAGGAACTTGAGCAGAGCCCTATACTAGTAGAAGATTTCACCCCTAAAATGTAAGAACTTCCATCTCCCTTCCCCCCATAACCTCCTTTTCCCATAAAATAATAATGAAAGGTAACCCTAAGATCCTGTAGGTGCTATATTTTAGTAATGTGTCTGGTAGAAGAAATATATTGCTTTCCTTCCTTCTAGAAATTACTCTTGCATCATTTTACCCGAAAGCGTTTTTGTTCAATATGGTTCCAAAGACTCACTTCACACACCATCCTGTATTACTGATTTTCAAACTTAAGAATCTAGTCCTCTGTGAAGCAGGTAGGAGGACGGAATCTTTCTTTCACTATTTTGAATTGGTCAGAGTTCAAAATTTCCGTGGAATTGTCATACATTGAAAAATACACACCTGTGGAATCCTAGAGTACTGCTGAACCATTTAAAGATGCATCATCTTGCTATATTTATGTCCAGATTTGACATTTTACTTCTTTGACTTCTTGTTCCCTACCATCATCTTTGAGATGAATTCCTGCTTAAATGAAAATGATTAGATAAAATTGAAATGGCACAAAATAGTTCTCATTTGATTTTGTGATACACAAAAATATGTTTACATAAAAAATACAAAATTAGATTCTAGCATTGGGAGTATCTTTTGGTATGTATGCCAGTATAGAGCTGCACCTTGAAGGGTCTCGTAACTGATTTTCGTTTTGTTTTGTTTATGTTGTTAGTTTTTTAAGACTATCATTTAGAGCAGTTTTAGGTTTGTAACAAAGTTGGGAGGGAGGTACAGACATTTCCCATATAACTCCTTCCTCCTATTTTTAACATCACTTACCAGAATGGTGCTTTGCTTTTTTTTTTTTTTTTTTTTTAAACCAAGGCTGAACCCACTGTGATTTATCATCTTGCCCAAAGTCCACGGTTTACCTTAGGGTTTACTCTCAGTGTTATATATTTTGTGGGTTTGGGCAAATGTATAAGTAACTACAACATTATTATAGTATCATGCAGAGTTGGTTTTTTTTTAAGATTTTATTTTCATATGAAAGAGAGAGTGTGAGTGAGAGCGCGAGGAGGGTGAGCAGGAGAAGCAGACTCCCCTGCTGAGCAGGGAGCCTGATTCTGGGCTTGATCGCAGGACCTCGGGATCATGACCTGAGCCGAAGGCAGAGGCTTAATTGATTGAACCACTCAGGTGCCCCTCATGCAGAGTATTTTTACTGCCCCAAAAATCCTGTGTTCCTTTTATTCATCTTTTCCCCACCCACCTCCACCCTCACCTCTGGAAACTACTGATCTTTTCACCGTCTCCATAGTTTGCCTTTTCCAGAACATCATAGAGTTGGTATCAGACAGTATAGAGATTTTCCAGAGTAGTTTCTCCCTTCATAATACGCATTTAAGGTTCCACTCTGTCTTTTCATGGTTAGCTTAGTTCTTTGTAGTGCTGAGTAACATTCCCCTGTCTGGATGGACCACAGTTCATCCATTCATCTGCTGAAGGACTGACTTCTTGTTGGCATCCAAGTTTTGGCAGTAACAAGGAAAGCTCCTGTAAATATCTGTGTGCAGGTTTTTGTGTGGACATAAGTTTTCAACTCCTTGGTGTCAATACCAAAGAGTGCAATTGCTGGAACATATGGTAGTTTTGCAAGAAAGTACCCAACTGTTTTCGAGAGTGGCTGTCCCATTTTGTATTTCCACCGACGATGCAGGAGCGCTTACCCCCACCAGCATTTGCCTGTGCCAGAGCTCCAGTGCGGCATTCTCATAGGTGTGTAGTAATAGCTTGTTTTAATTTGCATTTCCCTGATGACATATCATGCGGAACATCTTTTCGTATTCTTATTTGCCATCCGTGTATCTTTTTTAGTGAGGTTATGGTTTTTGGCCCATTTTTTAAAAAAATGTTTTTAAAGACATTTTGGTGACTACTTTTTAAAAGGTCTATAAGTTTGAGAATGGAAAATTTCCTTACAGTGTTTTGTTTTGTTGATGAAAATCTGGAAGAATGTATAAAAATAAGCCCCAGTAAACCTGGTATAATATGAAGCATAAAAATATGTTTTAAAACTACAAATATAAAAGAGGTTTAAACTGTTTTCATGGAACTACCTTTATGGTTGCTAGATGGTGGAGTTTTTATTTTAAATAAAGACATTCCGTTTTCCAGGACATGATTTATACAAGAAAACATATAATGTCCTGTTGAACATAAGCCAAATACATTCCCAGACGCTTTGTTACCCAAACCTTTTGAGGGATTTCTTTATAGATGTTTTTGGCAGAAGTGGTGATTTTAGAGGAAACATATAAGAAATACCAGATGCAGTTTTCTGAATTGCCATAAATGGTTAAAAAATTATTTGTGATGATATAAACATCTGGGTATAGTAGACAATGCCAGGACTTTAGTTAAGAAAAAAGTTTGTATCAATTAGGTGAATAACAGCCCTTTAAAAAAAAAACCATACTGGTTATATTTTAAATGTGTGTTCTATTAATTGTTCTAAATACAAAAGGAAAAAATAAATTATGTAGAGATGTTTTGAGTTAATATGTTTTGTGTATTTTCCCTCATATGGACAGAGTAATTCAGAACATAAATCATTTATTCTTTTTGTCTTGTGTTCTGTTCTTCCCCAGATACTCTCCCTTCCTAGAGAAAAATCATTTTTTCATTTAGTTATCAAAAATGCATTGTTTCCTGCTATGTATGCAACACTGAAGTAGGCACTGAAGATACAGAGATAGGGGACTGGTACTTCCAGGAGGTTTAGAGTCCGACTAGAAGGGCAAGATTACATGTAATCACATACGTACAACCAGGTGTTTCAAAAGGAAGGGACCATTCATTGTCCTTGGTTATGGTGATATGGAAGGGTAGAGAAGGCTAGTGAATGGTATACTTGACCTCAGTTGAGCTATGAATTAGGTACAGCTAAGCAGGTGGAGAGTTGGGGAAGAGTATTCTAGATTTAGGGAGGAATTCATATGAATCTATGCAGCTTAATCTGAAACTGGCTGAAGATCTGGTGGACTGGTCGTAACCAGAGGAGAGGCGGTCATGGAAGTGAGTTATTATGTGGAGAAAAGAAACTATAAGGATGGATCGCAAACACAGATTTTTAAACTGGGGCTGAGGAAATAATACAAAAGAACAAATAGGACGAAGTAGAGAGAGTGGTGAATTGGAGATTTTCTTAGGGAAGCTCTCTGCTCGGCGCGGAGCCTGCTTCTCCCTCTCCCTCTGCCTGCCTCTCTGCCTACTTGTGCTTTCTTTCTCTGTCAAATAAATAAGTGGAATCTTAAAAAAAAAAAAAAATTTGGTGTTTATAAAGAAGTTGATCTTGTAGAAGTTGAAATTCTGTGATAAAATCATCTAATTTCTAACCTTTGTTTTGATTAATTATATGAAGAGGCTAAGGTTCTTTATATTAATGTATTAAGATTCACGTTTATTTTTTAGGTAGCTAGTGCAGATAAGACACTAGAGCCAGTTAATTTACTAACATATCTATAAATGAAATCATCTTTCTAACATTTTTTTCTTCCTTCTCTTGGCTTCTTGGTTCATAAAGAGGACAAGACAAAATGGAGGCAGAATTATCAGTGTTAATATTAACTCAAGTGATAGCATAATTGTATTGGTCAGGGGTAGGTTAAAAAGTGAATTCTTTAGTTATTTTAAGAAATCAGATGAGTGAGTACTAACGCTTAATATAGCACTTCACTGTTTAGAAAAGTCACATTTAATCAGTAGATTCAAAATCCTTGGAGATTAAGCATGCATATTTTACAAAATAGGCAATAGCATCTGGCCCTGGTGAGAGGACCGTGATTCATATGCGGGTCTTCTGACCCTCAAGTCCTGTTCCAATCACCTTTCTTTTCTCTGTCAGATGACTGTTAAATAAATCTGACTTGAGTCTTGTCCAAGGGAGCTAAGTCATGCAACAGCCAGATGACTTTGTAAGGAGTGTGACTTAATTTTACGATGTGCTCTAAAGACAGTATTATAGTGCAGTGTTACTAATCACAAATAAAATGTAAAGTTATGATGGACTTATTTGTTATAGTCAGTACATTTCATGTTCAGTTTTGATTTTAAATCAAGTGGTGAGGACCGCGGAGTCCTCTCGAGGCATGATGGAGAAGAGGCTATCATCCGGCAGGCTTTAGGATGGCATATATTTAGGGTAACTCTTCCCCTAAACTAGACTAAATCTCAGTTGCTTCATACGCTTTAACTTTAAAGCGTAACCCCCTGCCTTTTATTTTCTTTTTTTAACTTCCAGAGAATTATTTTGGCATGTTAGATTATTTCACAGGGATATTATATTTGGCTAAAAACCCATTTCTGAATAACCGTTATTTTGTCTGCCCGTATAAATACAGTTCTGATTTCAAATTGTGGTTTGAATTAGTGTTCGGTTTTTGTGGAGAAATACTCAAAATCTCTGATGGGAGGAAAATCAGGGTGCCTAGAGAAAAAGAGAAGTCCATAGGGACCTTTGAAGTCAGTATTTGACTTTCTTTTCTAAGCCTTTCCTAGTTAGTACCATTCTTCCAAGCCTTCCCTCCAAATTCTGAGGGGTTTTTTGTAGACTTTAATATCAGAATATGTTTAAACTACTACTTGCATTTGAAACAGCCCTCTGCATGCCTGCAGGGATATGCAGAGTTATCAGTTTTCTATCACATTAGTTTAGGACTAACTTGTATTCTGATGAGTTTAAGAAATTTTTACCCTATTATTTTGGCCATTAGGATGTTTTGATCTTACCTTTCAGAACAGAGATTTTAATCAAAATTACGCCGATACTATTGAATTTCATCAAGAAAATATCTTTGACTTGAACTTTATTTATTTATTTATTTTTAAAGATTTTATTTGTTTATTTGATAGAGAACACAGGCAGGGGGACCGGGAGAGGGAGAAGCAGGCTCCTTGCTGAGCAGGGAGCCCGATGCAAGGCTCGGGAGCTTAGGGTTGCACCCTGAACCAAAGGCAGATGCTTAACCGACTGAGCTATCCAGGTGCCCCGAACTTGATTTTTATTAAAGATTTATTTATTTATTTTGTGAGAAAGAGAAGAGGGGGCCAAGAGGGGAATGGCGAGAGTGGGGGCAGAGCGAGAGAATCTCAAGCAGACCTCCTGCTGAGCGCAGAGCCTGATGCTGGACTTTGTCCCACGATCCCAGGATCCTGACCTGAGCCAAAATCAAGAGTTGGATGCTTAACTGACTGAGCAACTCAAGTGCCCCTTGATTTGAACTTTATTAAGATAGATTTCTTGATCTGTTTTTATAGAGCAAAATTAAGTTTTTCTAGATTATTTTATTAAAGTTTTAATCAGAGCAAAATCAACTTTTTGCTCTGTCAATTTTACTCTGAAGATGTCTATCATTCAGTTTTATCTTTCTTTTTTAAATAAGAGACAGTATATTATAGTGGTTACATTCTGGTTATGCTCCAAAGCAGTGCTATCCAATAAAAATATAATGCAAGCCACATGTTTAGTAGCCATGTTAAAGCAATTGAAGTTAATCTTAGTCACATTTTATATAGTTCAGAATATTATTATTTTAATATATAATCAATATAAAAAATCATTAATTTGGGAAGAATGTAGATGGAGATCTGAGAGGAAGGGAAAGTGGAGGTAAATTTGACCTCTGTTTCTCTGCTACCTTTCCATAGTGGGGGAGGATGAAACAGAAGACTCTGCCCATCGTTACTCTGGCTCTTACTGTAGTCCATGAGTGGGATGGTTAATTGAGAACATCGACAAGAGATTAATTTACTTGCTGTTCTTCCTCCGAATAGTTGAGAATTCTAACATTCAGAATGTAGTGATAGAAAGGGCCCAGATAGCAGCATGTGTTCATAGTATATACATGCATGTTAAGAATCTAAAATGTCTTTTACTGACTCAGATTTTATAGTAATCTTGTTCTCTCTCTCTCTCTCTTTTTAATGTCCAAGCTTAAATTCCTTACTGGAAAGACAGGAAAGGAAACGTTGGTAGTAGATTTTCCAAACACAAACCTTGCTTTTATAATATGGTTATGGCAACCATCTCTATTTTGGTAAAGTTAGCCTATAAATGAATTACATTTTGCAATTTAGATTTATGCAATTTAGAAGAACCACAAGCCATTGCAAACCGTTAAACTGGACATTTTTGTGTATACGTTTAGTACTTTAACAGAATAGTAGGCATTGTGCAAGGGGGATTGAAAACATAAAGCAAGTGGACCTGGCTAATCTGTAGGGTTCAGAGAAAACTTTGAGGAAGTGACCTATGAACTTAGATGTGAAGGTGAATAGGAGTTAATAAGTGTCCCGATGGAAAAGAGCTTTTCAGGTAGAAGAAAAAACATATGCAGAAGTCTTGTAGTAGGAATTGAGAGTCCGGAAATAAACCATATATATCTGATCAGTTGGTTTTCAACAGAGGTGCCAAAAGAATAGTTTTTTCAAAACGTGGTGCTGCAACAGCTGGGTGTCTACATGCACAAGAACGAAATTGATCCCTTACCTTATACCGTGTGTGTAAATTAACTCAAAATATATCATAGACCTGCATTTTAGAGTTACATTTATAAAAAATCTTAGAAGAACACACAGGAATAGATCTTTGTGATGTTGAATGTGACTCTGAAAGCACAGGTAACAAAAGAAAAAAGTTGAACTTCATCGAAATTAAAAACTTGTACTTCAAAGGATAACATCAAGAAAGCAAAATGACAACCCACGGAATGGGAGCAAATATTTGTGAGTCCTGTATCTGACAAGGGGACTTGTATCCAGCTACCACCAGTAAAATGCAGCATAATACAAAGTCTAGTTTTGTGGAAAGAGGTCAGAGTCTAGTTGTTTGGATTGGAGTATTTCTTGATTTGAAAAGTAGAGCTCTGCTGCAGAGCAATCTCTTCTCTTCTTTCAGAACCAAACTTGTAATCTAGCTTGGATAAGCATCTACTTCAGCTCAAATTATCCATTTCTGAGGTGACAGGTACCAAAACTCCATGGGTCTGGCTGAGAGTTCCTTTGTCCGGGAATAGTTGGCCCTGTGGCATGGTCGGATTTATGAACAGGGTATATCTCCTGTTGTAATTCTAGACTGTGCCTGTAACACTGCTTGGATTCCAGCTGTTCCACCAAGATTTTACAGATTTTGCTGCTTCTTTAAATAAGAATTATAAAATGAAGTAGTCCAACATTCTTCTGAATTAATCATAAAAGTTATAGATATCTTGATTAGTATGTTAGAACCAGTGATCTGAATTGGGTTTTACAACCTGTATACCTCAGAATACTCTGTCCTCTGAGCTGCATCCGGAGCCATGCTCTTAGTTATATTAAATACTCTTCTTTGCTCACCAAAAACCAGAGTCCAGCCAGGAAAATGGGAAAAGGAAAATCTAAAATTGTCCTTTCCATTTCTCCCCCATTAAAGAGAGGCTCTGGAAATGTTTTATGCAAGGAAGCAGTGCTGAAAAATCTCTTTTTTGCTTTTAAGTTTATGAAGAGGATGAAAACCTGTTTTTGGTGTTTAAATTTTCTATTAAACAATTGAATACTTTATTGGGGATAAACTGTGTCAATAAAAGCGTACTCTGGCTGTTGGGTAATTTCTATACCAGAAAGCCCAGTTTCTGAACCAAAGAAGAGATGGAAGTCATTAAATATTACTAATTAGAATAAGTGTACATATTCGGAATTTGCAGTGAAGATGTTATAAATCTCATTGTATATTCATCCAGGCTATTTTAATCAGTTAATGATTATTTTTATTCACATGTTTTAAAACAGATGAACTCCGACAAGAAATGCTGGATGATGTACAAAAGAAATTGATGAACTTAGTAAACAGCACAGAAGGAAAAGTGGACAAGTATGCTTTTTTTAACTTTTATGTATTTTATGGAGACTACCTTTATGGGAAAAACAGCCGCTACGTGTAGATGTTTATATGCGATTAAGTTTTTAAAAGCCTTTTCTTGTATGGTGATGAGATGTAGGTCATTTTCGTGAGGAGTATGTAGAATAACTTCTCTTGATTTTTTAAATGGCTTTATCCCGGCTCAAATTCTTTTTCTTAAAACCATATGGAAGAATTAAAACATCACCATGCTAGGAAGTACCTGAAATAAAAACTTTTATTCTTAGCAGTCTTTCTAGCTCCCTCTTGCTCTCCTTCAATGAACGTACCTTGCTTCAGTGTATTAGGTCTGGAACCTGGGTGTATATGTAACATATCATTAATATTTTAAAGATTTAGATATTACTAGCAAATTTGTAATAAGTGTGAGTGGGGAACTATGAGCATACTTGTGGTGAAGCACAAGTGCTATCCTCACCATTCGAGGCGAGGAGGGAGACATCGGGAGTGTCTAAAGGCAGAAGCCAGACAGACACTGACTGTCACTGAGCACTGTCTCAGGTGGTCGATTCGATGGGAGAAAATGGGCGATAACTGATGTTGTAAAAGGTACGCATTTTTAGATTGTTTGAAATGTCTTTGTTTAAAGTTGTCAAGAGGTTTTCTTTTTAAGTATTCCAAAATATTTTGTTGTTTACAGTTTTTTGGTAACTTTTTAAAGTATAATTAAATACCTATATGTTTAATGTTTATTGTGGTTTACACTGAATATGGGGATAACTGGGATAACTGTTGAGTTAACCTGAGCTATTCTTTATTTTCACAGAGTCCTAATGAGAAACCTCTTCATCGGACATTTCCACACGCCCAAACATCAGCGCCACGAGGTGCTGCGGTTAATGGGAAGCATCCTGGGCATCAAGAGGGAGGAAATGGAGCAGGTAACTAAACGATGGAAAGCCATCCTGAGTATGTTTATAACTAAACTGTGGCATCCCATAAAATTGTCTCCTTTTACTCTATATTATACAGCTTTTCCATTTTCTTAGTAAAGTGGAAATGGACCAGTTCACACTGGTGAGGAATATGGATATAGTGACTTTGGATATGATATATGGATATGTATCTTCATATAGTGAAGGGGTGCATTTGTTCAACTTGTGTAATACTAGCTTTGTCACTTATAAGCCACCTCTCCTGTCAAAATGCTGACATTTGGAGACATGACAGTCTTCAACTCTGATTTAGTGCTTGGGATGACATTTTATTGTATTTATAGCCTCTCTCAGTGGGAGACATTTACTAGGAATTGGGCTTGAAAAGCATAGTGTGCTACCACTGAAATCAAGTAAAAATAGTTCTTATTTTTTTCTTTTCTTGTGTTGATAATATTTTTCTGTTTTAAAATAATCTTTCAGTTGCTTCACGAAGGTCAAGGTGGTGTTACCAAGTGGATGACTGGGTGGCTTGGAGGAGGATCAAAAAGTGTCCCCAACACGCCTCTGAGACCAAATCAACAATCTGTGCTTAATAATGTAAGAGCCAGTTTTATTCTTGCCCCGAATAGGAGTGGTGAAATGGTTGTGCATCACATACATTTGCAAAAATCAGATTTCTTTTTTAGATTTTTTTATTATAGAGCCCTTTTATTTTGGGTTTGTGGAAACTGAGATCCAGAGAGGTGATTAGCTTAAGGATAATAAGCCAGTTTATTAATTACAGTGTAATATATTTATTTATTTATTAACATTATTTATTTATTTATTTGATAGAGAAATCACAAGTAGGCAGAGAGGCAGGCAGAGAGAGAGGGGGAAGCAGGCTCCCCACTGAGCAGAGAGCCTGATGCGGGGCTCGATCCCAACACCCCGAGATCATGACTTGAGCTGAAGGCAGAGGCTCAACCCACTGAGGCACTCAGGTGCCCCTGTTTATTTATTTTTAAGGATTTTACTTAGGTATTGGCAGAGAATACAAGCAAGGGGAGGAGCAGGGAGAGGGAGGAGCAGGTCCCCCACTGAGCAGGGAGCCCAGTGCAGGGCTTGATCCCAGGACCCTGGGATCATGACCTGAGCCAAAAGCAGATGCTTAACTGACTGAGCTTCCCAGGTGCCCCAATTAGCCAGTTTAAATATTTTATTGCATTTATGTTTTATTCTAGCTTTTTATTTATATAGTACTTTTGTTTTTCATAGTATTAGGTACTTTTGTATTTGATCATGCTGCTATAGGCACAGGGTCTTTTATCTTACTACTAAATTATGAGATTCTTAATGACGGAGGTTTTATTTTATGCATGTGTGTGTCTGGTCATTGAGCACTTACTGAGCACCTGCTGTATACCAGACTGTTCTCAACTTTGGGGATACAGCAGCAAACCAGAAGACAAAGTGCCTGCCCTCAACAAACTTAGATCATGGCAGGAGGAGGCAGTTAATAAACATGAACACACAGTGCCTGGTAGTCTGAATGAACAATAATACATTGAGTAAGCTTGGGGGCACCTGGGTGGCTCAGTCGGAAGGACATGTGACTCTTGATCTCGGGGTTGTGAGTTCAAGCCCCATGTTGGGTGTAGAAATTACTTAAAAACTAAAAAACTAAAATTGAGTAGCTCTGTGAATTAGAATATGGAGTTTGCTTCTTTATTTTACTTTGTTTTTTGTTTTTGTTTTTGTTTTAAAGATTTTATCATTTATTTGACACAGAGAGACATAGAGAGAGAGGGAACCCAAGCAGGGGGAATGTTGAGAGGGAGAAGCAGGCCTCCCGCGGAGTGTGGAGCCTGTTGTGGGGCTCGATCCCAGGACCCCGGGACCATGACCCGAGCTGAAGGCAGACACTCAATGACTGAGCCACCCAGGCACCCCTACTTTGTTTTTTAATAAAGAAGAAATTGAGGCTAAGTAACATACCCAGGGCTGTTTGAAGATTAAAAATATGCCCTATTTTAAATCAGATGGCATGAAACTTACTTTAAAGGAAAGTTCTAATGGTATCTGGCTGGCTTAGTCGGTGGAGCAGGGGTTGTGGGTTTGTGCCCCATGTTGGGTGTAGAGATTACTTAAAAATAAAATCTTTTATACTATATTATTTTAATCTGATAATTGGTGAGTTTTTGCTGTATTCATTGACCAAGTATTACTGTTTAATACTTGTTTTCTATATTGTGTTTCATGTCCACGTAAACAGTAAAATGATTTAAGACTTGGATGTCCTAAGTGCCATTGATGGCAGGAAATTTCAGTGTCATTGGGTAGCTAATTATGACTAAGTTCTGTAACAAATGTCATCAAACAATATTGATTATATTGCTGAAGGTTTTAATGGATAAACTTAACTAAAGCACTAATAGTTTTCATGGTTCATAAAGCTTAATTATAAAGAAATGATTCAGAAGGCATGATTCGTTTTTTTATATTTAGAGTTGCTACATTTTCTTGGTTGTAGTGAGTATAATTTAATATCTGCCTAAAATAACCCAAATATTTCTTTAGTCTTTTTCAGAACTTTTTGTTAAATTTCTAGAAACAGAATCTCATCCATCTGTTCCACCACCAAAGCTTTCTGTTCATGATATGAAACCTCTGGATTCACCAGGAAGGAGAAAAGCAGTTACAAATGTACCGGAAAGTTTTAAAGGTAAGACCAGATACTTATTTTTTCTATAATTTAAAAAAGTTGAATGTTTAATTTGTGATTGTTTTATAGTGATCTTAACTAAATTTTTAGTATTTTTGAAAATGTGCAGTGACTTCTTCCAAAATTCCAATAAAGCATTAGATTTTGGCTTCATATATTTTGTAGCAATCTGATATTTAATTAGCTTAGATTAACCTAAACAATATGAAGTATTTTTCCTTTGTATATTGGAATAATTCTTCTCTCTACATAAGCCACTTGGAATTATTCTTGGAAGTGCTGGTGAACCACTATACCTTTGCTTGGTCACCTGTTTTTCTCTCATACTAAGTAATGGTACTTATTGCTAAATTAGAGTTGAAAGTGTAGTTTATGTTCACATTGTGTCAGTTTCTCTGTTATAAATTCTTTTTTTAAGATTTTATTTATTTATTTGACAGAGATCACAAGTAGGCAGAGAGGCAGGCAGAGAGAGAGGAGGAAGTAGGCTCCCTGCTGAGCAGACAGCCTAATGCGGTGCTCGATCCCAGGATGCTGGGATCATGACCTGAGTCGAAGGCAGAGGCTTTAACGCACTGAACCACCCAGGCGCCCCTCTCTGTTAAAAATATTGCTGTGATGGGGCGCCTGGGTGGCTCAGTGGGTTGGGCCGCTGCCTTCGGCTCGGGTCATGATCTCAGGGTTCTGAGATCGAGTCCCGCATGGGGCTCTCTGTGCAGCGGGGAGCCTGCTTCCCTCTCTCTCTCTCTCTCTGCCTGCCTCTGTCTACTGTGATAGCTCTCTGTCAAATAAATAAATAAAATCTTTAAAAAAAAAAATATTGCTGTGATGAACATCCTTGATAAATTTTTGCACACATCATTAATGTTTCCCTTAAGATAAATTTCTGAAAGTATAATACCTACATGTAGACATTTCTTAAGAATTAAAATATAACAGCAAATTACCCTCAAAAAAAAAGTGTAGTTTATAGTTAGAGAAAGGTTTTTTTTCCCTGTGAACATCTAAGTGTTACATTCAATAACCAAACCTTGGTATGTTAGTAATATTTACAAGAGCAGTTTAGTAAACTGGCTTAGACATCCAAGAATATATTGACGCATTCTTATACCTTATACTTGCCTGGAAGCAAATGGTTTGGTTGTTCTGGGATCTGTATGTATGGTTTTCTATCTCACTAGGTTGTAAGGGCCTTACAAGGGACTTATGTCCCCTATATTATAGGCATACAGTGACTTTTCTTGAGGTGAAATTGAAGTATAATCCATTAGACAATAAACATTATTAGAAACTCTCTCTTTTATTTAAAATCTTTGTATTTTAATACAGACTAAAATCTTAGCTAGTTGGACTGTAAAGGTGTATGTTATATACTCTCAGGCTTATTTCACATCAGGTACTTAAATTTGGATAAAATATTAAAGAATTTATATTTCAGAATTTTAAAAAACTCTCTTAAAGTCTAATTTAGCTGAATATTTCTATTTTCCTGAACTTTTATATAAAGAAAAATGATAAAATTTGTTTTGATAAAAGGTTTGGCTCCTAAATTCATTAAAAGGTCTTCACTTTATCTAACAGCTATAGACTGTATACTAAAAACACTTTATTCTTGGGGTGCCTGGGTGGCTCAGTTGGTGAAGCGTTTACATTCTGCTCAGGTCATGATCTCAGGGTCCTGGGATTGAGCCCCACATCAGGTTCCTTGCTCAGCGGGGAGCCTGCTTCTCCCTCTCCCTCTGCCACTCCCCCTGCTTATACTCTTTCTCTCTCTCTCTCTCTCTGTCAGATAAATAAATAAAGTCTTTAAAAACAAACAAAACCACACTTTTTTCGTAGCAATCCATCTTCAGGTGGATTTCAAAATTCATTATGGTAACGTCTCCTACTCCCTGTCCTCCCTTCCCCCTCCATCTCTTCCCCTTCTTCCCTCTCTTCTTTCCTTTTCTCTTCCTCTTCACTTATCAAGACATGTGCCCACCTTGGTTTGGAATGATCAGAGACAAAAGCCAGTGATGTTCAGAGCTGGTACAGGGTTTACATTAAAAAACAACAGCAGCACCAAATAAGCTTAGTCTTTAATCCTGGATTTGGAAGTGTGTGGCAAGGGTCAGAGCTTACAAAGGAGCACCGGAAGCTTTTCCAGAGTTTGGAAAGTTACCATTTAGAGGGAAGGAAAGCTTGGGGACCCAGGATGCTCAACGTTAAGTTGACTGGATGAATTTGTCTCAGTGCTTTCTTTGTTTTAGAAGCTTTTGCTTTTTTTTTTTTTTTTTTTTTTGGTGGTACTTGTGTTTTAGGGAGTTAGTCTTCTTGGGTAATAAGGCAGAATTCTAACCACCAGGACATTAGAGCATTAACAGATACCTATTCCAATAAAAAAACGAGTTTCAGCATAACTTGATAGAGAAATAATCTAACAGAGAATTGTTTCAAACCTTTGTATGTCTAAAAAAGGATCAGGTTTTTCTTCGGTTAAATTAATATTAAACTTGATTTTTATCACTGTGGAATTGGTGCCAGTTATTTTCATGGCCCTCATAATTATTGGGGGAAAAGGAGTTTTCAAGTCCTTCAGTCTTTCAGGTGAGTAGTTAGAAAATTTACATTGTAACGTAGAAAACACCACCTGAAAAGCCGTCATTAAAATAAGTGAAGTTCATCAGTTATATAACTGGTATTTGAGTATCAAACAATATTAATGTGTTTAATAAAGTGTTAGTGTACATACAGCTCTTCCTCCCTCCCCTGTTCTTTCTCCATTCCTTTTGCTTCCTGTCTTGTCTTTTTTTACCCTTTTTATGTTACAGAACCTGCTTAGGGGGTCCAGACCCAGCAGCATAGGAATTAAGTTTATTTGAGGGCCAAATCTAGGAACGTAAAACACATGTATAGTGTTAACTGATAATATATAGGAGACTGAATAACTTGCATTTTATTGTCTAGATACCGCAGAATCCAGATCTGGTAGAAGAACAGATGTGAATCCGTTCTTGGCTCCCCGCTCTGCGGCTGTGCCTCTCATTAACCCAGCTGGACTTGGACCCGGTGGGCCCGGGCATCTTCTTTTGAAACCCATCTCAGATGTCTTGCCCACATTTACACCTTTGCCAGTGTCACCTGACAACAGCGCCGGAGTTGTGTTGAAAGACCTTTTAAAGCAATAGGTGATTCCCAAACCAGAGACAACATACGTAGCACTTTAAAGAAACCGCAAACACTATATGTATGTACTCTCTCACGAAGTGGCCTTTCAGAAAAAGTCATGTATTTGTTTGCAGTTGTACATTCTCTAAACTTAATAAAAATATTCTTTTTGCTTTTAGAAATTGCAGGTGTCACAGGAGGAAGTGTTTGCTATATTACGTACTTTTTTCCTTCTCTGATTTGACCTAATTTAAGCTAGAAACATTTGATCTTTCATCTTAATTTATAAAAAATAAGAAAAATATAAAGATAAAAATTTATAGTAGCTATATATCAGCTCTTTATCTTTTTGATTTTCAAGCTCATTTAAGCTAGAGACATGTGGTTTATCTTTTAAAGGTAATCAAGAAATTTCCAAAAAGGAGAAAATAATAGTAGTGGCTTATCTGTATAGTGCAAACAATTGATCTGAAGCATATATGGGTCATTTTTTTCCCCCCTTAAGCCCTCCTGAGAGGACTTGGTGTAGACAGGCCAACAGCAGGGTTGTCCCTGGGAGATCGCAGGTGTCCTGAGGTGGAATGTGCGTGTGTTTGGTTCTTTGCGGTTGTATCACACGCGTGGGTTGATGTGATCAGCGCTGCGGTGCCATGCAGATACCCAGCAGTTTCGTCAAGCCTTGGAGCTGCCGTGCTCCTCCTTCCCGCCCATTCCTGCCTGACCCCGGGAACCACTGACTGCTTTCCAGCTCCGTAATTGGGTCATCTCAAGAGTGCTGTGTAAATGGACTCAGGCAGCATGTAACCTTTGCGAGGGGCTTTTTTCACTCAACATAATTCCCTGGAGACCCATCCTCATTGTTATGTGTATCAGTCATTTGTTCCTTTTCAACGTTGAGTACATCTGGTGGGGATGTGATTGAGTTTAAAGAGCCAAGGTATCTTTTTAAAGGTATCATCTCAAAACCGTTTGCTCACACATGCGCGCCCAGCTTTCGTGTAAGTGTTAAGTCAAAAACAGGTGCGCTCGCGTACCTACAATTAGCAATGTCACTGAACGGGAGACTTCCTGCCTCTGTCTGGGGTGGGGTGGAAGAGGTTCGTCGATCCGGGAGTCCCCTATTCTCATCCTCGCCGTCACTGAGGGTAGTGACGTCAACCCCACCAGCACTGGGTGTTCGCAACCCAAGAGAAGGGAGTAGTTCTTTAATTTTTCACAAACCCATCCTAAAAAAGTCTTGACCTGGAGCTTCATTTTATCAGGATGTTCGTGTTTTTATTAGTCGTTGGGAGTTGTACATTTATGCGAATTTTGTAAATTTCAGTATGCCTTGAAAACAGAAACATCTGTATAACAAGGAAAGGTGAAAATAATACTAATCCAAATATGTAAATAGGCCTGGCCCGGACCAGGGCTCAGTTTGTTTATTTGTAAATTTCGTTGTAACTGTCTACTGTATTTAGATTGGAGGATTAGAAGTCTTCATGTATGGATGGGTAAAGCTTGTTTTTTTCTGAAATGTTCAGTAGCCAAGATGTCGCTGCCTCAGAGCATCACCTGTCTCCCGAGCTAATGTATTTATATATATCGCTGTTCTTTGTTCAGTCCACTTTAAAGGAAATTGTTGTACAGGTTCTATATTAGAACTGTCAAACTGCCTCATGTCTGTTTTGCGCATTATTATTTCTCTATGAAATTATTACCCTTAAGTTTTATACGATCCTTCCAAAGACGCTTTCACTGGCCATCCTAAATTATGTGCTGCTTGCCATTAAAGTTTCATTTCAGTGTGGAGCATCTGAAATAAAAATTTCTAAGTTGGAAAAAAAAAAAAGACACATGATCCTTTGAAGAGAACATGCAAAAAAGTTTCCTCTTTTAATTTGAAAAGGAGATGCATGCTACATATTTAAGTGTAGCATATCATCATATTTTAAAGGCCATTGAGGACATTTTGAGCATTTCCTTCCCGCGCTCCCCCCACCAGAGTTTCATGTAAGTTTGAAAGCTGTTATGTGTGGATTGCATATCTAAACATCACAGCCTGTCCTTTCATGGCTGCTATTTAAATAAGTATGTGACCTTGTCCTCAAGCTGTGGTACCTAATGTTTCAGTTGTATCATAGCTGAAACTATAGCTCACTGGTATGCACACTAAGTGTTTGTTGATCTAAACCAGGCATAACTCATCTACTTTTCTGAAACCAAGTTGTGTCAGAGATGAGACATCTGCTCAAGGAATCTTCAGTAACCATACAGTGATGAAGCATATAATTGTTATGTTAGCAACAGGACCTGGCAAACGGTATTTTTACTGCAATATTTTAACTACAGTACTTTTACTGTTTACTTCTCTCTAAACTTTGTGGTTGAATTTTGCTTTAGCTGCCAATTTTTCACAGCATTCCTAATGGTTTTCAACTGCTATAATATAGTAGCAAAGCCATCCAGTCATTGAATTTGATTTTAATATAATCCTGTATCATAGTTGGTTGAGTTTTAGTACCTGGCATTATCAATTTTTCAAAGAAAACAAAAAAAAAATAAAGGAAACAAAACCAAAATAACAAAAACGTGGGGGAAAAGGAATGACTTTCTAAAACCAGCCAATTAAAATATTAACTATCCTCTACAAATAAAGCCTCCCATTTATTTTAACCTTTGAATGGTTAATTGCAAAGGGGAAAAAGACTCAAAATACTTAGCCCATCAGTAGATGGAAAACAAACTTCATCTTCAAGGTTAGGGGAGTGATAAGAATTAGTGGGGGAGTGCCAGTATGTGTCAGACTTAAAGCATTTGAATCTGATTTTTCAAGCCAATGAAGTTTTTCATATATCGGTATTTAAAATGTCTTCCATCCACAAAAATTGAATATTGTAAATATCAAGTATAACTGATAATTTATTTTATATATTCCTATGGAAAAAGTAATGGTATTTTAATGTTCTGACATTTGTGATTATTTGCCAGTCTTTACTTTTTAACTTATTAAGGTTTCTCTAATTAAACTTGATAAGTTGTCCTTTGGTTTTTAGGGAAATAACTAAATGTGGGAAATTTACAACCCAACCTTAATATTGGGCTGTGTTTTATAGAGCTAAAGTCAATGCATTTCTGAATTTCTCAGGAGCACTGCAAGGCAAAAAACAACAACAACAACAAAAAAAAACCTCTAAATAAAAATGATATATGTAAGTTGGCAATGTCTTTATCCACAATAAAAATTTTTTTTAGCAAACAGCTGCTGACTTTTTCTTTAGAAGGGGGAGAAATGACTACACATGTTTGTAGCAGCAGTTGATGGACTATGGAAGCTAATGTCTTCAAGCGCTCACCGGATGTTGCCCTTAGGATGCTGTGTGAGCCTTGGAAATGTTAAGTATGAATAACTGAATGGATGCCGAAGATTTTGCATGAAAAGAGGATCTGAGAGATTTTATCCAGCCTTTTAATTTTCTTTTGGAGGTAGCATGCATCATTGGGCTCTTGGTTTTCCAGCAAGATAATCTCAGTTATGTCTTCATCTTTTCTGAGATGTGGAACTTGAATATTTTTAACAGTGCATGTGATGGTAGTATTGGAAGGAGCATGGTTTTTAAAGCTGGGAGTTGGAGTACTGATTTTGATCCCCTCTCTGCGACTTTTAACAAAATTGTCTTGACGATGGGACTGATTTTCATCATTGAACACCCACATAGTAAATGGTCAGATGACATTTATTCACAATATTGAGTAAATGTATCACTTGTGGGAATGCTTTACTTATAAAGCCAATAATTCTACACAGATTTTAGAGGTTGTGATGATTACTACCAAAAAGTGGGTAAGAATGTCGGGTGAGGGTGTTACTGAAGCCAACGGTTGTTTCAAGAAGGTAGGAAGAGGTCAAAAGTGTGAAGTGCTTGTTTCCCTGGCAAGGTAAGTTTTAAGAAGAATCCATTGGATTTAGGGGCCAGTAAGTTGTTGCTTTGAGCTTGAGCCAAGTTCATGGAATGGTGGAAGCAGAAGCCATATTGTCAAGTGGGTTGGGTCAGTGATGAGCAAGTAAAGATGTGTTTGTAGGCGACTCTCTGAGAAGTCAGACTACGAGGGAGAAAGGGAACATGAGTAGATGAGTGGGGTATAGGGAAAGTCATGTTGGACTGGGAGGCTGAAGCCTGTGTGAGCACTCCTGGGAGGACACAGCTTAGCCCAGACCAACAGGCTGAAGACCATGGAGAGAGTTCTTGGGAAGGGGGAACTGATAGAAGTGGAACGCGGAAGGTTGGCCTGAGAGAGGAAGGCTGCGTTTCTTGGGACAGGAGTGAGGAAAGAGAAGGCAGATGACAGGTGGATTGGGGTGGAGGGAAGTTGTGGGAACTTAATTCGATGACACTGGCAGGGAGTTTATCTGCTAAAAATGGGGAGGGGAGGGTCTGAGGCAGAAGAAACCCAGTCATGTGGGAGAGAGAAGGAGGCAAGCTTGCAAATTAGATGTCAGATAAGAAGCAAACAGTTCTTGCCCTTGACCAGCAATTGTGGGATATAAAATGTTACGAACCTGAACCTTGTTTTCCTGTCCTTAGGACTCAGGTCATGTGAACATAGGATATAGCGGAAGGGTTTACAGCATGCCTTTGCCATAATAAATCCAGTGAATTAATCACCCATTATAATTATACCAGTATTTGTCTTGGAGATAAAAATGCAAGAATGTAAATAAATAAAAACTTAAGGCAAATATTTGACCCCTTAATTGGTTTTCTGCCTTGATTCTTCCTGTGCATTGGTCTTTCAGGCCATTAGGGGTTGAGAAATGAATGATTTGCTCTATCTTGATACCATAACTGTGATCATTTTCATCTGTGACTGTTTTCACAAGAGTCCTCTTCTGTTCAGCTCCAGCATCCTTTGACCCTCAGAAATTAAATCTCGATTGAAAATACTATGAACTTAATGTAAGAGTTTGGTGGGGTTGTTTCCTCGTTATCTTTGGCCTGTTAGAAATATAAGCAACATGACTTTTTTCTAAAACGTGGCATTTGGGGATGCCTGGCCACCTCAGTCTGGGGAACGTTTGATTCTTGATCTCGGGGTCATGCGTTTGAGCTCCACTCTGGGTGGAGAGATGACTTTAAAAATAAAATGCTTAAAAAATAATGCGGAAGGGTCTTGTGAGACACTTTCCTCTAGCAACGGGGATTCAGCCTCAAGCCCTTATTGACCCCGGGCAAATGCAAACACTTACCAAAGGACAGTCTATCCCAGACAGTGAAGGGAAACATGCTTTCCTTTCAAGAAAAGACTTGGAAGCCAAAGTCATAAATATTTGCTTCAGGTTTCCTGCGCAGCTCCTTCCATCGGGGTGTGTCTAAGGAACCCATGCTGTCAGATGTGAGTTAACACATTAATCCCTTTAAAAAAGGGGATTTGCAGGCACTCTCCGTGAATAAAGAGGGTGATGGAGATGGAGTTACAAGTTCTAGACTAATGAGGTAATTTTTTATTTTTGGAAAACTTACTTGGAATGTGTAGTCTTTTGAAATTTTTGGAATCCCCTCAAAGTCCTCTCCCTCAAGCATTTACCACCCCACGTGTAGCTGTATTACTAGAGGCAGCCGAGATGCATGTGTTCAACCCGGGCCCCTCTCCCTAGGCTTGCCCTTGCCAACTTTAGCTTCTGTGCTGAAAAATATTGATGATGGTAAAAATCAATTATCCACAGAACTGCTACTTGAGAAATGAACATTTCTGTTTTTAGAAGTCTTTTCACTTCTATTCCCCCGCTCACCACCTCCCCCCTGCCCCAGGACATTAGTTTTCCTTGGTGAAAAATAATTTTCTGCTGTCATCATTTAATGTGTGTGTGTGTGTGTGTGTGTGTGTGTGTGTATGTGTGTGTGTGAAATATTTCAAACACATAAGAAGAGACAATAAAGATATTTAGAAACATCTGGTATAGCAGTGGGACAAGGTCAGCCCATTCCCTGCAAAGAAAAAAAAAAGTAGAAAACCAAAATGGTCAAAAACAACCATTTGAGGTCCTGGTAATTGACCAGAGGCAGGCAAGAAACTGAAAATTGTTGATTTTTGAAAAACATCTAGAGCTTCAGATAAGAACCACTGGAGTCTGTAGGCCTTCTTGCCTAGGGCTCCCCAAACCTCCCAGTTTTCCTAGCACCAAGCTCATCAGGAAAGCTGTGAAAGCTAATCATGCAAACCAGGAGCTTTGTTGCCCAAGGGGCGGCCTGCTGGTAGTGGGGGTGGACTCTGCACAGACTTTGACTTTGTCCGTTGAAAGTGCTGAGCTTGGAAGCAAACGTGGAGAAAAGTCAGCTCTGCTTGTCCTGAGATCGTAGTTCCGGATAGGGCGAGGGGCCGCCCCGTGGGAAGGTAGCAGGGAGACTAGAACCGAGAAAGCCATGGAAGGACTGGCCTCAGAGCATTTCCCAGTCTGCACCCAGGCCGCGTAAGTCATGCAGGAGCAACCTCTGGGAAGCCAGAGCACAAGATTAAAAAAAAAAAAAAAAAAAAAATGAAAACAGCAGAGACACCAGCAGCTGCATTCTCCCATGGGGGAGACCAGTTTCCTCAGTTTTAATCAAATCAGGTTTAAAAAAAAAAACAAAAAAAAACAACATCGGAATACCGTAGTTGCTCCAGTATAATCCAGGTTGTCCAGATTTCAAGAAGAAAATCGTGAGACAAAGAAGAAAGTGTGACCCAGTTTCAGGAAAAAAGGCATCGGAAGAAACTGTGTGAGCCCAATTGTTGGATTAGTCCACAAAAGCTTCCAAGTCAGGATGGCAAGGACGGAACTTAAAGTATGTTCAAAGTGTACAAGATTTTATTTGTTTGTTTGTTTATTTGACAGAGAGCACAAGCAGGGGGAGCAGCAGGTGGAAGGAGAGGGAGAAGCAGGCTCCCCGCTCAGCAGGAAGCCAATGTGGGGCTCGATCCTAGGACCCCAGGATCATGACCTGAGCCAGAGGCAGAGGCTTAACCCACCGAGCCACCCAGGTGCCCCTTCTTCCTTGTTCTTTATTTTGAAAGCTTTTTCACATTGTACATCTTGAAACTGTAACAAGTAAGGAGTCAATTTTGTTGCTTTTTGGAGGATAACAGAGATGATAAAATAATGCATGATACTTCCCTTCTTAAATTCTCCAAGGTGCATTGTTAAAATTTGCCATTCCAGGGGTGCCTGGATGGCTCAGTCAGTCAAGCGTCTGTCTGCCTTCAGTTTAGGTCATGACCTCAAGGTCCTGGGATCCAGTCCTGCATCGGGCTCCCTGATCACTCGGGAACCCACTTCTTCCTCTCCTGCTCCCCTTGCTCACACTGTCTCCTTCTCCCTCTCTCTCAAATAAGCTTAAGAAAAATTTGCCATCCCATCTGGATGTATAGAAAGACTTGCAAATTCTGTCCTATGTTTGCTGTTAAAGTCCTTTCTTTTGTGCAATATGACATATATAATAGTGTAAATTTTTAATTTTACTTTGGCAAAATTCGAAGTTGACAGATGATATCATTCCCTCTAATTTTTGAGGGTGTTGATTTTATTGGTCTAATTGAGGAATTTGGGAACTGCTAATCTTACGTGGATTTTGAATAGGAAATGAGATAATTGGAACATCATGCCATCATAAAGTCATATTAAGTTTGCCCTAACCTCAATCCATATAAAGTGTCTAAAACAGACACAAAAATGAAATAGAGATGGCAAATAGACAAGTGCCATTAGCTATTTTTTTGAGTGCAGCTCTGGGGCCCCATGACAAAGGGTGTGGCTTGCCTGAAGTCTTTTATAGCAGACATCCCATATTTTACATGTGGTTATATGTTAAAACCACAGCCAGTTAAAATAATCCATAAGAAAAGCCCAGGTGTTTTCACAATTTGCTGAATTTCCTGAGAATTCCAAGCATGTGCAGAAAATTCTAACGTCTTTGAACAAGTACAGTTAGAGACCCATGGTCATCAGGGAAGAAACCCTGAAAATCTGGGTTTCAATTTTTGTTATGCCCCTAATCCTCTGATCCTGGGTAAATGAGTTGCTCTGGGCTTTTGTTTTCACATTTGTAAAATTAAGGGGTTACAGTAAATGATTTAAGAGTTTCAGGACTCGGTCCCCTCCTCCAGGCATGTCCTTTTTAATATCCTCAAGACTGGTGGGGGAACTCTTTGTGCCCTCCCATGGTCAATGCAAACTTACTGGCCCTATTGAGAGAAAGAGTCGGGGGAGAAGTTCCAAACCTTTATTGAAGGTCTACTGTGTGTTGGCACCTTCTAGGTACTTTATGAACAGAATTCTATCTTTATTGCAGCATCATGTGGTTATTTTTGCCCCCATTTTATAACTGAAAACCTGAAGCTCAACAAGGTTAAAGATGTACTTAGGGTCCTATATTTTTCAGGGTTCTCCAGAGAAACAGAACCAATATTTTCTTTTCTTTCTTTATTTTTTTAAAGAATTTATCTATTTGTCAGAGAGAGAGAGCGCGCGTGCAAGCACGGGGAGCAGCGGGCAGAGGGAGAAGCTGACTCTCCAGTGAGTGAGGAGTTGGATGCGGGACTCAATCTCAGGACCCTGGGACCATGACCTGAGCCGCAGGCAGACCCTTAACACACTGAGCAACCCAGGCATCCCAGAACCAATATTTCTAAAGTTCACTCTATGCTCAGCATAAGCATGACTCAGAGGACAGCAACCATGAAGGATGGGATTAAGACATCCAAATACATAAAAATGTAAAAGGTACATGTTTCAAAAATTTTGTGAGATGAAAAGGCAAAAGACAAACTGAGGAAACTCTGTAACATGAATGACAATGCAGAACTATCTTTACTATAGAAATAGAAACAAGGGAAGTAGAGACACAACTGAGGCTCCTTAGGGTTTCCGTCTGAGGCAGCTGCTTGTCCTCGGATGTCCATTCTCTGCGGTCACAGCAAGAGAACTCCAGAGTCTTAGGTAAGTCGGTTCATGATCTCTCAGGACACAGGCTATATCTCCCAGTGTCCCTTGCAGCTGGGTCTACTATCAGCTTCTATCCTACTTCCTGAAACGTGAGTTTGGTGGTGGTGGTGCGCCATTTTGGACCAAGTCGAAGGAAGTCAACACTCTAGAGATTGCCAAGCAGCAAGAGAAATGAAGCCTGAATCTTTGATACCTTAAAGGGATACAGCTGCCAGAGTAGCCCTAGACCACCATCCTACAGAGTGTGATGTGAGAACATGTTGAGGTATCTCTATTAAAAAAAAAATCAACACAAACCACCACCACCAACAGCCGCAAACTAAAAACTACCTCTAGGCTAGAGTCCTTTTGACTTATTTATTAGTTCACAGTGAACTCATTTCCTTGATGTGGTGCGTGATAAGTCAAGAGGGGAAATGGATTTGGGGGAAGGAGACCATAAGAAGTTGAACATGAGCAAGAGAGAAGCTAGGGATGGTGAGAGGACTTTATTCAAGAGTTATCAGCATAACTGACTGCTTATGAGACCTATATCCCATTAACAGCTCTGGAACCAGTGACTATGCTCAGGAGGGTAGTAGGAAAGACTATAGAGTCTGGATCTAACTTTGGGAGACCCTTTGATTAGTGGAGAGAGAGAGAAAATGCAGTCAGGGTCATAGTGGGAAAACCAGGATAACTTGAAACACAAGAGAGGAGAAGATGGGTCATTAATGGTCAAATTTTTCAAAGGGACAGAGGAACAGTTAGGAATGGAGGAAAAGTCATTGCATTTGGCCCTGAGATCACTGGAAAACTCAGGAAGTACCATTTTGAGTGAATGGTGGGGCACGGTCAGAGGTCTGATAGCCAAAGTGGGAGTAGGTGGTGAGGAGGTGGCTGACACATGGGCTCACTGATGAGCTAGAGAGAGAGGAGGAGGGGGAGAGCAGGAGCCACAGAATGTCTGGACAATAGAAGTTCCCCCCTTCCCCAGGTTGGGAAGACCTGCACCATGAGGCCACACAGCCCAGTGCCTTACTTGGGCACTGTCAGTTATTTAAGTTTTCTGACCTTTTGGGGCCAACTTTGGATAATATAAGAAGTGAAAGGCTTTGTTCATGTTACGAAAATAAGAAGAGAAGGTAATGATGGGAGGACCATGGAGTTCTGGAGTGTTTGCGGGGAGCTAGGAACAAACCAGCCATGTAACCAGCAAGTCAGAGAAAGCAAATCTTGATAACTGAAAAGCGTGAGGAAACTGAAGCCAAACAGACTTGGTTTGGGCTGGAATTTGTTTGTTTGGGTTTATTGTCTGCATGGCCCTAATCTCTTTGGGTCTTGTCTTCATCTGCAGAATGGAGGGTTTCCATAGATGCTTCCTATGGTTTCTATGGTGGTCAAAGAAGAGCATTTGGGTGGAGTCTAGCATGATCTAGACATTCAATAACATTGTCTTCCCTGTTTTGCCTTTGCATTCAGAAAGGCATTGTGATGTAATTATTTTTGGACAGTAAAACATTAAACAACTTAACAGTCAAAATGTATCATTAAATGTATAATTTTGTGAATTCCCGCCCCCCATTTGAATATCATCTTAAAAAAAAAAAAAAGAGAGAGAGAGAGAGAGAAAACAGCCCATCTGTGTTCCAACCCATGGCACAGTGAGGACTTGAGCTTTCCTGAGCCAGGAAGGTCCCATTCAGTAGATGATAAACTCTTAGAGGCTCACTACCATGTACATTTTGTGAAGTTGTGTCATAACTTCGATTGTATTTGATTCTGATGATGGCAGGAGGGGCAGATGTTGGGATTCTGATGTAGCAACTAAAAAAGGCAAACACTTAGGGAAGTGATGGTCCCTAAGTAGCCAGCAAGATTCCCCTTAGTAGTTCATGCTCAGCAAACTTCATTCCCTTCTTTTAAAAACAGAATTGCTAGATTGAGAAATGCTATAGATAACATGTGTTTTGATGTGTTTGATGACAAAGCCTCTTACCAAGTCTTCATGGATGGGGACATGTACACTGAGTGGGAAAAGCTGGTGGTGGCACCCCAAGTTAGACAATGAGCAGTTGCCTCAAAATGTTGAAGAAAGTTCTCTTTCTTCAGATCCGAGCCAACCTGGACAGAGTACATCACTCCAGCACGAGTCTTAGTGTTTTATTGATAACTCTGACAAAGTCAAAGAAGTCACGGTCAGCAGATGCCTAGTTATCGAAGCTGGGGGTGACACTTTATATTTTACATAGTAAAGTTCATGTTGGAAAAGATCCTGGACAACGGATGACAGTTTAAGATGGACACATGGAAGACCTCGCTCTCCATGAAGGAGGATCCGCAGTCCCAACACAGGACGAAGGAGAGAGTGTTAGCCTGTATCACGGGTTGTTTTTGTCCATGCCCAATCGGTATGGACCAAGAGGCTGACGCAGCCGCGGAGGAGGAGACTGGGCGGTGGCAGCAGAGTCACGTGACATGGGAGGAGCCCTCGAAAGAACGCGGGCTGCGGCTCCTGGGCAAGAGGACACCAGCACTGCCAGGAGGGGGAGCTGTTTTCCCGAAAAGGAAGCTGGAAGCCATGTAGAAGGGGGAGTAGCCCAGGGCTGCAGAGGGGAAAAGCACATAGGAAAAGAGATTTGGGCTCAACCCAAGACAGAACTTTCTAACAATGGTGACCCGGGCTGTTTAGTGAAGTGATGATTCCCTTTTGTCCGTGGAAGTGGATAATTCGCTGGTTATTAAAGATATTTTGGAGGAGATTGTATAGGGTAAGGATCTGGACGCAGTGACAGTCATGAGGATAACCAACTTTTATTCTATTCTCACAACTCTGAGGGGTAAATATTACCTCCCTTTTGAAGATGAGGAAACCGAGATGTGAAGAGGTTAAGTGATTCCCCCAAGGTCACCCAGCAGGTAGATGGTGAAACCAAGACAAAAACCAAGACTTTTAAGCAACCCTCTCTCCCATCTTCCAACCTTGGAGTTTTAAAATAGAAACAATCTCTGGTCCAAGATGGGTCCCTGGGCAGTTTTGGTTTCAAGATCCTCAGTTTGCTTAATTTGTATAAAACAGACATATTGACTTTCTCTCCCTCCTTTTCCTTCAAGAAAGTTGATACTCTGAGTGAGGTATCTGGACTAAATCATTTTAAAATCTGCTTTACTCCCCAAATAGTGCTATGTAAATAGAATATATGTTTATTTTTATTATTTCTCTTTAAAGAGAGACAGAGATTGGTGGGGGACCGGCAGAGGGAGAGGAAAGAGAGAATCTTAAGCAGACTCCATGCCCAGTGTGAGGCCCGATGTGGGGCTCAATCTCATGACCTTGAGATCATGAGTTGAGCCGAAATCAAGAGTTGGATGTCTAACAGACTGAGCCACTCAGGCGCCACTAATATATGTTTCAATTAAAGTAACCTAATATTTTGAATAGGTAGAATGTGCTAATGGTACAAAATCAAATTATACCAAAAGGTGAGCCTTGAAAAGAAAATTTTTCTTCCACTTCTCTTCCCCAGCTGCCTACCCAAATTCCTTCCCAGGAGACAAACTACACTAACAGTGTCCTATGTATCCTTCAGGAAGTGTCTTTTCTTTACATACACAAGCAAGAAGTTGTGTATATATTTTTTCTCCAATGGTGGCATGCACTAAACGCTTTTACAACTTGCTTTTACACTTATTAATATATCCTATGGAACTATTAAAAATTACCAATATTCTACCATTTTGACTTTGCCAGAAGTCCTTTAATACCAAGCACACAAGGAGATGGTTCAATCCTTTTTTTAAAAAAAAGTTAATAAAGTGTTAACATACATGAGGCTTCATGAATCCTAAGCGGATACTCGTCTGTGTAAGCAGGACCCAAACTACTAATTCGAATGTTATCAGCTTCCAGAAGTGCCCCTCAAAGTCACTACCTCATTCAGAATTCTAGATAAAAGGAGTTGTCTAGTGTGTACTCTAACTCGTCTAGCTTTTTTTGTTGGTTGCACAATAGTCCGGTTTGGAAGTCCCCTCCTTTATTTAACCCTATTGGTGCCCAACTGATGGATGTTAAGGCTGTTTATAAACTTCCTCGGTTGGGATAAGTGAACAACCTTGTAAATATAATGTATTTTAAAAAATGTTTTATCATGGGAGATTTTAGTCCATAGAGTAAATAGAATAGTATAGTAGACGCTCAGTTTTGGTAACTATTAGTATCCTGACGTTTTCGTTGAATGCATTCCTATTTTTATATTTTTAAAAGATTTTATTTTTATTTAATCTCTGCACCCAACACGGGGCTCAGACTCATGACCCTGAGTTTAAGAGTGGCATGCTCTTCTGACTGAGCCAGCCAGGTGCCCCAAATGCACTTTTAGGGTAGGATTTCATTTACTTACTAAAAAGGTGGTATTTGAGAAGGCTTAACTATGTAAGTTAATCAATGAATTGATTGTATCAACGAATAGGCTAACTATGTAGCCTTTGGAGTCTCAGTTGTATCAATGAATAGCTGTGTGACCGTGGGGGAATTAACTAACCTCTCTTAATCCCACTCCAGTGAGCTGGAGTCCTAATCCCCGCAGCACACAGTCCTGGTGAGGAGATAGGACCGCATCAGGGCCTTTCCAGCTGTAGGTAGTTCTTTCTGATGGGCCCAAGGGAAGATGCAGGTGGGGAAGAAGGGGCTTGGTCTACTGCCAATCCCACGTTGGTCTTTTTCTAGAAGGGTGTCTTTGGGAAGACTTCATCTCAGGAGAAGTTTCCAATGCTTAAAAAAACAAACAAACAACAACAACAAAAAAAAAAAAAAAAACAAAGAAAGGAAGAGAAAGAAATAATTTAAACTCCCCTCCTCCCCGCACCAATACAATGAATGTGAAACACTGAACCTTATGCTTTTAGGTTCTTATCCATCATTCTGCTTTCCCCGAGGGTCCTTTTTTTGTCTTTTCAAATCATTTCACTTGTTAAAATCCCCTTCGAGCCAAGGAACACCTTAAAATAAATTATAATTTTTTCAGCTTTATTGAGATATATAAGACGACATTGCATCCGTGTAAGGTGGACAGCGTGTATTGTGCCTGGACACTGTTTAATTAAAGGAGGAACGTGCCCCCGAGAATCAAGGGACAAGGGCGGGGCGGGCGCGTGGGCACGGGAAGGTTTGCATTGCACAAGCCCATGTCTTGCATTAGCCTCAGCCAGATTCCATCCTCCTCCTCTTCCCCACCCCCTCGTGCTCGCCACCCCTTCTTCTAGAAAACCGTGAGTGTCCCGTCGCTTCCCCCAGGCCTCTGCTTCATTGGGTCTGGCTCCCCAGTAAATCCTTAGATTCGGGTCCCTGTCCCGAGTTCGAGTTCTCCGTCTGCCGGAGGATGACCTTCGCGGGCATCCCCGGGCTCCCCAAGGTCTGGGGTGCTGGATCCTCCTCCCCCACCCCCGCCTCGGCCCGGCCTCCCCGCCAGCCCAGGCACCGCGGTCCTCGCTGGGTGGGAAGTAAAGAGTCAACGGGCCCTCCCAGCCCCCCGCCCCCCCCCGCACTTACCCGCCAATCGCCTCCGGTAGAGATGCGGGGAGCGTGAGTGCGGCTGCTCCGACGGGGCGGCGGGCCGGGGCTCTCCTCCCAGCCCAGCACTGGGTCCTGGCAGACGCCCCAAGATTGTTGTGAGGAGTCTAGCCAGTTGGTGAGCTCTGTAATCTGAACCAGCTGTGTCCAGACTGAGGCCCCATTTGCATTGTTTAACATACTTAGAAAATGAAGTGTTCATTTTTAAAATTCCTCCTCCAATTGGTTTAATGCTGAATTACTGAAAAGGGCTAAGCAAAACCAGGTGCTTTCTCTGTGGGCTCTCCAGTGGCTCGGAGGACCCAGGCTCTCCGCTTGTCCTCCCCACGACTGGCTTGTCCCCTTGGAATAAAATACGGGCGAGCCCCAAGGGCCCAGAGGGAGCCGAAGTTCAGGGCCGGCTCCGAGGTCCCGCGCTGCCAGCTCCTTTTCTTTTCCCCTTCGCTGCTGCTGCTCACACATCTTGGACATGCCAGGATTCAAAAGGTAGGTTCCCCCCGCTCAGGACTTTTTCCCTCCAGGGTCTGGAAACCTTACTAAAAACCTGATGGGTGGAAAATGGCTATGGCTGGGATTCAGGCTGTGTCAGGATATTGGAAAAGGCATTAGCTAGTGATGCAATGATATTGTTAATTACAAAAAGCTGCGCCTCTGTAATTTCCATCTTGAAGCCTTCTTTTGGGAGTGGGTATTTTATAATACAGCTTCAGAAGTCTGCATCTGAGAGAAGTCTGCAGAAACCTCAGAGCTTGATGCTCACTCTCTTTACTGAAAGGGCAGCAAATTTGCGTGGCATTTTAGGATATATATATCATATATATGTCATATATATATCTAAAGCTGGGAAACCAATTACTAGTTCACTAGCTATTATTTTGCTGTACTGGCTGACTGTTGGACAAGTGGACGGGCTAGCCGAACATCCCGAAATTGGATTTGCTCTATGTCTGTGTGGGATTCACAAAGGGCATGCGACCCAGAAGTTTCAAGCCAATGAAAAGTGGGGACTGCAGACAGAAATACATGTAAGCAAATGTTTTGCTGTTCTTTAAGGAAATTGCAGTTTCAGTCAAGGAATCCTTAAACCTTGAAGAACTTTATCTAGATTATATCGGCACGGTGTTTGGTGAACTCTTGAAAATGTCGCTGCTTTAGACAGATGAACTGTGGGTGTGTTGGGGGGCTGCGGGCTGATGCTGTACTGGGGACCAGCACTTCTCTGACAGATAGCGCTGAGACTCAGTTGGCCCCTCTGGCTTTGCTTACGCTTTGGGCTGGTGCACAAAATGGGTGGACCCACCTGTTTTTGAAAGTTCTGGGGACCAGTTATGAGCATCCAAGTCTCCCCTAGAATTTCTGTAGTTTCTCTAGTTCCTATATCTTTAGAGCTTTCTGGAGTTCTTCGTGACAAGGTGTAACAGTTCGTGAGACCGTGAGAATAGCAGGGCGTGGGTTCCTTCTTTTTCAGAAAAACCTCTCAGTCGATTGGCCTGAAATTCACTGGGCCCCCAGGACTCAGCTGTGGCTCGTCCAGGAGGCCGGGCTTGAGGCTGGACCTTTCCGAGGAGACCTGTCCCTCCGGCCAAAGGGAACTGGGAGTCGGAGAGTCGGGGGAGAAATGGGGTTAGCATGCCTTTTCCACTAGCTCCTGGAGCCCACTGAAGTCAGGCTGCTCTGTTTCCAACATAAACGAGACAGGGTTTTAAAACCAAGCGAAAGGAAACTTCATGTGAAGAAACAGGAAAACATTGAAATTCATAATATACAGCTTGGAAAATAAATTTGTTATTGTTCTTTCATTCCTTCCAGATATAAATCTGGCCGTCGCAAATATCAAAAAGCCCTGGGATTTGGCTCTGCACTATAAGGTCAGAGCTGTCTCCGGCGTTCTAGAACCTGGCTCACACAGGCACTTAGATGCAGTGAAAATGTGTGGCCTCTCAGGGTCTTTATTCTTTGGATTGGGCACCGGATGAAGGAAGTGGGCTTGTGTCTTCTAGTACAAAGTCAAGGTTCTGTTCTCCCTGGAGGTCAGCTCAAGTCCACGGCCCTCCAGCTACCTGGGGTTGCTAATTCAGATGAGCCTGGTGTTTTGGACTGAGTCAGCTTTGTCATCTACTAAACATTCTTTTTATGAAGGGAGGGATTATAAAGTGGAGGTATATGTTGATATAGCAGTTCTTCAAGTTCACCTCCTTCGGGAAGCCTTCTCTGATCTTCCTGTCCCTGCCTCCAGCCTGGCTATCATGGCGCTCACTGGGTACTTCTCTCAATGCCCTTACCAGTGTGTATTGATGTCGTCAATTCCCTTGGCTCTCCAGCCTGCTCCCCAGGGTGGCAATGGAGTCATGGTTTTGTTGCTCTTCTGTCTAGGGTCCGTGCTTGTAAATAGTAGTTGCTCAGATAAATCACTATTGAGCTGAACAATAATAACACTAAATAGCTCTTCATTTACATAGTCTTTTTTATACCATCATAATAATTTTTTTTAATTTATTTGAGAGAGAGAAGGAGGAGGGGCAGAGGGAGAGAGAGAATCTCAAGCAGACTCCCCACTGAGCATAGAGCCCAACTCCGGGCTTGATCCCACAACCCTGGGATCATGACCCGAGCTGAACCCCAGAGTCAGATGCTTAACCAACTGTGCCACCCAGTTCCCCCTAAACCACTGTAATCATTTAAAAGATTTTTTTTATTAAATCCTTTTTTTTTAAGATTTTATTTCTTTGAGAGAGAATGAGAGAAAAAGCATGAGCAGGTGGAGGGGGAGGAGATGGGCAGAAGGAGAGGGAGAAGCAGACTCCCCACTGAGTAGGGAACCGGATGTGGGACTCGATCCCAGGACCTGAAGATCATGACCTGAGCCTAAGGCAGACACTCAACCGACTGAGCCACACAGGCGCCCCTGAACCATTGTAGTCATTTTTAAGTGTACAGTTCAGTAGCGTTAAGTACATTTCATGGTCTTGTGTGGTCAGTGTCTAGAACTCTTCTCATCTCACAAAACTGAAACTCTGTCCTTGTGAAACACTAACTCCCCATTCCTTCTTCCCCTCCGCCCCCGGCACGCACCATCCTCTTCTTTGTCTCTAGGATTTTATTTTATTTTATTTATTTTTTATTTTATTATTATTTTGTTAAATATTTTATTTATTTATTTATTTGACAGAGAGATCACCAGCAGGCAGAGAGGCAGGCAGAGAGAGCAAGCGGGAAGCAGGCTCCCCGCTGAGCAGAGAGCCCGATGCGGGGCTTGATCCTAGGACCCTGAGATCATGACCTGAGCTGAAGGCAGAGGCTTAACCCACGGAGCCACCCAGGCACCCCAAGTCTCTGGACTTTAACTGTTCTGCATCCCTCATGTAGACGGACTCATACAGTATTTGTCCCTTTGTGACTGGCTTAATTCGCATCACGTCAACGAAGTTCATCCGTGTGGTAGCTTATGCCAGAATTTCCTTCCTTGCCAAGGCTGAATAATACTCCGATCCACATTTGGTTTATCCATTCATCTGCTGAGGGACCCTTGGGTTCTTTCAGCTTTGGGCTATTGTGGGTAAAACTGCTGCTGTAAACGCGGGTATACAAATATCTCTTTACGTCCCTATTTTCCCCTCTTCTGGGGGTTTCCCCAGGAGTGGCGTTGCTGGATTATACGGTAAATCCATTTTTAACGTGCTGGGGCTCTGGCACACGGCCGCCCCATTGCACCCACCCCCCACCAGCCCTGCACGAGGGCTCCGATTCCTCCACATCCTGGCTAACACTAGTTTTCTTGCTTTTTTTATTAAAGCTATCCCGAGAGATGTGAAGTGGTATCTGTACTGTATTTTCCTTTATTTATTCACTTTTAAAATTTTATACTGTATTTTTAAAGCCTTGTGGCAGCCATGATTTTATTAGCTAGAAGCTTGTGGGCGATGAAGGGTGGAAATCACAGGCTCAGGAGAGGTTTGGTGGCTTTTGAATGGAGAGCCAGCTTGACCTACAATTTCTAGACTCCTCCTCCTAAGCTTTCCCTCTGCGTCCATTCTTCCCCAGAGTGCCCAGGTCCCCCAACCCCTCTTTGCCATTGGGGCCTATGTGATGTGTGCTCTGAGGTTAGGAGACTTTCCCAAGACATCTCTCTTCCGTAGAACTCAAACACTGCACGTTGGTACTTTCCTTGCATCTTTTGAGGGTGCTATGGTCTTGTTCACTCTTACTGTTTCAGAATAAGGACACTGAAAACTGCGAGAAGTAAAGACAAAGCAGCTGGTCCGTGCATGGGTCATGCCACAGCAGTTTTGCAGTAGCAAAACCTTTTATTAAAAAAGAAAAAAAAGTCATCTAACACATGATCCCAACACATAAAACTAGTAAGAGAGGCATGGTTTATGTTGGATGGTTGGGGTATCTGGAGTCTGCTTTGACCTCTGGAGCAGGAGCACCCCAGCCCCCCAAATATATACACAAGTTGGAGTCCCCATTGTAAATGCACAGGCAGCCTGCGGTCCCTGTTGGTCCCCAGGTCTGGATTCTGGAAGTAACTAGGGCATTTATCTCTCAACCTGTTTCTCTCTGCAGGATACTTACTGTTACCATTCTGGCTCTCTGTCTTCCGAGTCCTGGGAATGCACAGGTAGGATTTTAATGTTGTGTCTGATCTAGAAGCGTGTTAAAAATCAGAGTGAGAGGGTCCAGCCACGCATTTTAGAACCCCAGAATTTACAGTTCACCAAAGCTGAGCTCCGCCCCTAGATGAAGGTGGGCTCAGAGAGGTGGACCCTCGCCCCAGAGGCGGGGCTGGGACTCCAGGATTATGATTCCCAATCCAAGACTTTGAATGGGGGAGCTGCTGTCATTTGCGTCCTCCCAGGCTCGATTTATGGTAAATGTTAAAAAGTCAGAGGCGCTCTAGGGCTTCTGGGCAGTAGTGCCCTGCCTGCTTGTGGCCCACGTGGGTCTGCGTGTCTCTGCAGACATGCAGCCCTGGTGGGAGGAGGCGGGTCCGCCCTGGACTGACCTCCTAGGCAGGGGTGTGGACAGGGGGTGGGGAAGTCAGGCTCCAGCGGGGGTCTGGGAGAGGCCCGCAGTGCCCAGACTTTATGAAGCCAGTTTGTGTCAGCCTTTGAGAATGTGGGCACGTCCCTCCTGCAAACTCAGAGCGGCCTCTCTCTTTCTGGCTCACAAATGAGAGAGGCCCCACCTCAGGGCAGGGCTGAGGGACCACAGGCTGATGGGGGAAGACTTTTTCTCTTCCTATTAAGAATTTCAAAATAGATTCAGGCTCTTAGGGATAGAAAGGAGCCTAGGAGGAGTAACAGAGACTTGGAGCTTGGGGGACCTTGGAGTCCTCTGACCCAGCCTCACGGCGACAGATGGTGACATCCAGGCACAGAGAGGACAGGGGTCCTGGTCCTGTGGTTACTATGTGTTAGGCACTCATATCCAGTCCTTGCAGCCACCCAGAAGTAAGCGTTGTCGCCCCTATTTTACAGGTGAGCATGTGGAGGCTGAGGAAGCTGTGAGCAGTGGCTACAGTTGAGGCATTGAAGTGAGGCTGGTGGGATGGAACCCTCGCTGGTACTTAGCTGGTGAGCCAGGCCTGGACTCCAGTCTCCTGGTTTCCCGAGCTTTATGGCACAGCCTCCTGGCTCATTTGTTCCCTTTCTTTTGCCCCAAGGCCCTAAGATTCCTGACTCCCACTCCCACAAATGCAGGCTGAATCCGTCGTCTCTCAAAACCAGCCCACAGTGCAGGAATCCAAACCTTGGAAGGCACAGGGAAGGCCAAGGATGAGGTTCCCATAGTTAGAAACATTCCTTCTCTGCTTGTTCCTATAAAATGTCCATCTCCAGGGTCTTCCCTAGAGGCCTGCGGACTTTTGGCCCCCATGACGTTTTTCTAAGGCCTAAAGTTGTAAACTCAAATTGCACATGAAGACCACAACCCTAGGGGACTACTGAGACCTGTCTATTTCTAGAAGCATCTTTATGTAATTGTCTTGGTGAGACTGCAAAAGGGGGATTTCCCCTATTCTACTTTTCTTACAAAATGGGCTGCATCGCTGTGTAGTTTCAGGTGAGATGGTTAGGTTACGGAATGTCACGGGGGGTCCCAAGGAGGGGAGGTCAAATAGCACCCAGGGCAAGAGAGTGATTGCCCTTAAAAGCAGTCCCATCCTCTCCCATAAAGAAATGAACTTGGGATGTGCCTCATTATCATGTGGGTCAGATGTGATTACTCCTGCGTCTCATAACTGGGGCAGGAAACAGCCCCCAAATCTGCTGGTATGGGGGTTTTAAAGTGTAACGCTAAGTGTTAAATGATTATAAGAAAATACTAAAAAGAAGGGGGGCAAATAGGCCTTATAATTCAGGTTTGGTGTTATGGATGCTTTTTTTGCTTTTCTTTACTGCATTTCTTGAACTTTCTGTGATGTCCTTGTAATACTTTTATAGTTAAAAAAAAAATGGTAAGGACCATGACCTTACCTCTTTCTCCTCTCTCCTTCCCGGCAGCAACAATGCACTAACGGCTTCGATCTGGACCGCTCGTCAGGACAGTGCTTAGGTACGAGGGACACCGAGGATCCCGCACTGGGTGGGGGCATTCGATGACAGACCGATGGTGGGCCCGTGTCTTTCCCTGCTGCTCCTTGATATTATCAAACCTGTACTGGCCTGGATTATGGAAGAAAACAGTGCCTGTCAATAACATCAATATCGCCCGTTTATCAATCACCTGTTTTGTGGCCCACCCCAGGAGGGGACAAAAATGAGCGTGGATTGACCTGTGTCCCCAAGGGGCTCTCTATCTGTATTGGTTTCTGATGGCTGCTGTAACAGACTGCCACAGACTTAGCGGTTTAAACAACAAAAATCTATCTTACAGCTCAGTTCAGAAGTTATCCATAGATTTATCTGTAATTATTTATAGGTCTGAAATTTTAGAAGGATTTCCCACCCCGACTTCAAGGGGTCAGCAAAGCTTTTGTTTCTTTCTAGAAGCTCTAGCAGAGAATCCATGTCCTGGCTCATAGGTATTGTTGACAGAATTCACTTTCTTTCTTTTTTAGAAAAATTGGGATATGATTGACACATCATGTCATGTGAGTTTCAGGGGTACGACTTGTTGATTTGATAACACATATATATTCCAGGATGATCCCCACCGGAACCTTTGCTAACACTGCCATCACATCACATAGTCACATTTCTTTCCTTATGGCAAGAACTTTTAAGACCGTCTCTCTTAACAATGTTCGAGTACCCAATACAATATGGTGAACTGTCCTTGCTGGGAGGGCTGTGAACTCCCCAGCACTTAATTCAACTTATAAATGCAAGTTCGTGCCCTTCACCAGCCTCTCCCAGTCCTCAGCCACCATGTCACTCATGATTTTTATGAGTTTGGCTTTTTTGATTCTACATATAAGGGAGATCATACGTGACTTTCCTGTGACTTATCTCGTGCAGCATGACATCCATCCATGGATCGCTAGAGAACGGGGCATCAATCTCAGCATACTTCCCTTTCCCGAGGTGGGAGTTGGTGCGCGTCTCGGTTGAGCTCCCTGGGGTGGGCATGTCTCCCCCACGATCCTGGACACGGACCTGTTTGCTGGCACAGGGCGAGCTGACTTGCCAGTAGGCTTCCACTTTCTTTGCAAGGAACTAGCTCTCAGCCAAACCTTGTCTTCCTTGATGCAAGGGATTCCCTCCCCCGCCCAGCTGTTTTTTGGAGTAGAAGAGGAAATCATCATGAGGCCCATCCCAGGGTTTCCTGGGGGTCATATGGGTACATGGGAGCACCTAGGATGTTTTTAGATGGCACGCTCACAGATAAATGCTCCATTTTAGTATTTATACATTCATTTTTACTGTTACCTTCAACTTACGTTGATTGGTAGTGTCTACTTGGGTTTCACATGTGGGTGAGATGATACAGGTTTTGTGGCTTTGGTGCAGATTGTGATGTGGTCTCTGATGGCTGATGTCTGGGTGATGCTGGTCAGTGTGATTCAGTTACACCAACGTTTGAGGGTCCCCGCAGTGATGAGCCAGGGCAGCCCTCCGTGTCTGGGAGCAGATGCTGCTAAAGAGTGGCTTTGGGATCCTTGGCTGCACTATGTGCCACGCACTGCCTGGCCGGGGAGCCCCTGACCCTCATCCTTTCCTTGGCATTTCCAGATATTGACGAATGCCGGACCATCCCCGAGGCCTGCCGAGGAGACATGATGTGTGTTAACCAAAACGGCGGGTACTTGTGCATCCCCCGAACAAACCCAGTGTACCGGGGACCCTACTCCAACCCCTACTCAAACCCCTACTCGGGTCCATACCCAGCAGCAGCCCCACCGCTCTCAGCTCCAAACTACCCCACGATTTCGAGGCCTCTCATCTGCCGCTTTGGATACCAGATGGATGAAAGCAACCAGTGTGTGGGTGAGTAGCCCAGGGTCTCAGGCTCCTGTGCTCTGGGAAGGTCCTAATCCAGCAACAGTGAAGTCCTAACCAATGAAGCAATGACTTACTTTCTACAGAGTTCCTTCCTGCTGAGTGTCCTGTGTCTCCAGGAACCCCCCACCCAGGAGTAGCTTAGATTGTTGTCACATTCCAGTTCTCATCCAGAAAGCCGATTTGTTTTTTCTTTATTTTCATCTGTCTATCTATCATCTATCTACCTAAAGACTAAGCCTATATTCTCTCTGTTTGATCATAAATGCATCTGGTTTAACTTAGTGAATCCCAGAGAGAAGATCTAGAAAGGACCAGCACTTTCTCTTCAACACTCCTCACCCTTGAATGGAATATATACTTTTGAAATAAAAGAAGTCTTGAAGGCCATGGTCAACTGTTCTGGAAAAAGAGTGGGTTCCTTTGGTGGGTGCCAATGTTCTTTTGGCTAAAATGAGCCTTGCTGATGGGAACTCACAGCGAGAATAGACCTCTGGGAGGAAGGCGACACCACATGGCATGAGTCCCCAAGGGGGTTGGCAAGTGGTTTGACCAGTGCCCTGGTGAGCTTTGGTGTCTGTTGACCAGTGTGGCCTTGGTGGAGGGCTAGTGGGGTTCCTTCCTTGGTTGCTTTGATGGTTGGACCAAAAGCTCTGTGACTGTTTCCAGCTTCGGCAGATGGTCTAGAGTGATGATGGCTCCAGACTTTTTTGACCACACACCTCATATCCAAGATCTTTTTGAGCTTGGAGCCCCATGAGATGCATATTTATAAATTACATACGTATCCTGTTATACTAATATGGTTTGAGGAGTGTAATGCATACATTTAAGACTAGAACATTTTAGAAGATGTGATAAAAATAAATGTGAGTGAAGTTCTGATACATCCCTTCCCCAAAGTCCTGGAGACCACTGGTGTGCTTAGTGAGATTTTTGTTGGTCCGTTTTCAGGGCTCTGAAGTATTAAGCTGTTAGGCTGGGTTGGCTATCTCGTAATATCTTCTGGATGTTCATGCAAATGAGTGTGCATTTCCATCTGGATACATGGAAATAGTATGCAAACCAGTGTCCTTCAAAGCCTCAAGGGGAAACTGGGTGCACCTGGGCCCAAACTTCTCCTTTCTTACTGGTTGCGAAGGACATGGGATGTATGTGTGTGAGAGAGGGGTGGAAGGGGGAAAGATAAATAGAGGCAGAGAGGAGGAGGGGTGGGGAAGGAGGGGAGAGTGGGTTGATGGTCACTCCAAATAGAGATGAGTGGGCAGAGGGAAAGAGTGTGGGGTCCAGCCAAGCCACAGACACAGTTTGGTGGAGAAGGAGGTAGTGCCCTTCCCTATAACGAGCTGCCAGAGCGCTGTAACTGGAAGGGACTTTACCAACTGAACTTCTGCTTCCTCGTCCTCTAGGAAAGGGAGCACGGACTCCAGCAGGTTAGTCATGACAGAGGTAAGATGGTGGGCTACAGGACTGACTACCAGTGTCTACCTTCCTAACTTGGCCACGTGACCTCTCTTGTCGGGTAGTAAAGAAATGATCCCGGAAAGAAATGCAGAGAAGGAGAGGTTGGGGGATGTCTGGGTGGCTCAGTTGGTTCAGGGTCTGCCTTTGGCTCAGGTCATGATCTCAGGGTCCTGGGATAGAGCCCGGTGTTGGGCTCCCTGCTCAGTGGGAAGCCTGCTTTTCTCTCTGCCTCTGCCGCTCCTCCCCACTTGTGCTCTCAATCTCTCTCTCTCTCTCTCACAAATAAATAAATAAATAAATAATCTTTAAAAAAAAAAAAAAAAAAGAGATTGGAGTAGAGCTCCTCTTCCAGGATGTCCTGTAGGGCTGGATGCATCGAGCGCAGGATTGAAAGTGAGGAAAGGGGTGTGATAATCCATCAAGGTGCTCCAGCACCTCAGGGTGCTCTGCCTGATGTCTGGGGCCATCCCACAGACCTCTTTGGGGAACAGCTGGGAACTGCTGCACCGCTCCCCAAAGCAGTCCCCTCCCTCCCACAGACTTCTTTCCAGGAACTCAGGGCCCTTAAGAAGGACGGGGCTGGGAAACCTATTCATCTCCTTGTCCCCGTGACGTCATGCAGTTTCACGGTTCCTAACCTGTCACGCGGGAGACGTGGAGCCTTCATAATGGCCCTTTTGTAAGAAGAATAGAGTCAAGGAACCCTAGCGAGGACTGGCACCGGGCCCAACTATTTCCAAAAAGTTCAGCATTATGCATTCATAAATCCTGAGTTCTTTCTAACTTCCGTTCCCTGCACCCCACTGTTTCCTGACGTACACAGGTCCTTCTGGGCATTGTAAGAGGTGGCGTCACAGGGGAGGGACAAGAGAGGGGACGAGGAAGGGAGTCTGCTTCCACCCACTGTTCCCTCCAGGATACGGGAGGTGGGCTTGAGAACAGACAAAAGGGAAGCCAGGCGCAGAGATGGCCGAAGTGGGGGAAGGCGCCAGGAGAGGGCATTGTTGATAGAGGAGGAGGTGGTGTGCACGGGGTTCTCACCACCTGGAGGAGGAGGATGTAGGTCTGAGCTTGTGGAGGAAGCATGGAACCAGCGCTGTGTGATCCGGAAGAACTGGGAAACATTTCTGAAATTTGGATGTCCTAGGAGGGAGGACAACCTCTTCAAAGGAGTCTTCTTCTCGCCATCAGGATGAAGCTGATAAGCCAAAGTGATGAGAGCAGTGGTCAGGAGAGCAAACGCTTCCCCAGGGCTGGGTGCGGGAGTAGTTACATGCGAATTAAGAGCCCGAGCCATTTGGAGAGGTTAGGAAATCCAGCCAAAGCGAATGGGGATGAACCAGGGTTTGAACCCATTCAGCTCCTGTTGAGGCTCAGATTGGTTAAGGTTTGTTCAAAGCCTCTGAGAGAGTCTGTGTTGGAGCTCTGATTAAACATGAGGACCTTCTCTTGCTTTTTTTTTTTTTTTTGTAATTAAAATTTTTGTCCTGTAAGGAACCTAGACAAAAGCAGAGAACGTAATGAACACTACCTACTTATCACTGAGTTGCTGTAATTATCAGCACAGACCGAGCCTTGCTTGTCCTTTACCCTCCTCCAGTGGACTAATTAAAGCAAATCTCAGGCATCATATAACTTTATCCTTAAATACTCAAGAATGTATCTCTCACAGATACAGATACATTCTCTATCTAGAGATAGAGATTCTTAAAAAAAAATAGCCCCAACACTGTTTGTTATCAAACCTACAAAAATCAACAATAATTCCTATTTATCATTAAATGTCCAGGTGGTGTTCAAATTTCCCTGATCATGTCATAAATGTCTCCCCCCCACCGTTGGTTTGTTAGAATCGGATCCAAATGAGGTCTACAAATTGCATTTTGTTGACAAGTCTTTTAAATTTCTCTTAATGTTTTTTGTTTCTCTTGCCACGTACTTGTGGCAAGAGAACTACGAGGCAGAGCTCTTTGTCCTGTAGAATTCCTTACATTTGGGATTTTGCTGATCACGATTTTGGGTGATTTTTAGCATATTCCTTCATGTCTTCTGTTTTTCTGTACACTGGTAATAGATCTAGAGACCTGATCCAATTCAAATTAAATATTTTGGGCAGACTGCTTCATAGGTAACACCATTATTCTTTTGTCCTCTTTCTGCCCTGCTTTCTTATCATGAACTCTGAGACAATCTGCTTAAAGAAGCAAATGTACCTTTTCACCATGACTTCCTTTTTCTGAGTTTTGGACCCAGTCTCAAAGAAGCAGTTTCCTCCCTTGTGTCCGGATTAGAATGTGGCCTGTCTGCAGGCCAGGCAGGGCCAGGCTCTGTGCACATGTTCCCGGTGCCCCAGAGTTTCCTTCTTGACTTCTCTGTTTTGGGTTCTGCCTTGGAGGTGAGTAGACGCTCCTCCTTCTGGAACAAAATTCCACCTCAGGTTTTACATCTACCGTAGATGTAAATCGGGGTCACCTGGGACACTTACAGAGTGAACGGTGACCTGAGAGTTACAGCTCATGAACCAAGCAAGTTTTGTGTCATCTAGAATACTGGCCTCTTGGCTTGTGGGTGCTCAGCCCTATGGCCACCTTCATAAGGATGGTGACTCATGGCTGGTTAGGATGTGTCCTCCAGATCCTGGACCCCTGGGAGATCGGAGGCCAGCTTCTCTGGCGATGGAGAGCCAGCTGGACATGGTTAGTCGTCAAGGAGGTAAGGGCAGATCCAGGGAAGTCTTACCTACCTAGATGCACCCAAGACACAGACAAAAGATAAAATCAAAGGCATACCAAGGAGTCTGAGCTGGCCAAAAGACCTCGCAGAAGCAGGATGCGGTGGGGTTAATGGTGTGGGTGCTGAAGGCTCAGGAAGAGAGGAGCTGAGCTGAGGGCTGGAGATCCCATGGTTTGAACCCCGACTCAGGAACCTTCCTATCATAGTACGCTGCCTCTGAGAACATCACCTTCGGCCAAGGTCCCTGCATGTGGATGTCCCTTGTTTATGTGTGCTTGTCCCCTTTGGGGCTCAACTTGTCACCTCTCTGGGTGGACAGTCTTAGTTCTGGCTTTGCCAGTCAGCTTGGCTTAGCAGCAAACTTAGGGACTGTACTGGTGACAGATGTTCATGGAATGTTCTGCAGTTGACCAAGCAGTCTTTTACTAGAGCCCAGGGACTGAAGGGGATCTTCTGGTCATTTGTGAAATTATTCTCCTTCCTGGCCCAGGGATTTATATTGATCAAAGCGTTTGAGTAGCGAGGTGGGCATTCATAGGGATCCTTCTAGAAGACGGATGTGCTAGCCTGAGGCTTTGTGTTGAGTTAGTCTTCCTGAAAGCCAGCCAGTTTTTATTCAACTGACAATAAATGTGACCAATGATAACAGAGCACCTGTTGGGGCCAGGCTCTGCTCTGGGCACTGAGGGGGCAGGGTGTCTGGGCATGGCTGTGGGCTCTCTCCAGAAGTTACCGTCAGGAAGGGAGATTGGACACAAAAGAAGCGGCTAAAATACTAGGTGGCCTGTGATAGGTCCCTGAGATGGTGAAGAGAAGGCAGAGATGGGAAGACTGTGCATTCTGGAACGGAGAGGGCTAGAACTTGGACGTCAGACTGGCCTTGATTCCCATCCTGGTTTGGTCACTTCCTGGCTGTGAGCCTTGGATCTCAGTTTCCTCATCTGTAAAATGGTCATGACAAGGTCTGGATCACAGAGAACATGAGGAAATACCTTGTCCAGTGTCTGTCTGTAGAATCACAAGGAAACCGTTCATCAAGAAAGACTCAAGGGTCTGGCGATGACAACCTGTAGAAAGATTCATAGAATCTGAAAATGCACTGCAAGCCTCATTCTTTAGAACCTTTAAAATGACCAAAAACTGAGCTTGGTACACACCCGTCCCACAGATTTTGCAGGATATGGCCCAGTTCCTTCCCTCATGAAATTTCAGTCAGGTTCTGCTTCGAGACTCCAGCAAAGCCTGGGTTTGTTTAAACTGTGAAATGGAACAGTGAGAAGTCTTTCCAACCTGACATTTGTTCCCAGCAGATAAGGCAAGGACAGGAGAACTGGAAACTTCACTGAGTCCTCCACGTGGCGGCTCTTGCGGGCTTTTCTCCCATTTTTTTTTTATAAAGGCTTGGGCTATAACTTGAAACCATGTCCTCAGGGATGAGACTGGAAGGAAAATGCAGGGAACGCAGGCCACTGGGTTCCTTCGGCTGCTGAGGGCATGGGGACCAGGCAGGCCTGGCAAGAAATGGGACCAGGCTTGAGTCAGGGGCTCCGCAGTTGGGTTTGCTTGTCACCCCATCTTGCTTCAAGTCTTTCCTGGTCACTGGTGGGGATAGGGAGTGAGCAGCTTAGGGGTTTACAATAAATAAATAAAAACTTTAGAAAAATGAACATTAAAACTTAATTTTTAAAATGTAATTCTCATATTGTTTGAATCTGTTAGAAGGATGTATTATTTTTGTTTAAAAACAAAACCACCGACCCCCGCCACCACCCCCGCCCCCCGCCAATTTTTTTTAAAGCTTAAAGTGAGGCAGATGGCGTGGGAAAGGGACCAGAGAGGACACTGAGAAGAACGGGACAGATTTGCTATTTATTAGCTGTGGGGCATAAGAAAGTCACTGGGCCTTTCTGTAAAAAGGAGGGACAGGAGGATAGTAAAGATCTTAACGTGGGGTGTGCGGCTAGAATTCAGGGATCTGTTGTCATGTTTTTTCACATTAACGTCTAGTGAAATTTGTCATTGTTGTCCATTATGGAGACAGTAGGCTGTAACGCCATAGTGGTCCCTGTGACAGTATTAACATGAGAAGCACAGCTAGTCATACACCACGTTATAGCTGTAACAGTGACTCTGAAGTGTCTCGAAGTATTTGGCGTATCTTGAAATGCCATTTTCACTACTTGCTACTTCAGAATTGTATAAGATAGTAGGCTGCTGTCCCGTCTTGTTATGTAACGCTCTGATAAAGAAGCATATATGTTTCTACAATGCACATTTATTTTAAAACTATTTTGTTAACTGCCTTTCAATATAATTGGTCTCCCTGTAGATTTAATTCCATGCAATTCAAAGCATTCTTCTGAGAAAGGGTCCATGGGCTTCATCCGCCTGTCGAACAGGTTTGTGGCACACACACCAAAGGCTTAAATTCCCTGGAGGAGATAATCTCTTGGTCTCCTCCAACTCAAGAATGTTCCGCTTTTCTAAGTCTTCCCAGTCCTTAGGAAGACAGTCTGGATTTTCCGTTCGTGTGTTCTCATCCAGATTGCTCTGTGACGTGGTCCTTCTCGACTTCTGGGTTTCAACCAGCACACATGCTCAGTGACATCTGCCAGGACTGAGTCTGTCCTCTGTGTGTGAGGAGGTCCCTCCCTACCCACGGCTGCCGCTGCCTTCCAGAACCAGCCCTGGTCTGTAGAGGTGAGGAGGTGGAGCGAGCTGACCGCCCCCCACACCCAGTGGGCACCCACGAGGAGACCCGCCCAGCCCTCAGTGCCTTTGGAGAGTAGGCACATCCCCAGTGCCTAGTATACCAATTTTCTCAATGACCTACAAATTTTTCTTGGCTCTCACCTTATGTTCCTTGGTCTGGTCCTGTTTCTTTCAATTATGTTCCATTCAGGAATTAGCCAGTTGTGTGTGACAAGCAAGTGGTGTTGCAAGAGGATGGAGGAAGTGTGAACTTTTAGCAGCGGGGCAATTCTGCCCTTGACGGTCGTGGCTAAGGTGGGTGTATGACTGGCTTTCTGAAGAGTGTCTGCAGGAAGGTAGGAGGGCACTGTTACCTGTCAGGCCCAGGGCTGATCAGACCGTGTAGCCGTGTGTGCTTTAAATGAGTGGGAGGAGTGTCCTTTGGTGCTTCCATAAAGGTGTGATGCTTCCAAGTGCGTTGAGATGGAAGAAGGTGATGGTATCTTCTCTTTTGTCATCAAACCTAGTGATAGATTTCTTTGCAAATGTACTTTTGATGGAAGTAGACCGAGTGCACCACTGGCTGCATTGAGAATGGACCCACTCGCGCAGGTTCTGTATCTATGTTGGCAGTTTCCACAGATATTCTCCCAGGCTCTTATCTGCTTGTGCGCCTGGTGTCGGAAGGGCATCTCTCGCTCCTGCCCGCGCCCCAGCATGATGCAAGAGACAGAGTGATTTGGGAGCTCTTTGTGCTCTCAGAGATGGATTAAATGAGATAAAGAAGTAAAAATAGCATAGGAGTGCAAAGTATTAGTTTTATAGAGTGTGTGTGCATGAGTATGAGAAAATGATTAAAGCAGTACAGTAGTAATCACATTAATTTGGTTGACAACAGCCTCATGTAGATATCGTCTGAAAGGCTCAAGTGGTGACATCTGCTGTTTGGGAAAGAAAGGAGATCTTTATTTTCTTGAAGGACCTGGAGGGAGAAGTCATCAGGCCGAAGAGCAGTGGGAGTTAGTAAGCTGGGGGCAGGGAAGAGCAGGGGCTGTAGATTCAGACATTTGGGGTTCACATCCCATCCTTGCGCAGTTGCCGGGCTCAGAGTATTAAAACTTTTGAGGGTCCCGTCTACAAGATGAGACAATAACACGTTTCTTGTGGGGTTGTTTGGAAGCTTAGCGAAGGAATGTGGAGTGTCCCCTAGTCAGGAGTGCAGTCCCCGAACAGTAGTCACTGCTGTCACTCCCTCACCGTCTCCTCTCCCCACAGGAACAGGGCTCTGTTGGCTTCACATCTTACCAGTCCTTACTGGGTCACAACGGGATACACAGACACAGGGCTGCTTATCCTCCCAAGTTTGGGGAGGGAGAGTGGAAGGGGAGGAGACGGAGAGGGACTGCCTTTCAGATTGTGACTGCTGATACTGTCTCCCCCTCTCCACTCTGACCCCACTCAGCCAGACAGGCTGCATTTGATCCTTTCTCTGGGGCCTTTCTCAGCTCTGGGAGCGCCGAGGAAGAGTGACATGGGTACATGTGTTCTCTCTCTTTGGCTGCCAGCTTCTCTGGACACACAGACACAGAGACAGAAAGGCCGACTTCAAACCGCACTGGCTGGCAGGCTGGGACTGGGGCAGGGTTGGTGGGCTCATCAGACCACCTTCCCCAGGAGGCCAGCTGCCCTCCTTCTTGGTGGCAGAAAGCTCACAGCTTCCGGGCAGCCCCCAGTTGTGTGGCAGAGGGCAGACAGGTGTCCATATGCACTCCTGGGGATGGGGTTATCAGGGCTTGGGGCTGTGGGTGCAGTGCCTGGTGAGGGCTGGGAGGTTTCTTGGCTGCAGGCATGGCCCCAGCATGCACTGTTTATCCACAGCATCTGGCAGAGTGGGCTCTTAGCAAATGACTGTCGAATGAATGAATGAATGAATGAACGAGTGGAGGGAAAGGGAGTGTGAGCACTGTTAAACCCGAGCAGTGAGAGAGGAGCCCTCACTCATTTCCTAACTCAACCTCTCATCACTCACTCCAGCACACCCCCCTGAGCCCAAGGCTCCTGTTTGTCTTGGAAGCAGAGGAGCGTGTTTGGGGAAGGGTCTTGAGGCCATCTCCTTGGGGGCTGGCAGGGAGAGGACATTCATAGGATTCCTTCCCTCCAGAGGGCCTCAGACATCAGACTGGATGTCAAGGACTGACCTCCCATTCCCCTCTGGCTCGTCGGAGCTGGGCCAGAGGGGAGATGGGGACAGCCAGTGCTGGGCCCTGCCCCAGGCAGCCAGCATCCATGGACTCCAGGGGACGGTGGGCGGGTCAGGGCTGGGGAAGCAGCGAGCCTCGGGGGACTCGTCAGTGCTGTCTGACTTTCCCTCAAACTAAGACATTTGAAGAACGCCAGCCAGAGTTGATTTATGAGTTTTCACATATTTCACAGGTCTCAACACATCCCCCAGGAATCAATGAGGTCAGACAGAATAGACTTTGCATCCGGAATCAGTATGAAATTGGCATCTTCAACTGTTCCCATGGGAAGGAGGGGATAATAATTTGAGGGGAGATTATATTAAGCGATGCAAAGACACAAAAAAATCTGACTCGGCTTCATTCCCACCGGGGAGAAAGACAAGTCTTCTGTTTTCTGCATTTGAGCTGGGTGAGGGGTGGCCATCTCCGCTGGGGCCCCTGTGACCACAACGCAGCAGGACGGGACAGGGCCACTGGGGTGAGTGATGAACTCAGAGCAAACAGCAGTGACCGCAGCATCCCACCCCGTGCCCTCTGGCTCATGCCCCGTAACTACAATACATAGACTTTGGGGATTATTTTTTAGCAGCTCTCTATCCAGCAGGAACTCGTATTTGTAGCACCTGATAAATATTTGTTGAACAAGCCAAAAAGCTTATGTGGTAAATTGTGTGTATAGGATTGAAATGAGCCAGGGAAATCGGTTGTCCAATAGATTAGTTTTATCATTAATGGACTATCATTAGTGGAGTGCCTGCAAAGAATAGGAATTTTGCTCTGGGAATGGGTGCGATGTCCTTTAAGAGAATCTTTGGAGGACTGAGTAGGGTTTTCATGTGGGAGATGGGAAAGGACTTTCTGGTTTGAGGAAACAGCCCAGGTACAGGCATAGAGGCAGGAATACCGGTGAGGCTGGCCTTGGTCATGAGCCCAGGGGTCACCTGCCCATTCTTGATACCCAGTGTGTGGCTGCAGCATGGCTGTGGGTGGGAGGTAGGGCAGGCATGGAAGGAGAGATAAGACCAAGAAAATTGGCAAGAACTAGACGGTGGGGGCTTTGAATGCCAAGCCAAGGGCTTGGGCTTTATTCAGTGAACACGGGTTTTTGAGTGGAGGAGGGGTGTGACTTTTATTTGAAGAAGATTCCTGGTTGAGGGGCCTGGTGGTCTGGGATCTACGTCTGATCTCAGTCCTGCCACAAGTTCAGCGGGTGATGGTAGCTCCATCGCTCCTCCTTCTGGGCTCCATTTCCCCATCTGTGCAGGAAGGCCCGACCCACAGTCTCTCAGGGCCTGTCCAGCCCTGACCACTCAGGAGGACGAAGGGCTTACTTACCACAACCAGGTGAAGTGTAGCTTCTGGAAGCAGGTAGATTCTGGAGAGAGCATCTTTCCCCTTGAGGCAGTGATTTTGCATTTGACCTAAGCTCTGGGGGCAGGGAGGGACTCATTACTGGGCCATCTCTTCATGCTATCACTTCCTTTTCTCAGAGTCCTGGTTGGAGCCTTCCTGTAAGTGGGAAGAGTGAGCCCTTCTCCGAGTCCCTCCAGAAAAGGGGCCTCCAGGGATGGCGATGAAATCAGCTCTGACCGTGATGATAGCCTGTGGCACTGTACCGTGGGAAATCTGGCAGTGTCTTTGTAACACCTGGGGGCAGTTTGCAAGCAGCTGGAGTAAAACCCAAGTTCCTCATGAAGCCAGGCGTCCTCTTAGACTGACCAGCGGGGTGGAGAGAAGAATTTCACAATCAGGCCGTTCTGGGAAATCCCCCCACCTCAGCCCTCCAACACAGACCCTTGTTCCAGAACCATCTCCATCTTACTTAGCTCCGGAGGGCAGGTGTTGGCCAGGCACCCGGTTGGCTCCTTGCTGAGGGAGGCTGGATCCTGAGGTTATACCCTTAATCGACTCCCTTAAATGTGGTAAGTCCCACTTGAACACTGCCTCCCCCTTTCCCAAATGCTTTCCCTTCCACTCACTCACTGATTTCTCCAACAGTCCAGTAGGCAGGCTCAGGGTTGTTTTCCCCGTTTCACAGAATACTTGGAAAGGCTCTGTGACTGTCCCCAGTATCCCTCCCTTCGTCCGTGGGAGAGGCCGACCAGAGCACAGGCTTGCTGACTTTCAGACCCTGCTCCTCCCTAAGACGCCCCGGATGCTCCTGGTTTTGTTCGTTTGTTTTAAATTTAAATTCCAGTTACTTAACATCCAGTGTAAAATTCGTTCCAGGTGTACAGATAGGAACTCAGCACTTCCATCCATCACTCGGGGCTCCTCGCAGCCAAGTGCATGCCTTAGTCCCCATCACCTATCTCCCCTGTCCCCCCAACCCCCTCCACTCTGGGGACCACCAGTTTGTTCTCTAGAGTTAAGAAGCTATTTCTTGGTTTGCCTCCTCCTCTCTTCCTCCATCCCTTTTATCTCCCCGCTTTGTTTTGTTTCTTAAATTCTACATAGGAGTAGAATCATACGGTATTTGCCTTTGACTGGCTTATTTTGTTTAGCATTGTACTCTCTAGACCTATCCATGCTGTTGCAAATTGCAAGGTTTCATTCCTTTTTATGGCTGAGTTATATTCCATGGTGTGTATAGACCACATCGGTTTTATCCATTCATCAGTCGATGGACACTTGGGCTGTTTCCATAACTCGGCTATTGTAGATCATGCTGCCGTGAACATCTGGGTACATGCATCCCTTTGAATCTGTATTTTTGTATTCTTGGAGTAAATACCTAGTAGCGTGATTACTGGATCATAGGATAATTCTATTTTCAACTTTTTGAGGAACCTTGAAAACAGAAAAAATTCTGTCTTCCAGAATGGCTGCGCCAGTTTGCATTCCCACCAACAGTGCAAGAGGGTTCCCCTTTCTCCACATCCTCACCAACATCTGTTGTTTCCTGTGTTGTGGATTTTAGCCATTCTGATTGGTGTGAGGTGGTATCTCATTACAATGGTGATTTGGATTTTCCGGATGTTGAGTGATGTTGAGCATCTCTGCATATGTCTGTTGGCGATCTGGACGTCCTCTTTGGACAGGTTGCTCTTGGTTATTTACAGGCCTTGCTGGCCTCCTTTTTCTTCCTCAAACATATCAGGCTCTTCCCTACCTCAGGGCCTTTGCACTTGCTGTTTCCTGTGTTGGAACTTTCTTCTGGCTCTTCACATTGCTACTCATTCTCCTCTTTACAGGTTTCAGCTTAGTTTATAGGTCACCTTCTTAAAGAGCCTTTCTTTGCTGTGTCCAAAGCAACCCTGTGCTTACCCTTCATCACAGACCTCGTCATTGTTATCTGTCCTAGACCTGACTGTGTGCAAAAACATCTGGAGGACTTCAGATTGCTGGGTCCCAACCCTACTGATTTAGTAGGTTTGAGTGAGGGCCTGGGCTTTCAAGTAATGCTAATCCTCCTGGTCTGGGGACCACACTTTCAGGACCACTGATTGATAAATATATTTTAATTAATTAATCAACAAATTAATTTATTTTTATTGAGGTGTAATTGACATGATATGAATTTTAGACAAGCAGCATAACAGTTCCACATTTGTGTGTATTGTATCTCCCATGTGTAGTTAATATCCATCGCAACACAGTCACAAAACTATTTTTCTGGTCATAGGAATTTTTTTTTTTTTTTTTTTTTTTTTTTTTTTTTGGGCTTCAATCATTTTTATTGGCATTAAAAGTTTTATTCTGAATTTAATCCACAATCTATACAAGTTATTTACAAGCCATGAAAATGGAAAACAGCACAAAATACAATTGAGGTATAAGCTGAGAGCACAGTATGTCATGTTTCAATAAATATAATTCAAAATTTGTAAACTAAGTGACCAGATAGATGAGTCTTGTTTTATAGTAAAACCATATAAAATATTTATTCCACGTGAGGTAGAGGACAGTTTTGTGTGTCATGTGATGCAACCAACCACAGCAATTTAAACCATAAAACTGTACATCATTGGCAAAATTTTAAATTGAATTGTGGTCAATGTAGACAACAACTTGTTTCAACAATTGGAGAACAATTTTACTTACTGCCTTCACAGGTTAGAAATTCAGAAATAATTTAAGACTACTGTGTTGGTAGTCATAGGAATTTTTAAGATCTACTCTCTCAGCAACTTTCATATAATACAGTGTTATCTGTAGTCACCGCGCTGCCATGACCTCCCCAATACTTACTTATTATATACCTGGAACTTTGCACCTTTTGACCTCTTTACCCATTTTGCCCATCCCCTGCCGCGGGCAATCACCTGTCGGTTCTCTGTAACTATGGGCTTAAGTCTGTTTGGTTTGTTTATTTGTTTGTTGGTTTTCGATTCCACCTATAAGTGAGATCACGTGGTATGTGTCTTTCTCCAACTAATCTCGCTTGGCATGATGCCTTCACGGTCCATCCATGTTGTTGTAAATGGCAAGATTTCTTTCTTTTTTATGGCTGAGGATATTCCCATATATATAAATATATACATATAGATATACATTCATACACACATATATATCCCATCTTCTTTGTCCATTCATCTGCTGATGGACATGTAGGTTGTTTCTGTGTTTTGGGTGTATTTATTGTTCCATTATCTGTCTGACCTCTTATTTTGTTTCCATTTTGTTTCCATTATCTGTCTGACCTCTTATTTTGTTTCCACTGTGCCCCCAGTGCCTGGCCTGTCACTGCTGCTTGATGAGTATCTGTTAAATGAGTGTTGACTGAAGACCTGGTTGGGCCTCCTTGCTTTATAATCATCCCACACCTAAGAAGGAAGAATGTTAAACATTGACAGAAACCCTGGGAGTGACTCAGTCTGATCGCTTCTTCTCTGTTATCTTTTTCTTTAACCTTTTTTTCATGCTTGATGTTTTTCTAAAGGTCAATATGAATTTTGGTATAAATTGCACAGACAGTTAAATCCCTCGTGAATGAGTTGGGCTCACTGGGCTCAAGGAGGGTTGTTAGAAGCCCAGCCAAAAGCCACAGGACATCCAGCTAGTTGTGGGTGTTTGAGTCTCCCCCTCTTGGGTCTGTGCTTAAACCTTGACCCTCAGCTCACCTGTCTTCAGGTGGGGAAGAACCCACATATCCTCCCTCTTCTGTCTTGAGGCAAATCATGGGAGAGCAAGCCGTGGTGAGGCAGAGTGAGGGAGTGCAGGCTCTGACTGTGGTTCAGGCCTTTCTTCCTCTGTGACGAACACACTGGCACATATGGAAGAAACCTTGATCTTGGGCTTGTCAGTGCCATGTTCTTACAAACCATGGGCCCCAGCCAAGGCGCCACATCTGTGAGCCCCTTGGGAACTTTTTGAGTAAGTGAATTAAAATTTTATGACTGATTTGCACAGAACACTTCTCCTAATTCCCAAATTGGTACTTCCAGAACCCGCAAGGGTCTGAGGCCGCCTCCTATCCTTTAGTTTCAAAAGAACAAAGTTGAGAGGTTGCCAGATTGGAATTAAGTTTTGACTGTAAAATTTGATCTCCCCTGGCAAGGGAGCTGGGGATGAGATCTGAGATGGTTATGGATTCCCTGCAAGTATTGCTGGGCCCCGGGGAGTAGGGAGGGAGGGCTTGGACCCAACTGGCTGACACTTCATCCTCCGGTTGGGGGCAGGGATCTTTCAAGGGCCCACAGGAAGTGGAGTGTGTACGTCGGGGTGGGTGGTTATGTTTGGGGAGCAGGTTGCCAACTCTTGTGGAGATCACCCACAGCCCTCTGGACTGTGTGTATCATAGGTGTAACTGATTCTGCCCAAGGGAGTCAAGGATGTCTACACAGAGAAGGGACATTTACAGTTCAGTTGGGAAACCGGGAGACCAGATATCATTTGCAGAGCTGGGAAAAAACCCATGCTCTCTGGGTTCCTCATCCCAGGCAACAGTGCTTAGCTGCAGGAAGACACTGGATTTGGAAGCTGGGTGACCTTGGGCAGGTCACTTCTCTGTGGGTTTCATCTCCTTTAAGAGCTGGGTGATCTCTGAGGCTTGTTTAGGTGGCCATGTGTGCTGAGGTACTGGGGTAACGAATGAACAAGGCAGGCTCTCTGATTCGGTAGCCTGTGTTCACTTTGATATTCTAAGCCATTTGATCTGGCTAGTGCTTGTCAAGATAAGGTGAGTGAGGGCACAACATGAACTATCTTTTAAAAATGAGCTCATGGCAGAGGCCTCGGCAACCTCAGCCAGAGTCTGGTTTCACAAGAATTTGCCCCCAACCCAGCTACACGGATGCACCATGCTTAACCATCTTTGTAAGTCATAGATCTCTGTTCTTTCCACATTCAAGATCCATAAAGAGTCGTAAGTAGAACAGACTCATCTGCTAGCATTATCTCTTTCTGAAGATGGGGGGTGGGGGATAAAAAGGCAGGAAACCCTGGTACTTTGGCAGGCAGATAAGCCACAATGGGGTTAATATAATAGAAATTATTAAGACAACAGTAGATAGTACAACTTGGCTTTTAGCTCTCATAAGGAGGGGAGGCTTGCCAGGACCGCATTCCAGTGCGGCCTACTGACCATGAAGAGTGTGTGGGCTTCTAGGATCAAGCACAGTGAGCCACATGCACACTAATAGGGTCTTATCAACAAGATCCCTGAGAACACTGAGAGGAGGGAGGAGGGTGAGGTGGTCCATTTCCCTTTGGGAGGCTGGGGAGCAGTCTCCAGGGTGGGAGATGTTCAGGAACCTGGGGAAGCACACAAAATGTAGTAGTGTTCTTGGGAGGCCATAGTGGGTACCACAGACAGGGTGGGGGGTGGGGTGGGGGAGTTTAAACAACAGACATTTCTTGTCTCCCAGTTCTGAAAGTTAGACACAGATCAAGTCTGATTGATGCGTCAGTAGGGTGGGATCCTCCTGAGGTCTGTGAGGGAGGGATCTGTGCCAGGCTTCTCTCCTGGGCTTAGAGAAGGCTGTCTCCCCGTCATCTTCCCTCTGTGTGTATCTCTGGATCTGAATTCCCCTTTCATATGAGGATACCAGTCACAGCGGATTAAGACCTCATTTTTACTTAGTTACCTTTTAAAAGACTCTATCTCCACACCCAGTCACATGCTGAGGCACTAAGTGTTATGACTTTGGTATATGAATCTTGAGGGACACAATATGGCAGAGTCCTGTTCCTTCAGCAAGACCCTCTGGGGGCAGAGACCACTGGAATGCCATTCTTTTTTCTTTTCCTTTCCTTTCCTTTCCTTTCCCTCCCATCTTTTCTCTCTCTTTCTCTCTTTTTGTTTCTCTCTAAAATATTTTATTTATTTATTTGAAAGCTCCCTGCTGAGCAGGGAGCCTGAAGTGGGTCTTAATCCCAGGACCCCGAGTTCATAACGTAGGCTGAAGGTAGGCACCCAACCAACTGAGCCATCCAAGCACCCCAGCCATTCTTTTTTCTTGTCCTTGTTGGCCAGCCCATACATGACTTCTTCTACCACTCCATCCATCCCAGACCCAATTTGCTCCCCAGCCTGTCGTGAGTTCCCTGCTTGTATGCACCTCTGTTGGGGCCTGTGTCGTCATCTACTGTAGACTTAATTAGAAATGTGTCTGTGCCCCACACACATTCAAGTCCCATGTCTGAGGTGTCTCTGACTCTCTCTCTCATACTCCTCACTTCCTGTCTTGCATATGGAGCGTGTTCAGTAATGTTTGTTGATCTTGTCGATGGGTCGGCTGTCCCAGACAGTTGGATCATCAGTGCTGGATAAACAGAAAGATGTTGTTGTCAATACGGCGGCAGCAGCACCGTGCCTCTCCTTGGATTCTGTGCACTCAGGGACAAAATCAAGCTCCTGGATTTATAAAGAAGAGAAGTTCTTTCTACCCTTCTATCTTCGTCTGGCCATGACGGGTCAACGGAGGAATCTGCAGACTGGGCGCTCAGCATTCTTAAACCCCCAGAGTTCAAAGAGAATGACTTGTTTGGCCAGTCTTGAAGAAACTCTTCAATCATTTCTTGAATAATGGCATTCTTTTGGCCCAGCTCTATGGATACTCCTCCTTCCACCCCCAATCCGGTGACCTTCTGTCCCCTTGTTTCTTGGCTGCAAGTCTGGGTCTGTTGTAAAGAGCAAAGCAGTTTCAGCAAAGCGAGGGGTCCTTCCCACGAATCCACAGCCGCACGCCCCAGAAAGCCTGACTGTGCAGAAACAGCTGGGTTTTGGCAGGCGGATTTTGAAAAACAACGCTAATAATTTAAAAGCATTTTGTTCCAGAATAGTATATGGAGGAAGAAGAATGTACTGTCAGATAAGGCAGGTCACTCGTTTTGATAAAAGCAGACTCACTTGAGGATTCGTTCTAAACCATGTTCCTGCACTTTCCACTTTTACTCTCCTCTAGGAAGTCTTCCCACCTGGTTCCTGGGAGATAGGTGTGCCTGGGGATTGGTCCCTTCAGCTTTTGGGATGGTTGGCAGGGACTTGGGATGCCTGAATCCTTGGACCAATCACCTTCGCTCTCCCCATTGTACCTTACACACTTCCAGAATTTTCTGTGTGCCTTGACATGGAAAATGTTGGGAAGAGCTACTTTAGACTGATGTGTTCTGCAGAGATTTCTAGGAAACCCATTCACTTTATATTACTCTCGATGCTCTGGCTTTTGACAGCGAATGCCAATATCAGGACTCTGCTGTAGGGCAATTTGATTACACTAAATGTTCCATTGTGGTTGCAAGTAGCAGAGGCCCAGCTCAAAGTGGTCTAAGCAAAATAATAAAAGAGCAAAACACGTACACATGCACATACAACCCCCGCACATGCCCATATCATTTATTTTTTTCAAAATTGAAAAGTCCACGAGTAAAATTAGTCAGAGACATGGTGGGATCCAAGGATTCGAGTGATTATCATATGAACTTGGATTTTTCCTCTATTTCTTGTCTTCAAATACAAAGGTTTCTTCATTTTCAGGGCAGGGTTTTTCAAGAAATAGTCCCAGGCAGCTGTAGGCTTTTGTTTTATCCATTTAGGAACCCAGAGAGAATGTCTCGACCCCTAGAATTCCAGCGAAAGGATGTGGTGAGGCTCTGGTGGTCAGCTTGGCTCACGTGCCCGTCCCTGAGCTCATCACTGTGGCAGGTGACACGGGAGGCTTCGATTTACCAAGCCCACGTCACAAGGAAGTCCCACCCTGGAGCCAGCAGTGGATCGAAATCTACCTGGAATGCATGCACCGAAAGGGGGTTCCTCAAAGGGAAATTGAGGGGCTGTTACCACATGAAGGGGGTTTGGGTATTGAGTGGGCAAGAACTATACCTGGGATCCTGACTTCCAAATGGAAACAGAAGAAACAGAAGTCCCGTTGGTCACTTACAAAATGAAGCATAGCTTTCAAGAGGTTTCTTTGAAACTGGAATGATGGCCCAGGGAGGCACCGCTGCCTTATGATGGAGAAAGAAAATCTTAAGAGCAATTGAATTACACTTTTCTGAAAATGGACCGGTATCGTGTTAGGAGTACAGTACTGAGGTATCAGAAATAGACTAGAATCTTCCCTATGAGTGTTTAAGGGAGAAGCATCCACAGAAGCAGCTCAGGGCCAGGGCCAGGATATTTGGGTCTGACCCTAGCTCTGCCTGTCACTAGCTGTGTGACCTTAGACAAATATCTTAAACTCTCTGATTCTCAGTTTGCTCTTCTATAGAATGGGAATAACATCTCCAGCCCTGCTTATCTCACAATATTATTAGTGATGCCGTGGAGCCCTTAGTTCTTCTAAAATCTATAGGACTAGAGAGGTGAACCAAGAAACAGACTTTTTTTCTTTAAGATTTGATTTTTAAGTAATCTCTGTATGTGGGGCTTGCGCTCACAATCCTGAGATCAAGAGTTGCATGTTCACTGACTGAGCCAACCAGGTGCCCCCAAGACTCTTCACTGATGGTTCCCAGAAAGGAGGTGGTGGGGAGGGTACAATAAGTGATGGGGATAACCGGGCAGCGGGGCGGGGGGGCACTTGTGATGAACATTGGGTGATGTTTGGAGTTGTTGAATCACTATATCGTAAACCTGCAACTAATATCATCCTGTAAGGGCAGTAACTGGAATTTGCATAAAAACTGAACAAAAACTCTCCAGGACTAATTGTTTCCAGAGCATTTAAAAAAATTGGTCCATTATTTATCAGAATGTATCGTCGCTGTTGTCAGTCTGCCTTAGCAAACCACAAGCAGAATTGTGGAAAGGATTTATGCACTCTTTGCTGTATACACAAAATTATATAACATATGTAAGCCAGAAGCTTATTAACGATGCACTTGGGAGAAACCAGCACCCACCCAAGAACCTGTGCGCTTCTCCACCATCACCCCTGCATTTCCTTCCTAGGTCTTCAGAGGCTTGTTTGTTTCATTTGGCCCTTAGGTTTCTAAGATTCTTCTCCACTGTGTGTAGCTGCAGTTTATTTTTTGCTTTGTTTTGCTGCTTTGCTGTGAGGCCATGCCGTAGCACAATGTATCGATTCCCTCTTTTGTCAAAAGACATTTGGGTTGTTTTTAGTTTTTTTGCTATTGCACAGAATAATGCTATGAATATGCTTCTGGGTTCCACACAGCTGTGCGCTAAGGTATAGAAATTGCAACTTTACAAGATAATGCTTTATTGTTTCTCGAAATAGTTACACCAGTTTATGCACAGATGAGCAGTGATGAGAGTTTCTTCTGATCTACAGTCTCACCAACACTTGGCATTGAAAGACTTATTGATTTTTTCCCCAGCTAGTAGTTGTAAAATGTTTTTTTTTTTTAATTTTTTTTTAATTTTTTAAAGATTTTATTTATTTATTTGACAGAGAGAGATCACAAGTAGACAGAGAGGCAGGCAGAGAGAGAGAGAGAGAGGGAAGCAGGCTCCCTGCTGAGCAGAGAGCCCGATGCGGGACTCGATCCCAGGAACCTGAGATCATGACCTGAGCCGAAGGCAGCGGCTTAACCCACTGAGCCACCCAGGCGCCCAGTTGTAAAATGTTTTATTCGTCATGCTCTTAATTGCTTTTCTAGGCTACTAATGAGAGGTTAATCATCTTTTATTTTTATTATTTATTTTTATTTATTTAAATTCAATTAGTTTACATATAGGGTATTATTAGTTGCAGAGGTAGAGGTCAGGGATTCATCAATTGCTTTTAACACCCAGTGCTCATTCCATCACATCCCTCCTTCATGCCCATCACCCAGTTACCCCATCTCCTTCCCACTCCCCTCCAGCAACCCTCAGTTTATTTCCTAGAGTTAAGAGTCTTTTATCATTTGTCTCCCTGTTAATCATCTTTTAACATAAGTATTGGCCATTTGTGTTTCCTCTTTTGTGAAATTGTCTGATCCTATATTTGCTCATTTTTTATAGAATTCTCTTTCTTTTTGTACTGGTGATTTGTGTGAATTCTTTATATACCAGGATACCGATCCTTTTCCGGTTGTATAGGCTGCAAATACCTTCTCCCAATTTGTGGCTTATCTTTTCATTATCTTTATGGTGTTTTTTGAGCAACAGACATTCCCAATTCTACTGTAGTTGAATTTATTAATCTTTTCTTTTGTAGTTAGTGTTTTTGTGAGGGCTTGTTTGGGATATCCTTCACCACCCTATGATTATAAATATGTTTCCTTATATTGTCTTTTGAAACTTTTAAGGTTTCGCCTTTCACATAGAAATCTTGGATCCATTTGGATTTTATTTGTGTAAATGGTGAGAAGTACAGATCTGGTTTCGTGTCTCTCTAAATGGACACTGAGTTAACTTAACACCTTTTTTTGGATAGTCCCTTCTCTCCCCATTACCTTGTGATGCCCCCTGTTTTACCAATCAAGTCTGCACCTGTGCTATATTTTTTTAGGGAGGGAAGGGCAAAGGGAGAGGGAGAGAGGGAATCTTAAGCAGGCTACACCCAGGGTGGGTGGGTGAAGGGCCTTAGAACAAAAACAAAACCAAAAACACTCTGTTGAGATTTTGGTTGTAATTTATTGGGTCTTTAGCTAAATTTGAAAAGAAGTGATACCTATATTTTTCTGAGTCTTTATATCTTTGAACATCAAATCTCTTCCCCTTGTAAGGTATTTAATATCTTTCAATAAGGTTTTATAATTTTCTCCAAACAAGTCTTGCACATATTTGTCAAGATTCATTCCTAGGCATGTTATATTATTTGTTGCTATATTAATGTTATCTTTTAAAAAATTAAGTGTTCCCTTTTGTTGCTCATATATAGAAATGCAATTTATTTTTGAATATTGAACTTCTATCCAGATGGATTGTGAAATTCTATTATTGTTTACAAATCTTTGCAGAATCTTTTGGGTTATTTTGACAAACACACTATCTATCTTTATTTCTCCTCTAATTTTTGTGCCTTTAATATATTTTTCATGTGTTACTGCACTGCTGGTATCTTTAGAATAATGCTAAATATAGGTGTGGCAGTGGGCATACTTGTCTTTTTCCTGATGGTATAAGAACTGTGAGTAATGACCCTTCATTAGGAATGAGCTTTGTTGAGTTTTCTGTTTTCTTTAAAAAAAAAAAATCATTAGTAGGTGTTAAATTTTATGATTTTTTCCCTACAACTGTTAAGATAATTCTATGCTTTAAAACCTGCATATGTTGGGAATTACACTGATTTTATTAAGCCACCTTTCATTCATGCCTAGAATAACCAATTTAATCGTGTTATAGTATAATTTGCTTAAAACATACTGCTGAGCTTGTTTGGCTAATATTTTGCTTAGGAAATTTTCCTCAGTGTCTATATGTTAAAATGGCCTATCACATTCCTTTTTTAAAAAAAGATTATTATTAGCTTGGTAGAGTGAGATATTCTTCTCTTTCTGTTCTCTAGAAGGCTGGAATGATCTATGAATGGAAAGTTTGTTGGAGTTTGCCTAAAGATCATCCAGGTCTCTTGGTTTTGTTTTTTTGGCTTGGTTGTGTTTTTTTATGGGAAGATTTTTAGTTATTAGTATTATTTCCTCAACAGTTATGGGGCTATTAGAACTTTTTATTCCTTCTTAAGTCAGTTTTGCAAAATTATGTTTTTCTAAGAATTTGCCCTTCGAAGTTTTCAGATTAATTTGCATCTTTTGGAGCATTTTTTGGTATTATCCTTCAAATCTCTGGTGAATCTGGTAGTTCTGTTGCTATTTTCTTTTTTTTTTTTATTTATTTTTTTTATTTTTTTTTAAAGATTTTATTTATTTACTAGAGAGAGAGAGAGAGAGAGAGAGAGCACAAGTAGGCAGAGAGGTGGGCAGAGGCAGAGGGAGAAGCAGGCTCCCCACTGAGCAAGGAGCCCGATGCGGGACTTGATCCCAGGACACCGGGATCATGACCTGAGCCGAAGGCAGCTGCTTAACCAACTGAGCCACCCAGGCGTCCCTCTGTTGCTATTTTCATTCCAAATATTGTGTTCTTTTTTAAAAAATGTTCAAGTCATATTCGCTTTATTAGCCATTTTCAGAAAATCAACTTTTGGTTCTGTTGATCTCCCCTATTTCTTTTATCACTTTTTGCTTTTTATTTCATCATTAATTTCTGCCCTCTTGTTTGTTACCTTCTTCTTTCTAATTTTTTGGATTTCTTTATTCCTTTCCAAACTTCTTAAGCTGGATGCTTAGCCCACTAATTTTAAACCTTTCTTCTTTCCTAACATTAGCATTTAAGACTATCTATTTCTCTCTGTGTCCTACAAGTTTGAATATGTAACATTTTCATTGCCATTAAGTTCTAAGAATTTTCTGGTCTATTGTGATTACTTCTTGTGGTCCATAATTTGTTTAGTGATGAGTTTTCAATTTTACACATTTACGGGAGTTGGTTTATTTATTTTTTTTGTTATTTTTTTGTTATTGACTTACACTTACTATTGTCAAGAGGGAATATGATTTGTGTGACACTGATTCTGCAAAATTATTTGGAATATGATTTATGGTATCCATAGTATCTAGCACAATGCCAAGAATGTAGAAATTGCTGGGTGTTTGCTGATCTGATGAATGACAAATGAATAAATGTCTAGTGACCATTCAAGGGATTACCCCTTTCTGCTCAACTTGTCCATTCCATATTCCAAAGTAGCCTTGCAAATAAGCACCAAAAATTTAATGGCCCTCCAAAATTGTCTTCCATCTTACTCACTCCCTTCCTTCTTTGGCCTGGGAAGAGGACCCTGAGTGGGTGGGTGAAAGGATGCTTGTAAAATCAGTAGCATGAGCCCATCAGAGAGAGTCTTAAATGTAAACTAGGTAATTGCTTTCCCATTTGTTTCTCCCGTGACCTGGAGGAAAGTATTTCCTCTTTGATGGTAAGTCTCTAAAAATGCATGTAAAGTGACATCACCTCCAGCGGAAATCCTTATCTCATTGAATCCCTGTAACTAAATAAGCATGATATTCCCTGTTTAAGAAATGGCAAAACAGATGTAAATGTAGTTAGTAGTGAGGATGTTTGAGTTCCTGATGTGTACTTTTCTATATGCTAACCATCTCCTCTTCATTTTTATCCCTTAAAATAACAGGTGGGTAGTACTTTGGACTCGTCTAAGAGAATATAGGTAGATAAAAACATTTCACTGAATTCTGTTTCTAAAAGGGTATTTGAAGACAAAGAATGAAAAATGCATCTCCATTCTGCACTGGTCAACAAATATTGGTTAAATTAAGGAAGGAATGAACTTTCCTTATTTTGATGAGTACCTTTTCTCCCTTTTGAATCATCAATACCACTCGGGCATATGATGGAGAAAACAGCGAATCGTTAACTTCTTTGTCTTCCTAAGCTTTTGAGAAGCCTTTCAAAGATGCTTATTAAACAGGTCTTGAAAGGGAGATAGAGGGAAATATTCAAACATTGTTATTTCAGAGTAAATCTCAGGAAAGATGGCAGTGTTCATATGTCATCACAAGATTTATATATTGCAACAATATTCATGTATTACAACAATGTTCATGGGCTGTAACAGTGGCCATCCTTTGTAATAATGTTGATATATTGTAATAGACACTTGACCTGGGCTGATCAGAAAGCTGGTAACTCAGTTGTGCTCCCTTTACTTTTTAAAGTAAAAAGGGCATTAGGTCAGAAGCCTTCCTCATCCAGGCACCCTCTTACCTGGAGTTTTCTCCCTACTTTGCAATAGTCTGGTCTGCAAAGTCCTGTCCTCATTTTTATGCAGAGCCAAGTGTGGGCATCTCCTAGCCATGTTTATATCTTTTCCTCTTGTGTCCTCCAGAGGGCCTCCTTAGCTCTGCATAGGTAAGAGGTGTAGACAGTGATAAGGATAGGAATGTCATCTGGAGCCTAGAGGATTCAGATTCATCAGCCTTTCCAAATAGAAGAGACCTCAGACTCCGGTTTTCAGAGGAGTAAACAGGCTGAGGAAGACTTACTTGAAGGCTACCGTTGAGCTGGTGGAACGTTCTAGACTAGAACCTGGCTTTCGATCCTTCTTTTCCCTTTCTCTTAGGAGGTAACCTCTTTCCCTCCCTTCCCTTTCTTCCTCCTCCTATTTCTTACATGAAGCTGTAAAAATTAACCTCGACTGAGGGCCATTTCCATGCCAGGCACTGATGTAAAGGCTTTAGTTGCACAGGCATCCTCCGCAAACCCCAGGAGTTAATGTTCCATGGGGAAAGCCAGAAAACCAAGGCTTTTAGAGGCAAAAAACAAACAGAAAAACAAGAAAAACAGTTGTTTAAAATAACACACCAAAATAATAATAATAATAATAATAACAATGGGACAGCAGGATTTAAAAGGGTTCTAACACCCAAAGCCTATCTTCCCACCAAACTGTGCCTTCCTTCGAACTGAGTTACTGAGCTACGAGACACACCATGTCAGAGTCTAGACAGCTTTGTTTCTGCTTCCCTGCCTCCCTCCTTATCTCTTCTACACTTCCATCTTTCTTCCACTCCAGCCCCTTCCTCAGGATTGTCTGCTCCCATGTAGGGAGACTCAAGAGTCCAGTCCATTGTGGAGAAGAGGGCTACAGAGCAGATGTGGGCTGTTGGGGCTGGGGGTTAAGCTCTTCAGGAACCTTCCATGCGCTTCTTCACAGGGACTTGATTTCAGATCCTAGGTTGATTATGTCTTTAGGTAGAAAGAGTTCATACAATTTAGGATGAAATTAAATGAGGAAACAGACTTTGATTTATAGGTATTAACTTTTCTATTGTGGCAAAAACCTGAAATTTACCATCTGAAACAGTTTTAAGTTCACGTTCAACACAGTTCAAGTGTTAAGTATATTCACAGTCCTGTGAAACAGATCCCCAGAACTTTTAAATCTTGCAAAACAGAGACTCTGTACCCATTAAACACTGACTGCCCATTCCCCTCTCATCTCAGCCTCTGGCAACCACCATTCTACTTTCTGTTTCTGTGAATTTGACTACTCTAGATATCATATCAGCGAAATCACACAAAATTTGTCTTTTTGTAACTAGCTCTTTTCACTTCATGTAATATCCTCAAGGTTCATCCAGGTTCTAGCGTGTGTCAGAATTTGTTTCCTTGTTAGTGCTGAATGATAGTCCATTGTATGTATATGCCACATTTTGTTTATCCATTCAACAATGAACATTTGGGTTGTTTTCACCTCTTGGCTACTGTGAATAATGCTGCTGTGAACATGGGTGTACAGACTTCTCTTCAAGACCCTGCTTTCAGTTCTTTTTATTTTATTTTATTTTATTTTATTTTATTTTATTTTATTTTATTTTTTTAAGTAGACACTGTGACCGGCATGGAGCCCAACACAAGGCTTGAGCCCATGACCCTGAGATCAGGACCTGAGTTGAAATCGAGGGTCAGGTGCTTAACTGACTGGGCCATCCAGGCTCCCCTCAATTCTTTTGTGTATATATATATCCAACCGTGTAATTATTGGATCATAGGGTAATTCTATGTTTAATTTTTTTTGAGGAGCTACCAGACTGCTTTCCACAGTGTCTGCACCATTTTACCTTCCCACTAATAGTGCACAGGGGGGCCCAGATTTCTTCATTCTCGCCAATACTTTCTTTTCCTCCTTCCCTCCTTTCTTTTTTCCTTCCTTCCTTTTTTAGAGCAGCCATCCTAATGCGTGTGAGGTGAGCAATTAGTTTTTGAATGAATATTCTGTGCCAGGTACTATGCTTAGAGTACAGGGCTACAAAGATAAAGACGTTGTAGACCCTGCTCTCCAGTTGCTTGGTCTTGTGGTTGGACTAACCCAGTATTTCTGCAAAGACACACACCTGCTCCTGCATTGGCTGGGATGCCTCTTACAACTACTGATTCCTGGGACTCTCTCTAGACCTCTTGAATCAAGAGCTGTATTAATTGCAAGCCTCAAAGCTGATTCTAATGCATACCATTGGGCGATATCAGTAGTTAATCTCGCTGACATTAAAATCTCTCTTGAGTGGTGCCTGGGTGGCTCAGTGGGTTAAGCCTCTGCCTTCAGCTCAGGTCATGATCTCAGAGTCCTGGGATCGAGCCCTGCGTCGGGCTCTCTGCACAATGGGGAGCCTGCTTCCCCCTCGCTCTCTGCCTGCTTCTCTGCCTACTTGTGTTCTCTGTCAAATAAATAAATAAAATCTTTTAAAAAAATCTGTCTTGAACCTCTCCAGCGGTTGTGATTTATCTGGTCTGGGGCGGGCTTCTAGAATATATTTTAGAGCTTCCCAGGTGATACAAATGTATAGTCAAGGTAGAGCAACATGGGACTGGATGATTTCTAAATTCCTTCTAGCTGTAATATTCTGCCATTGGCAGCATTGTTTAGTTCAGCAAATACTTATTGACTTGTTTTGTCTGTGCAAGGCTGCGGGTCAGCTAAGGTGTGACGGTGGGCACCAGATGGGGCTCTAAAGGAAGGCTTGCATTGTGTTCTGCCCCATCCGTACTGACCACCAGGATAACCTTAGGAAAGTTCCCAAACCAGGAGAAGGTAGGATCATGGAATTCTAAAGAAGAAAATCTTAAAGAAGAAGGGGCAGGTTGACCGTGTCAAAGAATACAGAGAAGTAGGAAGGATAAAGACTAAACCATTGGATTTGACATTGTGGAAGTCAGTGGTGACCTTGGAGAGAGGCTCTCGTAGGAGTAAACAGCTGAAAGTCTGATGGGAGTGAGTTAGAGAGAGAGTGGGAGGTGCAGAGGTGGAAGTGATTGCAAACCGCAACTTTAAGCAAGTCTGGGGCAGAGGGGCTCAGAGACTTGTGGCGGAACCTGGGAGTTACCTGGGGCCATTGTTTTTATTGTTCTTTATGAGAATTTCCTTCTCGACTGCTACTAACTCTCATTTTTTTAAAAAAAGCATTAATTATGAACCCAGCTCGGCAGACTCCTACAAACAGACTCTTGACTCAATCATTTAGAATCAAGGACCACATTTTTTCGGGCTCAGCCTATTGTGGTTTTTAAAAAATATACGGAAGTCAAATGGTTCTGATTGAAGCAAACTCAGAGAGCTCATCAAAACATAAAACTTAATGCTGGGTTCTACAGACTTGCAAAGGGCTGGGGCTTTTGGGGGAGTCCACTGAGAACCAATATAAGCACCCACACGTGGAAGAGGATGACTGTGTTTTTTTTTCCTCCTCATTGTCTTTTCATTTTTTTTTTCTTTTCTTTTCCCGTTTCCAGTTCTTTCTGCTCCCATTTCTTCCTCCTCCAGCATCCTTAGGCTGGCATGTGACCCTTTTACAAATGGACTCCTCTCCCCTTCCCCACTGCACTCACTGTGCTCACCCGTGTCTGTCCGCTCACGGTAACGGCTCATGGCTTTCTGAATGTGCTGTACCTCACATGCCTCTGTGCCTTTGTACATGCTGTTCCTCTCTGACTTTTGTTTCAGGTGTACAACATAATGATTCAATATCTGGGGACACTGTGAAATGATCACAATTAATCTAGTTACACTCTGTCACCATGTAAGGTTACATAGTGTATAATGCAGTATTATTGACTACAGTCACATTGCCTACATCCCTGACTTCTTATTATTTTAAAATTTTTATTTACTTATTTGACAGAGATCACAAGTAGGCAGAGAGGCAGGCAGAGAGAGAGGGGGAAGCAGCCTTCCCTTGAGAAGAGATCCCAATGCGGGGCTTGATCCCAGGACCCTGAGATCATGACCTGAGCCAAAGGCAGACATTTAATGACTGAGCCACCCAGGCACCCCTCATATTTGCCTTGCTCTGTCTGACTTTATTCACTTAGCGTAATATCCTCAGAGTCCAACCATATTGTCACAAATGGCAAGATTGTATCTTTCCTCATGATTGAATAGTATTCCAGTTTGTGTGCACATATACCATAACTTCTTTTTTTTTTTTTAAGAGACGTATTTACTCATTTGAGAGAGAGAGAGAGAGAGAGAGACAGCATGTGTGTGAGCAGGAGGAAGGGCAGATGGAAAGAATCCCAAGCAGACTCCCTGCTGAGTGGGGAGCCCGAGGCAGGGTTCAATCTCAGGACACTGAGATCATGACCCAAGCTGAAACCAGGAGTCAGACACTGAACAGAACCCCTACTGTAACTTCTTTATCCATTCATTCGTTGATGGATACTGGGTTGTTTCCCTATCTCGGCTATTGTAAATAATGATGCCATGGACAGGGTGTTGCAAACATCCTTTCAAATTAGTGTTTCCACTTTCTTTGGCCAAATACCCAGAAGGAGACATGGATCATATGTCAGTTCTATTTTTAATTTTTTTTTGAGGAACCTCCATAATGTTTTCCACAGTGACTGCACCAATTTACATTCCCCCCAAGCAGGGCATCAGGGTCCCTATTCTCCACATCCTCACCAACACTTGTTATTTCTTGTCTTTTTAATAATAACTCTTCTGACAGGTGTGAGATGATATCTTATTGTGGTTTTGATTTGAATTTCCCTAACAATGAGTGATACGGAACATCTTTTCACGTGCCTATTGGCCATCTGTCCGTCTTCTTTGGAGAAATGTCTTTCAGATCCTCTGCCCAGTTTAAAAACCAGATTATTTGCTTATTTATTTTTGTTATTGAGTTGTATGAGCTCTTTGTGTATTTTAGATATTAACTCCTTGTTGGAGATATGATTTGCAAATATCTGCTCCTATCCAGTAGACTGGGTTTTTTTTTGTTAATTTTTAAAAAATTTTGTTGATGGTTTCCCTTGCGGTGTGCAGTAACTTTTTTGTTTAATATAACTTGTTTATGCTTGCTCTTGTTGTCATTGTCTTTAGAATCAGATCCCCAAAAAATAATACCCAGAGCAATGTCAAGAAGCTTACCATCTATATTTTCTTGCAGACGTTTTGTAGTTTCTCATCTTATATTCAAGTTTTCAATTTTTAACTCATTTTGAGTTAATTTTTGTGTATGGCATAACATCGTGGTCCAGTTTCTTTCTTTCCTTCTTTCTTTCTTTCTTTCTTTTTTTTTTTTTGCATGTGGCTGTCTAGTTTTTCCAGTACTATTTATTGAAGAGACTGTCATTTCCCCATTCTATACTTTGCCTCCTTTGTCATAAATTAATTGATCATATATGCATGGGTTTATTTCTGGAGTGTATGTTCTGTTCTGCTGATCTATATGTTTCTTTTTATCCCAACACCACATCATTTTGATTACTCTAACTTTGTAATATAGTTTTAAACCAGGGATGTGATGCCTCTAGCTTTGTTCTTCTTTCTCAAAATTGCTTTGGTTATTCAGAATCCTTTGGGGTTCCACACAAATTTTAGGATTGTTTGTTCTATTTCTGTGAAAAGTGCAGTCAGGGTTTTGATTGGGATTATAATGAACCTATAGATTGCTTTGGGTGATATGGAAATTTGAACTATATTAATTCTTCCAATCAATGAAATAGAATATCTTTCCAGTTATTTGTACCTTCTTCAGTCTCTTTCATTAGTGTCTTGTAGTTTTCAGGGTACAGGTCTTTTACCTCCTTGGTTAAATTTATTCCCCATTATTTTATTCTTTTTGATGAAATTGAAAGTGGGATTGTTTTCTTAATTTCCTGTTCAGCTAGTTTATTGTTAGTGTATAAAAATGCAACAGATTTTTGTATATTGATAATGCATTCTGCAAATTTACTGAATTTGTTTATTCTTTTTTTAAGAAAAATTTTATGTATGTTTGTATGTATTTATGGAGAACATGAGGTGGGGGAGAGGGAGCGGGAGAGGAAGAGAGAGAATCTCAAGCAGACTCCATGCTGGGTGTGGAATCCATTGTGGGGCTTGATCCCATACTCCCCAGATCATGACCTGAGGTGGAATCAAGAGTTGGATGTCCAACTGACTGAGCCACTCAGGCATCCCTGTTTATTAGTTCTAACCATTTTTTGGTGAAGTCTTTGAGGTTTTCTTTTTCTTTTCTTTTTTTTCTTTTAAAGATTTTATTTATTTATTTGACAGACAGAGATCACAAGTAGGCAGAGAGGCAGGCAGAGAGAGAGGTGGAGGCAGGCTCCCTGTGGAGCAGAGAGCCCAATGCGGGGCTCGATCCCAGGACCCTGGGATCATGACCTGAGCTGAAGGCAGAGGCTTAACCCACTGAGCCACCCAGGCGCCCCTTTGAGGTTTTCTATATATAAAACCATGTCTCCAAGTAGTGACAATTTTACTTTATCTTTTGCCATTTGGGTGCATTTTATTTCTTTTTCTTGCCTAATTGCTTTGGCTAGGACTTCCAATACTCTGTTGAATAAAAGTGGTGAGAGTGCATCCTTTTCTTATTCCTGATCTCAGAGGAAAAACATTCAGATTTTTACCATTGGATGTGATGTGTTTTATGTGGGTTTATCATATATGGCTTTTACTTACTATGTTTATTATGTTACATTCCTTCTATACCTGCTTTGTTGAGAGTTTTTATCATAATGAATGTTGAATTTTATGGCCATATGACTTTTGTTCTTCATTTTGTTAACGTGGTATGTCACATTAATAATGTTGATTGATTAATCTGCAAATGTTGGAACACCTTTGCACCCCTGGAATAAATCCCATGTGATCATGGGCTATGATCTTCTAATGTATTGTTGAATTCAATTTGTTAATATTTTGTTGGGATTTTTGCATGTATGTTCATCAGGGATATTGGCCTGTAATCTTTTTGTGCGGTGTTCTTGTCTGGGTTTGGTATCAGGTTAATGCTGACCTCATAAAATGACTTTGGAAGTGTTCCCTCCTCTTCAGTTTTTTGGAAGAGTTAGAGAAGGGTTGGTATTAAATCTTCTTTGAATGTTTGGTAGAATTTACCAGTGAAGTCATCTGGTCTTGGACTTTTGTTTGTCAGGAGGTTTTAGATTACTGACTCAATCTCCTTGTTAATTTCAGTCTATCCAGATTTTCTATTTCTTCATGATTCAGTCCTGGAAGATTTCATATTGCTAGGAATTTATCCATTTCTTCTAGGTTGTCCAACTTGTTGATGTATACTTTTTCATAGTAGTCTCTTATGACCTTTTGTATTTCTTTGGTATCAGTTATAACTTCCCCCTCTTTCTTTTCTGATTTTATTTATTTGAGTCCCCTCTCTTTTCTTAGTGAGTCTAGCTAAAGGTTTGTCACTTTTGTTTATCTTTTCCAAGAATCAAGCTTTAGTTTATTGATATTTTCAATTTTTTTTTTTTAGCCTCCATTTCTTTCTGCTCTGATCTTCATTATTTCTTTCCTCCTACTAACTTTGGACTTTGTTTGTTTCCCCTTTAATAGTTCCTTTGGGTTTATCTAGGAAGGCTTGCAGAGGAACTCTGGGCCAGTGTGGATCCACGCTTCAAGTTTAGGAGGGCAAGGCCACAGGGAGCCCACCTTCTTCTGACTAACTCCTCTTCATTTGTATTAGGGTACAAGCTAAGCTGCTATAGCAATAAGACCTTCCACACACTAGTTTAGATAAGAGAGAATTTAAATCTTCCCTTATAGTACAGTCCAGAGGCAGGTAGTTCAGGGCTGGTAGAGTGGCTTGGCCAAACTCAGCATGTGGCTCCGTCTTATTTCTGGATCCAAGATGGCTGGTCTGGCTCTTACCATCACACCTACATTCCAGCCAGAGGGAGGAGAGAAGTGACAAGGGGACCACACACTCATTATTTAAAGTATGACTCAGATGTTGGGATACATTATTTTTATTGATGTTTTGTTGGCCAAACTTTAGTCACATAGTCCCACTTCCCGATAAGGGAAGCTGAAAAATATACAGTCTTTACTTGGAAGAATGGATATTGGAGGACAGTATCCAATTGTGGCAGTCTCTGCCACATCATCTGTCTAGATCCACCCAAGTATCTTCAGCCCCAGGGAGCCTGTTCCTCTTAGAGGTGACCCCATTCTTTGTTCTAGCATGACACTTACCATACGTAATTAGAATTATCTGGTCCCTTATCTGGATCCTACCACACTATAAACAGACATGACCCAGGTGTCATTTATCTTTGAATCCCTAGTACCTACAGCAGGATGGGTTCATGGTGAATAGATGTGGCATGCATGAATCCTGTTTAGCTTTTTATTGCCACTGTGACTTGGGCACTTTGCTCTTTACTGGGGGGGGGTGCCAGAGTAGTCTGGCAGGTCAGTCTGTTGGTTGGCCCCACGTGTAGCTCCTTCTTCTCCCTGCCTTCCACACTAGAGAAATCCGGGGATTTGCTAGGGACTGCAGAAGGGTGGATATAAGAGGACAGCCTCTATTCTGTGGACTGGGTAAACACGCAATTTGGAAAAGTGTTGAATTCGTTCAAATATTTGTTTTAGGCTCAAGTGATAGAATCCAACTCTTACCAAGGCCAAAGGGCAGTGGAGAGCAGGTGTGGCAATTTCAGCCCTGGGCTGTTTGGGGTGGGGCCTTCACTTCTAGGCTCTCAGGACATGTGGCCCCCCTTCCGCCAAGAGACAACATCCCTAGTGTCCTGTCCCCAACTCCTTTGGTCTCTACATTCTTCTCTCCTCTTCCTCCTATGTCTTGAGGTTTCACTTCTTCTTGGGTTATAGCCTTGACAGTTGTCCTCTGGTGTGCTGGGGTTGTCTGCTAGAGATGGGAACAGGTTGGGGGTAGGAGAGGAGACATAGTAGGTTGCTCTCAGGATGAAATATCTAGGTTCTTAATCAACTGCTGGTGAATCGCTTATAGCTTGTTATGTTGAAAAAGCCATCTGTCACTTTTCTCCCTTGTTCTAGGGTTCCAGACTAGGTGTATGTGAAGGAATAATTCCTCTACATCATTGTTCAATGTCAAGACCTGCCCTGCCCTCCCAGATTTGGGACATTCCCAGTCCTTTGTTCTCATAGCTCTCTGCAACGCCCTTCACACATTTGTTTCTCTTCCATGGCAGTCTTCCCCACTGGCTGGCAAGCACTAGGTGCACAGGTGTAGTGGCCCAGTTTCACAGATAAGAAAGCAAATGCAGAAGGTCAGTGACACGCACAGTGGCACCCTGGTTAGTTAGTGATGGAGTCAGAAGTGGTGGCAGGGTTTTTGAGCTCAGGTGTGGGGAACAAAACACATGCAGATTTTGTTATCAGGTTCTGGGAGTGACCTGGCTGGGAGTGTGTTGCTGACGAAAGGCTGATTCCCTGGGGTGAGTTTGCACACCTGGGCATTCTCTCAGGCAGCACCAGGCTGAGGGTTTTGTCCTGAGCCTGAAAAATGGATTGGATTTCCTAGTTGTACCCTCAGAGGTCCCATTGGAGCCCATTTTCAGGCCAGAACGAAGGTGTAGCTTTTCCCTCCTCTGGTGTTCCTCCTTCTAGTGACTATTGAAAATACACTTTGTCCTTGACTGGACATTCAGCAATCTAGGACAAGAGAGGAAATACACCTTATTCCATCAGGCCAAGCACATCTTGCATCAAAGCCTTTGGAGGTTGAAGACACTCTTGAATCAACCCTGGGCAAAGGCTGGGATGGGAATAAAGCCCCAGGCATGACAGGCTGAGGCTTGAGACGCTACTGGAGTTGGAGCTGTCTGCCAGATAGCCTTGAACCCATGGGAAAGAGATACAGGCCTCAAAAGGAATGGATGATTGAACTGGTTTCCTCCGATGCCCTGTGGCCTGACACACGTACCCTATTGCTTTCAGAAAATTCCAAGAATGAAGGAGCTTCATTCAAATATAAGTTATTTCCATACTCTCTCCATCATGCCAGGCACTGTGTTAGGAGCTTAAGATACAGATGTGAATAAGACTCATTTCTGGCTTGCAAGAAACTCTCAGTTTGGGGGAGGGAGATGGGCCATCCGCAGCCAATGATGTCATTCCAGTATGAAGGGCTATAAAACTAGATGTGCTTAGCACATGTTTGAGTAGGAAGGTAGGTTTGATGTGCTAGGTTGCTGAGGTGCCAAAAGAAAGCTATGACATTTCTAAGGAGGGGGCTGTAATATTTGGCAAAGGAGAGCCACATGATCATTTTTATGTCTTGGATGGTTCTGGAAGTTGTGTTTGGTTTGCTGTCAGGGGGAGAGACTGGCGGCTGGCAGACTAGTAACAAGGTTATTTCAATCATTTGGAGAAAAGACTGTGAAGCCTTGGAGTCTCTGGGGGAGATACAATAAAGAGGGGGAATTTGCAAGATTTCCAGAACTGTGTGAGAATAAGGAATTGGGGAAAGGACTGAAGAATGCACAAGATTTCTAGCCCGGGCTACTAGGAAACAGTGAAGCCCTTAACCATGGCATTGGAAGACGATCAGGGACAAGGAGATCACAGAACTGTGGCACTGAGGGTGACAAGGAAGTCAGAATGTGGGACAGGAATAAGCTCAGAGGGGACAAGGGAGAGGAGACTATGGGGCAGATGCAGGGAAGATTTTAAGATTCAAGGGCTGTAGGATTACTAGGCCATGCTTGGGGAAAAGGGATCATCTGCATCAGAGGAAAGACACTGTCCTTTCTTCTAACTGGAATCTTCTGCACTTTTGGTCATCCCTTTGGAGCAGTATTTCTAAGAGCTTCGTTAATGTCTGGGGAACTGAGTTTACTCGTAGAAATCAACTAAAGTGGGGGAGAGCTTCTGAAGGCACACAATGCTCTCACCCGAGGCTGTTGCTATACACCACGAGAGCCTTCCGTCTGGTGCAGACTAAGCTGCAAACTTGTTTAAGAAGACTCTAAAAATCCTAATAGTACACAGTAACCTGTGGGTTGGATCATAGAGGAATATCCAGTTAGGAATCTTTGGCTTGATATTTGAATTTCAGTTCTCTCCTGGTCTCCCTTGAACGGCCTCTGAAACTCTGAGCAGGTTGCATGGATACAGAACCAAATACCACGATAATCTAGCCCCTTGCCACGCAGAGTGTGGCCCCTGGGTCACAGGAGCTTGTCAGCAGTGCAGAATCTACCAAACTGGACCCTGGACCTCCGCGAGTTCCCCACTGATGCATATGCACATTTAAGTGTGAGAAATATTGGTCTGGCCCAGCGAGTTCCAGATACGGTTTTACGCTGGAATCATGCAGCTAACTTTAAACAGCTTTCCAAGCCTCAACCCCAGACATTCTGATTGAGTCAGGCAATTCTCTTGGGTAGCTAGGTTTGGGAACCACTGGCTTGTATAGGTTCAAAAATCCTTCTCTGTTGGTGGACAAATGGCACAAATCTCAGTAAATGGAAATCTAGTTTGAGCTCCACATTTGCTTGGTTTACAATCATGGTAATAACGAATGCTTTGTGCCCTTCAAAAAAACAAAATACCATATCTAGACTGGCCATGAGCAGCTTTGGCTCCTTGCTATTGGAACAGTTTGATGCCTGACACTCAAGAAGGAAGATATGTGCCATCCCTTCCTTGCCCCCACCCCCGACAACTGCAGTGACCGTTCATACATTGGCAGAAGTTGAATGGGCTTGGCCAATTCTCTGCCCATTTTGAAAGCAGCTAAAGTCAGCTGATGTTTACCAAGCACTCTGATGAAAATAATTACCCAAGACCAAACAATGTGATCTCCATTAGTTGCATAGTTTGTTTCTGTAGGAGGTCATAGCTAGAAGGGGCCTTCTAGAACTCTCCTCCAAACTCTCACTTTACGGATAGAAAAATAGAACCCACAGAGAGGTGGAAACCTGCATTCCAGCTGGTTTCATCCAAGAGGAAAGGATTTTTCTTGTTGTTGTTGTTTGGAAAAATGGACCACATGTTTGTTGCCTAATTAGAGATGCAGTATGAACAAACTTTGTATTCTAAGCTTAATATCAAGCATTGAGAAAAGCGTTGTAAACACAGAAAGATCTGGCTTCTATTGCCCAGGACCCACCAGACACATGGAGTGCAGATGTCCTGGGATTTCAACAAGCGAGTTCTCAAACGCTGAGGTCTTTAATTAAGCAGGTGTTTGGGAAGTAGGTCCTGTGTAACTTCCAGCCTTGGCTGGGCTTGTCTCACTGAAAAATGGCACTGACTCAGCCCAGCAGCAGGCCTGAAACTGGCTTCAGTTGGAGGCATAGGAATGTGCCATTGTTACTTTCTTCTTTCTTATCAAGCCCCATTAGCTTGAGCAAGGAAGGAACAAAAATGGGCTGGGAAAACATGTTGTTTCACTGGGTAAAAATTTACTACCAAAGAAATGATTTTGCCATTTCCAAAAAAGGCCTTTGAAAAGGTGTCGCCTTCCAAATACTTTTGAACGTTTTCCCCCAGTGTCACCCAGTGAGAATGTTTCCCTTTGGCTGATGGCCATTCTCGCACAAGAACAGAGACATTCCTCTGAGCTTGTGCACATGGGTACACGAGGATGACCCCTTGTTTGCTCACAGTGCTGGAGAGCAGAAGACACAGAAAGAGGGAAGAGTCATAGGTGGGGTCAAGGTTGATTGTATTTGGCTCTGGAATTCGGTCAGACACACCTACTCCTAGGTCGCCAGACGTCTGCAGTTATAGAATCGTAGATGGACCCATGAACGCCAAAGTGAAGAGGCGGAAACTGAGACTTGTTGCCATCTCTTGCCACGTGTCTACCACTCCCAGGGGAGAAGTTCCCGGCTCTGGCTCCGTAAGAGCTAACCGTGCTTACAGCCCCCTGAGCCCCGGTGGTGTCTTCTGGGTGTCTTTGGTGAATCCCAGAACAAAGCCAGCAGGGGCAGAGGCCATGGTTCCCCTACTTCTCACAGCTGTTAAAAATAGCACCTCACTTGGGGTAGGGAACTAAAATTTCCGGGACACCTATGGTGTGCCAGGTGGCTGCTAGAGGACCTGTGTACACATTAACTTAGGAACTCTATTTAGTAGCTCTCTTTAGCTGAACACCCGGAGAGGGTCCAGGAGCCTTAATGAACTTGCTCAGTAATACTTAGTTACCAAATACAGGAGCCTGGATTCACACCCAGCTCTTCTTGCCCCCAAAGTTATTTATTTATTTATTTATTCATTCATTCATTCATTCATTCATTCATTCATTCATTCATTTTACCCACTAACCCTTTCTGGGGAGGTCTTAACCCTTTGGTCTTTTTTCCTCTTAGGCTTTGGTGCAGGCAGAAGGGCTTAGGCAATGTTCTTCCCATGGGCATGGACAGATCATTGGTTTTTGTTTTTCTTTGTTTTACAGCTTTTAAAGAGCCTTTAATTTCAGCTGGAACATGTGCTATGAAAACCATTTAAGTATTTTCCCTTTAACTTTCAGAAATAAATGTGGATGTGTAAATCCATCTTTGGGTGTGATATGTAAATTCAGATATGATAAAGAGCTGGCATACATATGCATATTATTTATATTCAAACTGATTTATGCCTATTTATGGCAGTACTTTTGGTCTGTTATGTTTTCCAATAGAGATCTTTTAAAAGATTTTATTTATTTATTTGACAGAGAGATAGAGAGCACAAGTAGGCAGAACAGCAGGCAGAAGGAGAGGGAGAAGCAGGCTTCCTGCTGAGCAGGGAGCCCAGTGCAGGACTCGATCCCAGGACCCTGGGATCATGACCTGAGCTGAAGGTAGCCACTTAACCGACTGAGCCACCCAGGTGCCCGCTGATAGAGATCTTTATAGGAGAACCTGTGAGCCAGCACAAAGATTGTGGTCCCTCCCCAAGGTGTCTCTCGAGTCAGCCTGAAAGGGTCCGTTTGTTGTGTTGTTGTTGTGTTTGTTGGGTTGTTGGGAAGTTGCCTTCTCATGTCGTGAGCCCACCTCCTCTATCTGCTGCCCCTGAGAGATCCCAGCTGAACTTGATGGACATCCTTCATTCACACCGTCTGAGTGCTCCTGCCCACATGAAGCTTGGGTCTGGCTGGGCATGTGAGAAAGAGCCATTGGTATGAAATCCTAATCGAGTATCCCTAATACGTGGGCTGCTGTCCTGCGGCCTGGGAAGCCCAGTCTGGCCAGTGGCCTCCTGAGAGGATGGCAGGGACATGATTGATCTTGATGACTTCCTGGAGCGAGCAGTTGTTTCAGATTGAGAATGTTTCCATCGAGGACCACTTTGGGGACGTCTAACAGAAGAGGTGACGGCTCAGACCAAGCCGCAAAGGTCAGCAGGGCTGTGCCACTCAGCGCAGAGGACAGTCTCTGCCTGGACAGGTGCAGGCCTGGGCTTCCATCTGCCAGCAGTTTCTAGAGATGGGAGCGAGCTTTCTTCTCCAGTTGCCAGGGGCACTGGCCACGTGGAGTGGACGAATGTTGCCCCACCTGGTGAGAGACGAGCCACGGATGCCCTAGTGGAATCGTCTGGGTGCCAGGGCAGCTGGCCAGGGCACCTGACCAAGGCAACAGCTCCCAGGAGCGAGACAGGGAGGGGATAGAGGACTCTAAGGAGATCCTCAGTCTGGGAGTGACAGGACTGGAGGGCTCTGCTGGAGGCCAGCTCTCCCAAGTGGCCTGGAAGTTTGGGAGGATACACACACACACACACACACACACACACACACACGGCCACAGTAGAACCTAAAGGATGAATGAAGCCATAAATAAATGACTGAATGAACCGAGCATTCTTTCTTGGGAGACTCTTCCTAAGTATCAGTGGGAAAGGAAATAGCAGAGGCGGTTTACACACGAGGATAATGACACTTACTCAGGTTGCTGTAACTTGTACTTTTCCACTGATGCAGAAAAGGACCCTTTGCCAAAGAATGTCCTTGGAGTGGTTCAATGTATTTTTCTTTCTGTTATTTAAGTCAAATGTAGTTAATGTAAGCAGTTCAGCTGGGAGCTGGGAGGTGTGATGAGTCTTCCAGCCCTGGTGGAACCCCAGGGTGAGAAGAACATTCTAGCTTCTGCTCCACCAGGTTTGTAAGCTCATGGTGGTTTTCAGGGGGGTTGGTCATGGGTTGCTTTTAAAGTCCACACACCAAAACGGTTTTGCCAGCACGTGGGCTCGGGAAACCTGTCTGGGGGCCTTGAAAGCATTCATGTCTGATGGTCATGGGTTCCTTCATTCATTCAATAAAAAACTGTTGAACATTTGCTATGGACACAGAGTCCCACCAGGGATGTTTTCAGGATATAAAGGTGAGACACAACCTCGGCAAAACTCCAGGGACTCACAGGGTTCTCAAAAAAATATGTGTATCATGACAATCCATTTGTCGACAGAAATGCCGTTGGATCAAGTTAATTCTTTAATTCAGTAAAGGTGGTGGAGTCCTTTAAAAACTGCACTTTCCAGATGTAGTTTCTAGGCTTGGCTGTTTTGCACATGCCCATGTGTGTGCACGCACGCCTGTGCCCTCTCGGGCCCCGCACACCCCTGGGAGCCCCGTCTGGTCCACTGGCTCGGGTTGGTTTCTCCCCGCAGGAGTCCTCCAGCCCATTGTGTATGTCAAAAGTTATACAAACACAAGAGTCTTGGGAACTTGCTATCACGAAGTCTAATGGCTCTTCTCCCCTGGGGTCTCTCTCACCCTTTAATCCCCTCAAGGCAGGAAAAAGTGTGCACATTCCAAAGGCGCTGTTGTTCCCAGGGTATAGTTGCCATCCATCACTCCCGGCCGGAAAAATGTAACCATGCCCTGGCCGATAGTGGCAGTATTTATTATCCTAGTCTTCGATAGGGATTGGAGCATGAGTGGCTGGTGGCCAAGCATTATTCACTGGTTCCCCTGGGAGGCTTTGCTGGGTGGGCAGCACTGAGGGTGGAAGGGAGGCCAAGGGCAGGGGCAGGAGCTCTTGCAGCCAAGAACAGGCTGGATTTCTGCCACAAAGACTGCACATCGTCAGCGTGTCAGGGTAGATCGAAGGCTGCACCACCTGGGAGCCAGGTTCTTGGAAGCTGCATGTTAGAGGCCTGAAGGCTGGTTTCCCGAGATGCCCAGACATCTGATCATTTGGGGTGGGCTGTGGATGGATGGGTATCGTCGGTATAGACATGTTCATGGGGTTGGTGACCATGGTGGTATCACCTGAACCTGCCTTGGTGATGTGACCTCTGCCATTCCTGCACAGAGGGGCATGGCGTCAGGTGGGCAGGGAGGTCTGGGCTCAGCTCTTGGCTCGGTACTATTCACGCTATCAGCACAGTTCTCCCATCTGTAAGATGGAGGTTATGAGTCCCCTTCACAGGGTTTGTGAGAATAAATATGGTGACATCTGTGCCGTGTCCTAAATACACACGACCTGTGCACACAATACGTGCAGACCACATACACACATGACACGCAGACTACATTTGCAGGTACGTAAGCCCGCGGCTTATACACGTGACCTGTGTGTACCGCGCATGCACGCTCCACGTGCTGGGTGAGGAGCTTTCAGTGTTATTTCCAGTTGCGTGTGGTCCTTTGGAGGAGGCAGGAGGAAGATGTAGCTAAGGGAGCCCCCAGTGCAGGAGTGAGAGGAGCAAAAGGCAGGTGCTCTTCTAAGGTACGGACAGGAAGGGGAGGCTGACGAGGAGAGGCACTGGCATGGGATCCGGGATGTTTGATGGATTCCATGCGGCGAATTAATAGATGAATGTTTAGGGAAAGTCCCCTCCTCCAGGTGGAAGTGAGGGTGTGGTATTGGGAGGTTGTTATAGGATGCAGCATGGGGAGAAAGGGCAGAAGAATTTGCTTCCGTTGGAACAGTTCTGAGTGCTGAGGGTGCATACCAGACGTCTTGGCGAATGTGGCCACGCGTATAGCTTGGTCTCTATGCTCCGAAGATCTTGATTAGGGGGAGGGGGTTGACTTGGACACAGGAAGCTGCACACTGCCAGACAGCCAGCCATGCGCAGGCAGCCATGCCGAGAGCCCCAGTGCTGAGCAGAGGGCAGGAAGAGATCAGTCCCAGGAGCTCTAGGGTGGAGTAGGGAGAATGCTGCAGGGCTCCGTGGAGCTTCGGGAAGGTGCAGGCACCCCAGACTGAAGGGTTCTCATGGATGGCTACAATCAAGCGGCTTCACTCCTAGCTCCCTTTGGCAGGAGATGTTTATTTTTCTTGTGTTATGTTCTCAGAGGTGTTTCTTTGACAGGTACGCAATAGACCCCAGTTTAACACGTGCATGAATACGCCAAAGACAAAACGTGTTTCTAAATCAAGTCCTGGTTATTATCAAGGTGACCTGCTTTTAGAAAGTGGTGGGATGGGATGTCAGTAGACTCCCCCAGGATGTGTGTTCTCTTCTTTTGTGGATTTTCTTTTGTGGATTTCTGGGGGAGCAGACCAGGTCTCCAAAAAGGTCAGTGTCTCCTAGGGGTATCCATCAGGGAGATGCGTCCGTCTCCTTTGATGTAGCCTGGAGACATTATCACCTCCTTCCCAGGACAAGCAAGAAGCTGGCACCCTTGGTGGCTCCAGGGCTCTGGATTAATACAGGTGACAGTCTCTGGACTATGTCTGTGTTACAGATGTGGACGAGTGTGGAACGGATTCTCACCAGTGCAACCCGACCCAGATTTGCATCAACACAGAAGGAGGGTATACCTGCTCCTGCACCGATGGCTACTGGCTTCTGGAAGGCCAGTGCTTAGGTAACAGCTTGCTGGGCTCGCAGAGACACTTGGAAGTTCATGGTTGCCAGGGGTATTGTGAAATTGGGGCATAATGGGGTGGCTTTAGGGCATTGGGCTTTTCTTTGTCGGGGGAGAGATGTGGAAGGCAATGGAGCCTGCACTGTTCCTTTAAATCAATCTAGACCATCACCGTCCATGTCCTGGTTAGAGTGTTTGAATATAAGTTTTAAGGGTTTGTATTTGATTTCACCTAGACCTACTTCCTGCCTCCAGGAAGTTTATATCCAAGGCGGAAAGTGATAGAGGTGAGGATTATTCCGTCTTGGTGAGAAATCATGTTAAGAAAAGGGACCACTTTCTTAGTCACAGAAATGTCCCAAGTCTCATCTGTGGGTCAGTAGATTCTAACGCCTCCTCCCATTACCCACCCCACTAGCTGTGGTCTTTTTATTCCAAAGGAGTCAGTCATCACCAATTGAGAATTTCACCCTTGCAATTGGCATTCGCTATATGATCTCTCTGTTTATTTTTACTGGAGGGTTATTTGCCTTTCTTCCCCTCTGGTTTTGGTTTCGCCAAGTAAATGAATTCATAGCAATCTCTAGCTGTCACTTGAATTCTATTTCTAGGGTGTGATTTCTATGCTGTGTTTTCTTGGAAAAGCCTTACCAGTTCAAGTTCTCTAAGACCCTGTTCTCGTGCCCGAAAATCAGTCCTGGAGGAGCGGAGAAACAAATCCAAACAACATCATGGAAACAAAAAAAAAAAAGGAAAGAAAGAAAAAGAAAAAGGAAAAAACGTTCTTTTTTCTAAGACTCCCTTGATTAAGACTTGAGTGCCAGTCCGCTCTAGAGCCCTGTCTGAAGCATCTTTAGGGCCTGATAAGCCAGACTAGACTTGGCTTGGTTCTCCTTTCCAGGCGTGCACCGGGGAGCTGGCTGCACATGGGGACATTTGTGAATACGATGGTCGCTGTGCATTTTAATGAACCTCAGCTATTGTGGAAAATTTGATGCCACTGATTTGAACATAAGCAGATCAGTGTGAGTGAGTTATTTGTACGGCAACTTAATATGTCGGCTCTCAGAGCTGGAAGGGATGTTAGATATTATGTCATCCAACTTTTATAGAGTTGGAAACTGAGACTCAAAGAGGGGAACATTTTGAACAAAGAGTGAGTGGGGTCTAAAATCTGGCTCCTCTCGGTCAGTCCAGGTTTTTCCCACCACCAGGGGGCGCTAGAGAGGATCAGGTGAGAGGGACACAGGCTCCATTGTAGAGACTTTGGGGCTGGGCAATACTTCCCGTGATCTGAGGGGGGCCAGCAACGGGGACATTTCTGTCCTTGGGAGTGCTGGTCTCTACCACAGGGCTTGACGCTTTGGGAGGGATCCTCCTGGAGGCCTGACCTGGTGCCACACGCTCAGCCCGCTCCCACTTCACACCCAAAGTGGAGACCTTTCCTAATTATGGCTGAACTCAAACTCTTCTTTCCCTTTCAAAGCACAAATCCCATCACCATCTCCCACCCCTTTGGTACACCTTGGGAGGCATTGCTTTTGCAGAAAAATGAGGGGCGGGGGGCTGCCTTTTCCTCAAGCACCCCCCTAGGTGGAGGAGGCCCTCCCACCCCCACTCCCAGCGCTGCCTCCCTGGCCTCAGTGACGGGCCCAGCGGCACCCTGGGAAAGGTCAGGATCAGCAACCGCACAAGCCACTGTGCTTTCCCAGAGGGAACTGCAGAACGCTCAGTGGGCAGTGGGATGGGCCGGGTTAGAAGGAGCTGCTGCTCAGAGAGAAGACAGACTCATAGGGGCAGGGCACAGACTCTGAGGGGGCTGAACACCAGCTAAGGTGGAGGTGGGGTCCTTTCTGACAGTGGGTGGTAGAAACCAGGCACAGAGACAGACTCGGAACCGGTCTCCAGAGCCCAGGCTGGGTGCTGGTTCCAAGGAACTGGGGTACCGGGGAGGGAACATCTGGCGGAGGTTGGGGATAAGATAAGGACCAGTTACAGGTACAGTGAGATCAACTGGTCACAACAGGCAGTCATATAGGGGAAGTCTGGGGTCTCCATCTCTAGGCTTCATTCAAGGCACCCTGTCCCAGAGGAGTGAATTCTCTTGCCCATCAGCCCATTAACTTGGGGGTATTGGGAAGTGCTTTCCCAATGACCTCAGGCTCCCCATTGACGGGTACATGTTAGCGGGGAGGGCATACTGCCCAGCTCTGCTGAAGGGCTTCTTCATTCAGCCACAGAGACACTTGCTCGGGAAAGGCCCGCCGTGGCTTGGGGGGGGCATTTGAGCCAGAGTTTTATGTCTGCTCTGGTGCAAGCAGGAGATCCAAGGCGATCTCTGGCATCCTTGTGTTACTGGATCATAGGTCTCCAGACTGCCGTGTTGCCCTGCTTGTCCTGACCTACACTTGCCCTTGTTCCTGAGCGCTAGACAGATCATTGTTAATGGAGCTGGCAAGGGGCCTGTTGGAGCGAGGCTGTGGATTCCTCCTACACTTTAAGCCAACTTGTCCCTTCCCAGGGCTGTGTGACATTTCTACAGAATCTTAGAATGGATTTTTGATGTTGGATAAATCTTAGCATGGAGTATTGAAGTTGGATAAAATCTTGGAGACTATCTGCGCCACGTCCCAGTTGAAGCAGACACTTCTGCTAGAACTTTCCAGGCAGGTGCAGGTGTTCACGGGACTGACGTGGGTCAGGAAGGGTTGTAGGTGGATTGAACCTTAGACTCTGGGGGGTATCCCCATGCCGGATGCTCAGTCGGTACTGTCTTCTCTTTAGTTCCCCTTCCTTTCCTGGTCCTGCTCCGAAAGTGATGGGCAGTCTAGATGCCAGGCACGGCCCTGGTGATTGGGAAGAAATATCTCACCTTGCTGGCGTTTCTCTTTCCAGACATTGATGAATGTCGCTATGGCTACTGCCAGCAACTTTGCGCGAATGTTCCTGGATCCTACTCTTGCACCTGCAACCCTGGTTTTACCCTCAACGAGGATGGAAGGTCTTGCCAAGGTATGCGATGCCAACGATCCCTTGAACCTGTTGAGAAGCACTAGATGCTGTCTTCTCTGGAGTCTGATGGTTGACGTGGTTATAGCGTCCTGCTCCCTGTCACCATGGGCCCATCCCCGCTGCTTACAGAAACCTGAAGTCCAAACCGAAGGTTATGGGAAACATCTCAGAAAGTGCTCTGAGTACCACTGAGAGGAGAACCATAGTCACGCATCAGCTAGGACTTATGGTTTCATGGATTTGCTTCTCTCTGTGTGTCTACTTTCCATAAATAACCTTGCCAGCTTTCTGGGCTAATCGGAAATTTTCACGCATTTCCTGTAGCCTGAGTTCAGTGTCTGATGCTTGAGGGGGGTGGTCAGCATTCCCCACAAAAGCAGAGTGAAATAAAGACACCCCCCCCTTTTTTGAGAGAGGGAGTGAGCAGAGGGAAGAGGGGCAGACGGAGAGGAGAGAGAGAATCTCAAGCAGGCTCCACACCCAACGTAGAGCCTGACTCAGAGCCTGACGTGGGGCTTGATCTCACCACCCTGAGATCATGCTCTGAGCTAAAACCAAGAGTTGGATGCTCAACTAACTGACTGAGCCCCAGCCCCCCGGTGCCCCGAAACAAAGGCATTTTCTGAGTTTTACATGATCACTTCAAATAATTATACGTGAGTAAAGCAAGCTATATCCCTTCTGCAGTCTCCACCAGAGGGTTTCTTCTGCTCGGGAAGTGCATGGGGGCTCAAGGCTCAAGGAATTCATGCAAGGCCTGCCCAGCCCCGGGCCCGCCCCCGGCCCCCACCCAGGCCTCCAGCCCTGGCAGCTGCTCCGTCCTGGGTGGAGGTAACGCGCCCGAGACTCAGAATGAGGTCTTTGTTTGGAGCCAGCCACCAGGTTCTGCAAGGCCCATTTCCTTGTCACACCATTTGAGGTCTGGCGGGCGGGCTGCGAGCCAGCTGGTTGGAGGATATTATGTTTCCATTAGCTTAATCGGATCTAAATCATTGGGTAAACAGGAAGGCATCAGTGAAAGGGTCTGATCCTGGATTCTTTGTAAGTCTTTCCTCCAAAACTGGTTCTGCTAATTGTTCCAAGAAGTCTCGACTGCGTTCCTCTTGCCAGGAGAGGTAATTTTCTTTGGAGAGCGAAGGCCGGGCCTGGGGGTTGAGGGAGTCACGAGAACAGGGGCCCTTCCGTCCCCATGGAGCAGGCAGCCGGACCCTGGCTCCCTTACTGCTTGCTGGGAGAAGTGACGTAGCCTGCCTCCAGGCTTCTCTGGGTGTAGGCCAGGGGTTGGAAATGCCAGCCCAGGCTTCCACCCAGAGACTGGCAGGACGCCTCCAGCACCTCTCGGGAAATAGTTGTGCACAGCAGGGCCCAAAGGCCCCGGTGTCCTTCAGGCCTCTTGGGGACAGACCTGTGACGGGGAGCAAGTGAGCCACGGGGCAGTGCCAAGTCCAGCAGCACGCTAAGGCCCAGACACGGGCACCCGGACACGGGCACCCAGCCACGAAGAGACTGCCTTAGCCGGGTCCGTGGGTGCAGCAGGGGCTACATTCTCCACTGAGCTTTGGTAATCCTCACGCCTCACGCAAGGAAGGGTGTTTTGTGCTCTTGGAAGCACTGCCCCATCTGTTAACCTCACTGAACCCCGAGCGATAGCCGGAGGAGATAGGGCTGTCACCTGGCTCTGCAGAGGAGGAAATCAAAGCTCAGAGGTGTTAAGCAACATGGCCAGAGTCACACAGCCAGGGGGTGGCAGAGCTGAGAGAGCCAAGGCTCCAGCCTTCCTGGTGGGCAGGTTGGAGCAGGGCTTGGCCTGCAACCACTAGATTCAGAAGGGCACCTGGGCTATATGGATTCCAGGGGGCAGAGGCCCCAGGGAGAAGTTGTTGCTCTGCAGTGATAGCTGAGAGCTGCAAGACAGCAGTACCGGAGCTCCCTCATCCCCGTGTGGTCAACATGTGACCGGAAGTCAAGGGCACCAGCCCTAATCCCCAGTGGTGCCGTCCTGTCCTGCCTGCACTTGACTCAGAGGCCCCCTGCCATGGCGTTTCCTGGCTTCTGGGGTATAGAGCCTCCAAGCTCTGTTGGGGGGATTTGTGCCTCGCTGCACCTTCCCTGCAGAGTCCTGTTCCCCCCTGGCCCCCCTCCCCCACAGTTCTAAGGCAGCAGGAGGTGTGTGGGCATGGGGTTAGCCCTCCCTGTTAAGAAAAGCTTCTCAAGCTGTTCCTTGGGAAGGCTTTTCACTTGGAAAACACTCAAATCTCTATTCAGAGCCTTAAGAGGTTTACCTGGACTTTGAAGGGGAATTCTCTCAGCTGAAACTTTGGTCATTGGCACATGGGGCTCAGGAGAGGGTGTGCTTACAATTCGTCAGCCAATGTCAGTGGAGAAAGGGGCTCCTTCCTTCCCCTTCCCTCATCCTGATGAACTGTGCAGAGTAAATAATTCACAGGTATTATGGAAAGACCCCTGACTCATGTTTCAGTTCCAACTGTGCTCTTGTTAGCTTGGGGACTTGGGCACATCTCCCAACGTTCAAACAGCCTTAAAATTATCAATGTATCATTGATGTACAATATTATTTATTGATTTGACAGACAGAGATCCCAAGTAGGCAGAGAGGCAGGCAGAGAGAGAGGAGGAAGCAGGCTCCCTGCTGAGCAGAGAGCCCGATGCGATGCGGGGCTCAATCCCAGGACCCTGAGATCATGACCTGAGCTGAAGGCAGAGGCTTTAACCCACTGAGCCACCCAGGCACCCCAATAAACTGCACTATTAAAGGCACATTATTTCATAAACTTTGCCACCTGGATACCCCCGTGTAGCCATCACCACACTCAAGATGATGAAATATTCCACTATCTAAAAGTTTCCCTGTGCCCCTTTGTGGTCCTCTCCTTAACCCACTGAACTTATAACACAGGGCAGTGGTTCTTGTAAGGATTCAGTAACTATGAGATCCTTCTGGAATAATGGGTGGTGATATTTATGAGTAATTGTCTTAGTTCAGGTGGCTGTGATAAAATACCACATTAAGGGCCTTAAACCACAGAAACGTATTTTCTCCTAGTTCTTGAGGCAAGAAATCCGAGATCAAGATGCTGGCAAGGTGGGGTGCTTGTGAGGGCTCCCTTCCTGGCCTGCAGATGGCCACCTTCTCAGCGTGTGCTTGTAAGACAGAGGGAGCAACCTCTCTGCTGTCCATTCTTATAAGGGCACTAATCCCATCATGAGGGCCCCACCTGTATGACCTCATTTAACCTTAATTACCTCCCAAAGGCCCTATCTCCAAATCCAGTCACGTTGGCGGTTAGGGCTTCAACATAGGAATTTTGGGGGAAGGACACAATTCAGTCCATAGCAATAATGAAGAGAGTTATTATTATAATGGTCGTGGTTATTTAGTTGTTTACCTGAAACTTCAAAGCCAGCAGCGGCGAGGGAAGAGGTAATCAGTGCGTGAGATGGTGGGAATGAGCAGATGTTGCCTGGAAGTTTCTGTGGGGTGAGCCTTGGGGACCAGTACTAGGAGGGTATTGTGTGTACCTGTGTCCACATGGATATGATGTGTGTTGTTTCTACCTTGCCCAACTTGTGAGCAAGGAAGGACATGTGAATGGAGGACTCTGGGGTCTGAGCTCTAGATCTGGGAAGTCCTGGGTGGAGGTCGTTGGCGCCCGTGAATCTGGTCTGGTACCTGTAGATTTTGTTGCCAGTGCATTTTCTGCCTCATCAGTGGGGATGTTCTGTTGTGAGAATGGTCAATGATGCGCTTTTGCTTTCCCTAGACGTGAATGAGTGTGCCACTGAGAACCCCTGCGTGCAAACCTGTGTCAACACCTACGGCTCCTTCATCTGCCGCTGTGACCCAGGATATGAACTTGAGGATGACGGTGTTCGTTGCAGTGGTAATGGGCTTTGGCATTTGGAGACTTCCATCAGTCCTAGAGGGTGGAAGGGTTGGGGGGATGGTGTGGAGGACAAGGGCTTCCTTCACAGGTGTTTCCTCTGCTTTCCCAGACATCCCCAGTTTGGGACATTTCCCCGCATGGTGGGGTCACAGCCACACAAAGCAGAGATGAGTCACTTCCCGAAAGGTGGAGTAGAGTCCCCTCCCTTGTCATTTGACGCCTAATGCAAAAACCAACAGAGCTGCCTTTAGGGTCTGACAGGGGCTTGAAGAGGGAAAGGAGTTGCCCAATTCTGTGTGTTGGTTTGAATTATCTGTCCCTGACCAGCACTGACAGTACTTATAGAGGGAAGTAACTTTGGTATAATAGCGTATCTCACAGGGCAGTGTTGGCGGGGGTACTGAATGAGTGAGATCATATGGGTAAGTGAAAATACTTTGTGAACTTCTAAAATCTCTACAAATAATCAGTTCCTGGCTCCAGGACTGGCACGTAGCGTGCACACCATCAACAGTTCTCAAAGCAGTGAGTGAATGATTGAACGTTGAATTAATTCTTAATAATTTGTGAGAACGTAACATGGTGGCTTTGTTGGCCTTTTATAAATTCCTTCCAAGACTGAGAAGCTATGATTCTCTGCCAGTAATTTCTTGAGAACTCTATTATAATTTTCTTATTAAACCCTGTAACAGGGAACTTGTAAACACAAACTCTTGAGAACAGGGATGGCATTTTACTCCTATAAATCCCTATAGAATCCCTCACAGAGCCATGTACAGCTCATTCTTTCTTCCATTCTTCCTTCTTTCCCTTCTTTCCTTATTTTTTTTGTAAATACTGGATTAAAGGAAACTCCATTCCATCCACTTTTGGCATCCTGAGCGGTTGTGAGTTAGCACGGTCCAAATTAATGATGCTTCACTGTGTTTTTCAAAATAAGCGAACCATACCCTAGAGTGTGAAAATCTTTTTATCCTGCTGAATGGAAAATTTCTTAATCCTGGGTTTCACTGTGACAGGAACTGACCCAGGTCATGAATGAGACTTGTCTGGTAGCTTCATTGAGAACGGGGGTGTTCTGGGGACAGAGTTCTCTGAACAATTGAGCACCTCTTCCTGGGGCCCAGAGAGCCGGAGGCCCAAGTAGGCCGTTGTAGAGAGTTTAGATGGATTAAATGTCAGTCCCAGAAGCTAATAAAATACCTTCAGGCATGAAAAGCTACTTTCTTCCTAGATTTCAGGTCCTCCCTTGGCACTCCTTGGGAAATCTGGGCCAAGGGACTAAGAGGGGGAACGTTGAGCATTATGAGATGGGATCGTTTGTTTCTGCAGAGGTCTGTGCACATCCACGGGTGTTTACTGACCATTTGCAGAGGTAGGATAGGAGGGTGACTAGAACCAGATAGAGCCAGGTTCAGATACTAGCTCTTTCCTTGGCCAAGTCAATAGGGTGGTCATAAAGAAGAAAAAAGCTGGTGTACCTAGGTGCCGTTCCATGTTAGTTCACTTTCTCTAGGTGTGAGTGCAAAAGACTTCTGGCTTTTCAGAGATTTTACATCTTTGGTGGTTTGGCAACGCTTTCCAGTTGACTCACTTTACCCGAAATCGCCATCTTCTCCACGTTCGCCATGGTGCCCACTTTTCTAAGACATAGAGTGACCCCTGGCCTATTAGGGCCCCTCCCTAATAGGAGGGGGAGGTGGGTGGAGGGTGGAGATGGGTGCTGCCATCTCCCCGGGGCCAGTCCTGCTCAGGGGATGCCCCCCAAACTCAGAGCCCCTTAAGTCCTGAGCATAATTGCTGCGGGAGACATTACAGCATCAGGTTGATGGGTCATAGGATCTGGAGGCTGGCTGGCTGGCTGGCTGGCTTCAAATCCCAGCTTTCCTGCTTACTCGTTATCTGTGAACTTAGTTGGGTTACCTAACCTCTGTAAGCCTCAATTTTTCCTCTGTAAAGCATAGCTAGTAATAGTGCTTCCTTCAGAGGGCTGAGGCAAGGATTAAGTTAGATGAGGCCTGGGGCGCCCGGCTGGCTCAGTCGGTGGAGCGTGCGACTCTCGATCTTGGGGTTATGAGTTTGAGCCCTATATTGGGTGTAGAGAGGCATATGAAACATTTAACCCAGCCCTTGATACATTACAAACGCTCGGGAGCTACAGGTTTTTATTATTGCTTATACCAGAGGCATGGGCCAGAATCTACAAACCTAACAGCGATCCAGGGGGACACTCTCTGTTGATGGGTTGGGGCCAGAGCCCTGGGACCCTACAAGGTCCTGGGGGAGGGGGAGGGGAGCTGCCAGAAGCAGATCTTGCCTCACTGAGTATGCTTTGACTTTTCACATCAGCATCCCGGTTCTGCTGGCTCCGAACCCCTTGCCTGGAGACCCGTGGGAGAGATGGGAAGGAGTTTCTCCTTCCCTGATAGGAGAGGCGTTGGGAGTGTCACACCCAGGATGAGCCAGTGGTGGGGAATCCGCCTTATTTGTGCTAACACTCTCCCTGGGTGCTCCCAGCCCCCCATGGTCTGTGAGGGAGAGAACAACCCGAGGACATGTCACATGGGGAAACTAGTGAAAGCAAGTTTTCGGGAAACAATAAATGAAAGAAAAACATGTTTTCTTTGGCGCGCCTCTCAAATGAGGCTCAAACAGGGGCTCGGTTGCCAAACTCTGTGTGTGACGAAGAGTTGGCTCTTTGGAACCGGCCTCTGCATCAGCTGTCACAGCCAACATGGTCAGTGGCTCTGCCTTCACATCCCCTCCTCTGCAGTCGGAGGGTGGCCCAGCTCCAGTTTCCCAGGTCCCAGTGGTCTCCTGAGGCTGGTGGGCCACCCAGAGATATTATGCTCGCTCACCCGGGGCCGCTCCAGAATTTTCTCTTTCAGGGAGATTTTTGGACACAAAGACATTTTAATCTAATGGACGTCCCCTGGCCTCCTGGATATGTCCCTTTCAGTTGTGACTTTAGAAATAACGTTGTTTCTCAACTTTGGGGTGATTAGAGGGGCACTGGCACTGGTAGAGTTGCCCTTTCAGAAGACTGGGGCCAGGGAATGTTTTTTTGGGTTTTGGAGAAGCGCTCTGCACCCAGAAAACTCCAGTGGGCAAATGAATCCTGCCCCTGGAAGTGGAAGGTACATTCACCTGCTGGGCAAAATGAGTCTGTAATGAGTGGATGATGTAGCTGAGCCGGAGGTAGTCATGTGGGAAGTTTGTTGGAGACAGATTTCAGCTCCAACAATGAGAGCTGTCCAAAGGTCAGTAGGTGTCCTCAGTAGGTAGTGAGCTCCCTGTCACCCGAGTGTGCAAGAAGTAAGATGGCAACTTTGTAGCCACAAATGTACCATCATATGTGTCAGGAGGGTGTGGGAGTTGGAGGAGAAAAACACTAAGCCCTCAGGTGGTCTGATTATAAGCAGCAGGTGTGACTTGTCTCCCCCAGACATGGATGAGTGCAGCTTCTCTGAGTTCCTCTGCCAACATGAGTGTGTGAATCAGCCCGGCACGTACTTCTGCTCCTGTCCCCCTGGCTACATTCTGCTGGACGACAACCGAAGCTGCCAGGGTAAGGCTGTCCAGGGGGGCCTGGCTGGGGAACGTGTGAGGTGTGGGCTTGCTCAGGGGGTCACCTGGACGTCTTCACCTGGGGAAAGTGGCAGGGATGAAGGCAGAAGTGGGTTCCAGCGGCTCCCAGAGGGCCAGGCTCTGGCCATGATGTTCGACCTTCCTGTCTTGTGACCCATACTTTGGCCTCAGCAAGGACATGGCTACTCTCTCTTCTGTCCTGAGTTCCCCAGGTAGAGGTGATCTGTCCAGCTTCCCTGACCCCTCAGAGGAATGCTCCAGACCCAACCAAGGCTTCCTGTGGCCTGGCCCCACTCATGAACCTTGCGCCAGGCTTTCTCAGGGCTCCAGGAAGGTAGCCTAGTTAGTGTTTGTCTACTGACTCCCCAGAGAGCAGATGCCAGAGAGACTCACACGTCTGACTGCTGTGTGCCTCAGAGAATCAGGACCCCAGGCTGTGAAGGGGGTACGTCTCCTCCAGATCGGCAGCTTGGGCTGATTCCCACTCCCATGGTCCACCCACTGGTGCCAGTGGAGAGGCTGGGAACTGAGCTACTGACCTATTCCAGCTCCTTGAACCTACCTTACCTGAACACCAAGCAAGAATTCTCTGTGGCAGTGCTGGACAATAGAAATATAAAGTTAGCTGCTAAATAGGAACCCTATAGAAGTAAAAAAGAGGTGAAATTAATTTTCAGAATTTTTTTCATGTAATACTTCTGCAATATTATCATTCCAACTTGTACTCCATGTAAAAACTGTTGATAAGATGCGGCATTCTTGTTTTGTACCACATGGGCAAGGTCTGTGTGTCTTTTCCATGCACAGCACATCTCACCTTGCACTGGCCACATTTCCCATGCTCAGTAGCCATCCGTGGCCGGTAGCTGTCACGGTGGAAGTGTAGTTGTGTAGTAAAGACCCAGCTGCACCCCCCTCCCCATGCCTCCCCACCACACACACATACCTGGCCCAGGGCCAGCACCTGGGAAGCACCGTCCTATTTCAGCCTCTTACCTACCCTGCATTTCAGATATCAATGAGTGTGAGCATGGAAACCACACGTGTAATCTGCAGCAGACTTGCTACAATTTGCAAGGGGGCTTCAAGTGCATTGACCCCATCCGCTGCGAGGAGCCTTATCTTCGGATCAGCGATAAGTAAGTCATTTGAGAAATGGGCACATGAAGGAGGGGTCTGGTTCAGGAGGCTGCCGGGGTGGCGGAGAGGACAGTGCCCAGCCTGGACTGTTGGCTACCCCTCGCCCCCACACACAGAGGTACATCTGCCCTCCCTTCTTGCAGTGCCACCTTTACCTCTCTGAGCAACACCCATTCCTTGCCCTGGAGATAAAGGGATGAATCAGACCCATCCGTCTTGTCCTCTAGGAAGGAATGCAGCATCTAAGAGCCGTTTGTGGCTTACCAGGGTGCTTCCTGCTCTGAACAAAATCTGGTAAGAGAGGATGAAGCTGAGGCAGGCGGAGGGTCCATCATTGCAGACAGCTTCCCTCGGTGCTATGAGCTGTGCTTCAAGCAACCCTTCGGCTTCTGGTTCCAGGGCCCTTTGGGGCAGAGCGCAGAGTCAGCCGCTCTCCCTGCTCCCATTGCCGGTTCTCCCTGGGAGCCTCAGGACCGCCCTTGTCTGTGGCCAGGGACTGACCCGGTTCAAGGCACAGCACTGAGCTAGTGTGGCTGGCGACATCGGTGGCATACTGCTGAAAGCTGCCTGCCTCCAAGACCCATTCCTCCTGACTTCAGCCACCCCTTTCCAGCCTGTGCCCTTATCCATGTGTCCTGTGCTCTTGCCAGCCCAAACAGGACTTACCCTCACCTTTACCCATGCCCTGGAGCATCCAGCCTCCCGACTTTCGCGCACCCGCTTCCGCCATATGGAAGGCATCCCTCCCACCGCGGTGTAGACAGATCGGCTCGTCTTTCAGATCTTAGCTGCGGTGCCCCCGCCCCTAGCTGTTTGTGAGTCTCTTCAGCTGCCCACCATCATCAGGCCCGCCTCCAGGCTTCTTAATTTAGGAAGCAAGTCTTGTCTGTGGGACACGTGACATTCCAAGGGGCCATTTGGGCACCAGGGACATTTTGGCTTGGCTATTTTGATCAGCCCTGAAAAAACAAAACTTTCAAAATTATTTTTATGGGTTCCTTGATCCAGTGTTCGTCCAGCTCCTGGTATGTGGCAGACGCCTGTGCCGGGCACCATGTTTTTTTGTTTTGTTTTGTTTTTTTCCCCTCGTGATAGAGGAGGAGAAAGAGGTTAAGCAAATTGGCCTGTGAATCAAAAGATAATCATAGATTGGCATAGGGGCTATGAGCCAGAGGAATGGGAATTTATAGAAGGAAAATGTAGCTTGGACTTGGTATAGACTGGGGAGTCCAGAAGGTCCTCTGAGGAAATGGCATTTGGGCTGAGACGGGAAAATGAGTCAACGGTGGCAGAGTGGGAGAGGAGAGGAAAAAGCGTGGGCCAAGGTTACAAGGTGGTGGAAGGCTGGGTATCTTTAGGGAATGGAGGGAGTCCGCTTGCTGCCGCCTAGTGAGTGAAGAGGGCAGTGATTGGAGGGAAACTGACAGAAGACAGGTCCCCTGGGTCTTATGGGCTGAAGTGGTGTTTAGTTTTTACTCACATTGCAAGGGTTGGCCATTGAAGAATCTTAAAGCAGGACAGAGGGAGAGTCTGCTTTTTTGACGACGGGCGCTCTGGCTGCCATGTAATGGCTTGAACGGGGAGGGACCTATTGGAAGGCCATCCTAGAGGTCCAGGAGAGACCTGACGGTGGCTTGAACAACAACGTTGTGATAAAGGGGATGGTGAAGGGTGGTTGGACCTGGACTGTATTCTGGAGATAGAACCAACCAATGTTTTGAAGAGAGAGCAGAAGTTTAGGGAAAGCCCCAGAAACAAGACAAGGCCAACGCCCAGTTCTGCCCATCAAGGCAACGCACCTACAGTTGTCCTCATCCTGTTGTGAACTCTGATCCCTAGGGGGAGTCTCAGGGATGAGGTGAGAGATTGGGGTGGTTAGGGAGACATCAAGTGGCCTCTACAACAGGGCTTTCTTGGAAAAGGGAGTCAATGGTTTCATGTTATGAAATGCTATTACTAGTAAAGATATTTGTGTCCATGATTTATCTCTCCCATGAGAACAGGAACTATTTGAGGTCAGGATCTTATTGATCCTTGCAATTCCGAGGGTCTAACATTGTGTCTTATAGTGAGTTTAGTGAGTTCTAAGCTCTCATTCATCAAATGAAAAGATGAAGGGATGCTCTCCACAGACCGTGCGAAGTGCTACAGAGAATGTCCATGGGCCACCGAGTTCCTGTCCATCTCATGGATTTCTCACTTTTAGAATTTCTTCATGAGTATGTACATCTGGGGAAGTAAAGGGTGACATGACCAGCAATGCCTTTTGCCAAATAAATACATGAAAATATAAAGGGCATCAGAGAAGGTGCCGGCATTCTTCAGACCAGACATCTAAGGCTTACCCTCTAGTAGCAGGAATATCTGAGTGGTCAGAATAGGCCGTTCTCTAGGAAACAGAGAGCTCACCTGCCTCCTGGTGAGTTTGTAGACGAGACCCAGGGACAGAGAGGACCTACAGTTATAACATTCAGATGTTAGAAGGGGGGTGGCCTCCTTTTCAGTGTTTTAAGGGAGGAGGTAGGTACAAAGAACATCTGGAAAAGACTTATCGCATTCTCGCATGATTTCCCTTCCCAACAGCCGCTGCATGTGTCCCGCTGAGAATCCTGGCTGCAGAGACCAACCCTTTACCATCCTGTACCGGGATATGGATGTGGTGTCAGGACGCTCCGTTCCTGCTGACATCTTCCAAATGCAAGCCACGACCCGCTACCCTGGGGCTTATTACATTTTCCAGATCAAGTCTGGGAACGAGGGCAGAGAATTCTATATGCGGGTAAGAGGGGCTGGTCACCGTCTTTAACAAGGCTCATGTTGTTAACCCCCCACTGGGCTTCTGGAAACAGGTCTGAGAGCAGCTGGGAGGGGTGAGTGTGAAGGGAGAAGAGGGAAGCGGGTGGGAGTCAGGACTTCGAGGTTCTGATTCCTGTGACTTTCTGGACAGCCTTGTGAAAACTGCTTCTCTTTTATGAGCCTCTGGATCCTCATTGTCTGCATCATGAGAAGTTAGGCTGAGGTACAATCCTCTGTCCTGCCTGGAGGAGGCACTCCCGTATCCTGTTATCCATCCGCTCATTTGACAAATATTTATTGCCTACTGCATGCTTCCAGAAACCGAGACTATGGTTAGTGAACAAAACACTGCCCTTGTGCCACTTCCATCGCAGCAAATGTAAAGGCTTGCCTCACAGAAGCTGTCCAACAAAGTCGGACATGGTGGCTCTTTTAAAATTTAAATGAATTAAAATGAAATGAAATGAAAAATTAGGTTCCTCTGTGGCACTAGCCACATTTCAAGGACTAGGTAGTTGCCTGTGGCTGCTGTATTAGCTCAGATAAAGAACATTTCTGTTATCGTAGAAGTTTGACTGGATCGCACTGCCTTATCTGTATCAGGAACACACATTAGAACACATGTCCTCAAATACATTCGCCTCTTTGTAAATTCCACACACGGACCCTGTGCCCCTACCAGGAGCTTCCCTCCTGCCACCCGAGGGGGGACGCACCTCTTCCGAGCGAGGTTTTTCACGTTTCAGTGTGAATCGGGGCACTTCTCCAAAGACCAGATTCCAGAGCCTCCTCTCTGGAGAGGCTCTTACAGAAGACGGTGGTTGAGGCCTAGTGTATCGGTTTCCTGTGGTTGCTGTGACAAGTTACCACAACTTCGTGGCTTAAGACAACAGAAACTTATTTTCGCACGGTTCTGGGAGCCAAGAGCCTGGACTCACATTTACTGAGCTGAAACCGAGACGTCTCAGAGCCCTGTTCCCGCCAGAGCTCTAGGGGAGAGGCCATTCCTCGCTTCCTTCTGTTCTTGGCGGCGGCCTGGCCTGCATTTCTTGACTAGGGGCCGTGTCCCTTTAGTGTCTGTCCCAGGGGTTCCACTGCCTCCGGTTCTGTGTGTGTCAAGCCTCCCAGTCTCTCCCTGTCTCCTGTGTGACTGGATTGAGGGCCTGCCCAGAGAACCCAGAGTAATCTCCCCGAGCCAAGATCCTTCGCTTAATCCCAGGCTGAGATCCCTTTTTCTTATAAAGTAATATTTAGGGGTTCTGGGGATCTATTTACAGGGCCTGAGATCTCTGGGGGCCACGTTTCAGCCCCCTCTACCCGGGAATCTGCATTTCTAACAAATACAGCATGCGGTCCTCCAGGGGCGCTGTGGGAATCTATAGACCCATGGAAGCTTCTCCACTTTGAAGCGGGCGTGTCTCAGGTCTCCACCTCCCTCTCCCTGCCTGCTGGCAAAATCTTCCAGTCCTTCCTTCTGGGCCTGGGATGGTCTAAAAGTAGCGAAGTCTCAGAAGCAGCCGTTAGGACAGATTAGAAAAGGTCCCAGGGGCTGGCATCCTGCCTGTATGCGCACTATGGCAAGACCCTAACAGGACCTGGTCCCATGTAATAACCTGGTCCATGGGACCCAACTTCTGCAGACCAGTACAGTAGGGCCAAAGGCTTTGGGGGAAGATGGAGGGATTTAAAGGTAGAGGAGCTTCTGTAATAGGAGAAGGATAGAGCTGTATTTATGTCTGTCTTTTCTCCTCCGTCCAGCAGGAACCCATATCCCGTGAGCCAAGGCAGCCTTGCTGCCCTTGGGAGTATAAGCCTAGCCCTCTGGCATTCTCCAGTTTGGCCTCTCCCGTTTCTACAGACACAGCAGATCCCAACCATAGGGCACAAAGATGCCCATTTTGGGGATTTAAAATACCATCAGTGAGACCTCTTGCCTCTTACCTCTTTTCCCCAAGCAGAAAAAAAGATCCTTAGAAGGTGACCTTGCCAGGACAAGAATTTATTCACTAGAATAGCACCTGCTAAAACCCTAGCATGTGGCTGACTTGTAAGAGGTACTCAGTGATGCGGGGGATGCAGATTGTCCTACAGGTGGAGGGGGCAGGAGGGAGGACCCTTCCTGGAGGCTTCCTCTCAGACTCACATTGTCCCAGCCCCTGGGGGACCCTTGAAACTCACAAAGCTGAGCTGTATGCTTGTGCCCTCTCAGGACATTGGGAAGGGCCCTCATTCTTTAGTATTTATTCAGAAGAGGCTGTCAGGACTCCAAGGCTGAAGGAACTTGGGGACAGGGAGGTGGCTCCTGGTTTCTCTTTCTGGCTATGCTGGGGAAGAGAAAACAGGCTCTGCGGGGGCGGGGGGGGGGCTGTGCAGCCATGGCTGTGGGGGCAGGAAGACAGGGAGAAATATGCTGGACAAGGCAGGCCTTCCACGCTCCCGTCTGTCCAAGCTGCAGTTCCATCATCAGGGGGCGCCCATAGTTGTTTTCTGTGGGTGCCAAAACCAGGCTGACCCGCTTCACTAGCCTTTCACAACTCACCAGCTCTGTGACCTCAGGCACATTATCTAACCTATCTGGGCCTCAATTTCCACATCTGTAAAGAGGGGATAGTACTTACTTCAGGATTAGATGGGATCATCCACTCAGCCCAGTACCTGGAATACAGGGCGGCTGTTTCTATTAGGCCTGTAGGATTTGGCAGAAGTGAAACATTCAGGAAATCTTTTTCTCACTTGCTGGCTCCAAACCTGTGCACACCTGGGCGCCGTCTAGATTAATCCAGTGAGACTGGCAGGTGTTTTGAGTTACTGCTGAATCGTCTCCTTCTCCCATATCAAGTCCGAGCTAGTTTCAGTGGAAACCTGTCTCTCACTCAGTGTAAAGTCACCCCCCTTCCCCTGCTCAGGAGTGGGGCAGGGGTGGAGGGGTGGTAGGCCTCTGTGCCGGCTTCCTCTTCCCCTCCCCCCACTGACAGTGCTGCCTCTGGCTCCTTCTCCAGGGCCGGGGGTGCAGGGGGTGTTGCAGATGATGGGAGGGGAGCATTAGGGGGACGGGGTCTTGCTGGCTCGTTGCCATTGTAAGCAGACCTTAGTGCAGTCCCTGGAACAGAGACCCGTGAGCGTGTGTCCTAAAGGGCTGTGCTAGGGAGAGATAAAACACACAGCAGCCTCTTCTGATAAATGTGGCGCTTTCCAGGGATACTTTGTGGATTCTCTGGAGAGTTCCCTGAACACTTTGCACTTTGCCTTCTCTGGTGTTGGCAGTCGGGGTCCTCGATGGCCACTTGCCACCCCACACCTTCCCACCCTCTCTCTCGTGCCATGCCTCCCCCAGACTTTCTATGGGACGGTAATGCCTTAGCAGGCAGGTACACCAACAGGCAGCCCCCAGCAGCCCCTCACCCCACCATGGTTCCAGGTATCTGGGCTGTCACATGTCGACCTCTCCAGGAGAGAGTCAAGCTCTGCTCTCTGCACTCTTAAACACCAGAAGACCCACATCCCAGAACGGTTCTCTTGAAACCCCCTCCGGCTTGAGGTGCAGGCCAGTAGGTTAAGGCAGCATGGTGGTGAGAAAGGGAGAAACAGATTGGGCTGGGTGGCTGCTTTGTCAGCCATGGATAACGGCTACAGGAATTTTCCAAACAGCAGCAGCAGCAAATCCTATCTAGAGCTCAACACACGCCCTGCATGGCACCAACTGCTTCCCATATATCACACCTTTCATCCTTCCAACATCCTAGGACATAGGGCCTGTGCAACCGTCCCAATTTACAGATGTGAGCACCAACGCTCAGAGAGGTTGAGGAACTTGCCCACAGTCTCATAGCTAGGGAGCACCAGAGCGGGATTCGCAACCAGGCAGGCGGGTATCAAAATCCACACATGCTCTTACATTTCCCTTTAGGATGTGGGGGTATTTCCCCCTCCTCTTCTAGCTTTGGGATTCATCAGAAGTTGAGATAACCAGAAAAGTCTACTTTAACATCTAGTAATAGTAGAAAGTGTTCAATAAGTGTTAGTTTGTATTGATAATGTTTCTTTTTATTAAGATTGTATTTATTGACTTATTTATTTAGAGAGCGTGTGCGAGCGCAAGTGGGGGAGGGGCAGAGGGAGAGAGAATCTCAAGCAGACTCCCCATTGAGCACGGAGCCCAACGTGGGGCTCGAGCTCATGACTCTGAGGTTATGACCCAAGCTGAAACCAAGAGTCAGACGCTGAACCCACAGCCATCCAGGTGTCCCCCGCTCCCCCCACCCCTATAGTGTTGTATTGGGTGTGGCAGATGCTGCTTCTGTTGTCAGGAGGCCGTGAGTTCCTGGGCCGTGGAGCTGTTGGCAGCACTGCCCACGGGACTGGAGCATCATGGGGCGGGGGGGCTTGAGGGCCATTCAGGCTTTCCCCCGCCCCAAGATTCGCTGAGTGTGTTACAAGCACATGGCAGGCAAACCACACATGCCCACGGGCACATACAGGCACGTGTACACGCGTGCACACCCACCTGCCCCTTTCTCGAACACTGTTGGCAGCCGGTCTCACTCGGAGCCCTCGACAGAGGACTGGTGACTGGCCTTGGCCAGGTGCCTGGGGGACACAGTTAGGGCCAGAAGAAGGAGCATGGCCATGAAGTTCAGACTGGGCCAGAGCACGTTTCCTCCGTGACACGTGCGAATGGGGTGGCAGGTCCATGGGAGGCTGACTTGCTTGCTTGAGTCAGACACGGCCGTCCTGCAGGTTGATTCAGAACAGACTGGAGCGTGCGTGAGAGTAAGGCCGAGAAGACGCACAGCTGGTGGACATTTGCCGCCTGCTGTCGCTGCGGTCGGCCACGCTCGTCCCTTCTTCCGGCACGAACATAAATTCAGCAGCATGTCCTATGTGACTTTGAGTCACGCACTGAGAATCCAGGAACAAACAGGATGTGGCCTCTGCCCCTGAGGAGCCACTCTGGTGGGGACGCACAACCAGGCAAACATTTACAGTGTGAAGTGGGGATTCCTCTGTAAAGCCAGTGCGGTGGAAAGGTCAGGAGATGGGGAGGTCCTGAGATCTTATCACAGAGGGTAGTAGTTACGCCACCACTGGGGATGGGGGGTGGGGCGCGGTCAGACACTGCAGTGTCATAGGCTACTTTGGTGACCTTCTGTAGTGTACTTAACCTACTTATATTGTAGGGTCATGAGGATTAAATAAGAGATGTAGGAAAGGTCATAGCCAAATGCCGGGGATCAGAACTGCCCCTGCCTTCATCAGCATCACTTTGCACTAATGACTGTGAAGCCTGCCAAAGACCCAGGGTTTCAGGAGGCTTCTTTCGTCAATGCCCTGACTAAGCCCTCGAAGCCTAATGAGTAGTGGAGATAGCTGTCCTCAGCTTCCCTGACAGCTGCTTGAGTCCTCCCGTGGGCTTGTGGGCAGGCCTTTCTCAGGCTGCTGCAGAACTGGCCCTGGTGGACCTCAGACCCGGTGACCCCAGGGTTCCTTCCAAGTGGGAGAGGCAGTGACCCTCCGACCCCTCTACCAGGAAAGCCCAAGTGAACGACTTGGAAGTTCCCAGTCGTTCCAGTGCCCAGTCCCCTCCTAGACCTTGGGTTCTGCAGTTCTCCCTCCCGAGGGCTGCCCACAGCTCTAGGTCCTCAACCCGTGGCCTTTGTTCACGCAAACAGTGAACGCTGGGGAGGTATTTGTATATGTAAATGCCGTGGGCATTTCCCTGTGTGGCTGTCCTTTCTGAAAGGCTGGCCTGGTACTCTGAGGTTTTGCAAGAGTCGACAAGGAAGTCCGAGTGAGCCTGTGTAAGGAGGTGCCAATTGCGCCGATGCTGACGGGAGCAGAGGGTGCGGATGCCAAGAGGAAATTGCATGGGTGTCAGATCACTGATAGCCCAGGGAACGGGGGAGGTCCCAGTGCCTGGCCAGCACCTACCTGTCTGCCCCGCCCTTGTCGTATTTGTGGAGGCTCTTGGGGATGTTGGATCTTTATGGGGAGTCCTCCCTTTATGGAGACAGATAAAACACTTGCTGTGGCTTTCAGCAAGCCAGGCTTCTTGATTTTGCAAGCCTGGTGCTTTCAGTTTCTGGGCCCTGTGCTGGGCTCTGCAGCTTCTAGAAAGTGATAGTCATGCAACATCTCCTTATGCTCTCACACTATCTCCTCTCCAGGAGCCCACTCTCTGGCCACGGCACAGACCCGTGAGCATCTCTCCTGAAAGACAGTGCTAGGGAGAAGAAGTAAAACACACAGCAGTCTCTTCTGATAATTGCTGTGCAGTGGGAAAGGCCTGGGATTGGGGGGTCAGACAGCAGCTCTGCCCCTACTAGGCAGGTGTCCCTAGGTAGAGGCTTAACCTCACTGTGCCCTGGTTTGCTTATTCAGAAAACGGGGAAATAATGAGACATACCTTTAGTACGACAGCCAGCATCCACAGATTGGGTCTTGTGCTTCTAGATCAACACCTCTCATTTTTTTTTTTTTAAGGTTTTATGTGTTTATTTGTCAGAGAGAGAGTGCACATACAAGCAGGGGGATTGGCAGGCAGAGGGAGAAGCAGGCTCCCTGCTGAGCTTCTCAAAAGTCTTAGAACAAGATTCAGTGGAGGAGAAGTGCTCACATGAAATCATTAGGGTCCTAGCACTAGGGTCACAGGGTGGTGAGGCTGGAGGGTCCCAGAGGGTGTCTAATGGGAGCTCCCGCAGAGGCTGCTTGTCAGAACCATCCGGAGGCCTGTAAACAATTTATTCTCTCCCCCAGCATCATCTAAACGTCCGCTTGAGCAGAAAATCTTGGAATGGGTCCCTGGAATTGTTAGTTTAGGAAAAAATGTCCTAGGTGCTTTGGAGGCTATTTGCTTGAGAATTCCTGATCTGGTAACAAACCCTCACTGGAGAGCTGAGCCCCAGAGCAAGGGAGTGACAGCCCTATGGCACCACACAGTTAGTTCTGTCAGTTCCTGATTATTTCATTCAAGAGAATATTTAATGAGCCTCTACTGTGTGCTGGGCACCAGGAGGGGTCCTGGGGGAGGACAGGGTTGAAACATCTGATCCTAGTCCTAGCTCTTAACACAGCTCACGGTCCGGTAGGGACTTAGACCTGCGACATAGACCAGTTAGTGTAAACGGTGATGCACGGTGCTGAGTACTTTCCACCCTAGGGCGGACTGGGCACAGTGGCAGAGGGTCCCAGGATGACCTGAATTAGGCTGGGGGACGTGGAGAAGGGTCCTCTGAGGGAGTGACAGCTTGGATGGGTCCTGGAGGGTTAGCAGGAAAAAGCCAGGTGGGACGTGGGCAAAGCCAAGGGAAGAGGGCAGCACCAAGGGGCTCCAGTTTGACCCAGTGCTGTACAGGGAGAGCCCCGGGTGGGCCTACAGAGGTGGGCTGCTGCCGGACCACCTGGCCCTCTGCTTTGGTGATTGCACGAGAGCCCCCCAGCCCCACTGCCAAACCGACAGCTTTCCCCAACCTTCTCCCATGTTGCTTGACCGCTTCTGGGGTCCCGCTCACCTGCCCCCCTTACGTCAGCCAGGCCTTATCTAACTATTACCCTGGTTCTGTCCTCCACAGCAAACGGGTCCCATCAGTGCCACCCTGGTGATGACACGCCCCATCAAAGGGCCCAGGGACATACAACTGGACTTGGAAATGATCACTGTCAACACCGTCATCAACTTCAGGGGCAGCTCTGTGATCCGACTGCGGATATACGTGTCCCAGTACCCGTTCTGAGCCCCGGGCTGTGGGGCCACTGACACTGCCTCTCAGTAGCACCAAGGGACAGGAGAAGAGAAGAAACGAGAGGGAGAGTCAAGTGGGACAGATGTTACGCTTTTCTTGCTGACCGTCTCCGAGGAGTCGGCCCCGATGTCCTGACGCCGCCCGTATCACGGTAGACCCATCACTCTGAAGGACATGCTTCCCCCAGTTCTTACGACGCAGTTATCGGAAAGTATTATTGGCACGCTGACCTGAGATCGACGGTGATTTTCCAAGGCCTTCAGTTTCTTTCCACATTTTTTGAAGGAAATAGATTAGGCTCGCTGGGGTCTGAGTCCATGTTCAAAGACTGTGAACAGCTTCCTGTCACCTCTTCCAAGCCTTCTTTCTGTCCCTCGCTGATCGCTTCTTTGCCGAGGCCCCCAGAGCTCACCGGGCCCCTGGCTGTAGCTAGTTTGCTTCTTGTATCCACAGAGAAGGCTACGGAAAGAAACCCCAGCAGGATCTAAGGGTTTTTAAAGAGTCTATTTCAAAATCATGTGTGGCATTTTCAGCCATCAAAGAAGTTTTTGTTGTCCTTAAATTTGTATAACTGTTTAATCCCTTCCTGTGCATTTTGAGTACTTAAAAAAAAAAAAAAGTGGTAGGATTCCTTAAAAAGGCCTTAAGACACATGTAATGTTCTGACTTCCCAAACCCAGTCTCCTTTCCATTTTACCCTGGTGTTTTCTTCGAGGACCCCTTGATCTAGTCTTGATCTTGATCTTGTCTCTAGAATTTTTACCCAACTGGGTTGGAAAGCAAAGGTCTCTAAACTGATTAAATATTTGAAGAGATCTTGTGTTTGGTTCACTTTGACTATGGTGGATGATTCAGCATTTGGGGTTGGTTCTAGTTCTCTTGAAACCTGTTTATTGTGCACTGGCTCCAACACTCCCTGGAGGTGTTGATCTTCCCTTAAGACAGGCCCGTGAAGGCGAGTTGGGGGCGGGGCAGGGGAATGGCGGTGGGGGAGGGTAGGAGCTAGCATCAACCTGAATCCTCTTTCATTCCATTAGAAAACAACTAACGATCCCTCCGGGCGTGTAGATTATTTCCAGGTACCCTTCCAGAACACAAGTGTATTCAAGTTACTTTGAATCAGTGGTCCTCAACCCTGACCGCGTAGAAGGATAACTCATGGAGCTTCTAAGGAAAAAAAAAAAAAACGATTTCTTGGGCTTTGCCCCCGGAGATTCTAAATTAGTTGGTTTTTGGTTGGGCCCAGGCCTTGGGACTTTTACAAATTCTGGTAAATAGCTAGAGTTCAGAGTACATGGTTATAAACCCTGTAACGCAAGGTTGGGGGGGGCGCGGGGACAAATGTGGCCCCGACGTGGTCACCTTGCCCTAAGCATCTTTTCAGTTATATGCGGGGTTTGTCATCCTTTTTCTGATCAGGGACTCTGGATTTCCTTCAAGACTCAGAACCCCAGGCAGGAGCAACAAGAGTCAACAGTGCAAGTTGACTTCACCTGGACCCGCCACGGCAGGGTCTTCAAGGGCATCTTGGCTCCCTTGCGCCCAGACGGCATTTCTTGCACCCGTACCACACACCTGACTTTGTTGTCAGCTGTGATTCTTTTTTCTCTAACTACAGCGGAAAAACATCAAAGCCACTTCCCATCGGGCGGTCAAGTTTCAAGGGATGTTATTAACAACATCAACAGCAAATGGCTCAGAATGCCTCGGCTTCGTAGCTTGGAAGGGTAAGGACAATTTCCTACAGGCTTGGCAGCACCGGGGGCCCCAGCCCAGCTCTCCGCAGAGCAGAGAGCAGGAAGTGGCTGGGAGCCTGGGGCTCCCTTCGCGTGGAAGGCTTGGGCGTCAGGGATCGGTGTGCAGTTCTGGAATGCTGATGGTTTATGTGAGTTTGGCACCGGGCAGCTCTGAATTTCTGACTTCAGTTCAACCCCGCACGAGGGTAAGGTTTCCTTTAATGTCAGGAACGGAAGGAAGGGAGGCTGTGTCTCGGTGATTTGAGGACCCATCGGTTTCAGAGGTGCCACATTTGGAAGCAGACCTGAGTCTCTCGGGCTCGCTTTTTATTTGCCCGTGTCAAAATGTGGCTTCCTGCTTCTAAGGGAAAAAACGCACGGAGAGACTCATAAACGCAGGCTCAAAGGGTTTCTTGGACCTCAGATCGCTCTTTCCAAACATGGTCTGATGAGTTCAGTGTAAATGAATCAGAAGCATGTGGGATCAATTTACCTTAAAATACGCTGGGGCCTAAAAAAATTAAGGGAAAAACGCCCTGGGACAAAGCGTAAATCGTAAGGCCAAACCCAGAACATTTGGGAAACAGGTATAGAGGCTCCCAGGACTCCTTGGGAAATCGTATTTTCACAAGACTGGGGCTAAGCTTGCTCTCTGAGTCCCAGCCTCGAGCCTCCCCGGAGTCTGATGGGGCTGGCGGTTCCTTTGGGCTCAGATACCTGGGCTCTTGGAGCCGGGGCTTGGCAGCTTTGCCTCCTCCCCGAGCTGGGCTGAGAGCCCGTCATATAAACCCGACTGCTCCATCAGGTCCTGAAGAATGAAGGGTTCTCTGGTAGAAGGGGCACTGGATTAAGAGCTGGGACACCTCCAAAGTCCTTGTGTTACCTCCTAATCTTCTGGGTTCGCCATGGATGAAAACTTTCATTCAGCTGCCTCTCAGGCTAAAGCTTTGTGATTCCTTGAAATGTACTTGGGGGATGGCAGCCAGCATTCTCATTACACTGCAATTTTAGAGTTTCACAGGGGTGTGCCAATCATAACATTTTCTAATTGTCATGGAATCTGCCTACCTGTTGCCTTTCAGTCCCGGGTTATGGACTTAGAAATTTTTTTAGGTAACTGTCTTGGCCCTTAGGGTGTTATTTTTACAGATGGTGAGAACATTTAAGTAGGTCTGATTACTTCATTTTCAGTGGTATAAACATTGTTTTGTGGCCTGATTGTTTACTGTAATGTGCATACATTCTTCAGCGGGGCGAGCCATGAGCCCAGAGAGAGACAGCACGACAAAGGAGCAGGTATCCATCCTCTACCCCGCTCTCAATGCATGAAGCCCTGTTTGCAGAAGGGCTGTGTCTTTCGAGGGGGACGTGCTCTGGCTGAGCAACCACCACCCAACTTTGGTTCAGCCAGTTTCTGGCCTCATAGAGATGAACAAGAGAGATACAGTCTATGGATAAGACCGTTTCCCAAAGGGTTTACGTAGCCCGTGAGACCAAACTGAAATACCATGCGATCAGTGCCTTTTAGCATTGTGAACAAAGTGATTTTGGTCAGATTGTCATCATTATTAAGACCTATCTATTTCATACAACAGAAACTCTTATGAACATCTAGAGATACCTATTTGAAATTTAGTATAAGATGCTTCTGCTTACAATTATGAAATGCATTGAAAGAAAACAAAATCAATGTTAGGTGAACATTTTCTTTCTTTTTGGTACACTTCATACTTCGAGAACTTTTTTTAAAAAGATTTTATTTATTTATTTACTTGCTGACTTAGAGCATGGGGTGGGGGGAGAGGAAGAAAGAGAATCTTAGGCAGACTCAGGGGCTGAGCCTGCAGCGTGACCCAAGTCTTGCTCTCAAGACCCTGAGATCACAACCTGAGCCGAAATCAAGTGTCAGACAAATGACTAAGCCACCCAGGCGCCTCAAGACACTTTGTACTTTGTTTTTGTTTTTTGAGATTTTATTTACTTATTAGAGAGAGAGAGTGAGCACGAGCAAGGTGAGTGGCAGAGGGAGAAGCAGACTCCGTGCTGAGCAGGGAGCCCAATGCAGAGGTTCAGTCCTGGGACCCCAGGCCTGGACTCCTGGGATCAGGACCTTAGCCGAAGGTAGATGCTTACACTACTGAGCCATCCAGGTGCCCCAGCACACTTCGTACTTTGAAATGCAACGTTTTCTTTTCTAGACAAGGAAAAAAAGCGCAAACATTTGTTAAAGCTCATCATTATTTTGCAGCGGGCTGAAACTCATCAACCACAAACAAATAGAGTTTTCCTTCTTATTGATATTTTTGTTTTCAGATTTCTTAGTGCCTTTATTTAACATGACCAATGTCTTCATTAGAATCTGTGTGCAACGGAAAGATTGAAGGAAAAACAAAAACCCTAGAGGCCTCAGGGCAAAGGCACAGAGGCAAGATTTATCACAGAATCTTTGATTTGCTAATGCTTCCTCATCGTGAATCTTTGCCTACAGCTATCAGTGTAATAAACCATAGGGGTGAGATAACAGGTTTCAACCTGGGAATGATCTACTAAGTTGCCATTATTGGTGTCTTCTCATAGAGGGGAATTATATGTTCAAAGGCATTGACTAACAGAACTTTTTTTTTTTTTTTCAGGAATTTGGGATATTCTTTTTGTATGTGTGTGTGGAAGATTTTATGTATTTATTAGAGAGAGGGGGAGAAAACAGGAAGTGGGGAGGGACAGAGAAAGAGAGAGAGAGGATCCCAACCTAGGACTCTGGGATCATGACCTGAGCTGAAGGCAGACGCCCAACCTACTGAACCACCCAGGAGCCCCAGAATTTGGGATATTCTTGAGCAATAATGTACAATGAAGGTTGGGGTAAATTGTACATAGATGCAAACATCAAGGTCATCATGATGCCAATTTATTCAGAATAATTAATTAATTATGCCTGATTTAGGGCTACAGAGTCATCGGATAGCTTGATATCATGTAAAAGTAGTTTTTATTGGGACGCCTGGATGGCTCAGGGTGTTAAAGCCTCTGCCTTCGGCTCAGGTCATGATCTCAGGGTCCTGGGATCGAGCCCCAAATCGGGCTTTCTGCTTGGCGGGGAGACTGCTTCCCCCCCTCTCTGCCTGCCACTCTGCCTACTTATGATCTCTCTCTGTTGAATAAATAAATAAAATCTTTTTTAAAAAGTAGTTTTTGTTTGGAGAGGATTGTTTTTGTTTCAACCTAGCCTTTTTTCTAATTCTTGCTGTCCACCCTTCTACAGAATGCATCTGATATTGCAGAACTGCCTTGTGCCACAAAGTAGTAACTCTGCTTTAAAAACTCTAAAACAAGTGCCTTGAGTTCTTCTCTGTCTCCGTGTACAAACTGATGGAGGAAAGACGTTAGGGTTCCACACTGATGGCCAAGAAAGAATCCTTGAGATGTCTTTGATGCAAAAAGGTGATTTTATTAAAGTCTTGGGACAGAACCCCTGGGCAGAAAGAGCTGCCCTGGGGTCATGAGGAGTGGCCCATTATATACTTTCAAGCTGGGAGGGGGTTAGGGAGGACTTAAGTCTCTAAGGAATTTTGGAAGCAAGGTTTCATTTATTACCATCTAATAAAATCTTGGTCATGAGATCCTTCAGATGTTTATCGGTGAGCCATATGCTTGGGGGGGTTAGAGAGAAAGGAAATTTCCAAAGGAATTTTTATAGGTGAAAGTTGACTTACAGGATTGGGGGCTGGGGTCGGGCTAGGATTGCCTTTTGCCCTTAGCAAAGTATTAACCAACATCAAGGCGGTTGAGTCCCACGAGGAAGGTCACTTTGCCTGTTTCAAGGGCTTATCAATGGGCTGTAGGTAGTAAGGAAATTTAATAATTTTTCTTCTGCCTGTGTTTCCCACATCATGAACCATTTGTAACTTATCTGTAAAGAAGAGCATGGCTTGCCATCATGCTTGTGAAATAGAACATCCTCTGCTCTTAAAAATGTTACCCAAAAAGCTATCATGGTTGTGATGCTAGGCAGGGGCATTGGCAAATAACTCAGCTCTTTACTGTAACCTGTAGTCTTACATTTGGGTTTGTTTTATTTTTTTTCTGGCTCCACACTGAAAAATACCCCACGGAGATTTCCACCCCAAGCCTGGCATTGCCACACAGCATCTTGCTAGTCTTCCTGAAAAGCAGACACACGCCCGCTCCAATAACACTGCTGAATTTCAGTGTGCAGAGACACTCTTAAAATCATTATCTGCTTCTTCCAGGAAAAGCGTGGTTCATCCTGAGGATCTTTCCAGCTGAGAATTTATGCATATTTGAGGAGAGCTAGACCCCCTTGCTTCCTGCTTTTTTCCCTGTTGGGGCTTTGGAATGGATTATCTTCTTAGGGTCCCTCCATATGGGTTTTAAAAAATTCCATGGCATCATTTCTCTTCATACAAGCCAGGACTTCTCACAAGTGGGTGGTGAAGAGCTCCCAGGGATACTGTAAGGATTCGGGGGCAATAAGGTACACAAAAAGGAGTGGGTTGCCTCATTTGGAGCACCATCTCTATTGGGGCAGGCCACGGAGAAGAGGCGGTCGCTCCTTCCAGCTAATTCTAAGCCAATGCTCAGCTGATACTCACCTAATAAATACTGTATTCTTCAAGGCATTCCCTGCATCTTGGGAAACTGCTTCAAGGCTGCTCTCCTTCGTAATTTTCACTGGGTTTCACTCAGCTCTTTAGCAACCTGCTGAAGGCTGAGGTGGGAGGGAAGGGGTGGAGTGTGGACATGGAGCTGGTGGCTTCCTTCTTCCTCCGGAGGTTCAACCCCACTTCCTTGCTGTTCTTCTGAGCGATGTCATGGGCTCGGGGGCAGGAGTTCTTTACCCTTCAGCTCTCTCTTCCCACTTGTTCCCCTTCCTCTCTTCTTTATCCTTTTCCCTTCTCTGACTCGTCCCTCCACCCCCATTCTCGGATCTCCATCTCAAAGTCCGAAAGAGGGGGTCAAGGTTAGGTCCCATCCAGTGATAGCCCAGCGGGGTCTGAGGGGCAAAGTACAGCTCTCCCAGCTCCTCTTGTCTTCTCTTCCCAGCACCCAGAGCTTCTCCCCAGGCTCCAGAACACCCCTTCCTGAATAGAGCTAGGACTTGGTGTCTTCTTCTTCTTCTTCTCCTTCTTCTTCTCCTTCTCCTTCTCCCGCCTCTTCCTCTTCCTCTCCTTCTTTCTTCTTCCTTCTTCCTTCTTCTTCCTTCTTCTTCTTCCTTCTTCTCCTCCTTCTTCTCCTGCTGTCACTGCACAAAAAAGAAAGTATCTTCATCTGGTGATCCAACCTGGTCTTCCTGTGGTTGTTCTTCATGACAATACCTTCTCAGGGTTCCTTCTGATCTCCAGGCTGTCCCTTCTAGGATCAGTTTCCTTCATTCCAACATCCCCTGTCCAGGAGCTAGGCTATCTCCCACTCACTCCCACAAATACATTAAAAAAAAAAAAATCTTTCTAGCCCTCTCTTTGTCTCTTTGGCATCTAGTGGCTGGACATGGTGCCTAGATTCTTCATGTAATCTTGAACAGAGAGCCTGGGAAAAACCAAACTCCCTTTAAATACAGGATAGAGCACAGTTTCCAGGCAACAGCCCTCCCCTTTCTTTGTAAAATGTAGTCTAGCACTCCCCACAGATTCATAGATTATGGAATGTAATCTATCCCAAAATGGCACATAGCATGGCTTTTTTGTTTGTTTCTATATTTTTATTTTATTATTTTTTAAAATTTTCAGAGGTAGACTTTAATGATTCACCCAGTTGCACATAATACCCAGTGTTCATGACATCACGTGCCCTCCTTAGGTCCATCATCCAGTTACCCCCATCCCTCCACCTCCTCCCCTCCAGCAATCCTGTTTGTCCCCTAGAGTTAAAAGTCTCTTAGGGGCGCCTGGGTGGCTCAGTCGGTTAAGCGTCTGCCTTCGGTTCAGGTAATGATCCCAGGGTCCTGGGATGGAGCCCCTGGTCAGGCTCCCTGCTCAGTGGGGAGTCTGCTTCTCTTTGTCCCTCTGCCTCTCCCCTTGGCTCATGCTCTCCCCCTCTCTCTTTCTCAAATAAAATAAATTAAAAAAAATTTTTTTTAAAGAGTCTCTTACGGTTTGCTTCCCTCTCTGTTTTCATCTTATTTTTCCTTCCCTTCCCCTATGCTCATCTATTTTGCCTCTTCACTCACATGTGGAATTTAAGAAACATAGTGTGGTTTTATGGGCAGCGGCCTTTAGTTTTTTTTTTTAATTAATTATTTTATTAACATATAATGTATTATTTGCCCCAGGTCCTTCAGTCTTTTGAGTCTTTTGTATGTCCTGGCAACTGTCACCCATACACCAGTTTTTCACAGTGGAGTTGATATTTGGCTATGCCTTAAGGAATGACCAAGAATTCCTCAAGCATAGGAAGGGAAGGACTCTGAGCAGACCTGTGTGGTCAGAGCAGAGGATGAAGGGACGTGTGTATGGCAGGGGGTGATGGAAGTTGAAGCCAGATTATTTATGTCCCTTGTCATCTAATTGAGTCTGCACTTTGATGTAAAGGCCAGCACCTCAGGGAACACTAGTCTGGGGAGGTGCTGAGCAGGGCTCTCAGATGGAAGAGTTCACTTGTTTCATAAACTGGGGAATCTGAATCTCCTCTTTAAAGATTCATAATTGACATTAGAAAATTAGAAACTCTGAGAAGTCCTGCAATAAAAAGGAAGCATGTTTAATTTTGTATCAAAGTTCATCAAACTTATTTGCAAGGGCTATGTTTCCCCTGCTAGAACAACTGTCACCATCTCCTGGAACAATTTTCTTTAGAGTTTGGGCATTGCTGTGGTTTGCAGTGGGGAGCTGTGGTAGGGCTTTGTTTCCCTTGGTTTTGCTCTTTAATTAGGGAAGGGACCTGGTCTTGTTTGTCGGAAGATCATTTTGGAAATGGTGTGTGGAGATGGGAGAGACAGAAGCCAAGAAAATTGTGGCAGTTGTTCACATGGGAGATCATTAACTCTACCCTGATCTTCCTAAAGAGTGAAGCTGACTAATTTCTTGTTTGAAACTCTTTACTGACTTCCACTCTGCCCATGGGTTAAGGTTGAACATGCGACTATGGTTGACGTAGCCTTCCATGGTCTGGTCCCTGCCTGCTTCTCCAGCTCCATCTCCCACTGCTTGCTCCTCTTCTATAACCAGTTCAGAAACAAACTCTCGCCCACCCCCAACCTGAAAGGCTTATATATTCTCTCCAGATGTCCTTGCTAGAGCTGTCCGCTTTGATATTTCTTCTCTTTACCTACGGGGCAGATGCCTGTTCATCTATCAACATTCCCCTCAGTGGTCAGTTCCTCTAGGAGATTCCCAAACCTATGCCTGACACTCCAGCTGCCCCGCCATCCTGTCCCCTTCTCCTGTGGACCCTGAATCACCCCTTCTGCATGACCTGCCTCTCCAAGGTTGTGATTACCACACTGAGATCTAAACTGCAAACTGTTCATTATTATAGACTGAAGGGCTGGCATGGTGCCTGGCACAAAGTGGGTGGTCAGTGTCATGTGAGTGAACGTGAGCCTAGAAACTGGCAAGAGAAAATGGAGGAAAAGGGGGAAAGGGGGGAAAATTCAAGAGAATTGAAGTAGATGGAATCCATAGGTCTTGGTGATGTACTGGACGTGGAGGCTAAGGGAACCCTGGAATCAGGTTAAAGAATACTTCAGGAGGAGTAGTGTTGGTAGTGGGGGAGAATGAATTCCATTTTAAGCCTGCTTCTTTATTTTCTTTCTTTCTTTCTTTCTTTCTTTCTTTCTTTCTTTCTTTCTTTCTTTTTTTTTTTGTTGAAGTATAATTTACATACAATAGAATAAATGCACAGGTCTCAATGACCTTGGACAGAACTTGAGATGACGGTAAGACTTCTAGCTGGAGGTATTCCGAAGATGGTCAGAAGTGTGTGTGTGGAAAGAGAGAAGTTGGTGCCGGGGGACTGAGCTCTGGGGGTCCTTCTGAGAAGGAGCCCTGGGAACATGGAGTGGGTGGTCCCTTGGGGACAAGAAACCCGAGGATCCAGTCTTTGACCTCGATGATCAAATAGGTTCAGTCATCCACTCACAGAGAGCCCGTCACTTCCTTGAGAGAGTGATGGGGTGCCTATCCTCAGTGACTGTGGTCTGCACATAGCACATATGAGGAAAGAATGTGAAGATAAACAAGTGACTCATAACCCAATATGAAAACTGAAAATTACACTAACCATGCCACCTAGTAGCTTCCTGAAGCCGCAGAGTCATTTTCTAGTTAACCCATTAGGCAAATAAATGTTCTTGGCTGGAGGTTAGCTTTCATTTTCCCCTAAAATATACTGCATTAAATTAGATGTATAGGAAAAATTCCCTTTGGCCTAAGGAGTTCTGGTAATGTGGTGGGAAGAGCTCTCGTCTGGAAGTCTAGACATCCTTGTTTTTTTCCAAGCTCTTTCTGAAAAAAAGAGAGAACTCTTCTAGGTTCTCTTGACTTAGGGCAAGTTACATGGCTTCTGGGAGACTGAAATCCTTCTTTTGTGACCTATGGGAAATTTTAACCCTGAATCCTGTATTTACTCAACTCCTTTTTTAAAAAGGATTTTAATTATTTGAGAGAGAGAGAGAGAGAGAGAATGCAAACATGAACAGGGTGAGGGGCAGAGGAACAAGTAGACACACTGCTGAATGGAGAGCCTGGTGCTGGGCTTGATCCCAGGACCCTGAGATCATGACCTGAGCCGAAGGCAGATGCTTAACTGACTGAGCCACCGAGGTGCTCCTACTCAACTTCTCAACAAATTTTTATCCAGATTCTACTCTGTTCCTGGCTTTGACCTGGTTAAGAATCCCTGCTCCAGTGCCTGGGTGGCTCAGTTGGTTGAGTCGATGCCTTCAGCTCAGGTCATGATCCCAGAGTCCTGGAATTGAGTCCTATATCAGGCTCCCTGTTCAGCAGGGAGTCTGCTTCTCCCCCTAACTTTCCCCCTCTCCTGCTTTCTCACTCTCTCTCTCTCTCAAATAAATAAAATCTTAACAACAACAACAAAACCTGGCCCCTGGCCAGGTAACCATCTCTCTCAATTCAAAGCATGTCTGCATTCTTTATGACAGAGGACAGGACAGTGAGCTGGACATGACTCAGGTCCTTTATAAGAATTTTGCTCTTTAAAATTCAGACACCTGGGGGTAATTGTGTCAGTCTGGTGAGGCAGAAGATCCACTGGGACTGGAGCAGAACAGAGCTGGATCTGGGTTCCGATTCTGCCACTTACCAGCCTGTGACCTGGAGTAAGTTGCCGAGGTTTAGGAACTTCACTTTCCTCATCTGTTAAATGGAAATAATGCTGCCTCCTCTTTGTTTTGAGAAATAAGATGACGCATGTGGATATGCTTGGTGCTTCTCTTCTCTATCATCCAACAAGCAGCAATTGCTCATGCCTTTCTTCACCTCAAATATTCTAAGTATCTAAGCCATTTGCCTGAGCCGCGACTCAGTTTATAAACAGTTCCTGGAATTTGGAGGACTGGACTGGCCCCATTTGTTTCAGCACACCCTTAGCAATTTCCATTTCATTTCAGACTTGAAATCATCTTCACTTTTTTTTAAAGATTTATTTATGTATTTGAGAGAGAGCATGCACACACGAGAGGGTGGTGGAGGGTGGGGTTGACAGGAGAGAAAGGAGAGAGAGAATTTCAAGCAGACCCCCTCATTGAGGGAGGAGCCTGACACCGGGCTGGATCCCAGGACCTGAGATCATGACCTGAGCCAAAATCAAGAGTCAGACACTTAATCCACTGAGCCACCCTGGAACCCCCAAATCATCTTCACTTTCTACAAACTAGGAATATGATTTCTAGCAACATTTCCACTCTTCCAAAACCCGCTGGATGTACCAGGGAGGTAGTTTTATTGAATTTTATTGATAATGCCCCATAGAGACTATATAGGTCTGAAATAATTTAGAAATTATGTCACTAGGTCCAATTACTGTCTTTACAATGAAGGATCTGAGGTGGGGCTGGGGGATGGACTAGCCCCTTTGACGTGGTGGTAGATGGGCATGTCGGTTCCTTGATTCCTGCTCTAGCTCTTTTCTCCTTCCTAAAACCATCTTCACTGCTAGTATCTCAAGTAATCTGAAAGCTGTTTGTTTAATCCACAAGGCTCTCCTTGTCTTTTTGTGTTGAAGGACATTCACTAATTGAGGATACTTTCACGTCCTTTCGTGAGAGTCATTATGGTAAATTCTGACACTGGGAGGGACTGCAGAGACCACATGGAGGCCAGAAATGTGCAGCTCTGACTAGAGCTGAGATCAAATATGCATCACCAGGATAGGAAAGAGTTCAGAAGCCTTGGGTGAAATATGGAAGTAGAGAAGAAGAAGAAAGAGATAGAAAGTCTTCCTACGTGGCGCTCTGGTCTTCAGAGTTAATGTAGGATCATGACTAGGCAGTTACTGTATGGACAGCTCTGGGTGATGGCAGAGGCAATGTTTGGTGATGGTGCATGAAGCCTGCCATGAGTCCCCTCCCCTACTTCTCCCTCTTTCTCTGCATCCATCCCACACTCCTCCCTCATTCTCTCTCCTTCCCTCCTTCTACCCGCTCTCCTTTTCTTTCTTCCTCAAACATATCTTGAGCATTTTTTATATACCAGGTCTTGTGCTGGATCCTTAACCCTGACTCTAAGGAGCTTATGCTTCTTTCTCCTTGGCTGTCCTTCAAAGACCCATCTGTTTTTCTTACTCGTCTCCCTACCTTTTTTTGCTTTTGTTCTTCCTTCTTTTCTACCTCTCTGTTTTCTCCTTTCACAGGTGTGTTTGTTTTATTGGTAACCCAAAAGACAGCTGTGGTCTCCTTGGTCTACAAGGTGTAGATAATAATTGCCTTGAACTCCTCATTCCATGCCCTGTGGAATTCCACATCCATTCCTGATTTCTGAAATTCCCATGGGAGGCTGAGGGGCTTTTATTTTCATGATCAATTCTGACTCTAAACACTGAACTTCTCTTGAATTCTCTTGGTTCACAGGCCCTTTCACTACCAACCCAGTCCCTTGCCAGGTTGACCCTGACATAAAACTCTGCCTCTTGCTTGATTTCCACAAAAACAAGATGAAACAACATTTTGGTGGATTGAACAGTGTATCCCTTCTCCCACCATTCATGCCCACCTGGAACATCAAAATGTAAACTTAATTTTCAGATAAGGTCTTTGGATATGTAATTAATCAAGTTAAGATGAGGTCATAATGGAATAAGGTGAGCCCTAGAGCCAATGACTGATGTTCTTACAGGAAAAAAAGTTATAAAGATACAGAGAGAGAAGGAAGGGCATGCAAAGGTGAAGCAGAGCTTGAATGATGTGGCCACCAGGCCAAAAAGCACTGAGGATTTCTAGGAGCCAGAAACTGGAAGGGGCAAGAAAGTGTTTTTCTCTAGAGCCGTTGGAGGGAGCTTGGCTCTGCTGACACATTGATTTTGGACTTCGAGCCTCCAGAAATGTGAGAGAATAAATTTCTGTTGTTTTCAGCCAAGTTTGTGGTCCTTTGCTACAGCACCCATGGGAAGCTAACACAACACCATTTTCATTTGGGTGTGTAGTCAGCTTTACTGAAGATTTGAGAAGGAAGATGAGACAGAGAGGAATACATATTTTAGATCTCCGTTCCTGCTGTTTCACTGCCTCCCTCTTCCATGCTCAACCTGTCTCTGCATCCTTTCTGCCCCTGAAGTCCTCAAACTCCAAATCCATCTCACCCTATGATGCAAAACTCCAACTCCAAACTCAGCCCCTAGCCCACCACTCAGGCCAAAAGCCTTCTGATGCCCAGCTGCATGAAAATACTTTGTAAGGCCTGGCAGCCCTTCTCAGAAGGGAGATGTAGATTGCAAGAGTCACCCCTACTCCCCTGTTGGGAGACCTACTTCTTTTCTACTTCCTCTTCTTCAGCCTGCCAGGCACTGTGAGGGTAGGCTTCTTTACCTGCACTCATCCTTAGAATGCTCAGTATGGGCAGTAGAAATCAGAGGGACTTGTCCATCTGTCAGTGAGGAGATGTTGCCTTGGGCACTTTGAGGAGACAGTCAGAGAATATGAGAGGTTATCTCATCCTTGAGGAACATTCCAGAAGGCTGCCCTTAGCTTTTCTTCTTTCAGAGTTTTGTTCAGCTCGTTTGATCTCTCTCATATTCTAATAACAATTTCTTAATTCTACTTCTTCATCCTCCCTCTATATATGTCCTCTTCTATGTGTCTATTTTTAGAGAGCTTTAAAAGTTGTGTCACCCTAAGTATTCTGTTTTTTTCATGCCTACAAATTTCCAAGACCTGTGGGGCAGTATTGTTTTTACCAATTTTTTAAAAAATAGGAAATAAGGAGAACCGAAGCCAGGGGTGAAGTAAATTGCCCAAGATCAACTGTGTTTAAGTGACAGACTTGCCATGCCTTTCTGAGAGTGGTTGTGAGGCTCAGCCATTAGCCTGGAAAAATCCACTTAATTTAGACAAGCCATTTTCTTGTTAGCGTGAGAGTACAGGATTGTAAGCTTGATTCCAGTTAGACACTCTGTTTTAAGAACTGATTTCTAGCCTGATTTTAAATTAAGTTTATTCAATGGTTTGAAGAGCTCTGTGTTTTGACTTTGGTTGCAGAGAAATATTCTTACTAGGTTACACGAATATTTTGAAACTCAGTCCTTACTTTTTTTTTATTCAATAAAAGTTTGCACAAACAATGCATCCCACAGGAGAAACTTACGCCAGATCCCAGATGTTTAACACGTTTGCTTCAGATATTGGAGTTCATGGCCTCTTGTGCTTGTTAAACCAAAAAATGTAAGAGTGTAGAAGTGATTTTTAATATCTATCAGTGCTGCTAAGCCAGGCTGGATTCTGGGCAACTGTAACATTTCAACAACCTTTTTGATCACAGGGTTTTCACATGTGTGTGCATGTATGTATGTACCTGTGTGTGTGTGTATGTGTGTGTGTCATTCTTCACATGATCCAAGCAGACAGTTCAAGGAGGAGAAGCATAAACTCTTTAGTTTTGACTCAATTTCAGTTCATTTTGGCTGATCTATGTAGGAATGTTCAAGAAGTTCCTTTTCTAATCCTGACCTAAACTCTGCCTTACAATCACACAGCTAAGTCTGCCATTTGATCAGCCAACCATTTATTGATGAGTCTTGGGGTTCAGAATGCCATCATACTGATAATATCCCTCATCCACTGGGGACTGACTGTGCCCATCACTACGCTGTGTCTTTGCTCGTGTTGTATCCTGCAACCCTCACAACTATCACCTTCATAACCACCCTCCTCCCTTGCCTCCATTATAGCCAGGTGGCTAGCCAGTCTCTCTGCCTCCAGCTTTGCCCTTGCTCCCTGCCATCCCCTTTCAACCCAATAGCTGGAGTGACCTAAATAAAAGTTAAAACTGTTCATGCCATTCCTCTACTCCAAACCTTCCAATGACTTCTCAGCCTATTCAGAATAAAGGCAAAAGTCTTTACGATGGCCCATGCTATCTCTTGTACCCTGAACCCTACCTTATGCTTCTCTGTCCCTGGTTCCCCCTTCTCCCTCTCTTTCTCTTACTCCAGTTGCACTGGACCTCTCACTGCTCCTTAAATATGCCAAGCAAGTTTCTTCTGTACTTCTCATTAGTACAACAGAGGTTAAAGGACACTTGTAACATTATGTCTATTAATGTAAGAAAGTGGGCGATAACTTATTTCGAATGATTAACATTAAGTTAGTGATTTATTGGTGGGGATTTAAAAAAAATATCTAAAACCCACAAGAATGTATTTTTTTTTTTTAACAATCTTTGCTGGAGGAAATTTGGCCAAAGATAAATTTTCCCTTATAAATGGAAGAAGTCAAAGTTAGTGGGACAAAACATTTTTTTTTAAAGATTGTAATTATTTATTTCACAGAGAGAGAGAGATCACAAGTAAGCAGAGAGGCAGGCAGAGAAAGGGGGGAGGGAAGTAGGCTCCCTGCTGAGCAGAGAGCCCAATGTGGGGCTTGATCCCAGGACCCTGAGATCATGATCTGAGCCGAAGGCAGAGGCTTAACCCATTGAGCCACCCTGGTGTCCCAGGACAAAACATTTTTATCCCAACAGGATACACTTACTATTGTATCCAGAGGTTGTTCACCTACTGTACAATGTTAAGGGTTGGGAGCTTTAAGTTACAGGCACCTAGTACCTGCAACTAACTTATTGAACCATTGAGTGTTCAATGAGACCTGAAAACTAAGATCTCTTTGCCCTACATTGAATGGCCCCAGGCAATGGTGCTGCTTCTTCTTCTTTTTTTTTTTTTTTTAAGATTTTATTTATTTATTTGAAAGAGAGAGATCACAAGTAGGCAGAGAGGCAGGCAGAGAGAGAGGGAGAAGCAGGCTCCCTCCTGAGCAGAGATCCCGATGCAGGGCTCAATCCCCGGACCCTGAGATCATGACCCAAGCTGAAGGCAGAGGCTTAACCCACTGAGCCACCCAGGCACCCCAGCAATGGTGCTTCTTACATCCTCAGGTCTTCCTTATGTAATTTTACAGTAGGCATTTAGGAAGGGAAAAAAGAGACACAAATGGGCAATTTCCATCCTGAGAGTTTTGTAGAAGCCTTAGCTGTGTTGATGCTTCAAAGGAAGAGTTCAGTTCATGTGGTAATCATAAATGAAAGGGCCTTAATAATCACTTTCTTCGCCATCATCGGCATCTTGATGTTTCTGCAACAGCATCTAGCAGCTCCCAAGCACTGGCCGCTTTTAGAACTTGGGGCCATAGACTCTTTGACACATACTGTCTGGACCAAATAGAGGGAGAATAACCAAAGAGAATAGAGGGATACTGGGCACAAATTCCGTTCACTTTACATCTGGTTTATAGAAAGCTTATAGGAAGTTACAAATTTGTCATTCAGCCCAAAGATCAACTTAACCTGCCAACATAAATCTTTATACATACACTCCGCTATTGTGAAATGGTCTTAATCATTTTAATTCACACCTAAATAGTGCTTTAATGTACAGAATGCTTTAATGTTTTTTCTTTCACTCATTGAAGATTTGTTCAGTATCTATGCCCCTGTTCCATGCTTTATGGAAGACATTAGGAATGCAAAGATGAATATGGCCGGTCCCTTCCCATTTTCTTATTTTGATCATAATAATGACCCTGAGAGATTGCTAAGGCAAAGACTATTTTTTTTAAAGTGTGTTTTTTTTTTTTTTCAAAAAGATTTTATTTATTTATTTGACAGACAGAGATCACAAGTAGGCAGAGAGGCAGGCAGAGGGAGAGGAGGAAGCAGGCTTCCTGTTGAGGGGTTCGCTCCCAGGACCCTGGGATCATGACCTAAGCCAAAGGCAGACGCTTTAACCCACTGAGCCACCCAGGCGCCCCTGGCAAAGACTATTTTTATTTCCATTTTGCAGGAAAGAGATTGAGGCTCAGGGAGGTCCTTGCACTGCCACAAAAAAGTATGAAAGCCATAATTTAAAGTCAGGTCTTCTGTCTCTAAATCCCATGCTTTTTTCCAGTACCCTATGCCTTAAACCAATACTGAGGGGGAGCATGCAAAGCAAATGAAAATGTATGCAAATCATAATCAAATGAAAAAGCCAATGACCCAGCTCTAAAGAATCTTGTAAAGACCTAGTTTTTTTGAGAATTCACATTGTCTTGTGTTTGAGTGACAGAAACTAAACATGTGTTAACTTAGACAAAATATATAATTTGTGGGTTTATAACCAGTGTGGCTTATGCACCAGAACAGTGGAAAAAACAGGATGCATCTTCCCTCAGGACTGAATGGAGCAAAAAAAAAAAAAAAAAAAATCTAGTGCCTTTGGAACCTCTTACACCATCTTTATTTCTCTTGGAATATCTACTTTATTGTCTTTTACTGTATGTTGACTTCTCCCTTGGAGATATGTCCACCAAAAGTTCTTCCATCACTAAAAAGAGAGCTGACTGTTCTTTCCTGGTTATAGTTTGGAAAAAACAGTTCTAGAGAAAGATTTTGATGGACCTTCCTTGGGTCAGGTGCCTTCTCATGAGCCAGTGAACCCTGATTGGAGGGTGACATCCTGGGAAAATCTAGCAGCCACTTCTAGAAGTACACATTTGAAGTAGAGGACAGTGTGGTTCTTATGATCAGACTATAAATAGATGTCTATTTTGAGCACCTGAAATTTAACCCACACATGTATTTTTTCCCCAAGAAATATCCTGTTTAATTTTGGGAAATTAATCATTTTCTGGACACCATCCCAACATTGTACTCTGTTTAAAGGAGTCAGCACAGCACCAACAGGAATGAGCAGGAAATACTCTATGTAGAATAGTTAAGGAATCTTCATTACATTTTATCAGTCCTGGATGTGAAGAAGGAAGGCAGAATTTGGAGATGGCCCAGAGCGGTGAAAGCAAACTAAAGACAGTGTGATGGTGACTCTAAAGAAGAACATAGAGCACAACTGCCACAAAATAACATTTGATTTTCAGGCATGACGATGGCCATCTTGGAGAAGATAGGAGGCAGAACGCAGAAACTTTTTTTTTTTTTTTTAGTTTTTGATTATTATTATTTTAAATTAATATATAATGTATTGTTTGTTTCAGGGGTACAGGTCTGTGAATCATCAGTCTTACACACTTCACAGCACTCACCATAGCACATACCCTCCCCAATGTCCATCGCCCAGCCACCCCATCCCTTCCCCCACACCCTCCAGCAACTCTCGGTCTGTTTCCTGAGATTAAGAGTCTCTTATGGTTTGTCTCCCTCCCCAATCCCATCTTGTTTCATTTTTTCCCTCCCTACCCCCCATGACCCCCCGCCCTGCCTCTCAAATTCCTCATATCAGAGAGATCATATGATAATTTTCTTTCTCTAATTGACTTATTTTGCTTAGCGTAGTTTGTCTAGTTCCATCCACGTTGTTGCAAATGGCAGGATTTCTTTTTTTCCGATGGCCACATAGTATTCCATTGTATATATATACCACATCTTCTTTATTCATTGATCTGTTGATGGACATCTGGGTTCTTTCCATAGTTTGGCTATTGTGGACATTGCTGCTATAAACATTCGGGTGCACGTGCCCCTTCAGATCACTACATTTATATCTTTAGGTTAAATACCCAGTAGTGTGATTGCTGGGTCATAGGGTATCTCTATTTTCAACTTTTAGAGGAATCTCCATGCTGTTTTCCAGAGTGGCTGCACCAGTTTGCATTCCCACCAACAGTGTAGGAGGGTTCCCCTTTCTCCACATCCTTGCCAGCATCTGTCATTTCCTGACTTGTTAATTTTAGCCATTCTGACTGGTGTGAGGTGGTATCTCACTGTGGTTTTGATTTGTATTTCCCTGAAGCCAAGTGACGTGGAGCACTTTGTCATGTGTCTGTTGGCCATCTGGATGTCTTCTTTGCAGAAATGTCTGTTCATGTCTTCTACCCACTTCTTGATTGGATTATTTGTTCTTTGGGTGTTGAGTTGGATATGTTCTTTGTATTTTGGATACTAGCCCTTTATCTGATATGTCATTTGCAAATATTTCTCCCATTCTGTTGGTTGTCTTTTGGTTTTGTTGACTGTTTCCTTTGCTGTGCAAAAGCCTTTGATCTTGATGAAGTCCCACTAGTTCATTTTTGCCCTTGCTTCCCTTGCCTTTGGAGATGTTTCTAGGAAGAAGTTGCTGTGACCAAGGTGGAAGAGGTTGCTGCCTGTGTTCTCCTTAAGGATTTTTGATGGATTTCTGTCTCACATTGAGGTCTTTCATCCATTTTGAGTCTAATTTTGTGTATGGTGTAAGGAAATGGTCCAGTTTCATTCTTTTGAGAATGCAGAAAATCTTGGAACTAGAAAGGTTATCAATCTTCTGACTACTCTTTTCACTTTTCACTTGAATAGATAGATGCAGGGAGAAATAATCTGCTTAAGCCACAAAGCCCTAATTATTTTATCAGGAAAAATAGGAAAAACGGTGAAACCAACCCCTGCCTATTTGGGGGGGGGGGCTATTCTTCTAAGGGAAATTGGAATAAAGTTACCAGAAATTGAATAGTGCATTTTTTTTTTCTGCTGAGCCATTCTTTGCCAGAGAGTAGGTATAAATATGCAGATGGCTGATAAAGGGGAGATAGGTGATAAAAAATGGGAGATGCCAGGAAAGGGGACAAAGGAAAGGTTCTGAGTCAATGGATTTAGAAAGTAGACTTCAAGTCCTTCATGATCTATACAAAGCTAGGTCTTGTGTAGCTTACTCAGGATAGTCCCAATCCTGTCAATCTTTTCTTAGTTATCATATCTGGGGTTGGCCATAACCAAGGGTGTTCCCATGCACCACACCCTCTTTTCAGAAGTCTTAGATCAGCAAAGTGGTTTTCTCAACATCCATTCTATCCCATAAGTGGCAGCAGTATGGTTTGGGGAGTGGATCTCAACTTAAGGGGTCAGCCTGTTTAGTCAAAATGTTATCTCATCCTCTATGCCAGTCACTGGTTCAAGAATGAGAATGTGACCCAGTTCTGGCCAAAGAGATAGGAAGAGGCATTTGCCAGCATCTGGAAAAGTTGATCTCTCAAGAGAAGTTTGGGGGAATTCATTCCATCCCCCTCACCTCACCTCAATTGAAGAAAGAAGGTCTGATTGTCCCTGGAAGCCCTTCTACAAACAGGAGAACTGGATTTAGAATAAAGCTTATGCAATCTAGAACAGAGCAAAAGGAAGGGAAACATTCAACAATACACAATGGGGTTGCTAAAGTGATGACTCTGGAGACCCACCTTCCTTTGCACTTTCCTTTCAGACCCACCTTCCTTTCATCTTCCTTCCAAGATGTAGAGGCTTAAATCAATAGCATTTGATTATTATTTAGCTTCTGAATGCTATGGGGGCAGTGGTCAGTGGGGAAGGCTTGTCTTTGCTCCACAATGTGTTAGCTAGGACTGCTTGACTAGGGGCTGAAGGACCCAATTCCAAGATGGCTTCTTCAGATCTGAGGGTCTTGGCCCTTGGTTCTTTTTGTGTGGGCCTCTCACTGTGGGTCTCCCCACAAACTGCGGCAGCTTCCTCAGAGCATGGTGGCTGGATTCCAAGAGCAAGCGCCCAAAGACAGCCATGTAGAAATTGTATGGCTTGTTAGGTCCTATTTCCTTATTTCCACATTCTATAATATCCATAGTGCTCTCTTGGTCAACCAGTCACTATGGTTGGCCTACAAAAAAGAGAGAGGACGTAGAGCCCAACCTTTGATGAGAGGAATGGCAAGGAATTATGAACGTGATTTAAGCTACCACACAAGTTAATACATTTCTTTATTTTTATGACCCTTTCAGTTGGGTTTTTTGGTTACTTGTGGCCGACAATATCCTCATTGATACAGTTAGTGTCATCTCAGTGGCTGGCAGCAGAATGTCCCACATTAACAGCTTTCAATTACAATGCCAATTGTAGCATGGCTTCCAATAATTTGTTACTAGTAATTGAATACCAAGGTTTTGAAAGTATTTACTTTTTTTTCTTTCTCTTTTTGCAAATCGGCGCAGAATCAAACTTACCACTCTAATAGCAGAAGAGTCATTTATTTTAATTGTAGTAGATTTCTCTGAATGGGTGATAAAGGGATGGAATCAGAGCAAGGATATAGTACATGGAAGCATTATTCTAGGTTGAGAGCTATTGGCCTGGATGCTGCTTTAAGTGAGTGTTAGAAGGACTTCTAGATAGTCTGTGTGCTCAGGGTCAAATTCTTCTTCTTCTCTGCTAGCCTGAAGCTAAGACAGTGAGGTTAAAGACTTGTGATCATGTTGTATATTCTCTTTCTAGTTCTGTTGGTCTTTCTGTGGGCAAGGAAAAGAATAAAGACATTCCTCTTGGTCATCTGTCCTACCCCATGATGAACTCTAACACAGCAAACAATGTTTAAGTGTCCACTGTGTTCTTAGTACTCCCCTAGGTATTGCAACATAAAGGTAAGGTGTGGTTCTCTAGGAGCTTAGAAGATAAAGGCATTTGGGGAGCAAGAGGAGGCAAGTTAAAGTTGAGTATTAAAGCAGGTGCATAAACCAGCCATAAAGAAACGGGGAGTGCACTTCCTGGATTTCAGGGTGCTTCCCACCCTAGACAGTGCAGCAGCAAATCATATGATCCTCCCTTCCCCGCCTGCCTCTGACTGGGCCAAGATCAACATCTGACCCAGGGGTGCCCAACCACAAGCTGAGGAAGATGGGCCAGCAACCTGGGCCTTGTGGGTGGAAAATCTGAGCTGAGGCTACAGATGGCTGGAATCTGGAAAGGGACATGCAGTTACTTCCTTTGGGTTGTGGGCCCTGAGCTCAAAGGTCTAGCAGAGTTGGCCTCAAGGCAGCCATTGTGGAACTGGATGCAGACTCTTGCTCTGAGAGATTAGAGACTCCAAGAGGAGGTTTGGGATGTACAGGTGTGCAGAAAGAAGCAGTTTCCAGAAGATTAGGGACCGAGGGGTGTCTGGTCTACCTTGGGTCCTGTTCTTCCTGGGGCTCGTTGGTTGAGATTCCTGACAAACTGTGCTCCTTTTGTCTCCTTGACCAAAATACCATGCTCTGTCTTTTACTTGAATTTATTTGATTGGGTTTCTATTTCTTGTAATCATTGGAGCTCCATCTAGAACAAGTCAAGAATTCGTAGAGGACAGCAATTTCAATGAACCTTAAGTAATGAATTGAATTTTATGTAAATGCAACTCCTATGTCTGGACTTCCCAGTTTGCTGATCAAGACTGTGATTTAATAAAAGACCTCTAGAGTCACACATAGCCTTGGGGTCAAATCCTGATTTCTTCATCATTTCCTTGTGATCTTGGAAAAGTCACTTATTTATAAGGTTTAGACAATAATCCCCACTCTGCAGGGTTGTTGCAAGAATTAGAAATAAATATGTATATATACCACTATACAGTGCTTGGTGTATGATAGGTCCGCAGAGAATGGCTGCTGTTATCATTCCAAATGTATTTGGATGGGAGGAGGGAAGTAATTTTTAACCCTGTTCTCAGTAATGCCAAGTGTTTTTTTATTTTTTAAATTTTATTTATTTATTTGACAAAGAAAGAGAGATCACAAGTAGGCAGAGAGGCAGGCAGAGGGAGAGGGGGAAGCAGGCTCCCCGCCGAGCAGAGAGCCTGATGGGGGCCTCAATCCCAGGATCCTGAGATCATGACCTGAGCTGAAGGCAGAGGCTTTACCCACTGAGCCACCCAGGCGCCCCAATGCCATGTGGTTTTGATCAAGACATTTTATATTTCTCAACATTTTTAAGTGGCTTTATATGTTAAGTATATGTGTATGTTAAGTGTATGCATAAGCATGTACGCATGCATGAATTGTGTATCTGTTTGGCAGGGGTGTTATTTTCTCCCCTTTCCCCCTTTTCCTATTGAAGTTGTATTCACTGTGTTCTCAGACTATTTACTGTTATTAATCAGGCATGCAGTATGAGATGAACAGGGGTGATGAGTTGGTCAGACTGCCAAGCAAGTTCATGTTTTGCAGGAAACGCCAAATTGTTTCCTGAGGGGATGTTTTTTAGGAATGGAAGAGTATGCTTCACTGGCCCTCACAGACCCCGTCCTGTCCCTGGAGTGTTGTCACCTCACAGAGTGATACAATAGCTCTTTAAAAGCCAGTCCATGGAGCTGCTGTCCAGTTTTGCTGGAAGTGTGTTTGCCTTGTTGTTTTTCTTTTTCCTTCTGGTAAATGAAGCTCACATCGAGTAGGAAATGGATTGCAGACCTCCCATATTTCCTCAAAAAATATCCCAACTTCATCCATCCCCTCATAAACTAAAGGAGCGGGGGAAGCTAGCGAAAAGCAGGGAATCATGGGGAAAGAAAGAATGTCTTAAAAAAAAACTACTCCAAAATATTTTGAAGACATCTCCCCTTCCACCCAATGCCTCTAATTTATATAAAGATCAATGCATACGTCAAACTAACAAATTAAGATGCAATTGTCATTAAGAATACATCTTTGGCTATGTGGTTCATCTGCCAACCACATTTATTCATGAATTTTCCTTATGGACTTGGAGCAATTTTAAAGAGAAGGAAAGAAAGTCTTGGCATCCTAAACTGCCTGGGGATTTTGCTGGGCGTATGACTTTTCCTAAAACTCTTGACGAAAACAAAAATCACAAATGATAGCCTTCAAATTTTATTTCAGATAGTGAGTTTGAGTTGCATTTGTAAACAACCACTCATATTCAGACATATTCTTCTGAAGAGTTTTTAAATCTTTCTTTTTTTCTGCTGTGAAAAATATTCAGATTTTATGTCTGACCAAAAGGATAGAAAATGTCAAACAGAATTTTACTGAGGGTGTGAGGCTAAATCCTCTTACTTACCATTGGCCCAATTAGTGCCCCCAAGTGACTTGAGAGGGGGTCCTGGGCATGCTGGTCTGGAACTCAGGGGCCACAATGGGGTAGGAGCTCTTTGTCCACCTCACCACAGAAAATCACGGTTGGAGGGTATGTCAGGAAACTATTACTGGGTAACAGTCCCCATATGCCATGACATAAAATGATGATAATCTATTATTTCTCATGTGTCTGCTGGTCAGCTGGGGATTACCTCATCCAGTCTGGCTTATCTGGAATGACTGCTCCATGTCTCTCATCCTCTTTGGACCAGCTGGCTGGCGCAGACAAAAATCTTGTCATGGCATTGGCAGAAGCACAAAAGGACAGGCAGAATCATGTGAGGCCTCTTCAGCTAAGCTCAGAACTTTCACACTCTTAGTTCTGTATCACCTTATTGGCTGAAGCAAGTCAAATGACTGAACCCATAATCAAAGGGTAAGGAAATACATTCCACTCCTTGAGTGGAAGGAAATTCAAAGTCATGGCAAAGAGGATGGGTACAGTAAGGGGTAAAGAACTGGGGCCCAAGACTCTAATCTACCACAGAGAGATCTAGGAGTAGGACTGTACCCTTGGTGAGTGAAACCACACAGCTTATCTACAACTGTGACACGCCAGTCTCTTCTGTAGTATTGATGATGACTATCATAACTTGGTGCTATGAATCACTCACTATTTCTCCTAACTCTTTTAATTTTGGTTCCACTTTCCACCCTAGACAACCTTCTGATGATCACTCAGCATCCCATGTGGTTATTTCTGCAGGGTGTAGTGTTTGGACTATAAGATAGAAATGTCACAACCTACAACAATTTTATTCCCCATGTTATATGCAGAGACAGGCCCTATAAATATTAATAGACCCTATTGTCTAGCTCAATCCCTAGTGAGCTTTACTGAGACTTCTTCTTCAACAGAGTTTAACTTAGAACGCTAAAGGCGAAAAGAGCAAGTTTCTGAGCTTGAGAAGTGAAGAGGCAGTTTCCATACTATGGTAGAGTCATCCTATGAAGCCAGGGGGCAACTAAATAACTACCCTTTCTTGGGGAGACATCTACTGGTATGTAATTTTACCCAAATATTTATAGTTTTATATATATATATATATATATATATATATATATATATATATATATATACACACACACACACACACACACACATACCACCAGCACTTTGTCTTTCATAGGGGAAGGGAAGAAAGGTACAATCCATGTAATCTTCCTATTGGGCAGCCAACCACATGCATGGCGAACCAGAAGACTTCAATCAGGGAAGCAGAGCCATTAGAGTATTACGAATATAAGAGTAAGATCTTAGAGAACTGTGGGAGAAATGGGGGACATAAAGGTCTGGAAGTGAGATTGAAGGATCAAAGTCTAACCTGCCCCCAAGAAGCCCTAGTGTAGGTGAACTAAGAGGGTCAGAACTCGCAATGCATCTAGAAAGCTGGGCACACCTGGCCACTTAAGTAGAATCCACAGAAGAGCTGTGGAAAAGCCTTCAGACAGCTGTCAGCTCTGTAGGTCCTCAGCCAAGCTTTGGACGTGGGCCTGGGACTAGGTAGTGAGCAGGGCGAGTGGTTAGGAAGAAGAGAGAGACATGGGCAGCAAGGACAATCTAGAACCTGACAGCATCTCTATTTTTTTGCCATTTAATCATGCGAATCTTTCCTTTTTTTTTTTTGAAGTGCCAATTGTTATTCTTTTTAATAAGCATAACTGCCTCTAACTTTCTTTAAATATCAGATTTCCTGAATGATACTCATATAGTAGATGTAAATTTTGATAAATACTATGGATTTTTATTTTTTAATTTTTATCTTTTAAATTTAATTTTATTTTTTCAGTGTTCTAAGATTCATTGATTATGCACCACACCCAGTGCTCCATGCAATACGTGCCCTCCTTAATACCCACTGCCAGGCTCACCCATCCCCCTACCCCCCTCCAAAACCCTCAGTTTGTTTCTCAGAGTCCACAGTCTCTCGTGGTTCATCTCCCCCTCTGATTTCCCCCAATTCACTTTTCCTTTCCTTCTCCTAATGTCTTCCATGTTATTCCTTATGTTCCACAATTAGGTAAAGCCACATGATAACTGACTCTGCTTGATTCATTTCACTCAGCATAATCTCCTCCAGTCCCATCCATGTTCATACAAAAGTTGGTTTCATCCTTTCTGATGGAGGCATAATACTCCATTGTATGTATGGACCGTATCTTCTTTATCCGTGGGTCTGTTGAAGGTCATCTTGGCTCTTTCCACAGTTTGGCGACTGTGGCCATTACTGCCATGAACATTGGGGTACATACAGCCCTTCCTTTTACTACATCTGTATCTTTGGGGTAAATATCCAATAGTGCAATTGCAGGGTCATAGGGTAGCTCTATTTTTAATTTCTTAAGGAATCTCCACACTCTTTTCCAAAGTGGCTGCACCAACTTGCATTCCCACCAACAGTAAATAAAGTCTCTCTTTCATTTGAACCTTCCAAATCTTGTCCAAATTCCTCTTTTGGTCAGTCTAACATAGAACCACAGAGAGAAAGAGATTTTGGAAAATGTAGTTCCAGCTTAAGCAAACTGACACAGTTTAAGCCATTGTACGTGGAGTCCAGAAGAATGCACAGCCATTTATTTCAGGTGTGAATCATTGCTTCCAACCCATGCAGGGTTCACAGGAAGGGATTTAAATGTCTCTCTGCTTTATTCAGTGAGTCTGGGGACATTTGCTCTGAAATCCTGAGGCAAGTCCACACGATGTGCCCAACCTGTCTTTCATCCTTTTTGGCCCAGCTTCCCATTGAGGTGAGTTGATGCTGTAGTTGATAGAAAATCCTCTTTTATTCTAAATCCTCTCTTTTTTCCTTTCCTCTTTTATAACCTTTATAACCTTCCTTTGTCCTAGGGGCTGAATATTTTTCATTTAGGCTTCCATGAAACTTGTCAGCCTTTTAGTGCTAAGAAGTTTCATTGATTAATGGGGTCTGGGGGAGGAGGATGGCAATGTGTTGGGGAAGGGCTCTCGGGCAAGGACACTGAGAAAAGAGGCCTCCATCATGCTGGGTATCTTGGTGGAGCTTCTATGACCAGCCTTTTCCTGCTGACACCTTAGCTTTAGTGGGTCCTGGTTACCCAGGAGAAAAGATGACAGGAGGAGGAAAAGAAAAAGGAAGAAATTCACCCCACCGCTAAGAGTCCCGTTTATTCAGTATGTGTCCAGGAGATTAGTATACGACCTCCCTAATGAGATATTCAAGAGCCTTCAGAGCTTATCTTCTCACTCCTATCTTATATTTCTCAACAAACAGTTGACCCTTGAACAAGGCAAGGTTAGGGATGCTGACCCCTTGAGCATAGAGCTGGGTATAACTTTTGACGCCCCCAGAACTTAACTACTAATAGCCTACTGTTGACTGGAAGCCTTACTAATAACGTAAATAGTCAATTAACACATATTTTGTATGTTACATGTATTATATGCTCTATTCTTATAATAAAGCAAGCTGGTGAAAAAAAGGTTACTAAAAATCACAAAGGAGAGAGAACACATTTACAACACTGCACTATAAAAAATTCATGTATAAGTGGATCCGTGCAATTCAAACCCATGTTGTCCAAGAGTCAACTCTGTACTCCACTTTGAGGGATGCTGGACCTCCTACAGCTCACTTAGGGAAATTCTTCAAAGTGCATGTAAGAGATTCACAAGGGCTGATAAGATGATGAAGATGATATCATGAATCTGATTCTATACTAGCTTTCAGGTCAAGATGTCAGCATTCTTTCTTTTTTTAAAAGATTTTATTTATTTATTTGAGATAGTGTGCACATGAACAGAGGGAGGGTCAGAGGGAGAAGCAGAAGCAGACTCCCTGCTGAGCAAGGAGCCTAATGCAGGTTTCAATCCCAGGACCCTGAGATCATGACCTGAGCTGAAGGCAGATGCTTAACCAACTGAACCACCCAGGAGCCCCCAGATGTCAACATTCTGATCTGGTGGCCACCTGAGAGAGAGCACATAGAGCTGTGTAGCCATAGAGATATTTATTTGTCCACTTGGGACAAACTTAATGTCTCTATGACCTTAACACTTATGATAAATTTTCATGTTCCAAGTCTCCCATGCAATGCCTAGAGCAAAAGACAACAATTTTCTAGTGTCTTAATCTATATGCCACCATTTATGACAGTGTTAATCAGGGTATGTAAAGCTACCCGCTGTGTGTGGGGGGGAATTCCCCAAATGTTAGTAGTTCATACCAAAAATTTTATTTTTCATTTACATTACAATCCAGTCAAGAGTAGTGGGTGGTGGGGTGAGCCTTGCTCTTTGAAGTCAGTCAGGGACCTGGTCTTCCATCTGGTTGCTTTTATAGCTTTAGCAATGGTCTCGGGTAGCCAAGGGATGGGAAGGAGAGAGTGGAGAAGAAGCTTATCAGTTCTTAATTGCCTAGACCCAGAGGTGAAATTTTACCTCTGCTCAAATTCCATCAGTGAGAACTGGCCACATGTATAAGGGGGATGGACAAAGTAATTTAGCTTTATGTTCTGGAAAAGGAATGAATGGTGATCCTTCATGGCTCTGCTGAAATGTCACTTCTCCCCTGAGGCAAGTGCTCAGGGCTGTTCCTGGTACACCATGGGAACTCAAGAATGTGAGTTGCACACGCACATGAATGAATGAATGAATGAATACCTACATATAGGCTTCTGTTTTGTTTTTTTTTTTTAAGATTTTATTTATCTGAGACAGAGAGAGCATGAGAGAAGAGAGGTCAGTGGGAGAACAGACTCCCTGCTGAGCAGGGAGTCCAATGCGGGACTTGATCCTAGGACTCCAGGATCATGACCTGAGCCGAAGGCAGTTGCTTAACCAAGTGAGCCACCCATGCGCCCCATAGTCTTCTGTTTTTTAAGGCAGAAAATGAGAAGGAAGAGATTTTGGGGGAAGCAGAAATCTGTCTGTTACCCCTTTCGATCCATATGACTATTTATATTGTGAAATTTTTTTTATGAGTGGTCTAAGAGTTCATATTCTTTAAAAAAATTTTTTTCTCATTCATTCCACAGATATTTGAGGGCCTTCTATGTGGCAGGCTCTATGCTAGGTGCTCAGGTTGTCATAATTCCTGTCATTGGTAACTCACATAGGATGAGGTTAGTAGGAAAAGGGAAAAGAAGCTGACAATTGAAATGAGTGTGTAGGAGTCATGACAGAGATATGGATGGGGGGTGGCGGGAGAGCTGAGGTAGGGTACTTAATTCACTCTGGGATGGGTGTTATGAAGGCTCACCTTCCAGAAGAGGTGATACTTCAGCTGAATGAACATGCATTTGTCAACTGATGACCCATAAAATAGAGGTAAGGGGAACAGTAGTGCAAATACGGCAATTTAGGGAATAACAATTAATCCTGAAGGTCAACAATATGTGGTGGGGGTAGTAGGAGGTGAGGCGTTAGGGATTCACATGATTTCAGGGATTAAGTCATTTCTCTCTATCAAATGAAAGAATAGGGATATCTAAGTAGCAGCGATATTTGCACCAACCCATTATATTTTTCTCCTCAGATCGGCTCCAGTGAATAGAAGACATTAAACATTAAAAACATTAATATTTAACATTAACAATCAACACACAAAAGCCACTCAGAGTATTGCAACAGCCATCACTTTACAGGAAGAGTTTAAACACAAGGACACAGAGAAAGGTATACAGTGTCCTCCATCCCTGACAATGTAGCCTTGCCTCTGAAAGTGGAACAGGAAGAAGGCCTATTTCAAGGAAAATAAGGGAAATGGTTTCATTGTTTTCAAAGAACTGTATCTGTCTGCAGATTCTTCTAAGTAAGCCTTTTTGATGGAAGGTGGATGGAAACTAAGAACAAATCAGGGAGTGTTTTCTCTTGGGACTCCTCCATAAGTAAGGAGGTGTTAAGATTGTTCAGTTAGGGAACCAAGTTTTGCCTAGTTTAATATTACTGAGCATTCATACATTCACTCATTCTTCGTTCATTTAGCACGTTCGAGTGATACTTTTGTGTACTGCACTATGATGGCAGGTGCCACAGGAGAGTAAAAGATAGGTAAAGGTCCTTGATCTTGAGAACTAACGCATGCATCTGGAAGTTACTAGCCAAGAATGGGTTCTATTTAAGAGTGTAAGATGATAAAAGATAAATGTTGGCCACTGCCCCTGGTTCCTAGCTGAGAGTCCTAAGACTCATGTAAATTTCCAAGTGACAAGAGCACTAGGAGCATCTTTTGTTCTAATGAGGTGATTCTGTGTGGGCTCCTGGATGAGTCACCAGAAAGACCAAGCCATGATTAGAAACTTGGAATTTCCCGCCTACCCCCTGTCCTCCAAAGAAGGGAAAGTGGCTGGAAATAGTAAGTGATTATACCTATGTGAGGAAGCCCCCATAAAATCCCAATAGTGCAGGGGTTGGAGAGCTTCTAGGTTGGCAAACATATCCACACTGGAAGGGTGATACACCCCAACTCCATAGGGACAGAAGCTCCTGTGTTTAAGACCCTTCCAGACTTTGCCCTAGATATCTCTTCATCTGGCTATTCATCTGTATCCTTTATCATATCCTTTAATAAACTGATAAAACTAAGTAAGCATTTCCCTGAGTTCTGGGAGATGCTCTCACAAATTAATTGAACCCAAGGAAGGTGTGTGTGTGTGTGGGGGGGTGGTCATTGAAACCTCTGATCTATAGCTTGTTGGTCAGAAGCCCAAGAGATAACCTGGACTTTTGGCTGGCTTGTGATGTTGGTGGTGGGGGCGGTGGTGTTGCAGGGAGGCAGTCTTATAGGACTGAGCCTGTGAGATCTGATGCTCTCTCTCCGGGTAAGTAATGTCAGAACCGAGCTGAATTGTAGGGCATCTAGCTGGTGTTGCAGAGAATTGTGTGGTGAGGGGGAAAAAATCTCCACACATTTGGTAACCAGAAATGTCAGAATGAAAGCGTTTTGTATGAGGAGTCAAGAAGATACAGGCACAAGAGAAACACAGGAGGAAAGAACTGGGTTTTCCCCTACAAGAGGTGGAAAACTGAGTTTTTCTAATACAGAGCATCAGAGAAAAAAAAAATATATATATATATTTGTCGTTTGACCTTTAAGTACAGCATATCATATACCTATGTACATATATGCACACACATATTTTATATAATATATATTTGAGAGCCTTGGAGTCTGAAGTCCAGAGTCAATCTTGACTCTATACTTGGGCGACCACTGTTTGACTCTCAGTATTTTCAACTGTAAAACAAGGATCATAACAGTGACATCATAATTGTGAGGGTTAAATGAGATGACTCATGTGCGAGCTTTGTGTAAACAGTACAGGACTTTGCAAACATTTGTCACAGAGAAATTATCAAAGGTGAATGTACGAGGACTTTCAAGCAGTGTTTATCAAACTGTGTGCATCAAATCATTAATGGCCCAGGATGGTGACAGGCATTTCTCAAGAAGACAGTTGTGTGGTGTGTAGGGGAGGCAAAACTTTACCGCTGCCCTTTTAGGATGAAACCTTTTAGGGTTTCTGGCTGGGGCTGAGAGTTAAATTGACATAGATTAAGAAGAGCGAAGCATATGGCGTTTTATAGGTACACAGCAGTCCTGTAGGAAAACATGGATCAAAAGCACTTAGAGCTGAACACTTACATACTAAGTTGGACAAAGGGTGGTAAATAGTGAAAAAGGGGCTTGAGCTGAGGCAGTTAATGGTGAAGTGACTAGGAAGGTTTGTGTGTATTGATTTCCTTTGTCCTCCACTCCCTGCCTCTGGTGATAAGAATGTTCCTTGCCTCCTGGTACGGGGACATCTTTCATTTGCGAGTTTCATCTTCTGCTTTCAGGAAGAAAAAGGAAGGTCAGAGAGATCTTGTATCTGCTGTTTCTCAAGTGCTTTTAACTTAAGAAAGAAAGAAACAAACAAACAAACAAATAACAACAACACTTATGCCAAAGGGGCATATTTTGGCCTGCCACCTTTCAGGTCAAATACATTTGGGAACTACAGGATGATACCAAGTAAAACAGTATTAGGCCTGTAAGTGTGTGGAGGCTCTCAAAGAGAGTAATTTCAATTTACACCTCATCAGCCTTTCAAAAGCTGAGCCATTCAGCAACACATCATCTAGGAAGTCACTCAGCAACTTTCTAAGAACAGTGTGGAGATTCCCATCACAAGCATCAAAGGGCCAGCCCACTCTCCGCCAGGGTGCTAGAGCGGATTCCGGCATCATAAGGGGGGCAGAGCGCTGTAGCAGATACTTTTACGATTCCTTCCAACATACCTATTGCTGGCAAGGTGGTAATAGGTGGAAAGTCACAAAAGGGACGAGAAGGGGGCTGATTCTTAAAGGAACAAGACAAGGCAGCGAAGAAAAGTTTCTTGGGTTTCCAAGAAAATGTGCTGCCGCACCTCTGGCAAGAAAGACCGCTCCTTCTTCCCTATGCAAAGAGGTTCATCAGGCCAATAACTTTTATGCTATACCTCTTTTAGTTTTTATTCTTCCTTCCGACCCCTCAGCGCCCTCCAAACTTTCCAGCGGGAGAGGAGGGGCTGGGAATGGCGAAGCGGGAGGGGCCGAGGGCGCAGGCTCGGCGCGCTCAGGTATTAGGCCGGGCGGCCCCGCCCTACCCTGCCTCGCCCCGCCCCTCGGCGCACACCTCCGGGGGGGCGGGGCGGACCTGGGGAGGGGGCGGGGCGGACCTGGGGAGGGGGCGGGGCGGACTTGGGGGGGCCGGAGGCGGGGTCTCTGGGCGCGGCCGCGCGAGGTGGCAGGGGGCCCCCGGCTCCCGCGGGAGGCCACGGCGGAGTGCCCGCTGCCTGCAGGAGGTAACTGGCCTCGCCGCGCGGCGTGGGGAGGGGGCGCCCGGGGAGCCGCGCGTGGAGAACCCGCGCCGGGAGGCAGGTTTCCGGCGGGGAGGGGACTGCGGGATCAGGTGCGCGGTGGGGCCGCTCTCGGGCGCGCAGCGTGGCACGGGCCTGGCGCCGCCGCTGCTGTCCCGGGCCGCCCGGTCGGGCTCCGGGAGTGCGCGGGGGTGGTGCGAGAGCGGCCCCAGCCCCAGCGGGGGAGTCCCTTGTCCCCCGCCCCTGCCCTCAGGGGGCGTATTGTTCTGTTTGGGTTTTCATCTCCGTTAACTCTTTAGACTTGTCTCTTGGGGTGGGGGGGCCCCGGAGACCGTTCCCGGGTCTCCTCAGCGACGCCTGCTCTCAGGAGCCGTGGGGGAGGTTTGGGGCCCCTCCACGCCGGCGTTCACCGTGGGCGGGGCGAGGGGGGGGCAGTGACTCGGGGAGGGGGCCTCCCCGCCTTACCGGGGTCTGTTCTGCGGGAGCCCCCGGACCGCAGGGAAGGGAGACCCTAGCTAGCTCCTGCGGGGTCGGCCGTGCGCCCCTCTCTCTGCCCGGCCCGGGTGTGATCTGGGCAAAGAGGGAACCAGGGAAGCGAACTTCTTTGCCTGGAGAGTCGGATAAGAACAGAGTTCGCTGAGTATCTTTTATCTGTGATGTTTCCGAAACTTTTAGAAGCAGAGAAGGGGTGTTCAAATGTCACTTCCCTATGGTTTTTGCAAAACACGAATTACACGCTCGTCTTGATTTTAGATTTGGCTTCTCTTTCAGTTTTTGTTTTTGTTTTCCTTCTTCTTTGCTGTCGCTTCCTTTAAATAAAAGGGAAACGGTAGGCTGATTTGTGGGGTATATTGCACCCAGATAGATGCCAAGCCAAAAACGTTGATTCCTTTGGAATATTTAAAATATAGCATCTGAAAGGATTGCTTTGGTTTTTAGGATACTGTTCTGATTCTCACTCCAGGTAGGCATATAGTAGATTTTTTTTTTTTTCCCCCTCTGATTAATACTGTAAAAAGTAGCCTGGAAGATATTGAGAGTTAACAACACCCCCCTATTTACCCATTTAATATATTTTTTAAAAGATTTTATTTATTTATTTATTTGACAGAGAGAGATCACAAGTAGATGGAGAGGCAGGCAGAGAGAGAGAGAGAGAGAGGGAAGCAGGCTCCCTGCTGAGCAGAGAGCCTGATGCGGGACTCGATCCCAGGACCCTGAGATCACGACCTGAGCCGAAGGCAGCGGCCCAACCCACTGAGCCACCCAGGCGCCAGCCCATTTAATATTTTGATATGTAACTTTATTGTGGCTAAAAGCTGCTTTTTTCTGGAAGGAAATGTTAATATTTCTTGCCCATGAGAGCTGGGATTGGAGGAGATTTACCTTTTTATATCTTATGTTTTGTAGTTTTTGTCAATGACTTTTGTCAACTGGAGGAAAAAGTCTTCATAAGAATTTGTGTTTCTTTAAACACTTCAGGAAAAATATTTCAAAAGTAGCTCTTGTATTTTATTGGCTCCACTGGAATTATCGTTGTATTCATGAATAAAGGTAACAAATTGAGAGATTAATTCAGGTTGAGAGAAAAGGAGTAAGGTTCTTGTAGAACGTCCAGCAGACCTGTTTGGTTGGCAGATGTGTTAGTATTGGGATTTTCTGACGTGAAAATTTGTAAATGTTAGAAGCATGGTGGATTTGGGGTTGTTAGTGCTGTGGGAGTGGAAGAAATCATTCAAGTAAGTAGAGTGAGAAGAGAAGACCAAGGATGGGAAACACCAATATTTAAGAGATGTATAGAGATAGTCGTGGAAAGGGAGGAGAAGTCAGGAAAGGAGGAGGAAAGTCTACCAGACATAGTTCATAGGAACCACTTTCCTGGAGAAGAAAGAGGTTTAATCAGGAAACACTCTACTGGAGAGGAAAGAGGTTTAATCAGGAGAGAGATCTATCTCAGTCAAATGAGTCAGAAGGATCTGGAAAATAGGAGCTGATTAAGTAAGTGTGTCTTGGCTTTGGTAGTTAGGATGATAGGAGGTCATTGATCTCAGCAAACACAATTTGAGCAAAATGATAAGGATGGAAGTCAAATATGAATGAATTTGAAGAGTAAATAGAGAATGGAGAAGCAAAGATAAGGAGAGTAGAGTCCTTATTTTGAGAAACAAAGATTAGAAGGAGAAGTGACAGGGTGGTAGAAGGGAGTTTATAGTCCGTTTGGAAAGAATATAAGGACAACAGACTAATACTTTTTCTTTTTTTAAAGATTTTATTTATTTATTTGACAGAGATCACAAGTAGGCAGAGAGGCAGGCAGAGAGAGAGAGAGAGGGAAGCAGGCTCCCCTCCAAGCAGAGGGCCCGATGTGGGGCTGGATCCCAGGATCCTGAGACCATCACCTGAGCTGAAGGCAGAGGCTTTAACCCACTGAGCCACCCAGGTGCCCCCAGACTAATACTGTTAGGTTAAAGTGCATCTCGCGGCATTGTTCATGTCTCAGGTTTAAGTAGGAAAAGCTGAGCGCAAGTAGCTGAGCGTATTGATTAGAACTATTATAAGAAAGATTTTCATCTTCCCCCATTGAAATTATGATCACTGTCGTAGTGGTGTTTTGGTGGTAAAAGTGGTAAAAGAACACTTTCACAAACTGTGTTCAATGGCATTTCATCTGAGTTCCCGTACTGTGATACTTTTAAGACATGTGATTCTTACTTGTATATCTCCGTGATTCTTCCCAATATTTTATGTAGAAATCAGATATTTTGGTTAAATCAGAATTCATGAGGCATAGGTCAGGGGCTTTGCTTCAATTATTATTACACATTCAAGGGATAAGGCTCTTAGGTGAAAATTTCTTTATAATGAGCTTTACTTCAATCATCAGTGAAAGTTTAATTTTTTTATTGCTGTTCAGACACAGTGTTTTATGTGTATTTATGTTTGGAATATGAAAACAGTAGCTAAAACGGAAGAAGCCAAAAATCCAGTGTTGCCAAGGGTATAGAGCACCTGGAACTCTTGTACTCTGCTGGTAGAAGTGTAAATTGGTAAATCATTTTGGAAAAATGTATCAACTACGGCAGATCATGTGCATAAACTATGTTCAAGCTATACCTGACAAAATTCTAGAACATGCAGACTAGTTGAAAGCAACAGAAAACCGTTTAATGGTTACTTGAGGATGAGGCAAGGGAAAGTAAGGAGGGATGTACTGGAAAGAGGTGTGAGAAAACTTTTGGGGTTGGTGGGTTATTCATTTTCTTGATTGTGAAGATGCTTTTACAAATGTATACATATATTTGACTCATAAAATTATACATTTTATTTATTTATTTATTAAAAAAATTTTATTTATTTATTTGACAGAGATCACAAGTAGGCAGAGAGGCAGGCACCCTGAAATTGTACATTTTAAATATGTGCAGTTTACTGCAAGTTAGTACTTAACTAAGGCTGTAAAAAAAGTAAATAAAATAGTGGAAGAAAACGCACTATCATTTTTTCTTTTCCTTTCTTTTAAAGACATTTATTTATTTATTGGACAGAGAGAGACACAGCGAGAGACGGAACACAAGCAGGGGGAGTGGGAGAGGGAGAAGCAGGCTCCCCGCTGAGCAGGGAGCAAGATATGATACTGGCTCAATTCCAGGACTCTGGGATCATGGCCTGAGCTGAAGGTAGATGCTTAATGGCTGAGCCACCCAGGAGCCCTCTTTCTTTTTTTAAAGATTTTATTTATTTATTTGAGAGAGAGCACGAGCAGGGGGCTGGAGGATGGGCAGGGAGAGGGACAGGGAGAAGCAGAAGCAGACTCCCCACTTGAGTAGTAACCCTGACATGGGGGTTCGATCCCAGGACCCTGAAATCATGACCTGAGCCTAAGGCAGATGTTTAGCTGACTGAGCCACCCCCGTGCCCCTATTTTTTTCTTTCAAATATTATCGTTATCTTAAGGTGATTGGATTATTGATAATTTTTATTTTTTCATATAGTTTTAAGTATTTTTCATATTTGCTGCCATGGCTATTATGCATTTCTTTAATTTTTAAGTGAGAAATTATTTCATATGTACAAAATAGTACTTTTGACACATCCATAGATTTAGAGTACAAATAAAAGCCATTGTACTGGGGTGCCTGGGTGGCTCAGTGGGTGGAGCCTCTGCCTTCGGCTGGGGTCATGATCGTGGGGTCCTGGGCTCTGGGTTCCTGGGATTGAGCCTCACATCGGGCTCTCTGCTCAGCGGGGAGCCTGCTTCCCTTTCTCTCTCTGCCTGCCTCTCTGCCCACTTGTGATCTCTGTCAAATAAATAAAAATCTTAAAAAAAAAAAAGCCACTGTACTTATATCATGCTTTAGAGCTAATACGTTGTCAGTATTATCAAAGCCCTGATTGTATCTTTTTCTCTGCATCTTTTTTTTCCCACACTCCTTGATTTTCTATATAGTTTTGCTACATAGGTGTGTATTCATAAATAATATAAAGTTTAGTTTTGTCTATTCCGTGACTTTTTTTGCACATTATATTTATGAGACTCGTTGGTATTGATGTTATAGTTCATTTACTTTTTATTGTTCTATATCATTCCATTGTATGCCTTTACCATCGTTTATCCATCTCCCTGTTAATGGATATCTAGAGGTGTTTTCAGTTTTCTTTTTTTTTTTTTTAATTTAATTTTTACTTTTTGCCATTAAAAACTTCTGTTATGGCTGTTTTTTTTTTGTTTTTTTTTTGTTTTTTTTTTTAAGATTTTATCCGTTTACTTGAGAGAGAGTGTGTGAGTAGGGGGAGGGGCAGAGGGAGAAGGAGAAGCAGACTTCCCACTGAGCACAGAACCCAGCACCGGGGCTCGATCCCGGGACCCTGAGATTAAGACCCAAGCTGAAGGCAAATGCCCAGCTGACTGAGCCACCCAGACGCACCTGTTAGGGCCATTCTAATCCATGTCTCTGCCTAGGAGTAGAGTTGTGGGTCTTCTGTTCTGCTAGATAATGCTGAATTGTCTTATAAAGTGGTTGTACCAATTTATACTTTCACAGGTAGTGTGTTAAGTGTTCATTTAAAAAAAAATTTTTTTTTAATTTGACAGACAGAGATCACAAGTAGGCAGAGAGGCAGGCAGAGAGAGAGAAGAGGAAGCAGCAGGCTCCCTACTGAGCAGAGAGCCCGATGTGGGGCTCGATCCCAGGACCCCAGGATCATGGCCTGAGCCGAAGGCAGAGGCTTTAACCCACTGAACCACCCAGGCACCCCTTAAGTGTTCATTTTGTTCCCTTCCTCAACATTTGAGACATTTGTACAATATTTGTAGTTATCTGAATTGTTTCTTTTCAACAGTCTGGTGGATGAGAATGGTACTCCTTTAGAGGTTTAATTTACATTTCCCAAACCTTCCAAAATTCCTCTTCCATGAGATGTCTGTCTTTTGCCTATTTTTTTTAACTTTTATAATTTGATTTCTAGAAGTTGTATTTATTTATTTGTGGTACTAATTCTTATCAGTTATGCATGTGGCAAATATCTTTTCTGCAGTAAGTGGCTTGTCTTTTACTTTATGTGGTGTTTTTTCTGTTCGTTTACTTTATGTGGTTTTTGGTGGATGCAGTGTATAGTGTAATTGAATGTGTCAGCCTTTTCCTTTACAGTTTGTGATTTTGGCATCTTGTTTGACACATCTGTCTCTCCCTTGAGGTTGTAAAGGTATAGTCTGATATTTTCTTCTGAAAGCTTTAAAATACTGCCTTTCATATTTTTTATGTCTTTAATCCATGTGGCATTGATTTTTGTGTGGTGTGAGGTGGGGATCCAGTTTCATTTTTTTTCCATTATGGGTAATCAGTGTTTCCCAGAATCATTTACTGAATATTCTGGTTTTCCTCCCAGTGATCTATAAGCATCATATGTCAAGTTTCTATATATGTGTGCATATATTTCTTTGTTTGGTCTCTTTGTGTATCCTTGCCTGCAGTCTAATTTACTATAGTTGTGTAAAGAGACAGGATACCTAAAAGAATGAGTCATCTACTCATAGTTCTTTTAAAACTAGACTCCCCTTCAAATTAATTTTTTTCTAAAGTAGACTTTTCTTTGGAATATATTTTTAATCTTAAATATCTACTGTAATCCACTGAGGTCACAAATAATACTGAAGCTACTTTTTTATCATTTATGTAATTTTTTTAGAGAGGGAAGTGGGGTAGGGACGGAGGAGAGAGAGAGAGAGAGAGAGTGCGAGCGAGTGAGAGAGTAAGAAAATCTTAAACAGGCTCCACTCCCAGCATGGAGCCCCACATGGGGCTTGATCTCACAACCCCGAGATCATGGTGTAAGCTGAAATTGAGAGTTGTGTGCTTAACTGACTGAGCCACCCAGATGCTCTGTAAAACTGAAGCTACTTTAATGTAGACTGTATCAGGCTGTCTTTGGTTTTTGCAAATCCTGTCCTAACTCACTGGAGTTCATTTTAACTTGAGAAGTAAATATAGAATTTTCATTTTGGGAATATAGTTAAGATATTTAGGAAAACCTTCACACTGCAAATAGCTAAGAATACTTTATTTAAATTTTTTAAAAAGGTACTTAGGAATTAATATGCCAAATTATAAAAGAAAGCTGAAAATCTGAGAGTAAAGGAGCCCTTAAGTCTTATTTGCTCTGAGAGCATTTGCTAAACTGGGGGTACTTAATTAGATTTGATTAAGAACTTGGTGAATTTGTAGGAGGCATGGTTAGAAGTCAGTCCTGGGCTTATTCAAGGCACACTAACAAAAGACTCTCTGCCTTTAATTCTGAGAATCCCAAAGGTGTGTGGTGTCAAGGACTAAAACTCACCTTACCTCTTTCAAAGATCTGTAAGGAAAGTTGCCTTGATGCCAAGTAAAATGAGGGAAGAAAACCTGTCCTCGGGAAATTGTAATAACCAGTGCATGGTCAGTGGTAGGGCCTGGTTCACATCACCTTGGTGGTCCAAAAACATTTCATGGTGTAATTTTTTTTAATATCTTATTTTTCTTTATATATAATTCACATACCATAAAATTCACCCTTTTGAGGTGTACAGTTCAGTGTTTTTTTTATGTGTTCACAAAGCTGTGCAACTATCATCACTAATTCTAGAACATTTTTCTTTGGCCCGGAAAGAAACCTTGTACACATTAACAGTCACTCCTCATTTCCTCCTCTCCCCCCAACCCCTGGCAGTCACTGCTGTACTTTCAGTTTCTATGGCTTTGCTTATTCTGGGCATTTCATATTAATGAAATGATACAGTATGTGGTCTTTTGTGTCTTGCCTTTTTCACTTAGCATAATGGTTTTAAGGTCTATCCATGTTGTAACACAAATCAGTATTTCATTCCTTTTAATGGCGGAATAAGGTTCCCTTCTGTGGGTGTAACATTTTGTTTTTCTGTATGTTAGGTGATGGACATTTGGGTCATATCCACTTTTTGGCTATTATGAATAATGCTGCCATGAACATTTATGTACAAGTTTTTGTGTGGATATATATTTTTCATTCTCGTAGTATAAAAGACCTAGGGAGTGAATTCTTGGGTCATATGGTAATTCTGTTTTTAAGTTTTTGAGGAACTGGTGAACCATTTTCCAGAGCAGCTGCACTATTTTTCATTCTCACCAACAATCAGTGAGGGTTCCAGTTTCTTAATATCTTTGCCAACACTTGTTTTTGTCTATCTTTTTGATTATAGCCATCCTAAGTGTAAGTGGATTGGTATCTCATTGTGGTTTTCATTTGCATTTCCCTAATAACTGATGGTGTTAAGCACCTTTTCATGTGTTTATTGGGTATTTATCTGTCTCTGGAGAAATATCTATCACATCCTTTGCCCATTTTTCAACTAGGGTCTATGTGGTCATGAATTTAAAATGATTTGGTAAGGGGCACCTGTGTGGCTCAGTCAGTTAAGCATCTGACTCTTGCTTTCGGCTCAATTCTTGATCTCAGGGTTGTGAGTTCAAGCCTGATGTTGGGCTCCGTGCTGGGCATGGAGCCTGCTAAAATAAAATAAAATAAAATAAAATAAAATGGTAAACAAATGCAGATATTCTCTGAGAGTATATTTTCATCTTTGGCTTAAAAAAGTTCTACAAGTAAAATTTCAAGGTCACTGAATAATTTGTCAAAGATAATCAAATGCACAGGAAATAAGACAATCTGAGTAAGAATTAGCAGAAACAACAGATAGACATAAACTTACAAAATCTTACATATTGGAATTGCCAGTCATAGATTATTAAAATAACCATGATGGGGGATACCTGGGTGGCTCAGTTGGTTGAGCATCTAATTCTTGCTTTCAGCTCAGCTCATCATCTCAGTGTTGTGAGTGCCCTGCTCAGCAGGGAGTCTGCTTGAGATTCTCTCTCCCTCTCCCTCTGCCCTTCCTCCCCCAACTCAAATAATTAAATAAAGCTTAAAAATTTAAATAACTATGATGGGCTATATTTAATAAAATAAAAGCCAAGTTCTTTTTTTTTTTTTTCCTAGCTGCTTTTGAGATTTCCTCTTTATCACCAGTTTTGACCCATGTTATTATAATGTGTCTTGGCATGGTTTTCTTCATATTTCCTATGCTTGATGTTTGTTGAGGTTCTTAGATCTGTGGTTGGTAGTTTCAAATTTGAAGAATGTTGGTATTATTTTTTCAAATATTTTATTCTGCCTCCCCCATCTCCTTCATGGACTTCGGTTACATGTATATTAGGCTGTTGGAAATTGTCCCATGGGCCACAGATGCTCTTTTGTCTTTATTCTTCTTTGTTCTTTGTTTCATTTTGGGTAATTTCCTTAACTATATCTTCAAGTTCATTAAACTTTTTTTTGGCAATATCTGATCTGCTTTTAATCCCATCCAGTGTATTTTCCATCTCAGATATTGTAATTTTCATCTTTAGAAGTTGGGTCTTTTTTTCTATCTTTCATGTCACTTCTTTTTGAACATATAGAGCCAGTCAGATGGTTTTAATATTCTTAAATGTCCATGTCATTTCTAGGTGGGACCCAGATTTGATTTTTCTTTTCTTTCTTTCTTTCTTTTTTTTTTTTTTTGCATGTTTGGGAATTTTTTATTAGATGCCAGAATTGTACTTTGTGTGCTGGATGTTATTTAGATTTTTATTAAATTTTTTTTTTTTTTTTTTTTTTTTTTTTTTGCTTTGGAACATAGTTTTTTTGAAAATGGTTTGATCCTTTTGAGTCTTGCTTTTTAAATTTGTTAGGTGGAAAGCAGACTAGCATTTAGGGCTCTTTATTTCTCACTGAGGAAGCCAGACCCTTCTGAGTATTCTACCCAATATCCTGTGAATTATGTGGTTTCCCAGTTTGGTTGGTGGGGACAGGCATTAATACCAACATTCATGGGTGTTGGTATGGTTTTTGTAATCTTTTCTGGTAGTCTTTGCCCAGACTTGTAATTTGCTTGCATTCATGCTCTGATCAGTACTCTGCTGGGTACTGGAGTGGGACCTTCTACTGACGTTGTGGTTCTCCATACACCTCTCTGCCCTCTAGGAGTTGTCCAAGCAAACTCTGTCTGCTTTATTCTTATCCACGGAAATTTGTTTCCTTTGCTGCATTCCTCCCTTATAGTCCCCAGTTCATTATCTTAAAGGTCCTCGACCTTTTCCCCAGAAGCAGTAATCGTTTTTAAGCAGTCCTCCCACAGCCCTCTCAAGTATTTGCAGGCTGACTGGGGTCAGAAATGTGGTTTGATGAATTTATTAAGAGTTTTTATATGAGCTGGTTGTTCTGCTTTGTTCCCTTATCTATCAACTATATAGCTGATTTCCTATTATATTCCCAGCATCATATAGGGTGCTAAGTGTGAAGTAGAAACTAAGTATATATTGTTTCTGAAAAGTTTATATTCTAGATGGGGAGAGAGAACAAGTGGTACAAATGTCAAGAAAAATATAATTTTTTTTTAAAGTTCACTTTAAAAAGTGGTCAAGGAATGCATTCTTTAAACTAGGGCTGAGAAGGGATTTTGAAAATATATAAATTTCTAAAAAATATTTATTTTAGAAAGGGAGAGAGAGAATGAGCTGGGGCAGGAGCAAAGAGAGAGGGACAAGCCGACTCCACTCTGAGTGCAGGGGGCTCGATCTCATGACCCTGAGATCATGACCTGAGCCAAAATCAAGAGTTGGATGCTCCACCAACTGAGCCACCCAAGTGCCCTGAAAGTGTATAAGTTTTTAAAACAAATTTGTTACAAGATGATAATGGAAGAAAAGATGCTGTTTATAAAGGGCATATACTTAACAAGGAAAGTTCTGCACTTATATGAAAAAAACTGTAAAAACTCCCAAAGATACAAATGCAGATTTGAACAAATGTTCTGGGTAGGCATACACAACATCTTAAGAAGGTCAGGTTTTTCTAAAATCATTTATAAATGTAACAGAATCCTAATGAAAATACCATTAGGTTTTTTCTCCTGGGGCTAGACAGATTATGAAGTTTATTTGCAAGAACTGATAAGCAGGATAGATAGGAAAACCTTGAAATTGAAAAGCAGTAGGGATGGGAGCTAGCCCTCCTACATAGGTAAGCCTGTTATTATAAGCCATTATAATTTTAAAATGTGGTACAGGAAAAGACAGACCCAAGTGCAGAGAATAGAAAATACAGAAATAAGCCCAATTTTATATAGAAATTTAGTCTGTAATAAAGACAGCATTCTAAAATCATTGACGAAAATATGGAATTTTAAGTAAATGGTGATGTTTTGATACCAGAATAGCCAATTGGGATTGGGAAAGGAAGGATTGGCTCTACTTCTCATAATGCACACCAGGCTGTTAGTATAGAAGGTAGTAACACCGTGCTAAGTATTAGAAGAAACCATGAGTGAAGTCTTTTATGACCTATGTATGCGGAAAACTGTCTTGTGACTCCAAATCCAGAAGCAAAAAGGGAAAACACAGATAAGTAAAACTACATGTGTGTGTATCCAAACACTCGTATGTTTCTATTTATCTGTGTGTATATATATTTATATTATATATACATTTATTTATACACACACGTTCTCTTCCATTCTCAGCAGAGAATACCATAACAAGGCAATGATACACTGGAAGAATGTTTGCCACTTAATATCATGGATAATGTGTTAATCTCTCAAATATATAAAAATCCTCTAAAACTGAGGCAGAAATGACCAAAATAGCTTTATAGAAAGATGAGCAAGAGATAATGAACAGGGAATTCATAGAAACAAATACAGATTAGCGTTTTATGAAAAGGTGCCCACCTTCACACTGAAAGAGATGCAAATTAAAACAACACGAGATGGGGTGCCTGGGTGGCTCAGTGGGTTAAGCCTCTGCCTTCCATTCAGGTCATAATCCCAGGGTCCTGGGATTGAGTTCTCTGCTTAGCAGGGAGCCTGCTTCCTCCTCTCTCTCTCTCTGCCTGCCTCTCTGCCTACTTGTGATCTCTGTGTCAAATAAATAAATAAAATCTTAAAAAAAAAACCACACACACAACATGAGATACCATTTCTTTCCCATCAGATGGGCAAAAGTCCAGCATTTTGACAAATAATTTGTTGGTGACCGTGTTTGGAAGCAGAGCTCGGGTATTACACTGAGAAGATGCGGTTTATGACCTGCTAAAGGGGGAGGTGTAAGTCACCTCTGGGGGTTGGTGGGTAGCTCCCTCATCATCTGAGTTCCTGCTTTGGGGAAGTGGAAACCCCCCGGGGTTGATTTGATTAAAGGCGCCATTTCAGTACACCCACACAAAAGAAGTAAAGTCAGAAGATTTGTTACTTACAGATCCCAGAAACAACTGGGGACACAGAGATGAATTAAGATTTGCTATGAATTGATAACTCTTTAGTCTGGGTGATAGGGGTTTTCTTATACCATTTTATCATCTTTTGTAAACATTTGAAATTTCCCATGAAAAATGTATGGAGTATAAGTATGCATAAATGAAGAGAGTACATTTGGAATTAAGTCAGTTAGGCCAGGGTGGGCAATTGGATGTGAAGTTCTTCAACAATTTTATGTTCCTGATTAATTTATAACAGATTCCTGGGGCACCTGACTGGCTTAGTTGGTATAGCACATGACTCTTGATCTTGGGGTTGTAAATTCAAGCCCCATGTTGGGTGTAGAGATTACTTAAAAATAAAAAGTAAAAAAAAAGTAAAAAAAAAAAAAAAAGTAAAATAAAACCGACTCCCTTTATTTCCAGTTTATGGAAATTTGTTATTTGTGGTTTAGGTAGCTCGTATCTGAGTGTGTGTGGATGTATGTAATACAGTGTTTAAGATGTATTTTTCTCTTTGTGTAATTCTAAATGTTAAACCAACTTATAAAGTATGAAATTGTTTATTGGCCCCATTATAGGACCTTCGGATTTCCAAAAGAATTGATGTGGAGGAAGTAAAATTTTTCTCACACTTTTTATGTGTGCCATATTTTCTTGGAGATTTTGCTTGGGCATTGATTTTGATATACCTGGCAAAAAGGAAAATTGAGGGTGGAATTTTTTTAATTAATTATTTTTAATTAACATATAATTCATTATTTGCCTCAGCGGTACAGGTCTGTGAATTGTCAGGCTTACACACTTCCCAGCACTCACCCTCCCCAATGTCCATAACCAACCCAACCACCCTCTCCCTACTCCCCCCCACCCCCCAACACACAGTTTGTTTTGTGAGATTAAGAGTCTCTTATGGTTTGTCTCCCTCCCAATCCCATCTTGTTTCATTTTTTTCCTTCCCTACCCCCCAAGCCCCCAACTCTGCCTCTCAAATTCCTCATATCAGGGAGGTCATATGATAATTGTCTTTCTCTGATTGACTTATTCTGCTCAGCATAATAGAGGGTGGAATTTTTCTTTCTCTCTCTCTCTCTTATTTTTTTAAAGATTTTATTTATTTATTTGACAGACAGAGATCACAAATAGGCAGAGAGGCAGGCGGGGGCAGGGGAGCAGGCTCCCCACACTGAGCAGAGAGCCCGACATGGGGCTTGATCTCAGGACCCTGGGATCATGACCTGAGCCGAAGGCAGAGGCTTTAACCCACTGAGACACCCCAATTTTTCTTCTTCTTTTTTTTTCCAGATTTAACATTGAGATCGTTCAGTTAGTGATTTTTGAGTATGTCATTTTAATAACTTATAAGGAGCCTGGCTCATACAAAATTACATATAAGATGAAAAATCTATCTTCCTCTAAACATTTTTGCTTTGTATTCCTCATTCATCTTAGAAAGATAATATGATTTATTTAGTGATACCTAATGGCCTTAAGCATGATCATGTTAACTTGTTTTCTATTCTACCAACAGATTAATACTAAAATTGGAAGTTTATCAATTGCTGAATATTGGAAATTGGATGTAATGGCAGCAGAATTTATAAAGAGTTGCTGTAGAGGATGTTTCTATGGTGACACAGAAAAGCATAATTGTGAGTTTGGCTTCTTTTGACTTCAACAAACATGTATTTAGTGTCTTTTTATTTGTGGCATTTTGTAATATAAAGATAAGTGAGACGTATTTCTAACTTTGTGGGGGAGACAGAAACATAAATAAGAGGCATACTAGGTAAGTATTAAAGTACCCTGGAGTCTGGAGGGAGAGAGATAAATTCAACATTAACCCCGGAGACACCCTGGGACATCACCACGGAGAGGATGGCATTTGGTATGGGAGTCTAGAGAGGATTTCGGCAGCTGGGTCGGAAGAAGGAAGTAAGAGAAGGTAAAAATTGGACCTGGGTGTGAGAGGTGGCTGAAATTGTACAGGCAAAGGCAGGGAAAGAAAAGTGTTGGGTGTGTTTGGGGACAGTATACTCTGGCAAATGCTTTCATTTGAATAAAGACGATTTCTAGTTTACGAACAGTGCATTAAAAAACTGCCTTTCACAAATGAAAGACTACTGGAGAGGAGACCCATTATTTCATCAAGACCCCATATTTATAAAGGACTCCTGGAGAGTTCCCTTTCAATTGCATGGTCTCCTCCTCTCTTCTGAGTTGTGACGGGAACTTTATTTTTCTCTGGCTTTCTCTTGTATTCCTTCATCTAGAGTATAGCTTCCTAGTATATTTGAGTACGAAGACTTCTTTTTGCATTAAAACATTTCATAATTCCTACACAGTAGTAGTTGTACGTTCGTTTCTGAAGTCAACAGACAATACTAATTGTACATAAAGATGAACTCTGGGTGTCCTTTACCTCCCCATCCGAAGTCATCAGTCTTTGAGACAGGGACAAAATGGGTCACAGAAGCTAGAACAGGGAAAGTTGCCATTATATTAGGGTAAAAATACATTTTATTTTGTGATTGGGTGAAGTTTTTGTAGACTTGGAGACCTTTAGCTTCTTTTCAGAATTCTTTTATATATTTAAGACTGATGTTAACCACCAGTACTGACAACAAGAATTGCTTTGTTGACAGTATTTTACTTAAAAGCATCATGGAATTAACTACAAAATAAACTTGTTTTCCATCTGTGAACTCTTTTGTGGGAATGAGTTTCTTTAAAAACTGCTTTTACCATTATGATAAGTTGGTATACTTTAGAAATAGTATATTAATTTCTCAAATATTGCCTGGACAAAATTAATGTAGATTCCAGAAGTGCTTGATAGGAAAACTACATAGAGGTTTCTGTATTAGCAGTTTGTTCTAAAATGATGAAGTAAGTACCAAAGTTTGCTAACTTTAGATTATTAGAGATAACTCTACATTCATATTTGTGATTTTTCTTTTTTCTTTTGTTTTTTCTTCTTTTACATGCAGTTTCCAGGGAGAGAGACTTTCAAGCAGCAGTCTCAGAGACTAAGGATACCCTTGTCTCTGTCCCTCCGTTGACTGCTGTTTCGGTAAAGCCTCAGGTTGGCTGTACTGAGGATTACTTGCTTTCCAAATTACCATCTGATGGCAAAGACGTACCATTTGTGGTGCCCAGGTTTAAGCTCTCATATGTTCAGCCCAGGGTACCAGGAACTCTGTCACATCTGGAGGAACTTGAAGGTAAAAAAATGACACGCAGGATTTAAAGATCAACACATAGCATTTAAATGCTATTGTTTCTGTGATTTTGCTCTTTTATAACTTGAGAGTTTTTAAAATTTTTTTATGTATAACTTTTTATTTTATTTTATTTTTTTTGTTTTGCTCTTTCTGCAGAGAAACTTAATGTATAATATTTTTGAAAGGTCCCATTATGAAATCTGATCACAACTAACGCACATTTGTGTGTAGATGTGGCCTTTTAAAACAAAATTTAAGATCAATTAACATATAGTGTATTGTTAAAGAGTTTAGTGATTCATCAGTTGCATTTAACACCCAGTGCTCATTCCATCACATGCCCTCCTTAATGCCCATCACCCAGTTACCCCATCCCCCCACCCACTTCCCCTCCAGCAACCCTCAGTTTGTTTCCTATGATTAAGTGTCTCTTGTGGTTTTTCTCTCTCTCTGGTTTCATCTTTTTTTTTTCTTCCCTTCCTCTGTGTTCATCTGTTCTGTTTCTTAAATTCCACAGATGAATGAAATCATAGGATATTTGTCTTTCTCTGACTGACTTATTTTGCTTAGCATAATATTCTAGTTCCATCCACGTCCTTGCAAATGGTAAGATTTCTTTTTTTTTTGAATGACTGAGTAATATTCCATTGGATATGCAACTTCTCAGTCTAAATAGCCACTTGAGTGAGATAGATTCATTGGGTAGATTTTGGCTGATGTTAGAGGCCAGTGGAATCATGATGATAAGAAGAAACAACATGAAATTCTTGTATTTTAAAAATAATTTGCTTTAGTCCATTGAAACACTGTCACAATGTTTTCCCCCTCAAAATTTTTTTGTGAAAAATTTCAAACATACAAAGAAGTTGAAAGACTATAACAGTGAATACCCATATATCCACCACATAGAATTGATCATTAATATTTTATCATACTTTATCACATATTTATCTATCAATTCCTGTATCTGTTATTAATCCTTTATGAGTTGGAGGGGGGTGGAGAACACATTTCACAATAAATTGAAGACACTGATACATTTCCTTCCGAATACTTAAGCATATATATACTTTATCAGAGTTCAGTATCTGTTTACAATTTTCTTCTTTTGACATAAACCTTATACAAAATGAACTGCCTCAGTTTTGAGTTTGTTTTTGTTGAGTTTGGACGAATGCATGTAACATTGTAATCCAAACTCCTATCAAAATCTAGAATATTTTTCCAAATATGATTTTCTGCCCCATCCTTTCTTCTCATTCTGGGACTCCAATTAGACAAATGTTGGACCTTTTTATATTGTTTTATGGGCCTCTGAGACTTCTTTTGCTTGTTGTTCACCATTTCCCCTACCCTTAAGATTGGATATTATTGATTTTCAAGTTCACTGTCTCTTTCCTCTGTCATACAGCTGTTAAGCCCATCCAGTGAATTTTTATTTTAGACATTGTGTTTCTCAGTTGTTGAATTTACATTTGGTTCTTTCTCATATATTTTGTTTCTTTGCTGTGATTTTGTTTTCTTTTTTTTTCATTACCATAAGCCTATTTTCTTCTATGTCTTTGGGCTTTAATATGTTTCTCTGTTAATTCTAACATCGGAGTCATTTAGGTTTGGATTCTAAGGTTTGTCTTTTTTTGGAGGGGGGAAATGGGTCACCTTTCCATGTTTCATTGTGTATGGAGTAATTTTTGATTGTATTCTGGGTTTGGGATGTTGTGTCATGGACACTTTAGAACCCATTATATTACTCTGAGGTAAGAGGGTTCCCCCCCTCCTTTTTTTCTTTCTTTTAACCAGGCGATGAACTTTGTTGGACTATGTTGCAAATTCTGTGTCTTTGATGGCAGCTCTTATCTCACCTTGGTTTTTGTATCCTTAGTTGGAGTCTGTCCCGCATTTGTGTGACTCAGGGAGCAGCCAGATGTTTGAGCAGACTTTATTCACAGAACTTGGGGCTTTTTCCTTTCCAAGATACCCACCTTACTTTCTAGCAGCTGTGGTTGCTCTGAACTCTACCCTCTGGTTCTTTAGGCCAGAAAGAGTGTGGATTTTCTTTTGGCATTTTATCTGCCCTGTGCAGCACCAACTTTGGCTTGTGCTAAAGCAGACAGTCATTAAAAACAGGTGGCCATTCCCTTTCTTCCAAGAGTCAGTGCTGTCCTGAATATGCCCTGCTTCTGCTCAGTCTCCAATCCCTTCAGGGTTTTTGTTCATTGTTTTTGGTCTACAGTGTACTGTTGTTATCTGCAGGAGACTTGGGTTCGGTAGGAATGATCCATCTTCCTTCCGTCTTTACTTCTTTCCTTCCTTCCTTCCTTCCTTCGTCCCTCCCCCCTCCCTTCCTTTCTTCCTTCTTTCTTCAAGGAAAGAGGAACCCCATGCTCGGCCCACCACCTGGTTTTGCATGGCAGCAGTGTCTCTCAAAAGCAGTGTTTACAAGCTCTTGGCCACAGCACACCCTGATCATTGGTCTTCCTCTTTCTTTCGTACTTGTTAACAGGATTGGGATTAAACTATATAAACAGTTTGGTAATCTGTTTTATTCTTGTCACACATTGTGAACATGTTTTCATGTTCATTGCTTTTTAATGGCCCCGTGGTATTAAATCTATAGATGTACCATAATTTATTTAACAAATTCTGTATTCTTAAACATTTAGGGTATCTTATGTATAATTTTCATAATCAGAAAATAAGAAATACCTACCTGGATATATGTGGTAGTTCTTCTTTTGTCTGTTTTACTGGGTCACTGGAAAATAGATTGCTTTTTGATTTGAATGAATGAAGAAATGGGTTTACACTTAAATTATAGGCTCAGTGAGTATGTGGTAAAGCCATCTGATTTTGATCATATTGTAGAAAAAGATGACTCTATTAGAGTCAAGAAAGTGTTCTTGGTGTCTAACTCTAGAAGTCAGACATGTACCTGCTGTATGTGTATGTGCCTATGAGTTATGGGCTGACAAGGAAATTTTGAGGGGAGATAGGGCCGACCACTGTCAGTAATGACTGACATTTTATGTCAAGTATTTGAAATGTGTTTTGTTTCATTGCTATCGCTTACTGCTTTGTGACACACAGATTCTGTCACTAACATCTTGCCATGCTTGCTTTGTCACATATCTGTCTACCTTTCCATTAAGAGAATGCATTAAATAGATCTTTTGAGAGGTGTAAAGTAAATGTTACTCTATGTTAGTTTTATAGCACTGTGTTCTGTAAATTGAGAGAAGTTCCTCTTAAACTTTAAAAATGATATCACTGTATACCATTTGAGGGGAAAATTGGAATTCTGTTAAGGAAAAATGAAATCAGAATATTCTTTTTTAGGTGTAGCCTATAAAGGTAGTGAGTCATCTTCAGTGCTACGACTCGTGACAGTGTATCCTTGTTACCATAAACAGACTTGTGGTAGTGCTTGTGCGCTGAATGACTTAAGGGTTCGTTCCTAAGGTGTACAGGCTCCTCACAAAGCTCTCTGGCATCATAACTCCCTCTTGGCACCCCTCTGCCTGTGTATTGTGTTGGATTACACACATAGTTATTTGAACTGGGTAAGTAAGATCTCACCTCATAACCCCATTTTTTATTTTTCTTTTCTGAACTCAGTATGAAGCCACCTGTTTTATGGGTTAGCTTAATTCGGAAAGTATTGGTTTATACTGTGGGTTCTACTTTAAATGGGATGAGGAGGATGAAAAGATGGTAATAATTTAAATACTTGAAAACTTTATTTTATGTCTCTATATTATTTCCAATACGATTCTGAACTTTGGAAGGAATTTGATCTACTGTTTTACCCTTTTTAATTAGGAAATATGCACATGTAGAAAAAAGGAACAAAAGGAACAAAGCAGAAATACATAGTTCCGTAATTTATTAAACGAAACACATGTATGGCCACCACTCGAGTAAACAAATATGTATCACCCCAGTACACAGACGCCTCCCTCTTCCCTCTTTTCTGTCACTCCAGAGTAATCAGGTCCCAACTGCAACGATTATTGCTTCCTTGCTGTTCTGCCTTTTTTTTTTTTCTTTTTTTTTTTTAACCACCGAAGCACATATCCCTAAATGTCATGGTTTATTTTTTTCTGTGTTCTGACCTTTAGGTAAATGAAATGCCATATTTAGCATAGTCTCCTGTTTATGGGTTCTTTCATTCAACATCATTTTTGTGAGAGTCATTCACATTGTTGTCAGTAGCTTCAGTTGGTTTTAATATCTGTACAATATATTTATTGTATTTATTAAAAAATAGATTCATTTTTACCTCAAATGGCATGGTATACAGCCATGTGTCAGTACAGCATACAAAAGTTGCTTTTAGTAGTTGGTATAAACTACAGTCCATTTTACTGTTGATGGTCATTGAGTTTTTTCTGATTTTTTGGTCGTGATGGATAATGATGCTTACGGACATGCTTGTATGAGTCTTGAGGAGCACACGTGCAGGCATTTCAGTCGTGTATGTGTCCCAGAACGGCACTGTCATGTCACAGGGTATGCATAGCTCAGCCTTCGTCGAGTTTGCCACGCTGTTTTCTGCGGGGATCGCCTCAGTTTATAATTCCTACCAGCCAAGCTTGGTAGTTCACGTTGCGCTCCTCTTGTCCACACTTGATTTTGTCAGGCTTTTTTATTTTAACCATCCTGGTGAGTCTGGAGTGGAATCTCCTTGGAGTTTTCATTTGCATTTGCCTCGTGACTAATGAAATTGAGCACCCGCTCATATTTTTTGGCTATTTGGATAGCCTCTCTTCTGAAGTGCCTGCTCGAGTCCTACAGCCAATTTATACGTGGGCCTGCCTGTCTTTTCCTTACTGATTTGTGGGAATTCCTGATGTATTCTAGCTATGAGCCCTTTGTTGGTTCTGCTTCTTGTACATGTCTTCTCCCACACTGTGGGTTACCTTTGCACCCTCTTCAATAGTCTAGAAAAATGGAAAATGTCAATTTTAATGTAGTTTAGTGTATTAAGAATTTTTTATGATAAATGCTATGTTCCATTTAAGAAGTTCTTCCCCGCTCGAAGGCTGTGAAAACTGCCTTATACATTTACTTAAGTGTATAAGTTTTATTGGTTTGCCTTTAACATTTAGTTCAGACCCACATCCAATTGAAATTACTGTTTTGTGAACGTTTTAAGTTGGGATGAAGGTTTTTTTTTAGTATATATCAATATCTAATTGTCTTAGCACCTTTTAGTGATAAGACTGTTCTTTCTGCACCATTTTCCAGTGCCACATTGATTGTAAATCTAATGTCCACAAAATAATGTGTATCTCTTTCTGTTCTGCTCAGTCTTACTTTATTGTGCCAGTGTTCTGTTCTTAATACCCGGTAGCACAGATCTTTTAATCTTGTTTTTCTCCTTAAAGATTTGTTTTGGTTATCCTAGGACCTTTGTGTTTCCATATAAATATTTTCTAATCACCTTTTTGTTGATTGCTAACTTTATTGCATTGTGATTAGAGAACATTACTCTATGATTTCAGTCCTTTCAGAGTTATTAAGAATTGTTCTGTGTCCCTCAGCTTGCTGTCAGTTTTTATAAATGTTCTGCATCTTCATCAAAACAATGATTATCTTTTTACTTAAAAGGTGTTCTTTGTGTAAGTAGAAAAATAAAAGGAAACTCAGATCACAAAATACAGAATTGTTTATGGGGCAAAGAAAAATGACAAAAATTTACCAGACTGTCTTGAAAGCAGGGCTCATAGCTGATCCCTGGCAGAAGACTCCATGCAGAGCTCAATAAATGTGTGCTTTTTTTTTTTTATATTTCAAACACATGTGATTTGGTATTACGTGAGACAAAAATTTTTTCCCTCTGCCTTGGCTGCATTAGCCGTTAGCGAATAACTCCAAGAAAAGTGTATTATAAAACTTTAGAAACACTTACTTTCAGGATCTGCCAGAGCATCTTTTGGAGATCGAAAGGTAGAACTTTCCAGTTCATCCCAGCATGGACCTGGCTATGACATTTACAACCCGTGCTACAGGTATCCACACATTTCACCTGATCTGAGCCGGCGCCTTCCTCCTCGTTCAGAAGCGGTGAGACTGTATGGATCAGGTATGAAAACTTTTTTGTGTGTTTTCTCTTCATGTTTCTCTCTAACAACTGTAGAGATCAAATGAAATCTAAGACCCCAGAAGAGAGGATTCTAATTATCAAAAATAAAAAAATAAGAGAAAAGCAGGCTTCAGAAGTGATATGATAAATGTTACGGCATCTCTGTGGTATTCTATCTAATGTGAAAATTGAAGGATTAATGAATTATGTGTATTGGTAGTTCCAGTTCCATTTTATTTGTCCTTTTTTGAAAAGTTTCATTTTTTTCTGTATCTTCTATCCGTTCAGAAACTCTACAATAGATACTTATTAGCTTCTTTCTTTCCCGCTCTATTCAGTGAAAATTATAAATTTACAAACTCATGATGAGATTACAGACATGACCGAAGAAAACAGAAAATGCCTGCATGATCATAGGACTTTCTTAGTTTAATATTTGAGCACTATACCAATTTTAGACTTTCCTGTACATATATGATTCACAAAATTCTGTTTTTCAAGTTTTTAATGTATATGGCTATCCCAACAACTGAATTCAGGGTGAGGTGCTAAAAACAAGGCAGAAGTATTTATTTAAATGTTTATTTCAGCACTGTTTTAGAATACACGGTTAATGTACTGAGTTCCATTCCTTAAGAATCTTCTAATTTCGGGTGCCAGGGTGGCTCAGTTGTTAAGCGTCTGCTTTTGGCCCAGGTCATGATCCCAGGGTCCTGGGATTGAGCCCGGTGTTGGGCTCCCTGCTCAGTGGGGAGCCTGCTTCTCCCTCTACCTCTGCCTGCCACTCCCCACTGCTTGTGCTTGCTCTCTTTCTCTGTCAAATAAATAAAATTTGTAAAAAAAAAAGGAATCTTCCAGTTTAGGAAGGAAACTAGAAATATAAACTAGAAATATAGGAACACATGGAATTCAGTATATTTTTTTAATGTACTAAATGCTCATTATGTTGTTGAATTGCATTTAGCACAGAAGACCTACATTCTCTTAGAGTGTTCCTATGGAATGAAGAATTGTCATGTAAACAGAAAGAATGAGTTTTTCCTGCTCGATATTTGATGTGGTTGTGAAAATGTGTTGTTTGATTTATGTTGGTTTCTATTTGAACCAAAGTAAAATAATCGAAAAAAAATTTAAACTTTAGTAGAAGACTTTGTCTCTTCAATAGATTGCATTAATATTCATGATGCACTCCTGTAGAGATTTAGTTCATAGTGATTAAGTAAAATTCCAGTGTTTTTTCTTCTTTGATAAAAAGAAATTTTTCCATGTTTCTTTGTAGTTTGTGATTTAAGGACCAGCAAACTTCCCAGTTCCCCTGGGCTAAGCAAGTCTATGTTTGATCTTACAAGTTCATCTCAGCGGTTCATGCAGGTGAATTATTGATATACATCGTATAGAATAACTTATTTGCAAGCTAAAAAATTGAGGAATGTGTGAATTACATTAGAAACAACATGTATAGACCTTTTGTAGATAAATCTGTGGTAATATCTGAAGAATAAATACTTAACATTTCCCATGTGCATTTTTTCACATTTTTCAGCTGACTATTAAAAGGCATTTTTTTTTTCTTTTTCTTTTTTTAAATGAATCTTACCTTTCTCAGTTAGTGTGCACTCAGGTAATCTTGAAGGCATTTGGAATTTAGAAAAGATATGATTAGAAGTGCTTATTGATTAAACCTTCCTTATTGAATCAGCTACCTACTTAGTAAAAATTAGTATTTCTCTTGAGATAAAGGATTTTAATTACTCATTAATATTAACACAGCATCCTCCTATTTTTGAAATAGAATAATTTTTTGATGTTTAAAGTTTCTTATAAAAGCATAAGTAAATTGTGATTATTAAAAATTACAAAATAGAGTTAAGCAAAGTAAAAAAGACAAATCACCTATATTCCTATAACTGAGAATAAAAGCACATGAAAATACTGTTCTAGATACTTGAGGGTTTTTTTTCCATGTGAGTGTATATACATGTATTTTATTAAAATGGAAGTGTATTCTAAATAATCCTTCGTAATTGTCAGTAGGGTTAATTTCTCACAGAATTAATTCTGCAGAGCACCAGCCCTTGAATGTGTATCAGAATAGGTTGGTGAGCTTGTTAAAATTCCGGCAGCCCATCATACCCCAGAGTATTTGATTCCGTAGCTCTGCACTGGGAGCTTCAGTTTGTCTTTCTAGCAAGTTCCCCGGTGATGTTGACCTTGCTGGTTCAGAGGGACCATGCTTTAATGACTGCTACGTAGCAGGTTTTTAAGTAACAAGGCACTTCCAAATGTATTCTTATTTTTACTGTACTTTCAAGTAGGAAATAATAAGCAGTAATTTCTTTTTCCTTATTATAAAACCACACTCCAAACAGCAAAGGCTTTCCCCATATGTGACTAAGTAAGCTATTGAAGATTTTCCTGGTAACATAGACAGAAAGCTTTTTTTCTCTTTACCATCTAAAAGAGAGACATTCTAACCAGTAGCACTGTCAACATGGTTAGCATGCAGTTTGATACCAGAGTGGGTGTTGGGGGTTAAGTTTCAGAATCTTTAAAGTTTGATGTGCGATAGCAGACTGAAGAACAATTTTTATCTCTAGAGACATGATTCCTGGTCCAGCATGCCTAGCACTTCTTCTTCAAGGAAAAATTCCCAGGGCAGTAACAGAAGCCTGGGTAAGGAATAAAGTGCCTTCTTCTTATATTCTTTTTTTAAGGAAATTATTTCTACCTAATAGTAATTTGAATATATATATGGTAGGGTAAAAGAGAAAACTTCTAGATGGTTATATCTGTTATCTGCATATGAATACTCAGATCAGGTAGCCCATTTTAGGATTCAGGCACGAAAGCATCTTTAAAAAACACAAAGCAGGGCGCCTGGGTGGCTCAGGGGTTAAAGCCTCTGTTTCCGCTGAGGTCATGATCCCAGGGTCCTGGGATGGAGCCCCACATTGGGCTCTCTGCTCAGCAGGGAGCCTGCTTCCTCCTCCCTCTGCCTGCCTCTCTGCCTACTTGTGATCTCTGTCAAATAAATAAATAAAATCTAAAAAAAAAAAACAAAACAACACAAAGCAGTGACGTGCCTTTTGTTTGTTTTGAAGTATTCTATTGCAGAAACTTCCAGAAGCATCCAGGATTAAAGGCATGTCAGTGTTATTTGGGAAAGTGTATCTTAGTTTTAACGTAAGTCACTCAGGCTGTATTTGAGTTAAGTTTTCAAGCCAATGTACTTCTTATAGAAGGTCTTCTCTTAGCACTCCCAATAGTAACACTGAAGTGAGATTTTTGTCTTATTAAAGTGGCAACTTAAAAAAAATGGCAATTTTCAGTTGTGCTCTTAAAATTAGATTGTGTCAAAGCATAATTGGATGAGAAGGATTGCATAGCATTTCAAATGTCCTTGTCCTTTTACAATTCAGATACAATTACTCTGTCAGGAGATGAAAGAGATTTTGGGAGATTGAATGTGAAAGTGTTTTATAATTCTTCAGTAGAGCAGATCTGGATCACAGTTTTGCAGGTAAGTTGACTTAGCAAATACCAACTTTTCTGACAAAATTGAATGTTTTCGTTATAAACATCTGTTGCTCTCTCTGGGTAATGGACAATACCTTCTTTGGAATTTAGGATTTTGTAGTATTCTGCAGAAAACAGTATTTTAAAAAGACTCTAAAGAAACTAAATCTGTAGGTCTGATGGAATTGTGGTTCTTAACCTCAAGAAGGAAATTGATATGCTGTCTGGAACATTAAATGTCAAATTATTTTAATGTAGATGAAACAAAAGTTCTCAGTACACTAACATTTACTTTTATGGCTTGTATTTAAGTCATTAACTCAAGAAATACATCAAATATTTGTATTGTTAGGATTCTTTGTAAAATTCAAACTGTATTTTTAATTTTTTTAGTGCAGAGATTTAAGTTGGCCTTCTAATTGTGGAGACACTCCTACTATTTCTATAAAAGGAACACTGACATTGCCCAAACCTGTGCATTTCAAATCTTCAGCAAAGGATGGCTCTCATGTAAGTGGCTGTTTGTGTTTGAATTTCTTTTTATTTATTTATTTATTTATTTATTCATATTTGTCACTTTAAACTATGTAAAGAATTGGAATGAGAAAGTGTTTTGTTTTGGGGAAATTGCAAACTACATATTCATTGCTTTTTAAAGACAATTTTGTGCTTCAAAAATACTTGGTAGTTCATTGTCCAATGTTGCATTTATAAAATAAATTTAAATAAAAATAAAATAAAAAGATTTTTAAAATTTTATTTTTATTTAAATTTATTTTATTTATTTAATTTAATCCAAGCATTTAAAAAGAAAACCTTAATCACTGAAGTATACACAAAATGAACAGTATCTAAGGAGACTACTTTTCTTGTATGAAAGGAAAATGTCTATATTTTCGTTTTCTTTCCTCCTAACCCACTTTGGCTTTGAAGAATAATTGCATGATTGTAATAAATTTCTAAGTATTTCCAGCTATTATACTCGGAAGACTTATGATCCTGAATTTGGTTTTATAGATTTTAGATTTCCTATTAGTTTAAATATATCTTCATTTTTGTCTTCTCATATATGAAAGGTTAGTGTTTTTCCATGCAAATGAAAGGTGTTTTCTGTAAGGACATATGGTTTAAAAATAAGGTAATTCAAATAACTAATAATTGTGAAAAAAATTACTCTCACTAGTAGTTATAGAAATTCAAATTTAAATTCCATATTGCTCTCTTTCTTTCTTTGCTTATTAAAATTAGGAAAAAATTTATAATTACTCTAGAACAGAGAACTTTCTGGAAATTATTTTGACAAAGCACATCAAAGTCTTGAAATACTTATACACCTTACATAGTAATTCTACTTGGAATGTGTTCCATGGAAATAGTTTAAAATGCAAATAAAAAATCTATAAAATATTCGTAGCAGTTTTGTTCATAGGGGAATAATTGGAAACCAACTAAATGTCTTATATAGGGGAATGGTTGAGAGAGTTCATGGAATCTATACCATGGGCATTATAGTTTCTGTGGGCTGCTATAACAAAGTACCACAAATTGGGTGGCTTAGAACAACAGAGTTTTCTCTCTCACAGTTTTGGAGAAAGTTGGAAATCAAGGTGTCAGCAGTGAGGAAGAATCTGTTCCATGCTGCTCTCCTAGCTTCTGATAATGGTCAGCAGTCTTTGGCATTCCTTGGCTTCACTCTGCTTCCATCTTCACGTGCTGTTTTCCATCTGTCACTGTATCTCCACTGTGACCTCACCTTAACGTCACCATTTACATCTGCAAGGACCCTGTTTCCAAATAAGGTCATGTTCTGAGTTACTGGACACCAGGGCTTCAGCATATCTTTTTGGGGACCAAATTTAGACCATAACACCATGTGATAGAATACTAGGCAGCTATAAAAGATAATGTTTAGGAAGAGGTTTTTTTTTTTTTTTAAGTGTGTTTTTTAAGATTTTATTTATTTATTTGACAGAGAGAGAGATCACAAGTAGCAGGCAGAGAGGCAAGCAGAAAGATCTCAGGGGGAAGCAGGCTCCCCGCTGAGCAGAGAGCCCAATGCGGGGCTCCATCCCAGGACCCTGAGATCATGACCTGAGCTGAAGGCAGAGGCTTTAACCCACTGAGCCACCCAGGTACCCCTTAGGGAGAGTTTTTAGGGACATGGAAAAATGTTCTTAGTAAGTAAAAAGGCAGTAATCAAAATTGATGTACATGTGTTAGTATCTCACTTTATGAAAATATGGATTATAGAAGGTCAAGATGGAAATAAAGCTTAACTCTGGTTATAATGCTGACATTCAAGATGAATCCTTCCTGAATTAAACAGGAAAGGTTTCACTTTTTTTTTTTTTTTAAAGATTTTATTTATTTATTTGACAGAGATCACAAGTAGGCAGAGAGGCAGGCAGAGAGAGAGGAAGAAGCAGGCTCCCTGCTAATCAGAGAGCCCGATGTGGGGCTCGATCCCAGGACCCTGGGATTGTCCTGAGCGGAAGGCAGAGGTTTTAACCCACTGAGCCACCCAGGCGCCTCAGGTTTCACTTTTTGATTGCCAAATAAAAACCAAGTTAACTTAGGAAAAGTTGGGGAAAATTGTTCTCATATTAAAACTTGCACAGAATCTTTTAAAATTTATTATTATTGATCAACTTGTTGATCCCTACTGTAGCAAAATGTGAAGTAGACCAGCACACCGTGGCATATGTATAAGCTCAGTGCATCTCCGTTTAAGAACACTTGGTGTACACTGCATTGTTGGTGTGATCCTGAGACTGAGAGAAAAAGAGAGCGCTGGTGGTTGGGAGCTCTCAAACACAATTCTGACTATACAGATACAAACGATTATAATAAAAGTCGAAATGTGGCTGCAGTATCTAAAATATTTTTTTTTCTTTTAGATTTTTATTTATTTATTTGACAGAGAGAGATCACAAGTAGGCAGAGAGGCAGGCAGAGAGAGGAGGAAGCAGGCTTCCCGCTGAGCAGAGAGCCCGATGCGGGGCTCGATCCCAGGACCCTGAGATCATGACCTAAGCAGAAGGCAGAGGCTTTAACCCACTGAGCCACCCAGGCGCCCCAGTATCTAAAATATTGATGTTAGTTGCCCAGATATCTTGTTTTTTTCAAAAGGCAAAAAAAAAAAAAGTCCTTTTCGAAAGAATGCAGTAAAGAGAATAAGGAAGTGTAGAGCAAAATCAGTCCCGTGTTAAGAAGATGTGAGCCCATGGTAAGCCGAGGCTTTTAAAACATTAGGAATAATGAAAAGAATTTTGGAAAATACTCTGAGCATGGAAAACACTGACTTGCTGCCTGGGGTAGATGCTTATGAGACAAGATAGCACTTTCCAAGGAGACTGATTTCCAGGTTAGAAAGGGTGAAGCAAGCATCACCGAAGCAGAAATTGAAGCCCAAGGTAGGTGGGAAGAATGTTAGACAAAGAATAGAAATAATTCCAGTCTCTTAATGTGAATGGTTAGATTTGGGGTACTTATGAGAGAGCACACATGAGATGCTTGAACCGCTTATTAACTGTTGAAAAATTGTGGTGACTAGCAGGAAAGATACCCCAGAACCAAAGATGGAAAACAACCCAATTTTCAAAAAGTAGAAAAGCTATATTCTTCTAAACTTGGTGTTGACCTGACCTCAGGTATTGACCTGAGTTCCTTAGTAATTAAAAGGATGATTTGTGAAATTAAGGAAGGCAGTATTCAGGATAAATTCTGGAAAAATAATGCATGGTCATCGTCATCTTAAGTTACATTGAAAAGCATTTTTTTGTTGTAAAAAAAATTAAATCTTCCTTTCCTACATTATAAAATGTTATTTTTCATTTTTTTTGTATAGCATATCTTTTTTTTTCAGTCCTTTTATCTACATTTTTTAAATTATTTTCTTGTGTGTGTGCGTGTGTGTGTGTGGTTTTTTTTTTTTTAGATTATCGAATTCATGGAAACTTTTGTTTTTGCTATTAAACTCCAAAGTCTACAAACCGTAAGGCTTGTATTTAAGATTCAAACCCGGACTCCCAGGAAGAAAACCATCGGAGAATGCTCACTCTCACTCAGAACTCTCAGCACACAGGAGATGGAATACTCTTTGGATATAATGCCACCTTCAAAAATTTCTGTAAGTGATAGTGGTTATGTAATGTTGAAAGTGTTTTATACTTTTAGAACTATTTTGTGGGTGAGTTTTGGTTGGAGTGTAAACTGAACGCTCTAGAATATACTAGAGGATCAGGAAGGCTCTCAAGAAGAAATAGTAATAATGATGATGTCATTGTTAAATAATACTTTTTAAGTAATTGATAAAAGGTTGTTTTATCAAGTAATTGATAAAAGATAACAGATACCCTTTGCCTTCTCTGTTGAAAAATAACCTTAGGGTTATCTTCTCCTAGTACATTTTATATAAACGTTACATACATCAGGGAAAATAATCCTGAAGTTAGTAGTTGATAACTTAGAAAGAGCAAGAAAGAATCGTAAACTCCAAACTCAGAGGTGGCCTTAAAAGATTAGGAAGGTGGTTTTAATCATGAGTAAGCTAAATATCTGTCCATAAATTGGGTAAAATGGAGGTTCTTACAGCTGGGGTATTGCTTGTTTGTTTGTTAGTTTGTTTTGGAAAAGAACTTGATTAGTGTACTGCTTCTTGATTTTTGAGAACTGATTTTAATTCTCTCAACTAGCCAGCTGTTGAAATTGTTTAGATATCCCTAATAATTTAATTCTGCAGCTTCTGTGTCAGGATAGCAGTTACAGAAATCAGTCATAAGCTTCTGTAAGGTCAAGCTTATATGTGATTTTAAGTTCATATGGGATTTATATTTTACCTGCCTTCAAAAATATTTAACATGACTTGAAGTGATTCTTAACCCTGGCTACACATTAGAATCACCTGGGGAGCTTGACAAACATGCCCACATCTTGACCAGCTAAATCAGAATTTTGTGGGAGGAGTGAGGGGAGGCAGGGGTAGGCCACAAGCATCTGTACTTCTCAGCTTTCCACGTGATGCTGTGGTGCAAGCCTGGCTTGAGAACCACTGAATTAGAGGGGAATTAAGTTAGGGATTAAAAAACAAAAACCAAAAGATTTCTATAATCAAAAATGATATTTTTAATAGTTATTTCTTATGTATTATTTTCTGTCTCCATCTCCAGTGTGTTCCCTGTACAGCATTTATTACAACTTAGAATTCAGTTACTTGTTCTAAACAAAAGTAGGCTCTAGCTTCCATCTGTTTTCTTTATATTTGACTGTGTTTAGTAAGGGCCTGTTTTATTCTTGGCATTGAATATTGGTACATAGGTAGGTAGGAAAGAATAAATGATGAATGAAAGCATGCCATATTAGATTATTTTTATATTCTGTTGAAATACAGCAAATTTGATTTCTAACTGTGACAGGAGTTTGTCACCTTGCATTTTTTTTTTTGAAATTAACTTGGTGTAGAGAGTAATCTGTAACCACATTTTACAGAGGGCACAAATATACTATTCAAGTGGTTGATTCATGTCGTAACACTTTAAAGACTAGGAGAGTGTATCAAAAGATAACTCAGCAAAGGTATTTTCTGGGGAATTGAGATGTTCTAATCTTATCTGCCTTGGAGAATCTGAATGAATGATTATGGCTGAGTTTCCACCAAATAATGTCATGTGTTGGAGGTCTTACCAACATTTGTATATCTGCTGTGTGCTAGGTACTAGGGATACAAAAAGATTGGTGGCCTGAAGGAAGAGCTTAGGAGCTCTACTGGACCAGTGAACTTATGTTACTGAGGGTGAATATTTCATATTATTGGCTAAGGCAAAAATAGTAGGCTTTGTTTCCTGTGTCGAGGAGGAAGATTGGTAGTCTCTGTGAAAGTGACAGAGCCAGACTCACACACTGACAACTACATCACCGTGAACAGTAGAACTATCATGTAAGCTCACGTTTTCCTCGTCACAGAATTGTTGACCTTGACAAATAGTAATGGAAGTATTTATTTGAGAACCCAGATTTCTGTGTGGAACAATGTACAAGAGGTTCTCGTGCAGAAGATACTTTAACCACACAGGGGAGGTGGTGTTAGGTGACTTAATGCTCACACCAAACTTCGGAGCTCTCTGCTCTTGGTATCCTTACCATGGAGACCAACACACTGAAGCCTTTGCCTGGTTTCCTCCAGCTGGTAGTTGGTGAGGCGGGATTTGAACAGAAGCACCGATTCCAGGACCGGCTCTCTTAGCTCGGCTATATAGCACTCCCGCCAAGGAGATATGCTCCAACATCACAGGTCATGGTTTTCCTCCAATTATGCAAAACTTTTCACTTTCAACAACAATTCAAGGAAGGCTCAGAAAGTTTTCTTCAAAAAATTGATAGATTATTCAGGACCAGAGATCATATCTTATATCTTCCACAGTTTTGTGCCCTTTAAAAATACACTTAATGTATACCTGCTGCTTGATTAGAATTTAAATTTTGGTGACTGTGAGATTGAAAACCACTTTGAATAGTTTCTCATGATCTAAATTAATATCCTGGAACATAGTAAGTAATTTGAATTCCGAAATGACACTGGCAAGTTAGAAATGGCAAACCCTTTGCCAAACACTGCTTGGTTTTGTGTGAGTACTCAGGTGTGTAACACTAAGGGATGTTTTGCAACCATTAGGTATTTTCATAAGTATGATACATTGTGGGTACAAAACCATAATAAGGGGCCCCTGAGTGTCTCAGTCGATAAGCATCTGCCTTCAGCTCAGGTTATGATCCCAGGGTCCTGGGACCAAGCCCTGCATTGGGCTCCCTGCTCAGTGGGAAGCCTGCTTCTGCCTCTCCCACTTCCTCTGCTTGTGTTCCCTCTCTCGCTGTCTCTTGCTCTGTCAAATAAATAAATAGAATCTTAAAAAAAATAATAATAAAAAATTTTATCCATAGTTTCCTTGTTTTGTAAACAGTAAGTAATGTCCTTTTTAATCTACTTTTTTAAAATGCCAAGAACATGCGGCGCCTGGGTGGCTCAGTCCTTAAGCGTCTGTCTTCGGCTCAGGTCATGATCCCAGGATCCTGGGATATCAAGCCCCACATTGGACTCTCTGCTCAGCAGGGGGCCTGCTTCCCCTCTCCCACTCCCCCTGTTTGTATTCCCCCTCTCACTCTCTCTCTCTCTGCCAAATAAATAAAATCTTTTAAAAAATAAAAATAAAAAAAAAATGCCAAGAACAGTAGCATTTTTTTTCTTAATCAACAAAGGCTTTTATTAACTTTTCCCTTCTCTGTTTCTCCTTCATTTTATTGTTTGCCTCCGGTTTTCTTTGACCTTTTCCTTATTATTTCCTGCCTCATCACTGTCACTAGCTCCCTTCTTGCCAGCTTTCTTCTTTGGCTGGCTCTCATTCAGCATAGTAAGTCAGCTTTTAACCTACACATTTGTTCCTTGTAGTAATCCTTTTTCTTCTGAGCTGGGTAGCACCTACTGTCATTGTCTATGATTAGAAAAATATAATGATGATTCTCATATTTGAAACTTTTTATTGAGCTTCATGTATTCTTAAAAATAATTCAAATGAATACATTTAAGTGTTTTTGGAAGTGTGCTTCTTTGGTGTTTATCTTGCTGACATTTTCTTTGGTACAGCTGCTTAGGAATTTAATTTGTTTTCAATTTGAATTGTCTTCTGACTGCTCTGATTTGGAACAATCAGATATGTTGGTGTGACTTGGATTTTCAGAATCCATGAAAGTGAGTACCTCATATTTACAGAATCCATGACATTTCTCCTAACCATCTTATGGGCCATAGCTTTGTGTGTCAAAAAAAGGCAGTGTTTTCTTCTAACTGTAGTTCTTTATTTCTAAATTTTTGAAATAACCCCAAACCTTATTCTTAATTAACAAATGGCACTCTTTTGATATCCAGGTTTGCCATGCAGAACTTGAACTGGGGACTTGTTTTCAAGCCGTAAATAGCAGAATTCAGTTACAGATTCTTGAGGCACAATACCTTCCAAGCTCTTCAACACCTCTTGCTTTGAGTAAGTATATCCGTGGCTCAAAGTGGAATCTTTAGAAAATATTAGTAAAAGGTAGTTTTTCCTGCATTTCTTAGTAATGGACATTAAAACCTTAGTTACTTTTGTTATTTAACTTATTTACCTTTTAACTTAAAATTACTTTATTGGATTTCAAATTTCAGCCGTTGTGCCTACTTTAATCCATGTTCACTTGGTTTTTATCTGCTTGATGTCATTCCTTATTGAGCTCATCAGTTAAGATAGATTGAGTTTTCAGAGGACTGTTAGATATATTTCACCAGCCTAGAAAATTTATTCTTTTCCTAGTTTGCCCTTCATTGAATGTATTGCTAACTAGAAACTTAATTTAAAAAAAAAATGTAAAAATACCAAACTCAACCCTTGAAACACTTTTCCTTCCCTGGGCCTTGGGGCACAAGAAGGGGTTCTGATAATTTGTATTGTATAGGCCTGGTTCACATGGCTTCTCCTAGAGCTGGGGATTTGAGATCCGTTCTACCAGGGCTAGAGTGGGGTAAGAGTGCTCCCTCATTCCGCTACAAGAAGAGAGGATATTGGGAGGCAGGCAGAAGCAATGGATGTCCACTGTAACTACAAAGACTGAAAATAAATGCAACTGATCATTCAGTTCAGGAAGCTAGGAAAACAACAACAGACAAAAAGGAAAGTAGAGGTGAGGAGTTACAGGTAAAGTTGAAGTTGATAATTATGAAGACAACAGCAAAAGACATAATCAATAAAACCAAAAGCTTTTTCTTTGAAGAGATCAGTAAAATAGACAAACCTATAGAAGTTGGATTGAGCAAAAAAATAAAGAAAACATGAAGAGGGGGTGGATAACATTTCACATTCAGAAGAGATTCAATAATAAATTAGATAATACCATTTAAAACTATACCTGTTCATTTGAACATCTATATACAATAACTGATTTTCAGAGAAAAAAAAAGTTGTTGAAACTTGCTCCAAAAGAGGGAGAGCATCTCAATAAAATGATTAACCATGTGTAGAGAGTTAAAGAATTGCCTCTATTAAAAGCACCAGGCTAAGATGATTTTACTGGTAGAGTCTACCAAACTTTCAAGGAACATTTAATTCCTTTTTTTTTTTTTAAGATTTTATTTCTTTATTTGACAGAGAGAGAAGGATCACAAGTAGGCAGAGAGGCAGGCAGAGAGAAGGGGGGAAGCAGGCTTTCTGCTCGGGGCTTAATCCCAGGACCCTGAGATCTTGACCTGAGCTGAAGGCAGGGGCTTAACCCACTCAGCTACCCAGGCGCCCCTAATTCCTATTTTATATAAGTTGTTCCAAAGCAGGAGAGACAATGGAAAAAGTAACTTTCTGAGGTGGGCATATTCTCAATATCAAAACAGAAAAGATAGTGCATAGAAAAAAATAGCTATAGACTATTACCACTTAATATAGATAGATAGAAGAATCATAAAAGAAAAATAAGCAAATGAAATCCAACTTGGCACGAAAAGAATAAATTAGCAGGACTACATAGTAGGTTAGTTCCAGGAACGAGGATGTCAGTAGAAGTCTGCAGATGCAGTTCATGACGTTAAGAGGTGTCCTTCTTTAATCAAAACTGCTGATTGGGATTGTCCATGATCTGCATCTTGTGAAGCTAATGGTCCGTCCTCGGTCACCACTTTACAGCTCCCTCCTTTCTGGAAGTTCCCTCCTCCCTTTCTTGCTGCCCTGCAGCTCCAGCTCCATCCATGACAACTTTGTGCCTGAGCTGTAGGTGCCATGCATCCGTCAGACAGGGGAGGATGCTTACGCAGAAAGCTATATGAACCTGAATGTTAGCGGTGTAGTTTCCATCTTGCAAGACGTGACACTCCTCCAGTTTCTTCCCACTTTTGGTCTTGAATAGTGTTTTGTTTTATTTTGTTTTGTTTTGTTTTCCCCAGAGTTGATAATTGTTATCCATGGGAAGCTTAGTTTGTAAAACTATTCTATCATTACTGGAAGCTTTCCATCTCAATTTATTTAAAGAATAGATTTTCTCTAGCAGGCATATGTTTAACTTCTGGAGTCGCAATCAAAGAACTTTACCTGCATAAAATTGGGAATTAAATTCCTCCGACTCTCTGAAGAGTTGGCCTCTATCTTTTGTGTAATACTTTTCAGTGTGTACTCCCCTACTGCTGACCGTTACTTATGCCTACAATTTCCGGTCTTTAATGGCATTCAGGTTAGAGGAAGAGTCTGTTCATTGGAGGTCACTGTAGTTCTTTGTAAAGTGTGATTAAAATTACAAAGTTTACTATCAGCGTTTTTTCTGTTATGACAATAGCTCATTGGCTCTTTATAAGTGGCTTATATGTTTTCACACCAAATATAATATGTGAGTATATATAACTATATGGGATTTAAAATAAAATTTTACATATCAAAATTTCTTATTTTTTAGGTTTCTTTGTGAAGGTGGGAATGTTTAGTTCAGGAGAGTTGATTTATAAGAAGAAGACACGCTTACTGAAGGCCTCCAATGGAAGAGTAAAGTGGGGAGAAACTATGATTTTTCCACTTATACAGAATGAAAAAGAAATTCTTTTTCTTATTAAGCTTTACAGTCGGAGCTCTGTAAGAAGAAGACATTTTGTGGGGCAGGTTAGTCATGAGTTTTTATCTTGAATCCTTTCTTTGAACTTCTCTATGCATTGAAACATTTGGTTAACAAAAGGAATATAGAGTAAAATTGAAGTTGAGTAGAGTAAAATTCTACAGCATCATAAATTAAAATTTGATGTTGCCACAAAGGTGAAATCCTGTCAGACTTTGCTTTAATACAAATAGTTGGAATTTCTGTGCAGTTAGGTTTCTTATCTAAAAATAAGTCTGTTTCTGAGCTTCTAAACTATAAATACTGTAAGAAAGATCAGTTTTTCAGTACCATTGACTAGTTAATGGTATTAATGCTAAGTATTTATTTTTTCCTCTATCTAGTATTTTAAAATACAATTATAAATTTAAATTCAGTTAATTAACATGTAATGTATAATTGGTTTCAGAGATAGAGGTCAGTGAGGTCAATCTTATATAACACCCAGGGCTCATTCCATCAAATGCCCTCCTTAATGCCCATCACCCAGTTACCCCATTCTCCCAACCCCCTTCCCTCTTGTTTCCTATGGTTAAGAGTCTCTTATGGCTTATCTCTCTCTCTGATTTGTACATTCACTAAGTATTTAAATCAAAATTTTTAAGGCTGCAAATGGCCAACTTCATTCTGTTTCATGTTCAGTTTAGTGTTTAACTCTGTATGCTATTAACTGAATTATGTTAGATTCAGATTCCTAGAAAACATTAGTTTTGGCAGTGGTCGTCATGGTATTTAGATAGTTGATTTTGGTGTTTGGATTACTCTGTTTAAAAATTCTTGTAAAAAAAAAAAAATTCTTGTAATCTGTGGAAGACAACAACACTTACTTGCCAGTTCAATGGGGACTTACTTCCTTTGTAGTTTATTTTACTCTGAGTAGATTAATGGTAGCTGTCCATTATCTTTTATCTTAATAATGATTGTTTGACTCCCATTTAAATTCCAAAATCTACATCATCTGTTTAAAAGCTTCTGCTTGATAACAAGATGTTATTAGCAGTCTATGTGAAATCCTAAAATGATATGTGAATATTCAAAGATTGATATTAATTCTTTGACTCACTTCTTCATGCATTTTACCTAAAATCTTTGTTAAAAAAAATTATGGTTTTGTTGTTCTTCATTTATTCCTATTTTGGAAGGAGTTTTGGACTCAAGAATTCATATATATAGCATACTTTCAAGGCCTTGAGGCCTATGAAGTGCATTCAGTTAAAGTTTTCCTATATCCTCAAGCCCCAGCTATCATGTATGGGTGGAATGGGAGATTTCCTTGACAGGTGATTTTCATGATAACTTTTTTGGTGATTCCACTTTCTTGGTTGAGAGTCTAGTTAAGAATTACAATTCTGGAAGAGCTCTTGCTGGCCATCTGTTCCTGTGGCTTCTCTTGGGTTCTCGGGAGCCACTGTGGTGGGGGAACCAAATGCAGTCTCAGAGTCTCCTGATGTCAGCCAAAGAATGCTGGTGTTACCTGTTTCATATATTAGGTTCTTTGTAGGATTTTATTTGAAGGAAAAATACTTCTGACCAGGAAATTAAGGGGAAAAGGTTTGAAAATCAGTGACCTGCTCCAGTTTCTTTATTTAAAAGAATTAGAAACTGAGTCTCAGAGAAGTTAATTCCTGTTACTGCTAAAGCTGAGGTTAGCATTCAGGCTTCGAATGTCCCCTTTTCCTCTAGGTAAGTGTGAAGTCTTACATCTGCATAGTGCTCTGAACTTTTCTCAAGTTCATTCATATCTATTACCTAAAGTTACAGTTTAGATTTCAGTTAAAATCGCAGCTTAAAAATGTGCTTAAAAATGTGTATTTCTTACCAGTTTAACTTAAATCATGATTAGTCTCTGTTTATTTTCACAAAAATGATTTTGAATGGTTGGGATGAATTCTAAGTTGAGCTTCTTGATATACTGAATAACCAAGGATACTAATTACTGTTTTGGGAGAAATGATTTTAGAATATCTCACATTAAATTTTGAAGTTGGATTGGATCATATAACATTAGTCTTCCAGAGTGACTAAACAGGTTAGGTGTTTTGACATATATTTGGAAAAATGGAAAGATTGTTTGATTGAAAATATGTGAACCAGGGGCGCCTGGGTGGCTCAGTGGGTTAAAGCCTCTGCCTTCGGCTCACGTCATGATCCCAGGGTCCTGGGATCGAGCCCCACGTTGGGCTCTCTGCTCAGTGGGGAGTCTGCTTGCCTTCCTCTCTCTCTCTGCCTGCCTCTCTGCCTACTTGTGATCTCTCAAATAAATAAAGTCTTTAAAAAAAAAAAAAGAAAGAAAGAAAACATGTGACCCAAACTTCCACTTGCCTTTCATCAGTAAGAGGAATTAACTGTTTGAATTCAGTTGCCATTCTCGTGTTAAGTTAAATGATTGTCCTGTTCCTTTACAGATTTGGATAAGTGAAGACAGTGATCACACTGAAGCAGCAAATCAGTGGAAAGAAACAGTTACAAATCCAGAAAAGGTTGTTATCAAGTGGCACAAATTAAACCCATCTTGAAGACATGACACGTTAATTTGATGAAGAACTTGACATTGTTTTAGAAGACTTATGATTTCAATTTGGTACCAATGAGAAGAGACAGATCAATATACTTGTTAATGTATTTATGGAGGTCGTAATTATAATAGTTGATAGATCTTATGGAAAATTAAACTTGATATAAAAAATGGGATGAATTATGTCAAATATCCAAAATAAAGGAAGTGTTTTAAAAACTTGCCAAAATATACAGTAAAAGAGTAGTATGCTAGGGCAAGTAGATAAATTACACAATCAATGAGAATTTCAACCATAGGTAGTTATTACTATATTATGTTTATGGGTTTTTTTTTTAAAGCTTTACCTAGATATTAAAAATCTGGTATATCAAATCTCTGTTAACACTATTAGAATGTAGAAGACTTTACTGCTGACTATTTCAGTGCTGATCGTTACTGATTAGACCTTGACTCCACTGTTTACCTCTTGCTATATATTTTCTCTCAGAAAGCAAAAATGAATTAAATCACTTCCAGCTCTTCTGTATTTGGGGAAAATTTGTGCCCTGTTTTTCTAATTTCTTACCCATAAGGCATCATATTGCCACTTTGTAAATTACTTATCTCCAAGGAACTTCAAATATATAAAACACTGCAGTTTGGCAAGAATAAATGAAAACACCAGAACGTTGAAGTTTGATTAGAAACCTAGTGTATACACATTTTGCCATATGTTTTCCTCTCTCAAATATTTTACCCTTTGTTTTCATTGGATTTGGAGTAAGATTATCATTTGTATTATCCATCCTAATTCTGCTAATTGCAGAATAAAATAGCTTAATTAGCAAGTTCAATATTTTATGATAATCATTTCCTTCTTTTTAGTTTTTTTAAACAAAAGCTACTTGTTCTATAATCCACATTATTTCCCCCATGTTTTTAAAGAAGTTATATTATAGTAAATATTCTCTCTTTGTTGTTTTGTTTGTTTTGTTTTGTGGGGAGGGGCAGAGGGAGAGAGAGAGAATCTGAAGCAGGCACCACACCCAACAGGAAAACCAATGTGGGGCTCAGTCTCACAATCCTGAGATCATGACCTGAGCTGAAATCAAGAGTCAGATGCTTGACCAACTGAGCTACCCAGGGGCCCTGCTAATATTTTCTATAGCAGTTTCTCTCAGGTACTCACTAAAAGTCAGCATGTGGGTGCGCCTGGGTGGCTCAGTGGGTTAAGCCTCTGCCTTCAGCTCAGGTCACGATCTCGGGGTCCTAGGATCAAGGTCCGCATCACGCTCTCTGCTCGGCAGGAACCCTGCTTCCCCTCCCCCCCCCAGCCACCGCCTACTTGTGATCCCTCTCTGTCAAATAAATAAATAAAATCTTAAAAAAAAAAGTCATTATGTGGGCATAATGTCAGGTTACTTGGCTATACAAGCTACGGCCAAAAAGAACAGCTGTTTGGAGAAGCAGATAATGCCATTGTTGGCCTTAGAAAGTCCAACTTTAGTTTTGCTAATGAGTGGACCAAGTGCTCTGTAATCATGATCTTCCATTTTTCTTTCTGTCTTACCATGTTCTACAGATGCCAAGAGATAGATGGTGATGTTAGGCTAGAAGATACTTTGGTATAGCTTCTGCATACACTCTTCATTCTAGTTCTTACGTTCTGTGTATCTCATTAGGATTTTCTCAAATGAACAATTCCTCTTTTCCTAGGTACCGTGTTTGCAAGGCACAAAATATGCATAGTTTACTTGTCCTTTGTTTCCATTCCCTAGAGTTTATGTTATACTGCTGACAGGGACTCTCTAACACTGCATTTGGAAATAATTTTTTTTCTTAGATTTGTGAAAAATGCTATATTGGTCAGTATTCACATGAACTTTCAAGAGAAATCATCTTGTATGGTAGTGTTTTTAATCTTTGAGGCAAATGACTATTTTTTAGAGCAATTTTAGGTTCACAGCAAAATTGAGAGGAAGGAAGTACAGAGAGTTCCCAGATACCCTTTCCCCCCTCATACACACAGCCTCCCCCATATCAACATCTCCCACCAGTGTGATAACATTTGTTAAAATCAATGAATCTATACTGACACAGCATTATCACCCAAAGTCTGTAGCTTACATTAAGGTTCACTCATGGTATTGTCCATTCTGTGAGTTTCGACCAGTGCATAATGTCATATATCCACCACTCTAGCATCATAGAGAGTAGTTTCACTGCCTTAAAAACCCTCTGTAAATGCACCTATTTTAATAGCTACAAAATAAGTATATTGGCTTTTAGATAACAAGTAACAGACATTATTGTTTTAAAAAATCTAGAACTTTATTTGGGCAGTTTTTTGTGTTCTTTTGAAACTCTTGGTTCCTAAATTTATTATATGTAGTCATGTATTTAATTCAATTTTAAATTATTTAATTTTTAATATTTTTGCAATATGTATATAATGTACAATTTCAGAGAAAGTGTGATTTCTTGGTTTCTTGTATGTCTTAGAATCCTAGGTAAATTTAAAAAAAAAACAACAACTTTTCATTTAAATGACCTTTCAGTTAGACTAGTATCGACACAACTAAGTTCCTAAATATTTTAATTAGTTTTACTTAAGCCTTTTTCAGGTCTAAGAGGTACTGAATAAAGATGATATCCTGGTCCTTTCTCTGAAGCTTTACATGAAATATAAAAAGAAATAAACCCTTCTGTTAATTAATAGCTGTTCATATTATGAAAAAAACATTAGAAGCTGGTAATAAAAAAATGAGATGGTAAGCAAAAATCACTTGTCTTTCTTTTTGCTTAAGCATTTCTTGACCTTTACTCACTTATAACAAGGTGAAGTGGATGAAAGTGATGTTGGCTGACCAGAGGAAGCCGTGGAAAGGTTCACATTGATAGCTCATAGTTTGTGCAGTGCTCAATCCCTCACACTGTGCTTATAAGCTGGTAATAAAAAAATGAGATGGTCTGCTTCAGGGGAAGTTCAGAAAGTCCTTTTTGTACCTCCCATTTCTCAAATTCTTTCAGCTCAAAATATTCAGTATGCCAAGGTGCTATATTTTGGGTAGTGTGTCCTGAACCATGTCAATCCCAACCACTAACCACCTGTGAAGTTGTCAGAAAATCAGCCCTGAATGTAGACACCTTTCCCAGATTGGGGTAATGCAGGCATGTTTCATGTTATAGTGTTCAAAACTTTCCACATAATGGTGAAGAAAAAATAGTCTACTTACAACAGAATTAAAACAAAGTTATTGATCTTAGATTTAAATTCTACAAAAAAAAAAAAATGAGATGGTAAGCAAAAATCACTTGTCTTTCTTTTTGCTT